>NC_084776.1:4639031-5285281 GCF_028858725.1 Colius striatus
ATCAATTAATTTAGAAGAGGAAGAAAGGTTACCAGCTAAGAAGCATTCAAAGGGGAGCACATTCTCAGGTTTTGTATCAGCAAAATGATGCTGGCATTTGATTTTATCAGTACTCTTGAAGTATGGCAACCCTAAGTAGGAAAGCAGTCATTTGGTGGGGGCTTTTAAACAAGGAATAAGGGTAAATATAGTTTATAGTTGTATTTCTTTCTGTAGGTACACTTACACCAATGTAACTGTGGCCATGTGGAGAGGCAGCTCTACAGCTCTAGCTATTGGATGTAATCAAAGAGGTACAAACTGTCACGTGCAAAACTATGGGAATAAAGTGAACAAATCATGATTGAGAAAAGTGTTATTACAGAAAATGGGAAAGCTTTTAATGTACCATCAAATCAGTGGTTTCAGTTATTTCCTATGGAATATTAACTGCTCTGTTTTCTCATAAGGCACTGAAACCTAACCAGTGTGTCACTGAAGGAAGTTTCAGTCACCTGAAATCCTTAGCTAAGTCATAAACAACTCACTACCTCTGTACAAAAAGAACGAGGCAGTGTGCAAACTGTGAGGGAAGCAAAAAGGCACGTTCATCATCAGAAAAAGACCCAAACAGATTAAGAGAATAAAAAGGAAGATACCAAGTACCTATAAAAAGCTGTCTGTATCTGTGCCCACACATGTGTGGCTTTACTATGTGTGATGGCATTAATTTCAGCTCAGTTTCAGATCATAACCTTTCTGCCTGCAGGAAATGAGGACCTTGATTAAGGTTTCCTTCCCCCCCCCCAACTTCAAATTCTTTATCACATGACTAATTTCCTTCTCAGACCAAAGAGAACAGTCACAAAGTTATTTTAAAGAAAGAAGCAAACAAATCCAAATAATCAATGCACAGTTAAAGGCAGAATTATTTCCCATTGGTCATCTTACCAAAATCACTGCTGCAAATGGCCATTAGAAGTTCCACGTTGTCACAAGGGTGGCACATGGCTAGAAAAAGAAAGAACAGCTAGTTACTTATAATACTGTACAAGTCTCATTGCTAAGGGACTGGTGAATTACAAGAGGACATGGGGCAGAACTCCTGGCTAAAGAGCATCATGGTCTGAGGCAAAACAAACAAAGCACAGCGGATTTGTGAGAGTCACTGACAGCCTATAATCCTTTTAATGACTGATGAAGGAAGCAAAAAACACAGCAGAAAACAACACTTGGCACAACACCCCCCATCACTTTTCAACCTTTTCAAAGCTGGTCCTACTTTGACAGAAAGAGAGGAAGATCTTCCCTGAGCACCTGAGACTCCACACCCTCCCTGGGCAGCCTGTGCCAGGACTCCCTCACAGCAAAGCCATACCACCTTGGATAGAAGCAGGAGCAAAGCCCTGAGGCTTACCTTTGACCACAGCCATCTTTTTGTGGTCGGGGCCAGCAGCGCTCTGGTTGCTCAGCAGCTCGTACTGGAAGCTGGCGGTGCGGCGGGTGATGCCCCTCTGCGGGCTGGCCTGCAGGAAGAGGGCCACTCGTTGTGGCATCTGGGCACTGAAGCAAGACACAGGGTGAGGTCGAGCCCCTCCTGCCTCGCTTACCACCAGATGCAGCTGCCCAGCACGTTCCACGTAGATGTTGGCACCCTGGAAGTCACTGGCAGGCTTGATGCAGACAGTGGTGTGACGGGCACTGGAGAGGTTGGGCTCCAGGACGACACGCAGGGCTCGTGCTGGGTACATCCATTCCAGGGAGCCCTCGGTGCAGCGCAGATGGATCTGCTCCACTGCACGGGAACGCGGCTCCCAGTTCAAACCACTGCCAAGACAACACATCCCTCTGTCACTACTGATACCCACAGACTCACCATCTACACACAGACATAGGTCCAACACCCAACTCTGGCTCTTATCCTGACCATGCCACAGTTAATTCCCTCCAGCTGAGCCCTCCCTCCCTCCCATGGGTGTGATTGCTCACACCTGGGGCTGCACCTGGGCAGGGCCTTATTCCCTTTTGCCTGCCTGCAAATCCAGGCTTGGATGCCTGCAGCATCCACAAAAATGACAAAGGACAACTCTCTGCTGAAAAGCAACAAAAACTTTCTGTGTGAGAGGACTGGCAACAGCCAGCTCTCCTGAAACTCCACCTGTAGCTAGGGAGGGCCAAGAGCTGCAGACTCACAGTAGGAGCTGAGCAACAAGTGCTGACAGCACATCGGAATTGGTTTCAAAGCCTATGTTTGTAAAATCCTTTGCAGGGTTTCCAGTGAGAATGCATCAGGAGGTTTCCAACCCAAGCAGGCTGTGCTGGCCCTGCTCCTGAGCTCTTCCTCAGCTGGTGCCATTTAACTGCTTTCAGGAAAGTTACTTTTGCTTATGTTGCTCAAGAAACCAACCCCATGACAGCTGGATTTGTTAAAAGGAAAAGGCAACAAAATGCAGAGGAGCTTTGTTTCTTGTTTTCCTTGGGAAGCTACAGAAGGAGTGGCCGCCCCCTGGTAACTGCAACCGCCGCTCGCAATGGGTGAGACCCCGAGGAGCCCTGACCCAGTGCCCGCCAGCCCCCGGAGCCCCCAGCCCCGCCGCTGCCCACCTACCTGCCCCTCCAGCTGCAGCGGTCAGCAGAGCCCGGGCCTGTCAGCAGCAGCCCCAGCAGCAGCGTGGGCAGGCCCTGCCACACCGCCATGGCGGGGGCAGAGGAGGAGAGGGATGTGTATGTGTGTGTGTGTGTGTGTTGGGGCCCCTGTCCCTGCTGCAAAGCCACAGAGAGGACAACCCCCTACAGCAGGCAGGGGGACGGTGATGCCTCGGTGCCAGCGCTGCTCTGCCCTCACACTCGCTGCCTTCCCCGTTCCTCCCGGCGCGGGCCGCGCAGCCCCCTCCTCCCCAGCTCGCTTCTGCTATAAGACATTTATAACAGTTTCTCATTGCAGTCTCAGGACAAACAAAAATCTGTGTCAACATAATCAAAGCAAACACTGCGTGATTGATGGAAATTCAATAGTTTTAACTTCTGCTTGCATGAGTACCTTTCAGGGGTCCGTGCACAAGAAAGCACAAGGGCCTGCAATTATCATGCTAAAAGCCGGGCTGTGCCTGCCCATAATTAGATTTCTATATGCATTGCCCTTTCCATATTTTCAATGAACGACATGGGGAGCTGCTCTTTTGCAAGTTTGAGAGAGAGAGGCTCTTTTCTGCCGCTCTTAAGCGTGGAATCGGGATTTTGCAGCAGGTCGGGACAATGGCCCCGGGCGCTGCCGGGTGGCACCGGCTCAGCCCCGCCGGGCATTGTTCACAGCACCCGTGTCCCCAGGGCTTCCCGGGCCATCTGGTACCTTGTGGTTCCCAGCGTGTTCCCACATTGCCTGCAGATGCACAGGGAAAGAGAAGCTGAGTTTGTCTGCTGTGTTTCTGCAATCTGGGTTTTTCCTTAGGAGGGAAATAGACCTGCTGGGCATCTCCTGAAATCAGAGCTTTAGAGTCAACTGTCTGACCCTTGAATCTTTTTAGGACTCCTACACATCCACGTTTCATTTGCTAAGTATCTTACATTTAAACTTTTATTATCAAAAGGCAGAAGCAGAGAAGTGTAAGGCAAGACTGAAACTCTAAGATCCTGCATTCTTCCCCACACATATCTGCCAGGTGACTTCTCTTCAGGCTAAAGTCTGTGCACAAGCTGATGCTGTGCACAGTTCACTCCAACTGTCCTAAAAACGTTTAAAAACACATTAAAGTCAGATCCTGTATTAGCATTAGTGATAGCAATGTGCAAATCTCTGTGAAACTTATTGTCTTACCCATCTAAGAAAAAACCCGCTGAATATCTACGCTCTGACCCCATCTTGAATGGAAAACACCACACAAATAGCCTATAAAAGCTTTGATTGTGCTGTAATATAGGAGCTCAGAGGGCAGAGCTAGTTCTGTCTTTTGTGCAAATGAGATCAGGGAACACAGGAGAGGACTTGGGAAGGGATCTGACACTATGATGAAGTGGCCCTATAGGAGGATTTATTCACTTCCAAAAGCCCAGACTAACCCATCTGCTGCCATCCTGAGAAAGCACTGAGCCACTTCATCTCTGAATTGCTTCCAGTAGCAGCATTTCCCCTTTCTGTGGGGAGGCTCCTGTGTATTTTCCTGAGTGCTCAGCAGCCCTCCCACCTCCAGTCTACATTAACACCATGTAACACCACAACATCTCTCCTTAAAATTCCTATTTAGAAACTGCTCTTTACAGGTAAGAAATCGGTAGGGCTGTTTCCCTCCTTAGACTAAACAAGGAGAGTGCATCAGCACGGGGTTGTTACAGCTGGAAACTCACATTTGCTTTTATGCAGAACAAGAACAGCAAAAGAAGAGTTTAAATACTTTAATCCACCCACTTTAATCTACAGAGAAACACAGTACAAGTAACAAGACAACAAAAAGATGCATTAGGAAACTCAGTAGCAGAATCAGTGCTGTGAAAAAAATCTGCATTTACAGACTTCTATGAATAATATGGAGCAGTTTCTCAAAAGAACCTTGTGGGAGCTTAAGTGACAAGAGACAGACTGTGCTACAACTGACTGTGACCTACTCTAGATAGCCCTAGTCTGGCAGGGGGATTGGACTAGATCTTTTGAGGTCCCTTCCAACCCTTAAAATTCTGCAATTCTGTGACTGAAGACAAAGGTTTTCTTCAGTTTCTCTTGTGTCAGTGTGGAGTCATACCACAGAACAGGGCAGATCTGTGACTTCACTGAAGCTGCAGCTTCCTCCAGACTGAATCTGGCCCAAGCACTCAAATGGGAACTTGTGTGAACATCAAGAAACACTGAATCACAAATGTCACCTTTCTCAGTTGAAAACAACCCAAGACATGATAAAGTCTACTTTTTGAACTACTACCTGCATTTTAAGCTCATTTTTTCCCCCCATTTAGTGCAACTTCAGAATATATGCATCAACACATTGAATACGAATCCCATGTCACAGCATCACAGTAGTTCCAAGACAAAAAACAACTGGGTTTTTTAAACTGTTCACATGCTGATACTTCCTTGAAAGTAGTTATTACTAATTCAAAGTGACAGCTCTTAAAAGTAACATTTTTACAGTATACTGATCACTAATTACTAAACAGAAATAACTACTGTACATGTTGAAGGTACAAGCTACAAAAATAAAAGTCCATTCTGTGTAACTATAAAAACCCTACAAAGAGAAGATGGCTGGAGGTACTCTAAGGATTCCAACAGTTGGTAGCAGACAAAATGGCTTTTGAAGGATGTAAACTTTGAAGATACAGAATGCAATAAACTCACAATGCAAGTTCCCACTTTTAAAATAATTTCTATGCTGAACTCTGCAAACAAGTTGCAAATGAAACAATGCAAAGACATGAATGATGTACAGCAATAAGGGTATACAGCACTAATGAGAAACAAACATTTGGATACATTCATACTTTTGAACAGTTAAGGGCTGGATCCTCAGCTAATATAAGTCCACACAATATCAAGAGGTTTAGTCAAGGCATGTGGCTTTACTCCAGCTACAAGTCTCTCCCTGAGATGCCCAACAACTGATGTGGGTGTTCAGCGTGAACTTTTGGTCATGCCATGCTTTTAGAACTGTGGCCTAAATCAAGTTGAAACAGCAAAGATGTAAATTCTCTCAATATACTTAATTGCTAAATGCACAAGTTGTCTCTTGTCTCACTCCTGTGTTCAAGAAGCAGCTATCATTTCTCAGAAAAAAAGTCAAAGCATTTTTAAGTGGTTCCCATTCAACAGGATCAGATATGCACCAGCAATTTGAAATCTGAAGATACCCTAGTTTATATCTAACTGAAGGGTCAAATCTATTTTCATGTCCAAAAGGAAGAAAACTGCTAGTAGCTGGTATGAACTGCAGAACAAAAAAGGATGTTCAGTTAGAACACATGCCATGATTACCAAGTGTCCTACTCTTACTATAGATTAACTATACAGTTACAGTGGTGCTCTACCAAGAAGCACTTGTTGCCAAGTAAAAAAGAGCAGCTATTATAACATTGATACCATTATGCTGTTCACAGCTAAGGTACAGTGCTTTAAGGGTTTTTTTTAACCAGTGAGATACCACAACATCCACTACAAAAGCTGTGAGCTTCAGTGCAACATAATGCAGAACGAGAAGGAACTGGCCAAACTGAAACCAGAACCTTTATCTATTGGTTCTCAGAACCTGTGGAAAATGAGGAGGTTCCTCCCCAGCAGCAAAGAGCAACAACTGTACTTTTAAAATAGGTCAGGGGGGCTAGGAACTGTTGGAGTCCTTTCTGAGATCTTCCAGGTGTGGTGATGGTGACTGCAAGAGCCAAACAGGTGGGTTCCTGGCCTAAGAGCAAGCTGTATGAAGCCATTCCCATTTTCTTTTCTGACAAGCTAGCTGGTGTGAAGGATAAAGTAGAGGGAAGAGCAGCTCATTACCCTGATTTCAGCAGAGCTTTGGATACAGTCCCAAGCATCATTTTTAGCTGAAAGTGCGCCAGCATAAAATACATCATTAAATGTCTGCGGGGAGGAAGTACTTAGTGAGCAGCTGTAAACATTAGCAAGACAAAATCTGTGGGGGAACAAATTCTCAAGCTGTATCTGCTGAAGTTCTACAGAAGGAAATTGTGTTTCAGGTTACTTAGTGCCCAGTGAAAGCAAGATCTGGAAAAATAAACCTATAAAGGGGCAACACCAAAAGTGAGTACATGAGTATCAAATGCATAAACCATGCTGTAGGATTTACATGATGATGATGGTGAAATGCAATTCCTAATAGAGCCAGCTTAGAAAAATGCTCAAATTTAAACATCCCACAGGATTATATTCATTAATAACTGCAATAATTGCAAAGTGCTGTTAAAAGCATGTTCTAAATACTACCCTAAGCTGCTCTACACACCGGGAACAACACATCAGCAAATGCCATTCACCTCAGCTGGTTCTGGTGGCAGAAAATGTGAGTTTGGACTTCAGACATCTTTTTAAAACACTCATAAAGATCCAAAGTGCAGGTGGCATTTGAAACAGTTTAACCCTGATAGGGATTGTGAAAACACAAGGTAACATCCAGCCCACGGGAAGTTCTATGCACATGAAAATACACCTAAGCATCGTCCCAGTGTGTGTGTGAACCAGCGAGCCTGAGCAGGGTGTGAAGCTGCCTGACTCACACAGGGGCTCACCATGCAGGCTGAAGTTTTTTTGTATTGCATGTCACAGGCCCTACAGTAAAAAGTGTGATCAGACCAAGAATCTGACCAAACTTCAGTTAAACTTCTGTATGCAGCAATACAACTTAGAAATAACCTTTGTGAATTCACTTTTGAGTGCTTGACGACTGCTGTGGTTACTCACCCTGAACATTTTACACAAAGGTATGTCCTGTATGAAGGCTGCTAGAAGAAACCATTAATTTTTTGTCTTTTTTGAAACTTTGCTTTCATCATTTTGCCAATGTTAATAACAACTGGGCAAAGCAAAATCCTTCAGTGCAGGACACACCCGAGACCCTCTGCAGAGTTCCCTCTCCTGGACAGAGAAGGTACTGCAGTGATTCCAATCTGCTTTCAGAAGAGCTAGAGTAGCTATTTGTGCTGGTGCTTCGGGCACTTACAACGATCAAAAAGCACGTAACAGTTCTACAATCACAACACACACGACAATATTAAGCAGCTGCAGCTTAATGACAAATTAGAAAAGCTCATTTACAATAGCTTTGGAATCTGGGTGCCAACTGCTGCTATTTCACTATCCACAGTTGGACTAAAACTTCAAACAGTTCCAGAAAAGTAACTCAAAACAGGCTTTAACTCAATTTGCAACATACTGGAAATAAGGATACCACTGAAACCCAGCGACAGCAGGCTGGCAACAGCAAGACTTCCCAACAGATTCTAGTGCTAACACTCTGTGTTTAAAAACATTTTTTTTTGGCCATGCATATGACAGCTGCAGTTACAACAGAAGGGTGACTCTGTGTCTCATTGGGAGCTGGACACTTCAACCTCACAGAACACTCTCCATACCATAAATACAGTTTTCCAAGAGGCTTCCCCACACTTACAATGGCTTCATTTGCTGCTGTCACCGACAGCCCCTCTGTGAAACACAAACTTCTTCACTGACACCTGCAAGAAGGGGATGATCTGTCCAATACCAGCAACACCTTTTTACAGGGGTTCTCCCAAACAAGTGCCCATTTAGATGCTAACTTCACTGCTAATTCTGCTTTGTTTCTCCAAAAGGAATGATGCATTTCCATTTCCCAGAGAGGATTTCAGGAGGAGGGAGCAGTGAGAGGACGTGCCTGCACAACATCACGGGTGCCCATGCACACCTGGAGAAGCCGGCTCAGGCTGGAAAAAAGGGAGACTTTCCAAGTCTTGTCATAGATCACAGGAGTTCAGAGAGTGAAGGTTTTGAACAGTTAAAGGTTCTTAGGCTATAAGAAAACATTTGAGTTCAGGTAACTCTTTAAACTGTATTATGAACAGCTTAGTGGTGTCTCTTCTCTTGAGAAAATATTGCCTTGCATAGCACATACCCTGCTATCCCACAGCCTTGTCACTTGTTTGTAAACAGTACTTATGCAAGAACCATGGCATGGAACATCATTATTTTTAGGATGTTGATGGCTACAAGTTATTAAAAGAAATAACTTAATCAGTAAGATTTCTGAAGCCAATACAAATTGAATCCCCTAACTAAAATAAGAAAGGGTAGTGGATTTATGTAACATGGTATATATGTTACATGGCTATTTTAAACACTTTTAACATAGATTTAACTATTATTTTCTTCTCTATATTTACATACAATAAAGATGAGGTGTATAAGGCTAATGAATATGGAATTTACAAATGGCTTCTGCTTTATAGTTCACTACACTCTGATCACATTTTCAGACAGCAATAAATTCACAGTCAGTCAGTAGTACTTAAGATCTAGTACATACACTTTCTACAACAAATACCATCAAGTTAAAAATGCTCTCCAAAGAGGACTACAGTCAAAGGCTTTAAAAATACTGTCTTTGCCAAGGTGTCAATAAATTATGTTAAAATATAAATAGTTCATTCACCATTAATGCAAACATCACTTTACAGATTGTTGAAAAAGTTTCATTTTACAAAACCCAGCAACATATTTTATTTTACCCAATGGAATCACCTTCAGTTAGCACGAAGAAAATAAGAAGAGAGATTGAGAGAGTTCTGGCAAAAGCAGCAACATTCAAAGTTCAGACCAAAGCTCTCTTATGATCATGGCTTGTGCAGTATACATGCACCATAGATTCTCTTTCGACTTGGAAAATCACCTTCAGAAACTCAACTGGACTTTACTGGACTACTTAATGACAAAGTTTAAATCTCAAGTCATAGCTCTCAGCTGCTGCAGGCTTAAAATACCTACAACAGAAAAGAAAAAGGGAAGCAGATTTTTCCTTCTGTTAACCACAAAGATGTTTTCACCTGAGAAGGCTTTAACCTGAGAAGCTTCATATATGCCAAACTAACAGATTCCAGGTACTGTTGCTTCTTTCTCATGCCCTATATTCATATGAGAAATGAAGTTTAAGGTTCAATAAAGTATCTCTGATCTCCTAAAAGCCAGTCAGAAAACAAATGCTTCCTTGTTTTTCCCATAATCAAATGATACACCTGAATACCACAGCTTGCTAACCTCTGCAAACTTAGCTTTCAACCTTTACACTTCAAGTGGAAGCGGTTAACAGACTGACTGTTGATCATTTTTGGGTAATTATGAAGCAAGATCTTTAACAAGACTTCAAAAACTCCACATTTGCCAGATATCACTACTTCTTTGAAACCTTCCTCTAAACAGCTTAAAGGAAAGATTCTTTGTCCAAGTTTTCCTCAAAAAAGCTTCCTCAAGAACTATGATGTTGCTATTTTCCAAAACTAGAATTAGTCTCTCACTGAACTGAAGTGGAGTCAGTCACAGGATCACTCAGTGCAAGTCATGATACAATGGTTTTGAAGTTGTACCTTGGGTATTCAGGCCCTCAGAAGTACTCTATCTAGGGCTTATAAAAGCCACTGAAAAAGGTCATTAGGTAATAGAACATTTCCAGAACCTTTGGTCCAAAAGTATCTTTCTTGCTAACCACCATTCAAGAGTTCCCAGATCCTCCTCTTTCTCAGTCAAGCCTGTTAGGTATAATGTGCACAGGAAAGTATTTGTCTTGCTCCCAAGAAGGGATGGCAGCCAGGAGCAGGCTGTTGTCAGAAAATCAGCCCACATCCTACGTGGTCTGGTTTTCTGCTCTGGAACTGTGCTGGGGAAGAGGGCAGGTAGCAGCAGGCCAAACTCCCAGCTGTTCTCTTTGCCAAGGGTATGAAACATTTTGCACTGTGTATGTGCAGAAGATCCGATTCCACAGCAAGGAAGAGCTGCCATATCTGTCTCTTTCCTGCCATTACAGTAACTAACTCCTCCAGCTACAAAGGCTGGGCATCACCACAAATCTAAAAGGCAAAACAGTCATGGTAATTCAGCTGTGAAGGTTTTCATGAACACAAAAGCATGGCTTTTTCCTCAGGTCTACTTCCTTCACAAGTATGAACCTTATGGCATAAACCTTAATCTAGATGAGACGTTCCCGGGGTTTTTAATGAGCTGAAGTTCATCACGTTGAGTGCCACACCACCTATACATCTTCATCTGTCTGCTCTCTCACATGGTCTTGCTCAGACATGCTTGAAGCATCGTCATCTGTTTGCTCACCCGAGTGATACAACATCAGTGCGTGTGTCTTATGAGTTATGGTAACAGTGCAGGGCCCCTGGGCCCACGGCTCTCCATCCACCTGCATCGGCATCTTTGAACTCTTCAGGATCAGCTAGTATCAAACAGAAAAACACAATGGAAGCAGTTCAAAGTAGCTCTGAGGTTACCTTTTAACAACCACAATATACTGATACTGTACCTTGTTAGCCTGGCCAGGGACAAACTTAGTATACAATTTGTTGCACTCATAGGCCACCAACCACAGCCACGTAAGACTGTGAATTAGGACATAATCCATTTTTACTAAGCAAGAGAAACATCTAGATCAACTGTAACTTCAGATCAGAGTTGAGTGCTTGAGATTCTATTGTGCATTAAAATAATATTAGGGAAACAGGTTCCTAAATGCTTACCCTCACTGTATGTGCTTGCCCTAGGCGAACAGGATTTGCTAGTTTCACCTGAATCTGCGCACAGTGGAAAGAACCATGAACACCAACAACTTCCAGGAGTCCATCATCATGTCTATGAAATAAGAAAGGAGATTCTTTGTAGTGATACTCATGAACTCTAGAATACCCTTCCAGAGGGTATTCCACAGTCCTTTTATGGCTATTCCTGTAGAGAAGACAAATGATATTCTGCAAAAACGTTTAAACTCTCTGTTTGTGCTGGACAACAAACTGACACTGAATGGCAAAGAAAGCCACACAAAACTGCAAGTATGGAGCAAAACTCCAGCTGGTACACCCTAGGCTGCCTTTGCAAATGATGGATATATGACTTTCCAAAGCTCATCAGGCCCACAGTGGCTTTATCTTCCTTAAATTCATACAATTTTCTGCCTTTGCATTTGGTTATTAATTTACAGGAAAACCTTTTAATGGCTTAATTTTTGGTGGACTTTGCCCAAATGTTTTGTAGCAATTCAAGGCCATAAGTCTTGTAACATGACATAAAGTATGTTTATACAAATGGCTTCTGAAAAAAGAAGTCACATGAGGGAATAACTTACATGCCCACCAATTCTTCTCTTCAGTATTGCTCCAGCCAACTTACCCAAGCATAGATTGAAATTTTTGGCTTGGTTTTACTCTATATCTTAACCTCTATTAAGATGTGTTATTTTTAATTTTGAGGTGGACATGTCTTTTACTTTTTAAAGGCTACCTTTATTTTCCGTAGCCTCTTCCATGTTATTGCTTAATCATGCCAGACACTTTGAGGAGCTGTTAAAAAACCCCCTTGATGTTTGGGATGCACTTAGCTATGTAAGCACAGCCTACTGGAAGGAACTGCTTATGCTACAGGAACAATTAAAGGAATCAAAAAGGATGCACTGTGTACCTTGCCAAGGGGTAAGGCTCATCACCCATGCCTTCCCAGAGCCTGCAGCCACCTCCCCAGTATCCAATATTCAGGACAATGATGCCTTCCAAATTGGGCAACTCGATTCTCTCACCATCCAATTCTAGCTTTAAAAGACAAACAGAAGTTAATTACTGTGGATCAAATTCAGTACTTCAGTATCAGCTAGTTACTCTCTGTATGCACTTAACAGGCTTCAACTTGAGGAAAAACTGGCACAAGTAGAACATGTTTTCTTTTTTAAAAGTTACTTCTGATTTTACAAGATATTCTAAGCTGTAACGAATTTCTGTTAGTAAAGAGAAGAAAAAGCAACTCTCATATAAGTCTCTGGTGCTAAGGCAAATTTTCTCTGAATGTCAGTACTTGAACTCATAGAACTGAGCTAAGGTCAGATAAAAACCTATGAATTTTCAGTAAGCTCGAAGACATGAATTGCATGAAGGAAGCTGCAGATAGCAAAGGGAACAAAAAATACTCCAGGTCCAGAGCCACCCTCAGATAAATATCACACAGATGTAAAGTGCAAAGCTTTTCTCCTTTTCTTTCACAAGGTTTTTACACTCCACTGATTGCTCAGAGAATAAACAAGTTAAAAAACTTACCTCAATCTTTTTGTTAAGATCTTTACATTCTTGTACTAAGCAGTCTTTGGTTCCATAAAAAAAATAAACAGCCTGTAAAAAAACACCCCAACAAAACAAGGAGAACACAAAACATTGTTAGAAAAAGACAATACATATTCATGCATAGTTATTGTTCTGTAAACCTTATCTAAGATTAATATGAAACACACCTCTAAGCCAAGCTTTCTTCATGGGATAGGCTACAACTTGCAAAAGCAACTTGCTTTCCACTTTAAAAGGAAATAGGCAATATCCTTAACCCATTCAGTTTCAAAGCAAATGAGACATTGTAAACAAATTTGAACAAACAGCATATTGTGTAGGCAAACAAGCAAAGGCAACGTAGAACACTTGTGAGTGGGCTGGAAACATTTTACATATTGAATCCCTTCCCCAAGAAAAATGAGTTAAAACTCTTCCAATGACTTGAAAGGATGCAGGGGAGCAAAGCAAGGTAAAGCAAAAAATAGCTTAAGTCAAGTCAACAGCTCCAAGGACAAAACACACCTTATTAATAATTCTGCTGGAAAACAGAGAAGGAGTCTTCTCACGATGAGCATGAAAATTTAGAGCCATGAGAGCATCAGGTCCTATAGAAAAGTAGTTGTTCATTGTGAATACCTGTAAGACAGAACTTCTAGTTATGGTCTTATTAAATATCATTATTAAGGTTTAAAAGCAGACATAGTGTTTAATGAGAAGTAACTAGAAAAGTAAGTATAAACATACAAGTATTCCATAGAATCCATATTTATACTTGCTAACCAGACCTTTGGTTTCCTCAAGTTGTAGTATCCTTTGTTTGTTACTTGAACCTTCCACCTGAAAAACAACAGCCACTACTTAGACTCATGACAATTAGTATCAAAGCTGCAGTTAGGAATCTCATATCTACACTGGGATCATGTAAAAAGATTCAAATTTAGGTAAATGATAAAAGACTTAAGCTTTGTAGAATAAACAAATAAAGAATCATTTTGGACCTCAGTTATTTTTCAGTTCCCTCCCACAATACTCCTGTTTCTTCACATATTCTGCTGCACCTGGGTATCAGCAAAGCTACAGCTCTATTTGGTTCTAGAGGATTTCTCTTCCCTTACCTGTCTAGTTTGATTCCATCTGCCTCCATGACATTTCTTAAGATTTGTTCTACAGGGACCTCTCCAGCATAACCTGCACCCCAGCCCAGAGTGTTAGACAGGTCATTGCCTGTTCCCAGAGGTAAAATTGCAACTTGTGGAATAAAACGTTCTTGCCCCTAGGATACAAAAACACTGCATATTAGCTCCCTCTACAGCAGTCTTTCTCTCCCTTTTATACACATATGTTCAAGTTAGATAAATATCATTAATCTTCACAGCAGCTTGGTACATAGTCCAGAACAACAGAGCTGGCAGACAGCACATTTAAGTACTTATTGTAGGGATAATGGAAAAAAGGGAATGGTAAACCCTTGTGAGAAGAGAATAAAAATACAATATGGAAACAACACATTATTAATATTAAAGAGAGTATTCCTTCAAAAGGATGGTCTTTGAATATAGAGGTGAAGCCTGAACTTCTCATCTGATTTCCTGATTATATGCTTCTGACTTTCTGCAGCCATGGTAAATTACTAACACTATTTACTTCATGTACCTCTGGAAGTGATGTGAACACTCAAGAGAGATGTAACACACAAGTATGTGAACTATGACAAGACCTCAGAATGCTCTCACAAGACTGAGGTTAGTTAGATGCACATAATGCTACAGTATTCAACCACAGCCTGAAATTCACATATTTGAAAGTCTGTATTGAAGTTTCAGAGATGTCACATACAGACATGGATCCAACTGTCACCAACAGATGGAGCAGGTGATAATCACCTCTGCTGATCACTGAGTAGGTGACAGAAGCAGATATTCAAAGTAGCCACCTTAGCAAGGGTCTTTGATTGCTTTACCACAGAAGGTAAAGTTATTTCTGATGTACTATGGCCTTTGCAAGTACAGCACAGCTGAATTTCAATAAACAGCATTATGGTTATTATTTTTCCAAGAAGTTATCAGCCAGGTAGCTTGTATCTGAGTCAAGATAAATGGAGCAAATAACCTACTGCTGATAATAAAAAGGTTTTGCTGATAATCTCAACAGTATTTACACAACTCCAACGACTCAATTTGAAAACTTGGAAACAAAGAACTCAGATCTCACCAACTATATTGGCTTTTACAGACAACATATCAAGTGGCCAAGACCGAGTAAACATATATTGATGTTTATTAACCTTTATAGCTACACTTAACCATTATAGTTACTTTGTTGTGTTTCTACTTTATCAGCACATAACAATTCTCAAAGAAGCTCAGTTTGCCTATGCATGAAGCTGTAATAGTGGCCTTCAACTACATTTCATATATTAACAAGAAAGCTGCAGCCAAAAAAGTCTGATAGATGAATAGGAACTTTCCTCCTTTCATCACTAGACAAAAAGTTTATTAGGTAAAGCACTAAAGCTCTAGTAATTATTATTCATTCTTAGTTTTCTCGAGAGTTCCTATTAGTACCCTGAAAACTAGAATATCTTGTATTTCAAATCTATGGTAAAGATGGAGATTATTTTTTCCTTCTCTACCTGCTGTCAATAGGTGAGGCTGCAGACTCATGGATTCTTTAGAATCTATGATAAAGAGTAGAAGCCAATTACTGCACTCATTCATGCACTGGGGATATAACCAGTATAGCCAGCAAAGTTATGAGGTTATTATAAAAGACTGAGCATGCTGGGAGGAATAAGCAGTCAGAGGACATTAACTACAAAATAAATCTGTTTGGACAAAGAGGAAAAAACAATGCATAAAATATTCTGCAGCTTGTTCTTTTATTCTTTTACAGAAAAGAACAACTTCATCATTTAAGAGCTAATGCTTTCCTATTTTGCTTGAACTACAGGGAATCATAACAAGATGCACTCTCTCCCAGCAATATGAATAAGCAATCCTGCAAATATTTCTCTGTAGGCTTCGTCAGGAAGATGAAAACAATAAAAGCAGGTAAGAGATGAGGTGTGGCACTTCAGCAGCTCCAAAACTCATTTCACCATAAAACATTGTTTAATTTAAAACTCGATACCTTTATCTTCATTTCATCAATTGCATCCAGGACCCAGCCTACTGTGCCATCCCCACCACAGACAAGAACCCTGACAGCGTTGCAAGGCAGCAAGGTACAAAGTTGGAGAGCTTTAGTAGGTGTAATTTTGCTTAGATCAAAAACCTTGAATAAAAGGAAAATAAGGAGTTCCATAAGTTCACAGAACATGACTCAGGATTTGCCTCACAGACAAACAACTTTAAGAAGCTCCTTCTAATATAAAAGATTCTTCATTTACAATATTACTTTAGAAAATGAACTGTCTTTGACTTTTACATGCAGGATTTGTTTTCTCAGATTCACAACAGAGCTCCAGCTGCTTCACTGGGAATAAACATCATTGGTAATCCCAGCTGACAGAGTCCTAAGAAAAGTCTGTCTAGGAGCACTATGACAACTTCTGTAGAGCTGAAAGACTCCAGATAAAAAAGTATTTTTAAATACTCTGCACACAAAGAGGTTTTTCTTTAAAGCCTTATTGAGATGCATTTGAAACAAAGACGTAGTGATTTTTATTGGCTGTGTTCTAAGTCCAGGTTTTGAACTTCAAAGGAAGAGCATTAAGGTGCAGCCAGGAAACCCAAGGAACAACTAACTCCCTTAGTCAACATCCTGTGCCATCCCAGGGGATTTTAAAGGGAAAGAGACACCACAAAGCAGCAACTGTAAACATTGACCTCTTCACCAGCAAAGGGAAGAATTAAACAAACACAGGTCTTCTTTTTCCACAAGATTCTACTATCATTGTGTAAGCAAAGTGATGTTTATTCTAATTTAAACGTTTATTATAATGGCTTTTGACTGTAAATACCTGAACGGGGTTCAGTAGAATTTTAAACTCTCCTAGCAAAGTTTCACCCATGTTGTTTCCACTACGAGTATTAGCCAGTACAATCACTGGCATCCAGTGCTTCCTGCAGTAAGGTACTACCTGCAAAAAGGTACAAGTCAGTCAGTTGCACAAATACTGCATGTCTGAAAATGCTTAAAGCCTTGCTCCAAAACCTGTCCTGTTATTGTCACAGTGAGGAAGTTACCAATTACTCAAAACAGAAACAAAAACTTCTGACACACCGAGGATGAAGATTTCTGTTCTGCAGTGCCTAGAACAACAAATACTCCCATGTCAGGAACACAGTGGTAGAAAAATGACAAAACATTCCAGGAAGGTACCCAAATATCAGTGTTGGAAATCCAAATGTCTGCTCAGGATTCAACAACCACGTTGAAAATGACAAACACCTTTGAATTAACACTGCAAGTACTTCACGTGTACTGAAACATTCATCTGACAGTTGTTAACCTGATAATGCACTAAGATCAAATTTTAATGTGTGGGGCTTTTTTCTAACCCACTATAAAAAAGAAGCAGTAGCCAATTACCTTTTCATAACTGGTTCTTTTATCTTTCCTCATCTGGTTGATTGTAGACAAATAGTATGGTGGAATAATTAAATCTCTGAATTCTCCCAATGTACACTCCTCAGTCTTTAAACAATCCACCATGCAGTCATCATGCACAGTGTGCTGACACCACACACATCTGGAAAAAAAAAGATGGAAAAACATGACCAAAATCCTCACCAAGCACACTGATTTTGTTCATTTGTTTCAGATAGTCTAACTTGCCGACAAGTGTTTATTTTTACATGCACCACTTTTAATAATATTTTAAGTACAAGTGCTATAAATATCCTCTTTGCCTTATCTGCAGTGTTAACAGTTACACTGAAAGCTTGCACAAGAAACTGAACTCCTATCCATCCTTAAGGAGCACAGACAGAACACCAGAGTTCAATTTATTAAAGTGTTACTAATAACATTCATTAATACATTTTTTAAGAGTGATAATATCCCTTCCAGTCTGAAGCCTAAATGGTTACAGAACACTGTGCAAGGCTGTTGGGATTTTGTTATGCAAAACTGATCTGCTTTTTGACCTATTCTAAAAGCTGTGCTGGAAAATGGACTAGAACAAGAGGAAATACTGCAATATCCATTGCCAGCCTCTGCAGAATGTTAATCCTCATTTGTAACATCCAAAGCCTTGGTTTAAGCAGCTGTGAAGGCTATTTTTGGAGCCCTTCTGACTAATCTAGCACACAACTAGAATAGCAATCATACTTGCCCTGTACTGCAACCTTCTTCTTTTCCTCTTCCTTCCTTCTCCCTTTGTCTCCAAAATCCTCTTCTTCCCTCCTGTGCATACTCTCTCTCAAGGTTTTGGTTCTGATAGCATGCTCATTTACACTGGAATTCTGCTGATGTACCAAGCAATTTGACAGTACCACAAGGAAGCAAAGCAGAATGTATGCTGGAAAGGTGACATCCTTTGAGAAGGATGAAGTAACAGTGTACCCAGCACCTCGACACTTCTGCCACCGTGTCATGCTGATAACTTAGCAAGCAGATTCACTGGTGACACTGCAAGCTCATTCAACGGCTCCTAGGAATTTTTTAACACTCTTAGCACAAACATTAATAATAGATTGTATTACAGTAGCTTTTAAATGGTCTCATTAGGGGTTTTTTGTCTGAGTATCCTTAAAAACGACCTTAAGCCAGCAATGGGATGGCTGTTTTTTCTAGTCACGCTAAGCAGATGCCAGTTTTGCAGAGATACATACACATTTTGGTGCTCTGAGTTGTGAGCTCTGCAACCGAATCCACTTAGGCTATCCACTATACACAGTAGATGCATTACAAAACTTCTTCAGGCCATCCCCTAAAATATAACCTCTCTTGGACACAGCTGGCCTTTTATACATAGTTGCACAGTAGCCAGCACATCATGCTGGAGTAACAGGTAAGTTACTCCATAACAAGTTACATATAAGTAACAGGTATGAGAACAAGCAGAGAAGAGTTGCAATGCCATACTTTCATCTGTGACTCAAATTACCCACAAGTACCCATTTCAATCTTAAGATTCTTTAAAGCTGGCTTTCTTTTTTTTGACAAGTTTCATACTTGGCTACTGCAGGATCTAAAAGGTAATGTGTTTTAATAATCCTATGGAAAACACAATATTGATAAGGCATTGCAGTAGATCCAAAGTTGAATTTCCTAGCAGTACCTGTAGTCGCAGAGCTTGGGCTGTGTGCCGCACTGTTGTTTGCATATCATACAGCAGCTGCAGAGTGGGACGTTGCCTCTGATCCAGTGGTGTGGCATAGAGCTGTGGGCTCCCCCACCGCTCCTCATCATAATCTCCTTGCAGAGAAAAAGCTGGTCAGCCTTCTTGAGGCATCCTTCGCTGACACGCAGTCCGCAGCAGTTGCAGAAAGCACCCTGAAGGATGTGCTGGGCGCACACGCAGCAGTAGGAGGGCTGCCCGAAGAGGTCCGTGTAGTGCCAGTCATGCTTGCTCTTGCGAAAGATGTCTCGGATCAACACCTGCCGCCGGGACCGCTGGAAGCTGCACCACAGGGTGATCAGCACCGGCAGGATCACAGAGCACAGAGTCCAAAACACCAAACTCCAGTCAGCAACGGCCGAGGAGGATGTGCCGCTTCTGCTCTCCGTCCCTTCCATTCCTCAGCAGCTCGGCCTCACCAGCCTGACCCCTCGCACACGTCGGGCACGGCCCGGGAACGGCCCCTTCGTTCAAGGAGCCAACGCGCAGCTTCATGAAACATCTTTTAATCCCTTATTAGGGCTAAGCATCAATTTCCCCCCACATCTGACCGACCTACCAACCAACAGGATTTCCGCACCGCCCAGGGACGAGGAGCTGCTCCGCTGCCTGCCCGGGCCTAGCGCAAAGCCGGCCGGCGCCCCGCCTCCTCCCAGACGGGCCCTACTCTCGTCCGCTCGCCCCCGGCAGGACTCGCCACACGCCCCGGCGGCCCCCGACGCCCCACTTCCACTCGGGCCTCCGGGGCGGCGGCGGAGTGGGGGGGGACACACGATCCCAGCCCCGCGCCGAGGCCGTGGCTCCTCGGGCCGCCTGCCCTCGGGCCGCGTCCCGCAGCGCGGCGGCGGCTCCCGGCGGCGGCGGCTCCCGGCGGTGGCGGCTCCCGGCGGCGGCGGCTCCCGGCGCTGGCTCCCGCCGCTGCCGCCTGCGCTGGGCCGAGCGGCGGCCGCCGGCGATGCGCGGGCGGCGGAAGCGGAAGCGGCGGCGGGCGGTTGCCAGGCGACGGGCGCCGCCCGGAAACAGGCGGGAGGGTTGCCGAGGTCGGCAGCGGTTTAGTCGCGGCTCAGGGCACATCGTCAGCGGCAAAGCCGAGGGGAACGGCCCGAACTGGCCCGGGCCTAAATTATCATGCTATTTGTTGCTTTATTACCCCATAAATGCCCATATTATCCCCTTGTCGCCCCCTCCATTTCGTTGTGTCCTCCCTTGTTCTGCTGCTCCCCCTGTAGCAGTTTAAATAGTTGCTGCTATTAGAAACGATGAGTTTTTGCACTTTCCACACAGTGTCTTGCACAGTTCCATAAACCAAACACTTCTTGGCTGTTGGTATCTTAAAACACGTGCTGAAAATGAAAAACGTCTGTAGTTGGTCAATACTCAGGTTTCATAGCAGGACGTTTGAACCCAGCTCCTGAACTCCGCTGTCCCCATCACCTGCTTCCATGCTGGGCAAGCCCTCACACCTACAGCACTCTCTGTTTAACCCATGACTGTCAAGTTTTTATAAACAACTGTGCAAACAGTTGTGCCAATCCAGCCCAGCTGGCTGAGGAGACTCCGGTGCCTGTCTGAGGGGTGTTCACAGAGCCCCCCTTTCTGACTTGGTTTCACTGGAAAAGACTGACTTGTGCAGAAATAGACACAGACAGAATAAATACCACTTCTTTAGGAAAGTGAAAGGCACAGATGAGAAGGGCTGCTGGGAGCGAGGCTGGCAAACCCTGGATGAATCCCTGTGGTGCAGAAGGTGTGGGGATGCGCCGAACCTTTCCCTTAAAGAGGAAATGCTAATTACTCAGATCCCTCGTGTGAGAGCCACTGATGATTCCCGACTCCTTATTTCATACCTATATTCAAAGGGACACGTTTCTTTTCCTCCAAAGTGGTGATGTTGGCTCCAAATGTCCAGTGTAGTGCTGCACAGGAAAGGTCTGGACAGTCACATCTCTCCAGGCAAAATGTAATGGTTTGCAATGACATTCATTAACCTACATTCTTAATTTACACTATGCTTACTAATAAGGACACTTAAAATCCTGTCTTCTACTAAATTGTCTTGAAAAGAGAATTATGTGAGTTTTCATTTGTATAATTCTATTAATTTGCTAAAAACCTCTCTGCTGTGTTTTACAGCAGGGATAATTTGGGTTTGCTAGAGTTAAACCACATTAATATGTATTTCTGTGCTGGAGTAGAGACAATTTTTGAAAAAGGGGCCCCCTTGCAGCTGCTTTTGAGACTGACATGTAGTGTTGGACAATGGTTTGTTTTAAAAAACAATTGCTTATCTTGGGCACCCAACTCCATTTCTTGGTATGCTAAATGTAAGGTGATGTGGTTTATTTTCACAAATTCAAAACATTCAGTGTAACTCTGAAGCCAGAAGTGGAAAAAAAAGGTCTTCTATTTTCTTTCCCTTAGGAACAGAGTTATGCTGAGCATGTGTCAGTAGATAATAGCCTAATTCAAAACTTTGAGCCAGATGTCTTCAAAATCATACTATCACTCAAATTAGTTAAAGCATAAACAAATATCTGTGACTGACGTAGCTACTTCAAATAGGCCAATGCCTCAGTCAGTGTTACTCATTTTGGAACAGACTGAGAGAAAGTAGAATCAAAATGAAGCAGTTACTTGTGTTTGTCTCCTTTTTGGTTCTGATGACCACCTTTACAGGTAGGAGTTTATATAAAACAAACCTGTGCATGCATGTGGAGCTGCAGGGCATATTGTAATAGTATTAATTTGTCAACCTTCTACTTTAGCATTTTCATACTTCATTTTTCATACTTAAATATGATTATATTGCAGGCTTTCTGTGATTTGATTGTTAACACTCGTGCTATTGTACTTGATATTTTACTCTCTGCATTACCACACTGTAGTCATTTATTAAAAACACCCCAAATTTAATTTACTAGCTTAGTATTTTAATATTATTTTACCATGGTCCTGCAAGCTAAATGTTCAATGCAGCCTCTCCTTTGCAACAAAAGTCTAACTTATTAATGTCAAAAATAATCCTAAGAAGTAAAGCAACACAGAAAAGAACAAAGAATTGGAAGAGTTAGTAATGTCAGTGGTTAGATGGTGCTGTTATATTTTTTCATTTTAGAGTAACAGGAATGTGTAGGGTTTGCTTCAGACTGGTAGAACTATAGAAAGCACGAGTATAAAAATGGTTTAAAATTCCACTCAGACCTCCTGGAATGCAATATCCCCTGGGAAGGGGCTGTAATGAAAGAACACTTTGTATATAGACAAAAATCAGGTTTGGAGACATTTCATTTTACAGCTGAGAGATAAAATATTGACTTCTTGGTAAAGTCAGAACTAATTTCTGCATTTCTGTCTTTAGACACTTCACCAATTTTGACTGAAAAAGATGCCAAACAGGTTCTGAGAACTCGTCGTGAAGGCAGACTGCGAAAGGCTGGTTTTCCTGATGAGCCAATGAGGGTGATTTATGATATTTATTTAAAAATTACATTAACTTAAAAAAAATGCCCAAACCTCACGAGCAAAACCCCTCAAACATTTGTGCCTGGTATTAAATATCTACAGATTTAATTCCAAACAATATGTTATGAATATGACTTTTAAGCAGCTGAGTTCTGTGAAATACTACCAAACTCCTTTACATCCTTCCAATGACTGTTAAGTAGGGTTCTGTAAGTGCTGAACATTGCTCAGGAAATGTACTCTTGCAGAATGTGGAAATTCTTTATCACGGTTCAAAAATGTCGATTAAATTATTGAGAAGAAAGTGACTTTTCATTTATAGAAATGTGGATTTCATCAGGTTGTTCCTGAAAAATGAAATAACAGGAAATGTCTTCTGCTTACAGTACATTCTGCATTCAAGGCAGAATGGAGATGTAGGTGTCAGTGGTCAGTGTGGAGATCAAGGTAGCTCTGAACTAGCTGTTAAAATCACTTTCATTCACTTGCTTATGAATGCTACAGATAGGAAGACTGGTTATTATGTTGTAGAAGTTTTTAATTGGTAGCTTAATGCAACAGCATTTTTTCCACATGCAATATTTACATTTATGTATTTCTAAACTATATCACAACAAAGGAAAAAGAAGGAAAAAGCCTTCTGTTTTACTTGCTTTGACAAGGTGTAACATATAACTCTGCACTTCTCAAGAGGTACTTAAGGTATTTTAAAATTACCGCCTGTTTCTTTCCAAAGTAAATAAACTGTGCTCAGATTACACATTCTGAAGAGGTAAAGCCCACAGAAGCTAGAAAGCACACAATAGATTGTGCATGTGTGAGGAATATGAGGAGCTCAGCTTAGCAAGGCACTGAACACTTACGAACTCAGTGGGACATCAAGATTGCTACACACCTCATGGGACTGAGCTCTGTGTGGGCCAGGCTTGTGGAGACAGCTTGTGGTTGGCCCTTTCCAATGGTTAGTGTACACCAGCCAAATAGAATCCACCTGGCCATATGCCACTCCCGCTGCACACGCTTCTCTGTCACATGTAATGGCCACAACAAATCAAACCTGTCATGAGAATGTTGCACCGTGCTTATTAGCAAGCTGGCACAATGATGACTGTACAACACAGCCAAAAACCAGATGGCATGGGCTTCACTTCTGCCCACAGCATTCAGGATTGGTTTGATTTCTAAGCTGTTGCTAAATGAACCTTGTGGATTTTGACAATTAGTGGGAATACAGTTCCCATCTATGCTGATGCTTAATATCCCACCATGATTATATGTTAGGTAGTAAATATATATTAAATGCAAAATAAATGGTAGAGAAGTTGGACTGAGTTAAACCCTGTATTACTGGAAGTTCCATGTGAACACATAATGCTCTTAGTCATGTGGTTTAGTTTTAGGTAGTCCTGTGAGGAGCAGGGACTTGGACTTGGTGGTCCTTGTGGGTCCCTTCCAACTCAAGATGTTCTGTGATTCTGTGGTTGTAGGTGGGGAGCAGAGGGAGTGAGGGCTAGAGAAGGGTTTAATTACTGACTTCTGTCCTTGCCACCTTCCATCCTACCACGATGAGAAACAAACATTTGTGGAGAAATTCCAGTCTTTTTATTTCTTTTCCTTTCTTTTTCTTTTTTAATACAGCAATGCTGGATTTCTGTAAGAAACTTCAGACATAAGAGTACTTGGGTTTTGGGTTTTGTTGTTTTGGGTTTTTTAGGTGTTTCTGTGTTTGTTTGTGTTTTTGTTTTTTCACTAAATATCAAGGTTTTCAGTAGAAAAGGAAATATCTTTTGATTAAAAACCCTATTCCTGCCCCCTAGGTGGAACACAGAGATTTTCCCTTGTGAATGAACATGGCTGCTGTATCCTTGTGCACAGTTCTACCACACGCTCAAGGAGGAAAAACTGAATTTGTATAGATTCTTTGTAGCAGAATGAAATTCAATGAATGCTGGGATGAACCCACCTCTGTTCTTCTATTTTAAGCAAAATCTGTTTGTACTAGGCCAGATCATGCTGAGCTGGGGAATTTAATTTGCAATTCTTTGTGACACTATTTGACTTCCACAGCGCTGTTTCAGTCAAAAAGCCTATTCAGTTAAAGACAGCAAGAGTTGCCATCTTTGGTTATTTTTGAAATGGCATTTATGTTATAAGCATATTTTAATCTTACTTTGACCAAGGCTCTGCTTTTCATCACATGGTGTCTTCTCAGTCATTCAGTCCTGCTCTCCACACGTTTGTAATGCAGTCTCTCAGAGGAATTTAAGCCAAATCTCCTTGTGCTGTGAGGACAAAAAGCACAGTAAAAGGCAGGATACTAAAGTGTCCTGCTGGCACCCAGTGTACCAGCTCTGTGGTCAGCACAAAGAGCAGAGAACTGGATGACAGTGGGAACATTTAGCCAGTGCAAAGGGTTTATGCTACAGTTTCCATTCCTACAACACCCACTGTGCAAAGCCATGGGGTGCATTTTGAAAAAATGTAGCTAGTGTTCACAAAGATCATGAGCCCACATGCTCTGGGACTGTAACTTCTTAAAAGCCTGATGGAGGTCAAGTGTTTGGTGCATAACACACTTTAGTTTGATCACTTGATAACCCTATATGTTCGGAAGGGAAATTCACATTATTTGATGTATCACATAAAGAGTAATCATCTCTGATGGATGCTACTTACTAGAACCCTTCAGAGTACTGCCACATGACCTATAATGGGTTAATGTTTTTAATCAGCAGGAATCAATTTTCAAAAGAGGCTTCAAGAGACCTATCTGTGAGAATTCTTCTGTACCCTCAGGACTAACAGAGGCTTCAGTGTTAATATGCAAATAAGAAATATGTATGCAGAATTCCTAGTTTATGAGTATTGTTGTGAAACTCTTGCTCAACACCTTTGCTGATCTGGATGGTGATGTCATTCATTAAATATCATAGGCTGAGGCAAGCTGACTAGCAACATAATTTCACTATATTTGATAATTTTAAGGGGTAAAATAATTGCTCTTATATAAGTTGTAGAATTCTCCTGGTTCATTGACCTGAAATTAGACTTCAGTTACGACGTAATTAAATGACCTTTTCTTCTCTTTTATTAGGAGTATATGCTGTACCTGCAACGTCTGGAGCAGAGAGCAGAAGAACAATTCCTTGAACACTGGTTGAATCCACATTGTCTCCCACACTGCAACAGGGATTTAGTGCATCCAGTCTAATGGTTTTGCTTATCTCACAATGGTATATATTGCTTTTACAGTGGCTATTTCTTCACAATAAAAGAAAGGGTCAAAAACTGGAAGAGGAGAGAATAACCAATGCCCAGAGGAAGTCCACAGAGAAGTGGCAGGGAAACATGAATGTCCTCAGCATCAACTGTGGCACTGTAGTTCTGTCCATGTTAATAAAATATTTGATTATGCATTTCTCTGCTATATGAATACAAGCTGGTGACTGCACAACATTCTTAATAATGTTGCTTCAGATTGCTCCTGTTTCTTTCCTATCTGCTTGTGCTCCTTTTCCAACTCCTCTGTTTAAGTCTTGTACTTGTTCATTTAGCTCTCAGTAGGACTTTGGCAGGATTAAATTAATAGCTGTCATCCTTGAGATATTTAAGATGTAGTCTGACCTGGTAGGAGATGAGCCTGTTCTGCAGTATCTCAGCTGCCATAATTTGCTAGCTGCTGAGTTTTTAAATGGAATTCACTATTAGTATATATACTGGTAAACATTAACACAGGACATTTTCACAGAACTTGCATGGACTGTTAGTTCTGTTTATGATTTTCAACATCAGTGTAACAGATAGCATAATTTGCTCTATTTTTTTGCCTCTGTTTATCACATGCATCATAGAGTTCAATGGGAAACTAGATCCCAAAGCACAGCTGAGAAATGAGGCACTACTCACACGCCAATTGGTGACAAAATGACTCATCCCAATATTACTCTATGAACATTAGGTTGGTGGTATGGTCATCTTTTATTGCCTTGTGTATTTTGCATGCAGTATCAACTTATCACTACACTAAATAAATATAATGATACTATATTTTGAGATAAGGAAGGTATAGGATTGTAAAATACATGTATTAATAAAACTTTTCCAGTTACCTTCCTGCACACATTCTTTAAGCAGACATGACATTTGTCAACTAGGACAAATTAGAATCATCACCATAAAAGTCATTCTATATCACTCATCATTAACTTTTTAACATAAGAGTTAAAGATTCAGCTCCATACTTTCAAAAAGAGTGAAATACAGAGATGGTATCTGTCAGGACTGATCTGTTTCAAAGACAGAGTCTGTTTGCTTAAAATTCTGCTATTTGTACCAGTACATATCTAAATACCTTTGAAAAGCTGGATGTTGTGGTACACTTCAATGGAACTATGTTAATCCACAATAAGCCAAAGGTCTGAAACTTACTTAAAAACAAAAACATAAAGTTCCCAAACTTTAGCCCTAGGAGGTAAGCTGGCAGTTTTCAAAAGATCTTCCAGCTGAGCCACGGTTGAAAGCTGTCTCACTGAACTATTGTAATCCTTCACCAGAGCTGCTCACAGGCAATTGTGAAGAATTAATGTTAGAAGAATGCTTAAATGATCTGAAGGCCATTATATGTAATTAGTATGACCAATGTCAGCATTTTTTAACATGATATTTTCTTTTCTGCAGATCTCTTCATGGGTACTGAAGAAGATACATGCTATGACTGTGTTAAGGAGGACAAAAGTATTCCTGTGTTGACTATGTGCTCATTGTAGAGCTGAATCTCTCTGCAATACAGTGCAATCCTAGTGATAGAACAAGCCTTCCAACTATAAATGGCTAGATGTTATAGACATCATGTATTTTCTAACAGTAATGACTGGATGCATGAAAAAAATCAAGGGTTTTTCTCAGTTTCTGAGGTATGGGCTTGAATAACTCTCTGATCAGCCTGAGTGTATGCTTTTTAAGGGTACAGCTTTAGCCTATCTGAAGCAAAAGGAACTCAGAGGGAGAAGTCCACAGAAAATTGGAGAGTTTAAACATGAAGAGAAGGTCAGCTTTCTGGAGTTCAAAGGAATCCTTAATTACAGTTTTCTAGGTTAAATAACAATATTGTATTATGATATTTATGCAATGCTAATCTATGTTTAATTTCCCAGTGAGTATTTCATGTACCGTTTCATAATAAAACTCGATTCAAATCCATTTTCAGATGATTTTGTTACTTTAGTAAATACTAAATGCTGATAAAATTAATGAAAGTGAGGCTCAGCACTGTGAAGTACTAAGGAAATGTCAGAGGACTTTCTAGGATCAACAGCTGGGAAGTACGATGGTGCAGTCTAATAATTTTGTAGTTTCTCTGCAGTTTTTCCTTTGTAATTCAGACACACTAAAAACCTGAGGACTAGTAGCAGAATAAACCACAATTTTAGGAAGATATATAAGCTCTTTACTGCTGCACAAAGCATTTGATAGGCTGAAATAGATCAACAGTCCTTCTAGTATACTTATCTTCCAGTAAGAGAGCTCTGCTAGATGACTCCAAAGAAAGAATTTAAATCTCAAAGCATCAAAGGCTTGCTTTCCCCTACTGCCAAGATGAAATCATAGTTTAGATCTGAGAGTGTAAAAATGCATGATCAAGCTGCTATTGTGTGCTTCATTCTTAATACTCTCAATACACAGGTCTCAATTTGCATATCTTCATTGAAGCTGAAGTCTTTAGGTAAAATCCTGGCTGTTTTACTTGCACAGTGGAAAATTCACACTGATCCCAATGATGCCATTTTTCACCCAGTGAAAGTCAATTCAAGTACTTTTCTGAAGGAAAAGAACTCCCACCTAGTTATATTCAGTCATGAGCTAGATAACTAGAAAGGTTAAATAGTAGCTTCTAGGTCTATCTCAGTAATACTGAATTAATCCTAAAGCAAACATGTGGAATAGAGTTTATTGTTTTTAAGTTTGCATTTCCACATGAAGGCTGAAGGACCTTGTAATGGTATCTCCAAAGAAAATCAAGTGTTATTAAGTCTAATTTACAAGGAGAAAATGAGAAACATAGCAAAGAGAAGTACTTCCAGATCTTTGTTCCATGTTCTCTCCCACTTAATAAGCCAAAAAATGTTTCAGTGTTTAGCCCACATCTGTGTGAGGCTGATTCATCTAGCCAACAGGCAAGAGTCAACACATATTTTCTCCCAGATTCAAACCAAAGCTACTATCAGTGTTTTTAGAGTTACAGCACTTAAACTTCTTTACAAAAGTAAGCTCTCTCTTAGGAATATCTACACTTTTGTTCTGTGGTAGAATTGACCATTGAGGTCCATCAAGACAAGAAAAAGAGCAGACATCATATAGGAAAGTTTGTGATATAGAGAACATAGGGAGAAAAAAAGGAAAAGAAAAAGAGAGAGAAGAGGAAAATATGAAGACAAAGAAGAAAAACTTAGACTGAAACCTATCAGTGCCTCTGTAATCCTGTGACCATGAAGAAGGTAGCCAAGATATTACTTTTTCATACATCTGGCTCTTCTGCGTTCTGTGAGATTTAAGAAGCCAAGTCCTCCATTTGTACAAATCAATTTGGGCCCTGAAAGTAAACAGAGAAACACCCTTCAACCTACCAGAGAGACAGCCAAAGATGAGGAGACCAGCACAGCACAGCAACTTTCAGGGTTTGCTTAGCATTGGCAAACACTGGAAACAGGAGAGAGAAGGAATGAGTGTTACTGCTTTAGACTATTGCCATGGATATAGTAGCCTCTCACCCTGCTTATTACACATTTCTGTATGTCAAATATATACACAAGGTTTTAATATAATCCAGTCAACTAATAAAAGAACAGGCCCTCAGAGCCAGGTTTTAATGCTGCTCAGGTCCAGTATTTATTATGACTCAGTAGGGAAAAACTCATACATAATCAGCATAAAAAGATAACACTGCATAAAGAACACACTGAGAGCTACAGAAGTTATATAATTAAGCTTTCTTTTTTGTTCCAGAGTCCTTCAGTGTGGCTGCTCTACTGTATTTTTATTCTATTCCTTTAAAAATATCTTTCTTTCAAGCCATGCTGTGTATGAAATCACTTACAGCTGAATTAGACCAAGAGTGTTGAAGGACTAGTTGGAGGTTTATCTTTGTCCATGTTGAAAATCTTGGGTAAGAACTCTAGACTTTTATACACACAGACAAACAATTAGCTATCCTAGTGATTGATGATAATCTATATGACATTAAGTAATTAGTGGTCTTAATATAACACAAATAGGAAGAAGAGCACTCTGAAAGCTACACGCTGAAATTGGGAAAGCCAGCATTTCCAAATGCTTTTACAGAAAAGGATTACAACAGACTTAGGAAAATCTTTGAGCTATGAAAGACACAAACATTTCTTTAGCTTTAATTGCTGCCTTGATTTATATTCAGTGTCCTGTAACTTTGCTTTTTCCCATCTGAAAACCTGCCCACTAGATGCCAGTGTTTCTGCATATAACCAGCAGCATGGCCCTCAAAGGCTGTTTGACTCAACATCCAACCTCCCTCCTTCTCCTCCCTTGTGTTTTTTACTCTTTTTTCTTATAATGTTCAGCTCAGATGATTAAAATAAAAAGTCACCTCTAAATCGTTAAAAAAAATGAAAGACCTTTAGCAAATGGCTGTTGTTTTTTGCCTTTGTGTCCAAGATTGCTGTGAATGTGGGTGACAGTGTGGTGTCTGCCTGGTTATGTGGTTGCACTTAATTATGCCACAGAAAGAGATGGTTGAAAGTTTCTACAGGGCACATTGTAGCATCTTGTGATTTTTTTACTATCTGCCATTCAAACATGGATCCTACTAAAAGGTTTGATGTGTTTGCAGAAAGAGGTCCCATTTGATCTATTTTCAGTGACCATCAAACGTCAGCTGGAAACTAATTGCTGAAAGAACTAACTGCTGAATGCAGTTCACTGCAGCAGGAATCTAGCTTAGATTCTCAGTAAGAAAACTTAATTTTTTAATGACTAAAGAGATCAGAGTGGACTTCAGAAGGCTATCTGAGCCTTTTATGGTCTACAAAGAGTAGAAAATCTCGTGAGAACTATGTGTCTTGAGATTTCTGGTATGTGATTAGAAATGGTGAGTGATCTGTCTCCTTTCTGGCATTTTAATCCTTTTTCAAGGCTGGGGGTAAAAATGTGTACTGAAATGAAAAACAGGAAAAGCAGAGGAGCTTCAATGAACTTTGAGCCAATACAACTATACTTATTCAATCAAAGGGACAAGTCCAGTCCAATGTAGATTCAGTAGGAAACCAAAAGTCTGAAGCACTAGCATTATTCCAAATCTCAAGATCATTCTGGTACTTCATATCTCTATTGATCAGTTAGAGGCATGGCTTAAACTAAAAGCCCTGCAGAAAGGCAGATTTGTCCCTTTCTAGCTGGGAGACAATGGGCCAAGCAATGCTCTTAGGATGACTACAGCAGAGCTCACCTACCTCACAGGGATCTGAGGTGTGACCAGTCCTGGGTGATTTGAATAAACAGGGTTTGCTTGACACCTGCATAGAAAAAAACCCAGCCAAACATAAGAGCAAGCCTTAGCAGTAATAAGAATGTAAACAAATGTAACCAAAGCATTTAAAATTAATACTGAACAAAGATGAGATTTATCTGCTCTTTCTACTCATGACTCCTAGACCCTAAAGTAGGTTTTCAGAACAGGCATTCTACTAGCATCCATTTCCTTGCATTGGATATGGAGGGACCCAAAGTCTACACCAATTGTAACCTAGCTTTCTCAAAATCTGATCCTCAGTAATTATGCAGAAACAACAACTGTGTAGCATGGCTATTTTTATGCTCAGACACTTGTGTTCATGATACTTTGAACATTTTACTCCTAAGGCTGAAAAGCATCCAATGCTTATGAAGTTCTGAATTTCACTTGGCAGCACCTTTAGCAACTTAGCACTTAGCAACCAGAGAGCTAGCAGGTGACCACAGAACATTTGGGAGGGAGAATCTTCCCCCTCCATTCACAGATCAATAGCAACACTTTCATGTAGAAGCAAATGTCACCTGGGATGTGGCAGATCCTTCACAGCATGTGGCTTGGCCTCAGCCAGTCTGGCACAAGAACAGAGCTCTCTCTCCTTGCCCCAGCTCACTCCCACCTGCTCTTTGCAGCACTCAAGGACTGTTTCATAAGCTCAGCACCATGCAAGAAGTCTCCTTTCCTTGCAGAACCATTCCCCCAGGAATGCAGCCATAGGCAAGATCTGACATTCAGAGTGTCATGAGGATGGGTAAGATAGGCAAAACCACAGGATTTTGAGAAAAAAAAAAAGGTACCAGTTTTAATGCAGAGCTGGAGCCTGAAATGAATCCAGGTTAATAATATGGCCCTCATTATCTGGATCAGCTTGTGCTGAGAAGCAACTGGGGACATTGATCAATACTGGTGACGTACCGTGTGATTCATAATGGGAGACAGATTTCCATCCTACTCCTATGCTTCTGTTATCAAAACATGGCTCATAAGTCTGTAAGTAATTAGCAGAGCTCTTTTCTTTTTTTTTTCTTTTCTGGCAAAGACTCTGATTAAGGTTCTTGGAAAAAAAAGCATTAAAAAAGAAAGACTAACACTGAGTGGCAGCCACAGGAAGAGCTGCAAAAAGGGGCTTGTGCTCAATTTATTGGTGCCATGGTATGCACAGGAACAGCACTGGACTCTTGTTATCTGTAGGGAATGGAACACTCCATCAAAACAGGGTCAGGCTGTTTCTGTAGTCATGGAAGAATACCAGTATGATAAATTTATAGGTCCAATGGAAGACTCTTTAATTTACTGGGAAATGACAAGGCGCCTGTGGCCAACTTGTGTAAAATTTACTCCTTTATACCTTAGTTACATGCCATTGAATATTTACTCTGAGTCTGTGGATATATTTATCATTCATGCAGCATCCCAGCCCATCAAAGAGCCTTACTCAGGGTAGGATGTGTTGGATTCCTCATCTTTCTAAAAATGAAACTTTAAAAGAAAATGAAATCTTTTGAAATGTTCTGTTCACAAAGCAAATTCCTCCTGGAAGCAACTGACAGGTACTTAGGGTTAAATAAGGACAGATTTCTGCACAGCAAACAAAGAGTATTAGGAGACATACTCCTTTGTTCATACAGCAGCTAGACCTGGTGGCCAATGACTCTATGTACAGGGAATTGTTCACAGCACTATTGTGCAGCTGTAGATTTGATTTGTTTCTGGTGTATGTCAGGTTACTTTATACTGTCCTCACTGTGCTATTCTGTGTTATCTACTGTTACTATCTTACACTACATTACTATTGCATGAATCCCATTTCAAATAGGTCACTGTGGAGGAAACTTTCAGACTGTACAACAGCCAAATACAATTACTGATCCACAGTAATCAGAGGCCCTGAGCCTGAAAAATGGTTCAAAAATACAGCTAAAGAATAAATATGCAGGGCCTCATTCTGTTCAATAGGAGCCAATCTTGTTCATGGAAGTCATCCAGTGAATTCTAGCCTTCCACAGAAGTGAAGCTGCTATGGTACATGGTACTTGAACAATTTTTCCCCTGTTGTTCCTGAATACAATTTTGGTAACTCCTAAATATACTCATTTTCTTGCTAAGACAGAAGGGGCCAACAGGCTGATACTACAAATGCTGTCTGGGATAGATCAAGGTTGAGCTGCTATGGGTGTTCTGCAGTCATGTGAAGAAAACAGAATCTCATATCTCACTTAGAAAACATGGCTCTAGTCCTTATGGATACAAAGAAAATCCTGAAATATTACTGGTGTTCAGCAGAGTTTGCCTGTGTCTTTAGGCAGGGAGCAGTTCCCAGACATGTGATGCGCCTCGTTCTTTCCAATTCTGACATTTATTGGCAATTCTAAGGAGGGTTGGGTTGAAGTCTGAGGGCAAGAGGCAGCATTGGACACTGGTGGGCCACAGCTTGCTTTCACTCAGCCCTACCAACCCTTACATTTATTCATCTTCCAATTGGGAAAAGCACAATTTTAGGCTCACAGGCAACAAACTTCCTTTCAAAGCAAAAGTAAAACAAATAAATGTTGTAGATTTGTGTCTATGTTTCTTTTTATATATGTATATATTGACAGATATTTGAATGGACTCTAAATTACAGAAATTAAGCTTATGTTTCATCAGGGGATGGATGTGAATTGCATTTCAGCATTCCAGCTGCAGAAATCAAGCTTTTCCAAGAACAGTTTCTGCCCAGAGTAATTTACTTTTAAGTCCTCAACATTTGAGGGCATTTCAATGATACACAAAGTTTTGCTAACATCAAATCAACAGCGCTGGAGGAGGTTTGGGGATGTGTGTTAATATTTGGTATTTTATACATAAGCCATAGCAGAAACAAAACAGTTTTGGGGTTTTTTTTTCTCCCCTTTCTCTGTTTACCATTTGATGCTTTAGAGCTGCCCAGGGAAAGAGAAAAATGTCTTCTATTTCACATTGCACAGCTGTTGCACTGCTGAGAAAAACATTTTAAATATTAATATGGCTTTGGGGCTGAAAGTATTTCTTAAGAGGCACTTCAATGAAATGAGTTTCAGCAAAGTGAACAATCACAGAAATTAGAGTTGAAGACCAAAATTCCTCCAGCTGATAGTAAGCCACTTGATTTACTTTTTGGTGCATGCCTACAGAGCTCATGATGTGTGATTCTATCAGTTACAGCTTTCCAGTCCAACCTCAGTAAAGAATTGCTTGTAGATACCTCTGGAGACAGAGACCTCTTCTTTTTCTCACCTGGAGCTTGTGTATTGGACTATCTCAGTTCTCCACACCAGCTTTAGGAAACTGGGGATACCTCTGTGCAGTTTAGGGTGCTTTTATCAGTGGCACAGCCTCCTCTATTCTGCCGCTGTGGTTAAACTCCCCAGGGAGGCTCAAGCTTTCTTACCCAATACTACTGATGTGTCTAAGGTTGCACATTGTGGTTGTCTCATCGGGCCATCCTGTGCGCTCATCATTCCAGCTGCACTAGAGGTGACTCACTCCAAAGGCACTCACAGTGCTTCAGCCCACCCAAGAAAGAAAGCCTTCGCTCAAACAAAACAGTCTGATGGTAGATTTCAAAGAGTGCACTGATCAGAGGGCATTGCTTTAAGCTTGGCAGGGATCCCTCCCGAGCAGGCATGGCTCTAGCAGGGATGATATACAGCCTGGCTTTACCAAGGGCTGCAGCATTATTTATGCACTCAGACTGCTGATGCATCTTCAGTTCTGCTCTGCAAAGGAATCATCCTGCATGGTCTGAAATTCATGGCTGCCAAGGGGTAGGAGGAGGCTACTTCCATCATTTCCTGTTTACCAAGGATGACAAACGTTCAAGCCATAAAGTTAAGTTATTCCCAAGATTTTAACTCTGCTCCATAAGCATCATCAGCTTTGCTGTTGAAATCATCCTCTCTCAAGAGCGGGTCTGAAGTGAAGAGCACCTGTGGCTTCAGGCTGTCAGCAGCAGGACACACGTGAGCCCAGAATGAGTCGCCTGAGCAGAGGGAGAAATGGATTCCAGCTCTGAGCTACACACAGTAAATCACCAGCACACAGAGAGCAGCACAGGGGCAACACAAATACCAAAACGTGCTTTTCTAGAACATGGCTCCTTAAATTAAACATGACAAGAAAATATATGAAATGACAGCAAAGACATTTTCTCCTTAGCTGTTGCTCCAATTTAAGCCCACACACATCTCATTTATTTTCAACACTGCTCTTCTGCTATCTCTATCCCATAAGAGATGGTGACAGAGCATTACCAGCAGAGCAGGGCTGCAACAGATGGTGAGTATTTATTAGCTTTTTGGTAATTTCCTTTTATTTTTGGAATTCAGTTACAGCAGTGCCCAACGTTCCCTGTTAAAACACAAATCCTCTTAAGGCCAGCAGTGTACAAACCTCTCTCCATATAACGCTGCTATATGTTATGTAGACAAACGTCCTAGCTTTGGGCTGCAATGGCTGTATTCACCCATGTGGTGACAGGGTTGATTAGATGTTGCAAGCACTTGCAGTCCTTACTGAAAATCAGGGAGATCAGCATTTACCATAACATTAGCATTCAGACATTGTTCATTTGCCTCATGACCAGATTTTACTACCTGTAACCCTCACCTTCTGATCTCCTTTGCTATCACATGAACAATGCATGGCATTGCTCAAATTGATTGTCGTTAGGCTGGGGTACTTAGGAACTATAAATACATCACCTCAACTGTCCTAAAATTTTTAGGGTGGAATAATGAACTGCACTGAGCAAATGGGTAAATAAAGGATCTTCTTAATTCTGCTTAAATTAGCAGGAAGAGTTTGCATTTAACTGAAAAGCTCTATAACTGTATATTATTACTTATTAAAAGCCACACTTTCAGTAGAACCTTAAGCTAAAATTGAAGATGTAATGCTTCCAAAAATGCAAGCTCACGTTAAGGAGCTGTGTGCACTGCCCAATTAATGGAGACCCAGGCTCCCCAAGCCCAGGAATAAGGCTGTCTGCATGTATGTGGCCATGGAAAATTGCTCAGCCAAAGTTTATATAAGGAAAATAGAATCTACTATTCTAAAAGGAGTGTCATAAAGTTTGATGTGCCTATTTCAAAAGCAATTGGAATAGATATTTCCCCCCCCCGCCTTCTCTGACCAGACAGACATGTCTTTGCTTCCAGCTTTAATGCCAACTGCAGGAAAAAGTGAAAAATAAAAAGGCAGGGAGAGGGGAATTAGACTTTGTGGCATTTGGGAGAACACAAGGCAAAGCTGGAAGGTGTCCATGAGGGAAGAAAGCTGAGTGGGATGTGATAGGAGTGAGCAAGGCTAGAAACAAAAGACCTCTGGCTGCGTTTTGATTGAATCAGGTGAGGCCAGCAGGGACAAACACTAAGCTGGTTTTTGACAGCAGTGAGTCCCTGCCTATGCCTCTGTGTGAAAACAGTGTCCCAGCTTTGCTCTTTGATCCTTCAGTTTAATTCAATCCAGGGGCAAATCAGAACGAAACTGGGTGTGTGTAGGTGCAAGTGTGCATGTACTTTTGGGGGGATGGCTGGATAGCTGGCTGGAAGGATGGAGACAATGAGCCATTGGTGCTGCCCCTCTTCCCAGCACGTTCCCTGCACTGCCTGAGCCAGTTCCCATTGCTGTCACACATTTCAGGGCTCAAGCCTGACACACAGAAAGGCCTTTTTTTCAGACCCAAGTGCTTATAGGAATAGAGATTTCAATTACAAGAGCTGTAATACCATCTTTGGGATGCCTGGTTTCCTTGTGGTGTTGCAGTTTCATAGATGGGGCTTGCAGTACCAAGGGGCTACAAACTCCAGTCACTCATTGCTTGCTCTGGGGCTGCCCAGCACAAATGTCAGTCAGGTAGTCCACCAACATTGCCTGCTGGCCTCATAACCCTGTCAGGTCATTACATCAAGTGATGGCTGTAACCCTGCCTGGCTCCTGTCACTGCACTGGTCTGCAACACCGAGCAGATCCGAGTAAAGATCAGTTCAAACTTACAGATGAACCCAAAGAAAGTTTCTGTTACTGATAACAGGCCAAACCACACCTGCTTACGGGACAAAACGCTTTCACAGTGAGACTGGGTCAGACTCAGAGAAGCCCAGGGCAGCATAAAGCACTTCTTATTCCTGTGCTCTGAGGATCTCTTGTCCCACAGTGGTGGTACCTCAGGGATTACGTTGGCACAGTCCTTTCACTCTGCCTCCAGAGCTATTGTCCTGTGCTGCCTGAGAAAGATTCATTCTGTGTCATAAGAGGAAAGTAGATGAATTGGCAGAGAAGGGGCAGTGGGTGCCAGTCTGACAGCACCAAGGCTTTGCTTTCTCATCGTGTTTGTCCTTTGGTTATCTACAGGACACACGTTATCCCCTTTGTGGAAGCCCCTGAACCTCTGGGAAGTCCCTGGGCCTCTAAGAAGTGGCTGACAAAAACCAGCTAGTCTGTTAATCTCTGCTTTAGTCCATGCCATGAAAAATGAGAGACTGTCACAAATTCTACATAGAAATGTCTTTTTTTCCTGTCCCTAAAACGAGTCCCTCAGGATTACATACAAATGCCAAAAGGCTGTGGCAAAGAAAACCCAGGACACTGAGCTTCTTGCCCTTTTTGCCTAGCAGAGAAGTTTATGTTGTGTTACATGGTTCTTCAGTTTGATATTGCTTTTACTTCAAGAATTGGGAACTGCATTTAAAAGTGGCTATTTTAGTTGAATTTTCAGTTGTGTCCCATGTAGCTGTGGCTATTCAGCTCCACTGCCTGTGTGTCTTTCTTTGTGTTTTGATATATGACAACAATACAGAAAGACTGGGATATGAAGCGGCTTGGTGGAGGAGGATATAAACCAGATGTGTAACATATCCAGTGTGCACTCAGTGTACCTCCTGTGACCTGTCTGGAGATGATACAAATACAATCATTTTTTGAGACAAGAAATAGAAATTAGCTCCAACAGCAGGGAGGGAATATAACAGCCCAGAGCAGCCCAGAGAATAAGAAACAACTTGAAGATACCAAAACCCAAAAAAAAGCAAGAAAATTGAGCACATCTCTGTAAAATTTTGTAAAATAAGAAAAGCTAAGTGTCTTTCCCTTGTCTTTTGATTAAAACTGTGAAGATAATTCTCTGCAGAAAAAGCTTTAAGCCTTACTGTCACCTTTTAATCTCAATTTTGTAAGTATTTCCCTTCAGACCAGACTTTAAAAGAATGACAGAATTCCTCATGGCTAGTCCCAGCAAGCTGATTTTGGAGTTTCCATCTGAGAAGAAAGCCTCACTTCAGGATATACATATTTTTTTCTCCAACAAGGAATTTTAAGTTGAATGGCCAGACTTTCATATGTTACAAACCTTGACTGATGCCTGACGTCACGGATATCAATGCAAATCGGCCTCCACTGTGGCAGGGGATAAAACAAGACAACTCTGTGTAACAATTGACTCTCACTGAATGGGTTGATTTGTGGAATAACGTGATGTTAACTGCTAGCAAGTGTACACAGACATTTGCCCATTATGATGGATGAAATCTGTGGAGTTTGTTAAGCTTTTCTGGAGCAGACAACTGGATTCAGAAGGTGTGTCTAACCAGCAATAATTATCATCAACTCTGTGACAAAACTGAAACAAGCACCAACACTGACCTGGAAGATTTGTGTCTTTCCAGGATGACCCTACATTTTTTCTTGTTCTAGTACTGGGTTTGATGCATCTCCCTTTGTCACCACATTCTGGTCACAATCTTGTGAAAATATGCAGCATCTAAGGGGTTTTTTTTAACACCAAAGTTATTGCTGTCACGGGTTTGAACCTGCTCAGTCTGAGTAGTGGCTACGAGAGTTTTTCTCTTGTGGTGAAGTTTGGGAGTAAGAGTTTTCCCTTTCTTCTTTTACCTTGGCTGCTGGTGTGGCAGGTCCCAGCAGTGGCCCTCCCCATTCCCACACAGACGGGTGGGGAAGGGGTGGGCTGGGAAGGGGAGCCGAGGAATTCTGGTTTGGCACCCCTTGTGCAGGGAGGCAGCCAGGCAGCAAGGAGGGGAAGGCAGCCAGAGCCAAGCACAATGCTAACATGGACTGCTGCTTTTGGAAAGGAGGAAACCCAGGAGCCACAACTGAAGCATTGCTTTGCTGTTGGGGTAACTCAGCTGTATGCTGCGTGTTGCCCCTAAGCCCCAAGAAAGCTGGGACAATGTTTCAGTGAACTGGGAAATGATCTTTGAGCTGTGTCAGAACTGAAATGCTCACTGGTCAGATAATTTGGAAAAATACCTTGTTTTTCTTTGGTTGACTAGTCTCCAGAAAAGTTCATGATGGCATGCACATTGTGGTAAAAAGGAAAAAAAGGAGAACAAACAAGAAATTGGAATTAATTTGACATGCTGGGTGTAGGACTGCTGGGAGATGGCAGAAATCACAAATAGGAAAGGAGACACTGATACTTGTTTACTGCTGAAGAGATGAGCAGAGGATTCCCATCTGTTGACTACCAAGAAATGGGAAAGAGCTTATGAGAAAGGATCAGAGGAGTTCCCAAGTTCACAGCCTAGCCTAGACAGTTTGATTTGTGTGGGTTGGATGCTGCTAGTCTAATCAGGCCATCATTCAATGGCCCTTTGGGCTGCTACTGAAAAAGTGGTTCTTCCATTCCCTCTTCCCTCAGATAGTCATTTCTGTGCTCTCTTATGCCAGAACAAGCATTTATGTGGCTCTACTGCCCGAAATAAGTAATTAACAACAACAAAAAAGAAACCCATACAACTAATGGAGTTGATATTGAGCTGGATCAGTTCTGTGCTCCAAATCGCTGCACAGCCATGTAAACACTGGTGCCAGACAAGAGGGGGTGAAAAAAGTGACTGGGTGCAGAGGAAGAAGGGGGAGAGAAGTGGAACAACCTCTTTCAGCAGCAGCCAGATTTATGCCAGATTAAAGTGACCGTGTAACCACAACCTCTTTGAGCAGCCCCCTTAATTTCATTTTGGGCATGCGAAGAATCAGCTATTACTCCTACTGAGTTAAGAGCAGCACAAACAGGCTTTTATCATCTGATGGTCTCACATTTGCTGAACTTGTGATGTGCTCCGTGCTCTGCCAGAATTTCTGGGAGGATCTGTGGCAATTATAAGGAAACCCACCTAGGGACAATATCATTCCAGTGTAGGAAGGCTGGTATGTGTGCAGCCACTTTAGGAGCTCTGTCTGCTATGAAAGCAAATGAGCCCAAGAGCAGACAAGAACTGATATGTGAAGTTAGAGTATAAATCTGACTGCATAAATTAAAAGGACGGGAATGCAATGGATTTTGAATAGGTTCTTTCACATGATAGTGTTCTCCTGGAATCAGAAAGCAGACCTTGCAGCAAAAAAAAGCTTTACAGTGTTCTGAAATAAATATTAGTATTTCTCTTAGCACAGAGGAGTTAAATGAAGTGGCAAATCAAAACACTACGTGTATGCATATACATTAGTTAGAGATAGAAAGTGTGGACTGTGGTGAAAAGGGGTTGATATGGAGTATTGACTGATACAGAACACGGGCAAAATACTGACTGAGTGTTGCAAGTTTTCTGCTTTCCCCAAGATGTCTTCTTTCTGGGCTAGAACTGGAGATTCATGAAGGCCTGAGCTTCCAACTTGAAATTTCAACTTCTCTAAGCAATTCCCTGCATGTTACTTTATGGAAAGAGTCATGTTGTGGGCCAGTGCTTCCCTGAATCAGCTGAGAGCCTGCAATGGAAGGTCCAAGGGAAGAACTGAGCTCTTTATCCACTCGATTACAATGCAGACAATATCTCTGCAGAAATCAGAGAAGCAGAATAAATTAGGATATGCTGAGATCCAAGGACTCCTACGGGGTGTCCAAGAAGCAGCACAATGTTATTTTAGGTCACTGCAAGAATGCCACCAATACCAGTGCTGGTAACACTAATTCCATGCCAGGGCCACAAGTGCCTTAGGACTATTTATAAAATGACTATCCATATGCCACTATGAAAGTAGCCATGTCCCAGAGTGTTGTAGTGAATGCTATTTTTTGCCAATTGCTTCAAGTTTTAACAAAATGATTTAGCTCTCCTGATAACCTGTTCTGATCCCTGTAGTAAATTTTGTAGGTGTTCATTCCATACTAAGTGACAGAATATTTTCAGTGTCTTACACCATTGCAGTGATACCTCTTCTCAGGTTTGTTCTTTCCCATTTATTGATTTCAATATATTTATGAAAGAGTTCTGCTTTCCTTTCAAAAATAGCATAGACCAAAAGCACTGAAAAACCTAGCAAAATTTGCTTTTCTTGTTAAAACTGAATTAAGGGAGCATGTTTTTACTGAAGAGGTACCTCTCATTCCCTACAAGCTCAATGTTTATTATGACACTGGGAAAAGGATATTTCTGGTGCTAATAAGGTTTGATTATGGTTTTTTCTTTTTTCTCCAAGCAATTACATCTGAAGCATTAACAATTTCCTCTGGGAAGCTGTCCTGTCTCAGCTGGCCACTTCTATTGGTGGCCTGATCCAAAGCCTGCTGAGGTTGATTTCCAGTCTTTTGACTCAGTCCCACTATCGATGTCGCTTGATCTTCTGTGAGACTGGAAATTATTCACCCTCTAACTGTCTTATTAAATTTCAGCTGGCTTTGGCTACTGGCCTTCTCCAAGGGTTGCCTTGTCAGGATGCTTACTTTCCTCCACCAAACACCAGAAGTAGTTTAAACTGAAAACATACCAGTTAGTTTCACACAGAACATTCAAACATTCTAAATTACAAGAATGATTGAAAAGAAAAATACAGAGCTCTGCTGCAATTCGGTGTGTCTCTGCCATCCATAAAGGGCACAGCCAGTCATTTCATTCAAAACAAAACACGCAGTCTTTCTAAATACCCTCCCTGATCAGACCACCAAAGCACTTAGCATCTCTCTTTTGCTCACCAAATATTTTTATGATTTTCCACAAGAAACAGCCAGGCCAAACGTTAATAACCACTGTGAGAGGATGGGAGTACATCATGTCTCCAGACACCGTGGAAATAAAATAAATCACTAGAGGAGCAAAATTTTATATGTCTTGTTTTGCTATAAGGAAAAGATGAATAGAAGCATGAACCAAACTAAGGAGCAAACATCTATTCTTGCCTAGATCTTGGAGCACTGTTATTATCAGAAAAAAGCGATCTTCAGGAGCGGCCAAGATGTTTGAAAGCATGAGCCACGGTCTTTAGAAACTCTTTAAGATCAGAATGTCAACAGTAGAGGCTGTGCCTATACCAATAAATAACATGCACAATTTTAACAATGAGAGCAGTTAATCACTGTGGTATCTTATCTAGGGATGAACAAGATTCCTGTTACTTACAGTCTTTAAATCAAGACTTGGCACATGTCTGTGTGTCACGCTGCGATGTAAAGCAGAGACACGAGGGCCACTTTAAAACCACCCAGCTCACACAGTAACAGCAGTCTAGCAGTAGAAAGGCAGAGTTAGTACAAATTCATTAGGTCAATTTATTTTGCTTTTTGGTAGGGTAAATTAACCAACTCTGAGTTCAGATAGACTGCTCTCTGTCTCCACCAGCTTATTTAGTTACCCAATGTATCTTTACCTTTCCCTGTGGTCTCTGGTGTAGATGTAACATGTCTGACTTTCTATACAAAGCATTAAAGCTCAGATAGATACTATGGAGAGATGACTAGATGATGCTCATGGCTTGGTAGGCAGTGTCTCTCTAAAGAGTATGCAGATAAAATAAGAACACTTTCAGAGATCAGCCCTGTAACAGCTGTCACTCAGCAATACAGATTAAAAAACTCTTCCTTAGGGTCTGCCTGGCTTTGGCCCTCTCTGACCCCTGATTCTTGTTTGTGAACCTCAGACTATGCAGGAGACAAGTATCTCTAGAGGTCCCTTCCAACCCCTACCATGCTGTGATTGGGACCTTCCTGGTTTGCACTGTTGTCAAGATTCACATAGAAGCAATCTTCTTTGAAACCAGTGAGAGATACTAACATGAGCTTTTGATGCCTTAATGTACTTCCATCCTAACCTGAGCATCAGCCACTCCCTGAGAAGATTGTTTCTACCTGTGTTCCCTTCCCCCACGGCAGAAGAAACTCCTGTATCAGCATCTGTTTCTATTATTAAACTCTGGATATTCCCCCCCAACATTCCTGCTCTCCTAACACTTGTCCTCGGCTACCCTTAGAAACTTGCATGGCAAAAGCTTCTGCCTTTGCTGCAAGGGTTGTGCCTCGCTGGCACAGCCGGCGCTTCGTGAGTGGACACATTTCAATCCCACTTTCAGCTTTGCCACCAGAAAGCCAGGCACACAAACTGAAATGCTGCCCGTGCATTACCACAGTGTCTTCTATAAGAAAACATGGATTTCTGCCACTAGACAGACACAGAAACTAGTAAGCTATTCCCTGCATTCTTCTATCCCCCTGGGCGCCCTGTGTAAGGGAAGCCATTGATGCTTGCCATCAGATAGACACACAGACTAGTAATAAAATACCCATGATTCACTGCATTTTTATTCCTTAGGGTGTTTCTGAAGAGGGAGCTACTGATTTCTTACTTATGTTTAAATGATTTGTGAAGGGGAAAAAAATAATCTATTTTATAGCCCGTGCCTTTAGCTGTAGGGGAAACTGTTTGCTGTGAGTTCTGTATTTCGTCTGATAGATAGCTTTCCTCTAATTACTTATCTTTGGTTGGTTTTTAGGAAGCTGAAGTTTTCTCTCATCCTGTAATTTTAATCAGTTAAAGCTTGCTATTGGGTGAAACACCAAAACCCTCCCAGCTTCTGCATTTATGCATTTCAGTGGGAGATTTTCCATCTTGAAGAACGTGATCTTTAATTCCCCATCATTTACAACACAGTAGCTCCCTCCCATGCAATGAGATGATAGTTCCCTACTCTAAGAATCATGTAAAAGGTAAAGAAGGTGAAGAGAAACAAATGTCCTAAGTAGTTTTCCTATAGTCACACAGAAAATCAGGCAGAGCCGGGCAGAAACCAAGTTCTCTGAATCTTTGGTCCAGTGCCCTGGTCACTAGATGTGCTGCAAGTCCAGCATGTGTGCATGTGAGTTGTCAGGTGGAAGAACTGCCAGGATCTTCTCGACCTGCCAGCTCTGTGCTACAGGAGGTCACAATGATCCTCCTTGTTCTTTGGAAGCAGGAGGACTCGCAGGTTCTGGGTTTGGACACCATGGAGACAGGCACAGCACAGCAACCCAAATAAAGATAGAGGTCTCCTCGTTCAGCCAGCAAAGAGAATCCTATCCCCAAGACAGACCGGAGACACATCATTGCCTAATGCTCTAGAAAGCACATCCCCTGGAACTCCCACGGCAGGGCTCTCACCACAGGGCATATTTTGGTGAGTGGTGTGAATCTGGCCCTTCTTCACCATTTCCTTTCCATATTAGTCATATTTAGTATTGCTCTGCTTTCTGCCTCTGGAAGCCCAGCATAAGCACTGTGTCTGGTCTGGGGAGAAAGCAAGCATAGCATTTTCTGTAGGCAAACATCCACAGCTCAAAACCACCTAATAATATGTCTCAGTTCTTCCTGACTTGGTAGTGTCTGTGTTGGAGAAGCCAAGGTTTAGAAGAGAAGAAATTGGCCAGGACAAAAGTGCATTGGAAGAACTCTGTGGAGGCACTCAGGCAAATCCTGCCCACACTACCTCTGGATCCATCCAGGGCTTTCATGGTCACTGCATTTGCCAATATTATGTTTTGTTTTATGTTTTTTTAAAAAGCAAACAATCAATAAAAGGAGAAAAAAAATAAGCAACTGCTTGGCCTGAAGCTTGTTGCTACTCGAGAACTTCCCACCTTGTACTAAGTGAAGGTAAAGCTGTGGCCAGTGAGCTCCTGAAGTTGTTTGGGCCAAACAAGCAGAGTTTAGGGCTGAGCTGGCTAAGTGGTAGGCTGATTCTCTGCATTTCTCAGGGAAAGGTTCCTCAGAGAGTCCTTTAAAAATCCAAACTGGAAATCAAAGCTGTTGCTTAGGTAGGGAATTCCTGAACACCAGCAGTGGTGTGGCAGCTTGCAGTCCAGCAAGGGGAATGCCTCCACCTGGACTTGCATTTATGGAACTCCCTTTCCACTGACCAATACCCACTGCTGCCACTGCCAGTGCCTCTGAAAAACACATCTGCAGCATAATATGTAAGGAGGAAGATGATGGGAGTGCTAGAGTGGTTCTTCCTTCATTGCTCCCTTGCCTGCACAGATATTAAAGATCCAAATTCCAGTTCTGCCAGGCCATCTCACCAACCTTTGAATCCTCTTTATTTGAACTAATCCAGAGACTGAGTTACGAACCACCCATGTCATCCTAACCTTTTCCTGTTACCTAGAAGGCAAGATTTTGTGTTTCTTCCTCTATACTGAGAGGACAGCATGAATCTTTGAGTGATTTGCACACAGAGATCTTATTCAGAGGCACCTGCTTTTAGGACTGAGATGTACAAGCAGACACAATAAGTTTCATATTAAGTTTCTTGGAGATCTAAATATATATATATACATACATACATACATATATATGCACAACCTTGTGGAACAAGAAATTCAACAGCACCAAATATGTCACATATCAGAAATACTTCTTCCATATGCCCTTGGGCATTACTGCCAACTGTTAATTATCATTTAACTTCAGTTGGAACAGACTTATTAGCATAAGGCATAATCAGTTTGTCATTGTGGGAACTGGACATTACAATAAACAATCTTCTGAAGCTCTCACATACAAATTGTAATTCAAGGTAAAGATCTAGAACAATCCACACAGAGACTGCCTGAAGCAGAAGTACAGATTCTGGAAGGAGCAGCTAAACACCTCATTAACTGAGCTTCATGTCGTTTAGTCTGAATGACTGAATATTTCCAACACAATTGAAACTGTGGTTCTCTGAATTAATGTTATTTTTAATAAAAGGAGACATTAAGTTGCCTTCTTTGGTGAGCATTGTGGAATGTTTCTGACTTCCCTACCAGACATGGCTGCATTTGAGTGATATTTGTGAGGCACTTGGAGAAGAGATTATGCCAAACCTCAGTGTTGGATTAATCTGTCTGTGTGAATTTAGAGGATGAAAAGCCACCTTCCATTTGATGGCAAAGTGTCAAATTCTGTGTTAGTGTAAACTCATGCAGACAGTTAATTAGGAAAAAAAAATGATTCCAGTTGTACTGACAAAGAATCTGACCCTGGTCCATTTGCCTGAAATGAAGCAACCCAAACTCTGTGTCTGAACGTGCCAGAAGTTTGTGTTAAAACTGATGTCTGGCTCCTAGCTTTGCTTTTTGGGCCTTTTTTAGATGCATCTTTTTGTGGTGATGATCCATCGCTTTATGAATGCATTGCAGCAACTGCTAGTCAAGAAGGCACAAATCAGCAGGAAGATGCTTTATAAATGACAGAATTTTAAGAGTATTACATTTTTTCAGACCTTTTATATGTTCACCTGAAATCACAGAGCAAGCACACGTGCCAGTTCAAAGAGAGAATAGATTCCTGTTCACAACTAAGGAATGAGTTTTTTATCATCAGTAACTCAATATATCCCTCCCTTCATTTGGCCAGTAGTGCTTTGTGAAAGCTCACTCTCTGCTGGTGCATGAAATCAGGGCACTGCAGCGATCGATTCTCCTTTGATTAAGAACTGAGCATTGCAGCAGCAGCAGTATCTCCAGCCAGATCCCTTCTGCTACAGAGGACACAGCAACACTGACTGCAGCAAACAGATCTGCAGGACCATTTTCAAAGCCGTTTCAGTGTCTCACTGGGAGATTTTTGCTGGCTAAATTAGCAAAATTCAGAGCATACATTAGGTCTGTGACTCCAATTAATGAGTCCTTTGTTGTACTAGACGAATTGGTAAGGAGGGTCATTTTCTAATACATCTTCCCCACCAGAGAAAAACACCCACCACTAAAACCAGCCATAGGCAATCCATTACTTTTATATTACCCATGTAAGTTGCTCCTTACAAATAATGAACACTCATAACTAAGCACTGCTCAGAAGAATAAATGACTAACCAGATTTTATCAGTACACAAGCTAAATTCAATGATTTATGAAGCAATCTTGGTCCTGTCTAATGGAATTTTCCCAAAATAAATTCATGTAAACAACTTGCCACAAAGAGGCAGTCAGTGCTGGTTGGTATGTGTAAACAGCTTTAACAGTTGAGAATATAATCTCCTTGACTGCTGGGCAGTCTGGGGAGATTCATGCAGAGTCTCCGTTCAGAAAACCACCTTTGGCTCTGATCCTCCTGACATCATAACGCCATCTATTTCATTAGTTTTTAGTCAATGTTACTATCATCATGGATGGGCAGAATCATTTTGCCTCTCAAAGCCAGCACGTGAATTTTTACAGTCCTCATCAGAGCCCTGGGATGAGAGTCACAGGTAGGACTAGTGGCAAGAGGTGAGAGAGACAGAAAGGAAAAAACACTCAACCCAAAAATCCAGCCCCTGAATAAATGCATCAGAGTGCACTCAGTTTCCTGTGGTGAATTGCCAACACCTTTTTACATGTTCCTAGAATCAAGCTGAAAGGGCAACACGGTCCTGTTAACATGTCGCATTCATTCTTGACATGTTTCCTGGGGAACTCCCAGTTAGTGGTGTCTAACTGCAAAGTGAAGTCAAGTATTTAATAATTTGTTAATTAGTCCTGTTAGGAGATAACACTGAGAACAACATGTGCAAACTGATCTATGTGAGTGGCTCAAACCAATCTGGGCTGATTCCCAAACACCCTAGAGCACAGCTCTTCTCAGCCGAACCAAACCATTTTCAGTTTGCATCATGAGCAGAAATATTTCCTTCTCTGCCTTAATTCATCCTCAAAAGCAACACATCACAGTCAGCATCAGTCTGTTAGAATAAGGGCAAGTGGGCCGGCTGGCTGAGTACCAAAACTGCAAAGACAGCTTTTTGTGATGGCTATTCATAAATATAGCATCATTAGCAGTTTCATGGGAAGGATAGCTACAGTACAGCATGTTCTACTGCTCGGTGGAAGAAGAAATCCTGCACTATACACACAGATTTTACAGGCACTAATAAGTACCTTTTTTAGATCTGTAGAACTTTCAAGGCTTTTCACAGCTAATATTTCTACATTAGCCCAATTTCCCAATATGTCTGCTAGACAAACGAAGACTGATGCTTTGTAAAAGGGACTAGTGATTTTGCATGCCTGTTCTGGGTTGCCTAACTTGAGCCAGCCCAGAGAACAGCCTGAGAGTTTGAGCATTTCCAAAAATCAGTTCCTTTGAGGTGTCTCAGCATTAACACCTCATCAGTCTCTCCTCAGCTCCAGTCAGTGACAAAAAAAAATCCCCAAACACTCCTCGCTCCTCAAGTCCCTGCTGAAGTTGGACAGGGTGCTTTCTTCCAGAGACATAATTTGCAAGCACAGCCTAATGCTGCTGTTCGATAGCTGGTGATAACCGTCTCGGGCTGGAGCTGATAGAAGTGGTTCCTATGGCTTTTATCCTGTAAGTTTAGATCAGCGTGAACCAGATCAGTATTTACATCCACTGCCTCAGATGGCTGTCTGATCAGCTCTCTGTCATGTAACTTGTGACATGTTTTGGACTCTGGTTTCTTGCCATCAAAATTTTGTTTCAATTTTTCGGTTCATTTGGTTAAAACAAAAGGAAGCGTTTTCAGACAGCTGAATTAAAGGATATTATCCATCCATGGCTTTTACATTAGGATGGTTTCATCTTGAAATAAGAAGAGAATAGTTTAATTCAATCATTGGCACAAAAATAATACCAGTATCAGATAATGGAGACTTCCTAGGAAAGATATACCTGATGTCAGACAGCCTCGTAAGCAGGCTGGCAGCCAGTCCTAATGGAAAAACAGTCTGTGAAGAATTCCCAGCATATTATATTCCCAGGCTTTTTAGAAGCTATTTTCTGGCTAATCAAAAAACAGAAGCTATGTCTTCAGCAGATATAGAATAACATCCTTGCTAAAATACATCAGCTCGAGATCTGGCCCACAGCATGAATTTAAGATGTTTAGCTACACTTGACCCCAAATCTTTTTCCACCTTCCCAACTTTAATCAGGTGTGACAGCAGTTGAAGTTAGTCTGTTCAGGCCAACGTGAGTGAAATGGGAAATCAAGCCAGATCAGAACAACTGTGATTTACAATGACTTTGCAGAAATCATGAATAAGGCATCAGAGAAGTCACACCTCTGTTCATGTCCCTACCCATGTGCATGGACCCACTGGCCAGCTCACATCCTATGGCTCACAGAACTGCCAGTGGGGTGAGACCAGCAGTGAAGGCATGGGATCAGTGCAGGATAGTTTTAAACCATTCTGTGCAAACATGGATTCATCTGCAAAAGAATTTAATGAAGCATGAAATGTGAGTGGTATTTATGCAGCATCTGGGCCATGTAGAACTATAACTGTGATATATTTGAGTTCCCCTTCTTAGAAAGCTCTTGCCTTACTTTCCCCTTTATAAAACATTATTTGGGGTCATATATATGGAGGCACTGTATGCTGGTGATGTGCAGTAGCTTAGTTTGCCAATACAACTCTTTCAGGGCTCTAATGGACTATTTACCAATCTTAATATAATCCTGGAATGTGAAATTTGTAACTAGCTTTGTGCATAGGGTATACATAGAAATAGCACTGGTCTCCAACCATATGGGATGCTGCTTCCTCTAGTAACGCATTTTCAAAGTGTTGGGCATCAGTGCATTGCAAAGGAAAGCAGCATGTACCTTACTCCTGCTTTCCCTCCCTCTGACAATCTAGGCAAATTGGTTCACTTTCTTACACTTTATTCTGGTAATCTGTAAAATAGTTATTCTGAAGCTTAATATTTGTGAAGCATTCAAGAACTTCAAATGAAGAGTGACAAGGAAACATAAAGTATTGCTGCCTGTTCCTTTGCAATTTTGGGGCTCGTTGTTAACCGTCAAGAGGGTCAAGTTCCCCTTTTAATTACCTCAGCCTTATTTCATTACAGGTCTCCAAAGTAATTATTTTTGTTGTTACAGTAAGAGCAGATTCAGGCTGAGGTTTCCTGCTTTCAGAATTGACTAAAGATCTTTCAATTATGAGGGTAATGCAATTTTAAGGTGAAATGGTCAGAGTGTTTCCCAACTGGTTACTCCACACACCCACCCCACTCCTCTTCCTTCCCAGATTTTCTAGCTGCTCTCTTTTTCAACCAGCAGCAGATTACTGTGGCAGTTCACCTTCCCACAGTATATGGCAGGCTTTTACCTAGTCCAAGCTTATACTACTATCAGAACCAGATAACATTTCTCACATCTGGAAATGGTCAGTAGCAGGGGATCTAATTCTCAGCTAAAGTATAAACTTAAAATTGTGTACAGTATAAAAGTTTGAAGTTTAGTTTCAATAATCCCCCGTGAATTGGACCCTTGCAGTCTACGTTGCATGGTGGTAAAGGACTTCATGATATTCAATACCTCTACAGGGTAAGCTGGGATTTTTCTACTTTCTACTTAACTACCATTCAGATGTGCCTGGAATTTAGGACCCCAGCTCCTGGAGATATTTCAGCATCTCCAGTAGAAGCTCTACTGTCATCTTCACATCTCACACTGTATTCAACTTGAAAACTTGTCAGTCTCTGCCCATTGCTGTTCCTTGTCCCAGTGCATGACTAACTTTTACAGTGAAGCCTCTTCTCTCTAGACACAAATACCTTTATTGCTCTTTCCATCATAATTTAGCCTGTAGCTATTAGTAAATGAATGACCAGCAGTATTTCTATACATAAAATATTCTCCTGTTTCTACTTCCTAGGGGCCTTTCCTGCAACCCTTTCTTGTATCAGGAGCCTCACTGGTGAGTAGGCTGCAGAATTACACCCTTTGGGTGTTAGTTTTGGAATAAGCTGACAGCTCTGCACAGCTCACTGCTTGGTGTGTTAACTCGATTATGTTTGACACTTGAGGTCAACAAGATCATAGAAAAAGTCCCATTGCTGGTCTGCAAAGGAGTCTCACAGTTTTCTCCCTGACAGCTGCTTGTTCAACTGCTTTCCATAGCTGTCATAACCAAATAGGAAATATCTTCCAGCAAACAGGGTCCCTGTGACCGCTACTTTGTGCAATTGCTCCTTACATGCATACATCACATGTCTGGTTTATCTAATTATTGGCATAGCACCAAATATTAATAGCTGTAAATTCACAAACGTTGCCTTTTTCTCTGAGCTAATGAGATCAAAGCTGCTGTGTGTTCTGGATATACTGATGTCACCGAAAAGGGGAAAAACTGTCCAGAAAGGGAAGATTAGTGGGAAGTGGCACATGCAGCTTCTGATAAATGTCCTTCTCTTAGAAGAAAGAATTTATTTCCACACCTATGTCACTGTGTTAAGGGATATTTAGATCAAATCCCAAGACACTGCAAATTGTCTAATTTCATTTCAATCCAACTAGCAGAGCAGCCACCAGAATCTCCAGAATCATGAGGCTACTCTGAAAGCGCAGCAGAATTGGATTTGTTCACCTTTACTTCTTTTTCTCTTGTTCCATTTGCCTCCAGATATCTAAGCTCTGTGGAGTGCTTATGTCACATTATCAAGCTTTTCCCCACAAGTACGAGGACTGCTCAAAAGGAAAGCTGACACTCTTGTGTAGCCACATGAGAGAGGACTTGGGGCTCTAGGCAATACACCAAATGCTGTGGGGCTTCCAGTAACACGGCAAGATTTGCCAACACTGTATTGATTTCAGCTGAGCAATGGTGATTTACACCAGGCAAAACAGCGGTCCCTGCTTTGTCCATGAAGGAGTACATTTGATTCTGCTCTGCACCTATACAGCTCTGCAGGCCAGGCACTGCTCACAGCTGCACACGTATAAAGGTGCTTGCAGATGCTGTGGCAGAGGGCACGACTCGCTGCCCTGGCCGTCTCCCTCGCTGCTTGCCTGAGCCCTGGGCACCACTCCCGTGCCAGTTTCGACATCCTCCACATCACATGCAGCCACACTAGCTGTTCTGCTGTCCCCTTCCCCTGTGCTCTGACGTGCAAGGCCAGCACAATGGAGATGCTCTGGCACTCGGAAACCTCCATCCCCAACCCCGGGCACATCAGGAGCTTTCTCGCCGCGGGGATGCCATGAAGCAGCGTCCGGGAGCAGCACACAGACCGTGCCGGTACTCCTCAGCGCAGAGGCTGGCCCTACTCACCCATCCGTGCCAAGCTGCGGGGAGGCAGCGGCTCGCGGGCCGCCTCGGGGCCAGGCGCTGCGGGCGGTGCCGGCGGCCAGCGGGGGCCGCTGTCAGCCCGGCCGTGGGAGCGGGCGCTGGCGCCGCGAGCCGCAGCGACGGGCAGGTACGGGCAGGCAACCGGCCCTTTAGAAACGGGGAAGAACGGAAATTATTGGGTATCATCTCTTTCTCTCTCCTTTAAAATGCCCAACTTTCTCTGCTCTGTCCTCCCCTCCTCTTTTCTCCTGGGAACCAGGATTCCTAAGCTCTGCTTGGAACCAAAGCTCAGATTTTTTGGCAGCGCAGAGGGACTCAAATGAGAGCTAAATTAAACCTTTTCAAAAGCTCCCCAGCCAGCCGGCTAGCAGACAAGAGGCACATTCCAGGACCGTGTGGGAGATCTGAGTGCTGAGGCAGACAGCAAAGGCAAAGGTGATGCTTTCGGCTTCTGCAGAGGTGCCAATCCGTCTGCACCGGCCTCGTCGCAGGTCAGTGCTACTGTCCCCAAGAGAATCAAAACCTCTCCCAGATATCCTCCTGGCCAGGCTAAACATAAGATATTGATACCCAAAGGGACTACAGGAGTGGAGCAGCACACTGGGATTGTGGTGTGGGTTTGCAGAAGTTTAGTACAGAGGATGGTGAGTGGAGGCACCAGTGCTTTTGGTAAGGCTGCAGTTTGTATTTGAGGATAACAGAAGAACTCAGTGGAATTAAGCACTCATTATTATTTCTTGATTTTCTCTGAGTCTGCTCCATGGAAAGGTTTCCTGTTGGTTTTGTGCACAACAACATCCACTTGCCACTTCTCTCCTTGTCTCTCTAAAGCAGCTTTGAAGCATGGGTGAGAAGCATGTCCAACAGAACAGGAGTGGAGAGCGAAACAGTGTAATTCTGCTTCTAGCACTGTGCTGTCCTTCTGCTGCGAATGCTTGGAGAGCTCTGGCTTTGGGGAATGTTGCATTGGTCACAATTTCATAACAGTATTTCAGTAACATTTCAGTGGAAAAACTAGACAGTACTGATTTTGCTAAGCTTTAAACCAAGATTTTTTTCCCAAGATAAGGGAAATTAACTAATTTCAACCATTTCATCCACCCTCCCCCAATCATTTTGTACAAACTGTTTGACTGAAATGTTTTTGAACAGCAAAATGGAAACATGCAATGCAAGTAAGATCTGCTTTCATCATGCATGAACCCCAGCTACATAACCCTGCCTGCCACTGAGGTACGGCTGGGTGCACCAAAGGAGATAGCCTATCTTATGTCCATTTTCTAAGTGTTTCTCTATGGACATCTGGGGAGAATCACCATTACTGGTCTCTAAACCAGGCAAGACAAGCATCTGACAGACAGGATTTAGGTAGAGTTTGTTCTGTTTTAGAGCAGGCAAAGAGACTGGATTAGACTCTTTGGGTCTATGATTCTATGGCAACACCACAATCTCTGCAAAACTGTATAGTTTGTTCCCAGAACCATAAATCCAGCCTGGCATCATTGGAAACTCAGTGTTGGAAAGCTTGGTTTAATTTCAGATTTATTGCAGTAATCAAAACTGAACAAAATCAGCCCAAAGCTGAGCCTCCTACCTGAACCTGTGACTTGTGGCTTGAAAGTTGCACGAATTTTCTGGTACTTACAAATTCCTACTGGATCAGAAATGTCACAAGCATTTTATGTCTTTGCTTTCAGTAAAAGTGGAGTCAGAGCTGTTGCCCCAGACAAACAAAATAAACTCCTGAGTCTTACTCTGTTGGCTGATGATGAAGGGCTAGTCAAGTATACTAATTTTTGCTGAATTATCTAATGTCCTCATGTAAATGAAAAATTGCAATGTCAGGCACTGACTGAGACATCCCTTCTCTCAACAGTTAGTTTTACTCTGTGATTCAGTGTTTCCCTTGATGGTCCCTACCAGACTCAGGGAGGGCAAAACTACATGCAATTTAATGACTGACCTCCAGCCTCACAGAAGTGTTGTCCATCATGTGCAAGGACTAAGATTCTCTTGTCTAGTGTGGCCTTAAATGAATAAAGATATGGGTTTACTTATTTATTTATACTTCTTTATTTACTTCTTTATCTATAACTGATATCATAGGCAAGCCCACGTGCTATCAATGAAACTTTTACTACTGAGGTACCCAAATACTAAATGGATACTGAATCCCTAATCAGTAGATCCAGACTGATGACTGCCAAAACACTGACTAGTCAAAACTGACATACCACTTTTTTGACTTAAGGCCACCTAAAAGTTTAAATTACATTTAAAACCCTAGATGTTTGAATTTTACTGTATTTAAAGTAGACAGTGGAACCATTCGCTGTAAAATATATCTAAAGAGTTTATACCTTGTACTGGAAAAGCACTGGCCAACCTCTTAGCAAGATAAGAATCTAATTATATACGTTTAAAGTGACATTTAGAGGGCTCAGTACTTTTCATATTTGATCTTACATCTTAGAGCTGGCATCTGTTTCTCCTTTTAGTTAAGAAACTGAAAGACTATTTACATATTCTTAGGAGTATATCTCCAATTAAATCTTTTTCAGAACTGCACTCTCAACATTTCATATTAAGTTTCTTGGCAGACAACTATCTTTTTCTTTAAGAGATTTATTTATTCAGTTGGATACTTTTTTTCATCCTTTGCCTGGGCACTTGGAGTCTTCAGCCTCACCATCCTATAATTAGAAAAATGACCCTACTTAGAAGTTTTAGAGCTCTGCTCCAAAATGTCTTCTTCCCAGCTCATTTATTTATCCACCTTTTTACTGATGTGGCTTCATCTAGTAATTGCCCTTCTAAATGCAATCTGAGTAGAGCAGAGTAAATTTAATCTAGCATTTAGAAACTTATGTTATCAAAGACCTACACTCAAAAGAAGAAATGAGCTCACTGAATGGTAACAAAATATTTCTACATTTGTCATTCAGTGAGGAGAGGTGGGTAGGGAAGACAAGAGAAACACAGGGAAAATAGATCTGCTGATGACTGTCAGAAACTTTCACAGTTTTATAAACACTATATATAATTTTGTAAACAAATTCTTCTTCCCCAAGAGTAAGGAAATTGTTCCTACCCCCAAAACTGTAGGTAGAAGTCCCTGTTCCCTAGTTTCTCTAATCAAGTCCATACATATTTTCTATTTAGTTTTCAGATAATTGGCTGACCAGGTGTCTCAGCATAGATAAACCAACCAGACATCAGCTCCCCAGCATTTATTGACTCCCTTCATGGGACAGATAAGAGTGGCACATTCTCACTTTCTCCAGATAGCTGACAAGTGGAGGTCTTTTGCAATGTGCCTGGAAAGTCACCAATTCTGGGCTCCTTTGGACTAGGGCAGAAAGCAGATTCCAGAATATTTCAAACTCCTCATAAAAGATCCTCTGTCAGCACCCTCTGAGTAACGGAGCAGGGTGGATTCCTTCCCCCAGCACTGCTGTTGACATCAGCCCAAGTGAGACTCGCTGGGTCTGTCCTTAGTGGCACCACTGTGAATCTCATCGACCTCCCAGTTATTCTGTTGCTTGCCACTGGAATCCCATTTACCAGAAATAGATAGTCAGGATTTAGTATCTAAATATAAGAATAGCAAATAGAAGCAGACTTCAGTCTCTTAGATCCAAGTTGCATTTCCTTAATTGTTCTAGTAAAACGTTAAATCCAAGCCTAGCCCAATTATCTACATAACTCACATGTGATACTACCTACACCTTCTGACAGAGAAATAGATGGGCTGCAAGACTTTTCAAAAGCATTTTGCAGGATCAGATTCAGATGGACATCCTACACAGATGTCCCTCCAGATGGGGCCACCAGAGCTACAGAGAAATCTGCCCAAACCTGCCTCAGGAGCACTGAAGAGTTGCTTGTATCACCCATTACCAGTATGCAGCTGTATAGCCTGAACATCTCACCTGCATTTTACTTGACTTCTCCTCTGGGTCATTCTCTAGAGGAACCTGTCACTGTTCACAGTACAGTAAAACTACTATTTTAGCCCTAAAGTTAGACAAAGGAGCTACTTGCAGCCATTCTCCAGATCCCACTTCATAGGAGCAAGGCAATCTTTGTGGTGATCAGAGCCACAAAATCAACTTAAAGCAAGTCCCTTGTCTGTTAAAATCAGATGAAGGCCCTATAACCAAAACATGAATTTACTACAGCTTATAATTTGTTTTAGATAATCTCTGTTCCATACAAAGGAGCTGAAAACTCATTATGATGAAGCACATTGATGTGCCATCTAGAAGCACAAGGCCTAGACATTCAGAATGGTGAGCAATCAGTGCTTTAGTTCCTTTTCCTTGCACCTATGTCAGTCCAGCCTAACTGCTGATTTCAAGACCGTTCCCTCTGCACTAAGAACCTGATGAGACTCCAGTCTCCAGTGTTAAGACTGAGCCTGTAATTCCATCCAGGGCATAGGGAGTGGTTTGCACACATCGATAAACCATGGCACATCCCCTCTTGTGGTTCCTGATGTCATTGGAATGACTCAATAGAGTTACAGCCTGATGCTGATCTGGGTGTATATTATTCTACTGAAATTAAAGCTTTTGAAATAGGAGCTTATTGTTTTTAATAACTTCAGTTATATAATTCCTTTCTCATGTTAGTGCTTCAATAAACATTTCTCATGTTAAATTTTACTCCAGATCCATCTTTGCCAGTTTTAGGCTCAGCACTGATATATTGGAATAATCCCCTTCGTTTTAAGTCCCACAGACACTGTGCTGTTCACATGATGTCATTCTGTGTATATTCCTTCATTTACTACTGGTGAGTCATTATTATCGTAGCTAATAGAAAGAGGATTATCTCTTTATTAAATCAAAGGCACGGCATTTTGTTGGTAGTGGTTTGCCTCTTTGATTTTTAACCCTTGAAATTACATGAGTCAGGATTTTTTAGCATGGGCTGTTGTCTGTGAGAGTCACATAGTTGCTCCTAGAACCTTGCATAAAGTGGTCAGGGAAATTAAGACTCTCAATTCTGTACTCAAGATCATACCAGAGGACTATGACACAGCAAGTCACTTGGAGCTAAAGCAGTGTAAGAGTCTGGGAGTCTGGATCTTAGTTTTTCTGCCACCTTTTTAAAAGTAAAATGAAGTTCTACCTCAAGAGCAGTGTTGTGATTATAATACATTATTATTATAATGATAATATATTGCAAAGACTGCAGAAGCATTCATAACAAGGTTTTAATGTAAGTGAATGATCAGTACTGTGAGAAAAGTCCGGTAGGAAATGGGGCTACTGTTCTATGAAAGATGAAGAAATGCTACTAGAGTTTAGAAAGACAAATATTTATCATGATAATCTTATCTAGGGAACAGCTCTCATGCAATGGGAGTTTTTTCAGAAGGTGTGAAGAACTAAAAGAGCAACTGAATAAATTAATAACATCTGCATTTCATACAGCAACTAGTCAGAACGCAGAATTTCTAATAGGAAATGTCAGTATTTTAAGTTTGTTTTCATTCTAAATTGAAATGTCAACTTTCCTCCACAAATTAAAACTTTCCAAGATTTAGAATTGGCTGAACATTTGTAATTGCAATTGTGTAGAAAAGAATCATAGTAAATGCAACTCTGTGTTACCAAATAACCCTCCTTGCCCCTTTAGTATAAAAATGAAAAACTAAACATTAATTAAAATTATGAAGTCAAGACAAAATACTTCAACTTCATAAAACTCCTCTCAACAAAGCCAAGATGCTTCTTTTTAACTTTCCTGTGGAAAATTTGGCCTAAACGGATACCCTCCCCAGAGAAACATTTCCATTTTAGTGAAACTGCATTCATCAACAGCAAACTGCTCTGTCAAGAAATTTTCAAAGAGCTCTATTTAATTTAAACAATGATCTTTGCTGTGATAGAAACAAAAGCTGTCCGTTTGCACTGCTGCAGGAGGAATGATTCCCAGAAAGTAGCTCCTAGACCTACCATATCTCTTTACAGTAATCTTCAAGTCTCCCTGAGCGGCTGGTAAGAAACACATTAAACAGTCTGCCATCAATCATGGCTTTCTCTGGTTTGAGGCAAAAGATGCCAAGTCAGCCATCACCTTAGAGGAAACAGCAGCTGTGGGTAGAATGTACAAGACTGAATGAAATCTTACTGGCACATCTCCTCTTATCTACCCTGTCACCCATTATCAGACAGTGGATTATAATAAAGAACACAAGGGTGAAACGCAATTACCCATGGACGTGTTTGAGGACTCGCAAATCTGCTAATGTTACTAACAAGCTGAGTTACCCATTGCAGAACACATCAGCACTCCAGACGAAGGCTTAACTGTTAATGAAACCTAAATCTCAGCTCCAGAGATAAATTTCAAGCTTCTTGTAGCTTAAACCTGGAAGCCAATACATCACGGAAACTTTTAGGAATTATCTGGAGAACAAGTAATGTTGGTAAGTGGCCATAATTAAATCTTAGCTGATTTCACATCTGAGGGATCTAAGCATTGTCACTGAAATGATGCCTTATGTTGTTGTTACGATATGTCAAAATCCACCACTAAAACACTGCGACAACGGTATCAGAACCAGAGTTTTAATGCCTTTAATGGGAAGGAGTCAGCTTGTGGAGTCACAATCCAAACAGCACCCTAACAGCAACCACTGTCAGCCTGGTACTGAGGAAGCTGACAGCTTTAAAGCTACAGGTCCTCAATATGATGCCACTCATGTAACTAGGAGCCTGGAAATCCAGGTTTACTACTCACTTTTGTAACAGATTTCATTCATACTATGGAAAGGCTTTTTCTCTTAAATAAAACTAGCCTTTTAGAATTATATTGTTAAGTTATGCTACTGTAATACTCTTTAGTGGTATGACACTATTTGAAAGAGATGCTTAGTTTGGAATCAGAACACCCCCTTTTTTCTAAATAGGTACATACCATTTTCAGAGGAGCATAAGCTAAATGGGGAAGGAGTAGGGGGAAAAAAGGCATTCTTATTCCAAAATAATTATCCAGGCAGAGATTTGAAATGGGATAACTACAGTGGTATAGACAAGCTTTAAGACAAGCACAGACAAGCTTTATAAGATACCTTGGGCCTAGGCCACAAAATACCTCGAGGATTAGGGTTCAGACCTTGAACTTGACTTGATACTCTTGAAAATGACAAGTTGGTATTCTCATTGTAGCAGTTACTGAGGAAGCACATTACAGACAATGCAATCAACAACAAAATCTCTGTCCTTCAGCACTCCATCCGCACAACAGGGATATGTAATGAGGATAATATACATCATGCATAGAACCAGGTGTTCTAAAAGCTTTTTGCCAATCATTTCTATTTAGGTTGGAAAGAAAGATTCATAAGAAGATCTCTGTGTTACAGAAACACAAAGAAATCTTGATAGGAATAGAATGATAATAAACTAAGAGATGCCTCGTTTTCATTACCAATCCAACTGTATTGTACTGTAAAAATATGACACAATAACCATGCTCCAAACCACCAACCCTTAAGAGCTGTTTTGCCATCTCCTTATTCACACAAATCTCTATATAAAATGTCTACAAAAGGTATAGGTAGACCTAAGCTATACTTAAAACACACAAACTTCCACAGACCCAGGCTACTCCCCACTAGAGGGGGGAGAAGAGCAATTGCTTTGGCTAAATGCATGAAACATAACAAAATCAAAACCACAGTCAGGAGAGTAACATACAATTCTAAATGGAACTTGAAAACTTGAGAAGTCATTTAAGGGAACCACATTAAATGCTAAAATGTTTAATGGGACCCATGTGTCTCAGGCAGAGAAAGAGAGTGAGAGAAATGTAACAGAGGAAATCAAGGAGACAATATGTCTGTGCGACTTGTTCTAATTAGGGGCGCAGTGCTGGTGAGGATCATTCATTATAATTTAGTTAAATCTTTAGCATGGCAAAGGCACCTCTGTATAGTGGTATAAAACAAAAGACCCCAGTCGTAAACCAAGCGAAGGCCCATAGAACAGAGGTTAATTTCAGTCATTTGTGAATGCTGAAGGCAGTACATCACATGAATACCAGCACTTCTTTACTACCACAGAGTTGTGCTCCAGCTAGCAGATGTCTGCAAATTTGGCATGTGGGGGGTGGTACTGGGGAGGGCAGTGGCTCATTGTCTCCAACTTGTCTGTCGCTTAACTGAGTGGATCTGTCTGTTTCTTTTAGCAGGGGTGGGAAAGGAGTTCAAAGAAAGAATCAAAACAATCCATCCATCCAAGCTCTGGAATATCTGAACTGAGCCCAAATATCACCAAGCACTTCCCAATCTCTGCTTTGAAACAAGAGAGCGGCCGATGACTTGCAGCGGTTTGGGATGATTTACACACACGCAGCATGTGTAACGCTGCAGTGTTATTTTAAAGCTTATAAAGCATCAGAAGACTGAATGGGGGTCAGGTTCAGGTTTGCCACACCAGTTTGTGTTCTTGCACATCGTAGCCACAGAACCAGCTTCAGCTGTGTTTCTCCAGTGCAGATGAGGGGCACGGTGGACCTAATTCACATCGCATTTGCCATTGTGTATTTTAGGAGTAATTCTATTTAAATATGGGTCAGATTCTTAGCTGGTGTAAAGCAGCTGAGCTGCCTGCATTCCAGTGCAGATAAACTAATTCACACCAGCTGAACACCGGGCCAGTGGAATTACATTGCTGTAAATCCAGTGTGAGATCAGAACGGCGTTAACGTGGGTTAGCACTGGTGGGACTGAGAACAGAATTTAACCCACAACATTTTGACACTGTTCCAAATATTCGTAAACCCCATATTAATTTTGAGTGTAAAAGTGCCAAATTCACCCTGGTGTCATTCAGAGTCCAAAAAAAATTACACCCTAGGGATAAATTTGGCTCTGCATATTTAATCTAAGTACACTGCATCATCCCAGCACGGAAAGCAAATGAGCAATAAACATAAGTTTGCCGTTGGATGTTGTCTCCTTACTCCTCAGCTTTCTAGTACATTTTGTTTTTGGAGCTTATTTAAACGAGCAGTTAATGGTTTGATCAAGTCCTAAACAGGAAACCTAAAGGGTTTATAAAACATTGAGTGTTCTCATTACAACTGACCTAAAAATCTCCAAAGTGGCAATCTTCATTTCTATTATACCTGCTGTTACTCTGATGGGAATGTTTTCTAGTGGTTAACACAGACATTGGGGAGTCAGGACTCTTGAGGTCCAACTCTCAGCTTTGCCACTGACTTGTTGTGTGGGCTTGGGGGAATCATTTAAGTTCTCTGTGCTTGAGTTTACTTATACGGTGTGGGACAATTAATGATCGCCAAAGGGCTTTGGGTTCCTCAGATGAAAACAGAAGGAGTAGTGTTCAGAAGTATGACAGGAATGCCCTCCCCTTTTCTGTGTGACATTAGGGTAACACACTAATCAAATTACACCATAAAATAGCCATAATAAACATTACAGTACCATAAAAATAACAATACTACTACTAAGACATAAAGATAATAATACAGAGTTATTTATAAAGCTGCTCATTACCACGTTGCCAGGCACCTTCAACACAAATCAGAGTGCATCTTGGACCAAAATTGCTTTTGATGCACGTGGAGCTCCACTGGATTCCAGAGATATCATGCCCAGGCCATGCCAATCAATGTGACACTGCTCAAGTTACAGGTAACTTTAATGGTTTTCTGCAGAAAAAGTTCTGACCACTTACACAACTCCTTTTCATACCCCAGCAATAATAAATGATGATAAAACATGCTGAAAAAAGGAAATAAAAAATCTAGATTAACTGCCTTTTCCTGACTCTAGAGCTCCAACTCGGCAAAACTTTGGAAATAAGGTTTTGGGACAGTGCTCGTTCAAATACTCTGAATATCATTTTCCTTCCATTTGTGTTTGTGTGAGATGGCAAGGCCTGTTTTTCCCACAGACTGAAGAATCCATATGTCAAAGAACAGAAACACTTTAGGTCACTAGTTCACAATTTAGATCTCACCATTTTCAGGTCTTTTTCCCAGCTCCTCCCAGTATGGAGGTTATAAGCTCAAACTGGCAGCGCCTGGACAGGACAAGAAGCACTGTCCACTGTCCCACAGAGGGGAAACTTGGGTGCACAGTAACAGGACTGATAAAGCCTGGGTTCATGTTGCATCTAACACTGACTTAATACAGGCTATTGGGCAAATCACAGCATAGTCTATTTTAAACTAATTCTGCCTCTGTGTGTCTTTGAAAGAGGGATTATGAGGGCTGATGTTTGCAGAGTATCTCAGTGATGGGCACCACTACACGACATGTTACTTTCCCCCAGCAGATATTCACCTGTTGCTGAGTTGGAAAGTAGATCAATTCTTACTGGAAATGACCAAGTTTGAATTGACCTGATAATTAATTTCAGTGCAATACATCACATAAGCCTCTCACCTAAAGGGCCAAGTAGGTGGCATCAACACCAAGCCTGTGATTCAAAACAGCAGAAGCAGCAGGAACTAGAAGGAACCAATATCTAGCTACCTGTTAACAGAGTAGTGGCACAAAAACTGTTTGAATGACTAAAAGTTCCCTTTTCCAAATGAGGTGAATGTGCATTTAAAACATTTTAACCTTGGTTCAGTGGGTAACTGGTTCAAGAAATGAGATTAATTTCTAGCTTTCCTGTGAGGCTACTGCATAAGTAATTTCTCTCTGTGTCTCTTAGATCTCCTATTTATATAGATTCAATTGTGAGCACTCAAAATGTCTCTATTTCAGACAGTAAGGGAAAAGAACAAGACTAGCATTAGTAGCCTACTCTTTCTATTTCCTCACTATCAAGGAAAAGGAAGCGTGCTGTAAACCAGCCAGATGAACACTTGTCTGGCTTCCAAGTGTTTGAAATAACTGGGCTGGCAGCTCCTGAGGGATGTGGGGCTGGAAATGATAACAAGGCTGGCAGGCTGTGACCTTGCTGGCCACTGCCCTGCACCACGGTACCTTCACAAGGTGAGAAGGATAGCTGTGGGGTGGTAGCCAGCTTCAGCCAAAGGGACACATCAAGGGAGTCCCTGGTGATCAGGTCAGTCCATGGCTAAGCAGGGAAAACAGCCTGCAAGGCCTGATCGGTGGGAGCCACAGCCATGCAGAGCCATGATGGAGCTGCAGAGACATCTCAACAGCACAGATCACAGCAGGGCCCCGAGCTGAGCTTACAGGGAGCTCCTGGAGCCATGGGCAGGGGCAGGTGGGAGCCCCAGGAGAGGCTACTTGAGGCAATTTAGGCCCGTTAGGGCCCACAGAGCCTGACACAGCAAACATTTGTCGTTTTTTTTTGCTGGGGGAAAACCAAGTATTAGAGCTCAAATAAGAATAGGACTATCTATTCTGTGCAGAGTATATTTTGTTTTCCCTAAAATAGGGAATATTTAGAGATATTTATCAACTCCACAACTGGCTACAGTTGCTCATAAAAAGTACTGGTTTCTAGGATGCAAGGACTCCTTAAACCAATTGCTCTGAATTTAAAACAAATCACTAATATCTTCTGAGCTGTATTTTCAAAGCAGTCTTTTGTTGAAGTGGAAAAGAAGAAACAAAACTGGCTTCTTTTTACTGGCTCCTGTGATAAAACATATGCTCTGGTCAGTAGCCTCTGAACTGGATGTAGTGCTTCCTGCACAGCTCCTGCCAAATGAACTCTCCTGAACATGATAATCATGAAAGCTGAATTTGTTGGTGAGATCACTATATTAGCTGTTTGTAGAAAATTTCTCTACTCTAGACAGTTCTCAAATTACTTGATTGGCAAAGTGAGAAGAGAGAGTAGTCTTACAATCTGGTAATGCAACTGTAATCCAATACAATATAAACTCCTTCCTCAACCTGGTTCATCAAGATACTGGTCCAGAATAAAAGCAAAATGTCAAGGGAAGGGATGACAAGTCCTAGAAGAAAGAAATTTGTGAATGAAAATAATAAAGGCTCCATGTAAAAATATTAACACACACAGCTGCTTGAGTGAAAAGATCTGTACCACCCAGGAACAAATGTTGTGTTTTCCAGCGTACAAAAGAATGTAAGTAACATTTTCCATCTTGGCTACTCACAGTGAGATACTCGGTCCATATACAAAGGGATTCAGTTTTCCAAACATCTGAGAGGAGACATATGTTAATGGAAATGATTAAAACCTGGGCTATTTCGGATTATGATGCCTTGCTACAGTGGGAATCTGTCTTTAGATGGCAGCCTCTGGAGTTCAATGTGTGAGTCCTGAGCACAGGTGGGAGGCAATCTCACCTCTTGTCATTATGGAGAATACACAAACCCCCCAGTCCAGTCAACCTCAGTTTCTGTCCAGCTAAATATAGTTTCCTTAGTAAGACCTTGCTCTCTCGCAAGGTTTGAAAACACTTTATAGACATGTCTGAAAATGGAGGTATGACAAAATGTTATTATTTAACCATTTTTAGCCACTATGAAAGTATCAAAACTGGAAACACAGCCTAGGAGCTTTGAGGTCTCTAAGCAAGAAACAACTGACACCAATACTTGCCTTGTCAGCCTGCTTAGTCTTTTGATTTCTTCCCTGAGGCTGACCATCATCATTTTTGGGCCAATAGTGCAATATTCTACTATTAACCATTCACTAAGACTCAACAACTCAAATTTTCAATTATAGGTATCAACTAGATCTCAAATCCATGGCAAATCCCGCTGTCCATGGAGCAGCCACCGCTGTGGCACCTCAAGCCACGAGATTTGACCAGATGAGTCAGAAGCAAGTGCAAGCTTTCGGTAGGATGAGTCGTGTTGTGTAGCGCAAAGAGCTGAGAGTCAAAAGTCTGAGCTCTAATTCGGCTGAGGACTCACTGTGTGAGTTGAGGCAAGACTACTCTGTCACTCTTTTTGTTCTCGGTAGACTGACTGATTCTCCCGTTGAAATCCAAGGGAATCTGAAAGCATTTAACTGCCTCACAAAGATATGTCATGCGATCTAACATTCTGAGCACAGAAGTGGGAGCCAGGAGCTTTTAATGGTGCCTGTAGGGATTGGAGCCAAATCACTTAACCTCTTTGCTTCTCAGCTTCTCATCCATAAAAAGAAAACTATGCTTGTGTTGCTGGCTGGGGTTTTATGAGAGTTAATTCATAGACCTGTATGGAAAATGACTCCTCTTCTGCTGCAGAAATACAAACTTTTTATTTTAAACCCCAAAATATGAACATTTTCAACAGAAACCAAGAGCCTGCAAACAGAAGTTTAAATTGTGGTGGAATCGTTTTTAAGGGAAATATATTTCTTCTGCAAAAGCTGATTTCTGTTGCCAAAGTGATGGGGTGGTGTTTTTTGTTTGATTTTTTCTTTTAAATTAAATTTTCTACTAAAAGGCAGTCTTGACCCACGATTTCTGACCAGCCCTAGTCTAAGTGAGCCATTTTGCACGTAAAAAGTGCTGCGCTTGCAAAATACTTCGCAATCCTCCCATTGACAGCGCACCCGGTGCCAAACAGCCGTATTCCCCTCAGCACAGTGAAATCATCAAGTACTTGCGGCTGATTTGCATCGGTTTTAATTTGTTTGAACAAGCCGGGCCAGATCCTCAGCTGGAGGCAATTAACGAGAAAGCCAAGGGCGCAAAGGCCGCTCCGCTCCGCGCCGCCCCGCGCAGCGCTCGGCCGCGCCGCCGCCGCTAGGGGGAGACAGCGGCGCGCCCAGCCCAGCCCAGCCCGGTACTGCCCGTCCCGGTACTGCCCAGCTCAGTCTAGTCGGGTACTGCCCGTCCCGGTACTGCTCAGCCCAGCCCATCTTGGTACCGCCCATCCCGGTACCGTCCATTCTGGTACTGCCCCTCGTGGCACCGCCCTGCTCAGCCCATCCCGGTACAGCCCATGCAGAAACTGCCGTGTCCGGTACGGCCCGGCCCGGCACTGCCCAGCTCAGCCCAGCCCGGTAGAGCGCAGCCCAGTCCGGCACGGTTCAGCCCATCCCAGCTCAGCCCAGCCCGGTCCGGCCGCTGCGGCCGGAGGGAGGCCGCCGCCGCCGCCTCCTGCTCGGGCAGCGCGAACATCGCGCCGCTGAAGTGCTGAGCTGTCAAAGCGGCTGAGCTCGCTGCGAGGAGCGGAGCTCACCGAGCTGCTGAAAACTCTCCTTTCGCGAGGGATGGAGGTTTTTTACAGGTTTTTCCCCCCTCTCTCCGGCCGTGGATGGAGCTGGGAGCCAGCCCCCGGGCGGCAGCTCGCCTCTCCCTGAGTGCTGCAAAGCTCCAGGCGTGGAGATGGTGAGCGCGCAGCGAAGGCATCTCTTTCCAACCCTGTCCGCTCAGCTGATGAAACCACAGTCGCTTGGGTCTCTGTTTATCTCACAGAACACATTGCTACACATTCAGGGCTGGCTTTTGCCAAGCTTTAGCTCGGGCCGGTGAGTTACTCACACGCTTATTCCCATTGAAGTTAATAGGGAAAGCATTAGCCAAGCACCAACGCAAGTGGGATGACTGATGTCATGAGCCGCTGATGTGAGTGAGGCATTCACGATCCAGCTTCTAATTATAAGATGCCTGGTTACTTGAGAAGAAAAGGAACGAGATTTGTCGGGTCAGGAGAGAAAGTCTGCTCAGTTCCAGTGTGTCTTCACAGAATCTCAAAGGCTGGAAGGGACCTCAAAAGATCATCTAGTCCAACCCCCCTGCCAGAGCAGGACCGCCTAGAGCAGGTGACACCATAGCAGCAAAGAAGACAGAGAGACTTTGCCAAAGTCTTCATTAGGATGGGGTCCAGCTCTTAGCTGATAGTAATGGGGGAAAAAAACCCCTCAACCTCAAACGCTCTGGTACTAAATGCAGCCCCTCCCTGAAGACTTTTGATGAAGGACATACAGCTAAACGGCTAAAAAGCAGCAAAGAAGTAAGTTTTTACCCAAGAACCCTTTTTCTACTGCCCTTATTCAAGTGCACAGTGGGGTGTCACAAACTTGGCTGCATGAGTGAAAGGCAAACTGGAGCCTGTGCTTCAGGCAAGTGCAGTCTGAGGAGATGGCACCAGCTCAGGCATAAGGGCAGCATATCCGATGGCTATTTGCATTTGATGCCACAGCCTTCCAGGCACTGCCCAGGGAGCTGTAGGAATAAGGTGGATTTGTTTCTCTGCAGTGAGCCATATCCTTTCCTGGTGCCCACCAAATTCAGTTTTCAAACAGCACTGATTTGCTTCACTGTAAGTAATACAGTGAGAGCTCCAGTGAGGGCTTCAGCTCTGCCAGGAACTGGGTGTTTTCCCTAGGCTCTATGGTAGACACTGTAAGAATGATTGGAAGTGTTCTCCCTTCTCCTTGCAAATGGTATATTGCTCAGGTGGCTCAACATCATCCTTCCAAACTATCACCAGCAACAATATCCATTCCCTTCCTCCCAAAGATGTGTGAGATCCTGGAACAGATGTGATGACAGACATGCAAAATATACTTGATATCAAATAAGTGGAGTTACACCACCCAGGTCTGTAGGCCACCAGTGGCAAACCCAGCAACAAGAAGAGGCCTGGAATGTGGATGTGGTGTGCATGAGTGTAGTGGGCTGTGCTCCTCCTTGCCACTTCAGGAGCCTGGCACGAGGCAACTACCACTAAGGCTCATTTGAATAATTCCCACAAACATGCCAGATGTTGACCACATGGCCTTCCTTTGTGAGGTTTAAAAATAAGCAGGGGGGGAGAGGAAAAAGGGTGAAATGTTTTTTTTCTTCAGTGTCCATATTTATTTTCTGCACAGATGTTTGTAGTTGTACAGAATAAATAAGCATAAATCAGCCCCCTTTTTTTTAAGTGTGCTATATGATTCATATTTATGGAACATGCACAAGACTCTGGAGCTAACAGAGCTAAGCTGCAGACTGTTGACATATAATAAAGGGCTATGTACTGTTTTTAGGGACCTGAAAAGTCTTAAAATAACCCCATTGATCAAATCCACAAACAACAAGATTGCTGCTCTGCTCACTGCCTGGTCACCCGGCCGGCCTGACCCCAGCAGCCTCTCCTAGGGCAGCCCTTGCACAGCCTGTCTTTTCCTGAGGCAGCCCCTGTGTTGCACAGGGTGATGAGCAGCTGTGCAGGGAGACAGGAGGCAGATGTGTGAGGGCTGAGCCCCATGGCTCTGTGCAGCTCCTGCCCCAGGAGCCATGGCCAGGATGGATGTGTTGCTGCAGGCCTGACAGCAAATGCATGGCATGAGGTGGGCTTGGGTGGGTGAGTTCCTGGTTGCCTCAGGAGCTGGGACGGGTCTTTAGGGCTGCTGCCAATGACAGCCTGTTCACAGAGTAATTAAGCTCAGCTCAAATAAATACAAAGAAGTTGTCATTGTTCCCTATGAGCTTCCTTAATTCTGAGTCCTCTCTTCTCCTGACTAATTTAAGCTTTTTGTAAGTCAAACATCTGAGCCCAAATGAAAGGTTTAAAACTGTAGAGGGGAAATAATTTCCTGCAAGACTGCAATACTGCATCTTAACCTGGAGAGGGTGGAATGGAATATGACAATACCACTGTCACCTCCAGAGAAGTACTGTCTGTTCAACACCTATAGTATGGGAATCCTCAGATGGTCTCTTCAGTAATGTACAAACACCATTTGCTGTGTATCCCTCTTTCAGATACCAGCAGCGTCACAAAAATGTTTTGGCCTCAGAAGAAGCAGCTTCCAGGGGAAATCCTTTTTCTCCCTACCAGAGACTGAGCCAGTGGCAGGGACCTACGTAAGCACAACATCAGAGCTGGCTTCCTCCTGAAGTTGATAATATAACTTTTATGCCAAGCTGTAGTGGCTAAGGGCAGAAAATGCATTAGGTAGCTGAGCCATGAAGGTGGAGAAGGATGGAGGCAAGCACTGCCAGCTGCACCATTACAACTGCTACACTCTGGGCAAGTCAGCTGCCTTACCACAGGGGTGAGTAATATTTAATGGCCAGATTGCCACTTCCATGCTTTTAGGTTTCTGTGAGGCTTCAGTGCTGTCAGCAAGTTCCCAACACTATCAGCAAGAACACAATATTTCGAGTAACAAAATCCCTCTCTTGTTAAAAGTACAAGTTCTTGATCAGCTAGAGAAAACTTTAAGCTCTCCTCCCATTTCTCTCTGATACTTAATTTGCTTTGGAAGCAGAAAAGGTTAAGGAGATGCTACTGAGATTTGGATTGCTTATCCTAAGTAGCCTTAGAAAAGCTAATGCCTGGGCTGCTAATGCAGCCTTTCTCAGTCTTGCTGAGTCCAGTAAATAAGCTACACTCTTAGTCATCTTAACTGTGAGAGTCCTTTTTTACATAACAACCACAACTTCTCTAAAGACATTTTAATACGGCAAAACTACAAAACACAACTGGGACCACAACTTCTATCAGAGCATAGACTCATAGAATCACAGCATTAGGAAATAAAGGTCATAACAGTGGTGATTTTTAAAATCTGTGAATCATAGACCCAAAGTCTTTCCATGAATCATAACAGAAATGGGAAGAGTGGGATGGTGTATTGAAAAAAGGGAGAAAAGGAAGAAAGAAAAGAAGAGGTATATGCACACTGGTAGTTACTGCTGGTTTATGTGAGGAGAAGACTTTAGAAGGTTCCAGATGTCTCAAGTCTGGACTAATACCTAAAGGCAAAAGGGATCAGAAAGAGCTCCCCAAGGTGCTCAGTGTGGTGTGTTCAGTTAGCAGCAGCATGATGAGGGATGAGAAGACAGGCCTTTCTTCAACTGTTCTCTCCCATTTACCATAGACAGAGCCTGGAGACACACAGGCCTGAACAACTCCACAGTGTCAGCATAAGGCCAGGTACACTGGAACAAAACCCTGATGGGAAATAGATGGTGATGAGCACATTTCTTCATCTCCTCATTGGGGGATCCTGGGTTTGAAGTGTGTCTGATGAGAGAGTTTTTTAACAAGTTAAGCATCTTCCACAGAAAGTCTTGGGTATCCACATTTCTCAAAAGATTCCTCTGCTAAAGGCTGCCCCAGTTGGACAACTTATAGTCCACACTGGGAATCTGGGATTAGCATTCACCTTACTGAATGCAACAGCTCGGAACGGGTAGATCAATCTTCATCACGTAGGGTATATTGTACCTTTAGGCACAGCCTCCAACAAGGAGTTGAGTGGTAATGGCACTGTCTTGAAGATAATCCCCAGGGCATTTGTGACTCAGAGACACACCTCTGAGTCACTATTCTTTCATTACTTCCTCTTGGTCCTTTGGGGTAGAAACTTACTGCTGGTTTACACCAGCAGCAAATTACAACATTTTCCTGCTATGCTGACCTTGCCTTTTTGGCTAGTGGCTCCAAAATTAGAGCCAACATTCATTCTTCACTCTACCTACTGGAATAAAGAAGTCACTTGTGAGTGAATCTTCTTCACTCCATCACACCCAGATCTGAAGCTTTAGAGTAAATTTTCTGAGTAGCCCAATTTGTTGCAATGGAGTTATCTATTGAGTGGTGCAATATTCAGTCTGGGGTGGATGGCAAAACACAGTTTATATCTTGTGATCATAGAAGGAAATGACATGAAAAGGACTTTAGTGTCATGAGACAAAATGAAAACCTATAAAAAAAAAAAGCCCTAGGAAAAGCCAGTGTAAACACATTCAGCTCTTTGGATTGCAGCTCACATTGGCTATGGGAAGAACTATGAACCATGAGATTGAAACTCCCTTCTTGCTGTCATTCTCACCTGAAACAGCTGAAATCCACAGTAGCTCAAAATGATATGAATCCCTACAATCTGAGATTAGATTGTACTCAGGGCTGAGTCTTAGCTAAGATGGAGAGTGAAAATAAACCTGTTCATGTCACAGAATGTTGGCACTCTAGCAGATGCCACTGCATCTATTTTCTTCAAAGTAATGAAGTGAGATTGTTTACGTGAATGTTTGAAAAGAGTTGAACCTGCAAGATCCTGCTCACAGTTCAGGAAATAGAATATATAAATCAGTCCAAATCAGCCAAACTCACACAAAATTCAGTACTGGAACACAGTGACACACAGCAACATCTTGTTCTTTTGGTGTAATGACTGTTGATGCTGGGATTTAGGAGGATTATGTTGATTTAGCAAAAAGAGGGGAATATTAATATACAAAATTGTTAAATGTCAAATGAAATCCTTTAATAACGTGTGTGTCTGCTTGAGGATGGGAGTGCTTTCAAAACTAGCTACAAATATTTAAGAAATCCATTTGGCAAGTTTCAACAAATAGCCCAAATCAATTACACCCTCAGTGTTCTGAAGGGGGCACATTTTCAGCATAGCATGTGGAGAATTAAGGCCTCTGCTCCCATTATTGTTAATGGGATTGGCACACCCAGTTCCACATACACATTGCTGTAAGTTAAAAGCCAACAGATAAAAAGATGACATTGAAATATTAAGAATGTTTTTCAATTTTCTGGTCTTTCCTGTGTAGTGTAACAAAGTAATTTTTGTACTTGCTAAGAAATCTCCATGCACACACTTGGGGATCCCTGGCTTGATGCATACTCAAAGCTTAAAGTAGGATGGAAGAGTGCAGAAACTACTCTTGACAGCTGTGTAGAGCTTCAGAGAGACATCCAGGCTAGAAAATAAAAACTATGCTTTGTAGGAATTGTTAAATATTGGTATCTACTGCTAAGCAGCCTGCAGAACCAAAAAGTCCCTCTGAATTTTCATGTGTACAAATCAGAGAAGAAAACAAAACCCTAACAATTCCAGACTAACAATTAGTGTAAGGCTTCTGAATAAGCTTTAAATCTGAATCACAGGGATTAGAAGCCAGTTATCTCACGTTCCAAGTAACTGTCTCAGCAAACACCTGACTGACTATTTTGCAATGGGTCGAAGGAACAGTTTCTTTCACTCTTTGTCTTTTGCTGTTTCTCATCCAAAATTCCTTCCTAAATATCACAATGTTGAATGAAAATTCAAAATATGTTTTGAGAAGCTCTTATACTTCTATGGAAAAATAACACCACAGTTGCAGTTAGTGCTAGTTGTTGCTTTTTCCAGAGCACCCATGTCACACACTGAGCCAGGAAGCCTTGAAATCTTTCCACTGACTGTAAATCACACTGTGTGGTGCCCTTTTCTACAGGCTAAACCTCACAGTTCAAGCAGATGTCCTTAGGTGTATGTAGAAATCCTTATCATAGCATTACATGAGCAAAATTAAGACATTTCTTTCTAGAAGTGTATTTCCATTTGCTAAATAAGTAGATGTGGAAGGTTCTCATTTGTCCTGCTGTGATTATTTGTAAGAAAATGGATGGAATTCTCATGGCCACAAGTTCACCAACACAGAACCCTCAAATACTCCCAGTTGCTGTGTGTTGGACAGCTGCAGTGCTTTGCACTAAATGCCCATGTGCTTCTCCAGAGTTTTCCACTGTATGAGGACTATTGCTCAAGGGATAAAAATGAATTGTCTGTTAGTACCTAGAGGTGGGAGCCAGCGTCAGTGAAGTGCTCTTCAGTCCAGAAGTGCTCTGTGAACTTGGCAAAAGAGCTCTTCAAATTCCAGTGACAAAGTTTTGTTCCTGATAGTCTGGCTAGCTCTTCTATGCTTAGTTCCCATGGATTTCCTTTCCAGCTTAATTTGGACTCCTAATTACACCTGTGTATTCCAGTGGACAGGGAACTAAGAGAATGTTGGAAAACGTTAAGTGCCACTTCTGGCTTTATAGTTTACTTGTTCTGTGCTGCTATATCCTTCCCTCCATCTCCTCCCTTCCTTAGGTGAGAACTTTACTAAAGATTCTCAATTTTTGGTAGCCAGGGGAGTGATATTCCTCTTGATTTCCCCCAGTATTCACCAATGAAGGGACTAGGCCTTGCCAAATAATATTTTATGTAGATGGGAATTGCTGAAACAGCTGAGTGTCTTTCTGAAGGCATAAACTAGTATGTTCAAGGCATCTTCTGAAGCTCATAAAGAGGGAAGGGAAGGGAAGGGAAGGGAAGGGAAGGGAAGGGAAGGGAAGGGAAGGGAAGGGAAGGGAAGGGAAGGGAAGGGAAGGGAAGGGAAGGGAAGGGAAGGGGCCAAGCTCTCTTGGGTATGGATCCAGAAATTACTTAAATTCCATGAATCCTTGTACTTTGGTTTTGACTCAGAATGTTTAAGAACAGGGTGTAAAACTAAGGACTGGTTCTACAGTGGGTGTAAACTGGCATATATCCATTTACTTCAATCTGAAATGTGCTCCTTAAAGGTCACAATACCTGGAGAGTGTAAATAATTAGGTCTGCAGGTCAACAAAACCTGCCAACTTGAATTTGCTGTTGTGCCACTTGAGTTTAAGCCAAACATTGACTATTCATTGAAAAATGCTTTTCACAGTTACTGAGACATCAGTGCTATTGCAGGTAAATATTTTCTCTGTGAAGTCCTATCTGATGGTCACTCTTTACACTTTCCCAAGGAGCAAATGTTAAATTCTTTCATGAAGATCCTTCTTTGTTTACCAGGTTTTAGATTGGATTTACACCAGTGAATGCCAGGAGTGATGGAAGGTTCTTTATGGCGTTCTGCAAGGAGTGACTGTAAAAAGTCTTTAGCAATTCAGTGCAGATTGAATAATTTTCACTAGGAAACAAAACCTATTACAGGATCAGTCTTATTTTTACTTATCAGAGTTTTCCTTAAGATACTCAAGTGGGATTTCAGTTGCCTCATGGAACATTCTTCATAAGCAATTTCCATAACGACTGTCTTGAAGAACATGGGATGAATGAAGACAATGTGTAATGAAGTGCATTAGAGTTTAATCATTGTGATATATATTCCAAGGAGTATAAGAAAGTCATTTATATAAGGCCCTAGAAATAAAGATCCTGTCTTGCAACCTGGGATATTAAGGCTACATTTTCAAAAGGGGAAAAAAATGTGGGTACAATGCATATATATATAGATATATATATATTTATATATATTTATAAAACATGCACTTACAGTAACCACATGACTATTTACTGTAGGTGCCTACTTTGCCTAACATTAGCTATTCACTGGAAATCCTGTTTGTGGTTAGGAAGACATTGCTGCTTTTTCCACATGTAAATAGCCACTTCCCTATGAAGTGGCCTAAAATCTGTGCTGAAAATAATGCAGGAAGTACATCCCAGAGTGTACCACTGGTCCAAATGAAGTCCTGCAATACAAGAGTCTCTGTTCAGTACCTCAGCTCACTTTTAAGAGTGTAGGTGTACTCTATACTTCATATCCCAATATAGACTATCTCCCTATTCCATGTGCAGCATTCTGCTGTAGCAGCATTGACTCTGGTGTCTGGGGAACACCCTTCAATTAGAGCAATGTTATTGAATCAATTTATCTTTTCTAAAAATGTCTCAGCAGCCATCCTTGGTCTGACCTTACAGTATTCACCAGCATCACTTGAAATCTCCATTGACTCTCATTAGTCTTGACATAAGACTTTTCATTAGACTTTTCTGGACAACGAGAACTCTCTCTTTGATCAAAAATAAAACAACAAACAGTGTTATCAGGTGAGTCATGTGAGGCTTGGCTAATTCTGGTCCAGCAGCACAGGCATTATTTATACACCGCAGTTAATTTCTCACCATGGAACTGCAACATCATTTCACTTGATCCAGAGCCCTTTTTGCCTTTGATGGTAATTTCTATCTATTACAGCATTATGAAGTGTTTGAAGAAATGATGTAGCAGACTCAGAATTATTATGTCTTCTTAGAAAAAACCTAACCTCTAACCATAGTTTGTAAATATTAATTGACTTCTGTTTGCCTTCTTGTCCTAGGAAATGTGTCCAAACTTTACAACCACAGTAGTGAGAGATATAATTTTAAACATAAAACTTGAAAGTTAGTATTCTAATGACTTCATGCAAATCCCAAAGCCAGGCCTTTATGAATAAACATGAAGTATTAAGAAGGCTGGCAACATTGCTAGTAGAAAGTATGTGTATCTTACAAAAAATCTAACAGGCATCTAAAAGAAATACACTAAAGGCTGTCACAGTTAAAAGTGGATTTGAATGAAAGTTTTAAAGGGTTGGGACTAAACTCTGGCTACTAAAAATTTCAGTTTAACTAATGGTGCTACTTGACATTATATCAGCTGAGGGATGTGTCCACTGTCTAAAAATAGAATGAGAAAGACTGGAACAGCTGTCACAGGGAATTTTGCTTTCTAGAAATGCTCTATTGTGACAGTCATTGCAAAGATAAGATTCTTTTCCAGATGAATAGAAGAGATGGGAATTTCTGTGAGACAGAACACGCCAAAGAACACGTGACGCTCAAGATTATGGTTTAAAAAATCATACTGAGTAAAGGTCAGATCTGTACCTTTCAGAGCTGATATAACTTCATGTTTTTGGTGTTGGCAAGATTTCTGAAGAGGTCACAGTATTGACTCAGAATTGTATTGCAGCCATGAACATAGATGTGCATTTCAGGGCTGAGAAGGAGTCATTGGGAAATACAGCAGGCATTACAAGCTTTTGGAAATAGAGCTACTCCTATAATCACTTCAGATCACGTTGTTATAAATGGCCTCATATTTGTCATGAGCTCCTCTGAACACATGGAAAATATGGGATCCTCAAGGAACAGCATGCAAGGATGAACAAGGGAATCTTATTCATTAACTGCATTTCTAAAGTAGGCTTTAATACAGATAGATCAGTGATATACTAGTTTCTAATGACTTGATTTCAAGCCTTTGGCATACTCACCTACCCTGTTTTACTGCTTCTGCTGGTTTTGGACTTTCATAGGCGACAAATAATTTCAGCCCATGCTTAACTTTAAGAAGATGACTCTCCTATTTACATCCTTGAAAGTTATTCAGGTGCTGGAGTTTCAGACCCTGTCCAAGTGGCAGGAAGGTTAGGCTACTCTTTGAGGCTACTCTTTGTTTCCATGGGAGCCAAGTGCAAAGCTCCCGGTCTGGTTTTCCTGCTGTTCTTAGTGCTAGTACAACACCATGTATGTCAGCAGCAGAAATAATAGAACTATGCCACTGACACTCCAGAGGAAAATTCTTCCTTGGAGGCTTTTCTTGATGGCATGTGGTGAAAAAGTCACGCCACGTGCCATGACTATCACGCGACTGGGCAGCCTGCTCTCCAGGGTAAAATAGGTCAAGACTGAGATGCCCTGGCAGAGCCACGCAGGGAAGTTTGCATAATGCCTACCCCACTACATCTGATTTGAGTCAGTATTATTAATCACTCACTTATGAGAAGTAAATTCACCCATAAAATTTAATTGGAAAGAAATCTGTAAGTGCATGTTAAAAATAAGGCATAAAATAGAAATGCCCATTAAAGGAGTGACATAAACACCCACTTGGACCTTTACAGGAGAACCAAGGAGGAAGGGTTCTTTATTGTTGTTGGTTTATAGTAAGTTTTAATACTATTAAAAATAAACATCAAGAAGCATTGTTTTCAAGGGCTAAACTATACAGCCTCTGAAAGACAGTTCTGTCAGGGCAGTACCCAAAATTGAACATGCTATTAGGCAGGCTAAGTAGCAGGCACAACATCACTTTGTAACAGTAGAGACCTCCCATATATTTGCCTAGAAGTGAATACTCTGAGTTGACCAAACCTTTTTCCTCCTGTGTTCAATAATAATTACATTTCTAGAAGAATTCAGCCCCAAACAGTAAGCATTCCAGCCAGTCTTTCCAAAAGCAGATGGAGCAGTTGTTAATCTACAAACACCAGGTGAGGTGAACATTGCAAGAGTCACTCTGCATTGACACTCAACCTCTTCACATCGCTGCTGTGCAGAGAGGGACTAATTTGGGCTTCCCGTTGCCGTGGTGTAACGGAGTGCTGGTGGAACAGGGATGAAGCCAGGCATTTCAAGAGACCCTTTTGGCCAACTTTCCAGCCCCCATGACTGAACTTTGTATTGCTTGTTTGTACTGCTCAAGACATTTGCAAAATAAACTTTTTCATAGATGATTTATATGCAGAGAAGTTAAAAACAAACTGACCTTTCTCACCCATCAAATAGTCCAGGCTTGTTCTTGTATCCCATTGCCTACTTAAAACATCTGAGATTGCTCTTTGTTACCCATGGATATACTTTTGTGTGTGTCCACTTAAAGAGGTTCTGGGAGGAAAAGCAGTGAGAGGGTTTTGCAAGATGCTAGTCCATTTAGCAGATTGAACTGCTGAGAAAAATCACCACCTATTTTTTCTGGAAAAAAACTGTTACATAAGTGCTTCTGTAACTTTTTGTGTTTCATAAGTAACCTGGCAAGTTGAGTAATTCACATTCTGGGTATCATTCTAAAGAAATATTTCTAATAATCCTCTCTGTGTACAAAGCACTATTGCCTCATCCTGGCCTGGCATTTAATCTACTAGTTACTATTTTCAGAAAGGCTATTTCCAAATCCAAATAAAAACAACAATCTCCCACTTATAGAGTGCCTTTCATCCCAGAAGATTCTGATGAGCTCTGCAGAATTAAAACAAAACAGACATGTTGGACACAGGGTGGCTTCATTCATCACTGAAAAGCAGCCAGCCCTGGGGTGAAGCATGGTTAGTAGCAACAGCTCAGAGCAATACTATAGGGCAGTTTACAGCAGGGAGTACTGAGTGCCTGATCATCATCCCTATCTTACTGCAGTTACAATGAATTCTGCGACATTAGTTATGATTTACACATGATGTTAAACATGTTAGGCTGGAGCTCAACAGGGAATGAAAGGAAAACCTGGCCACCTCTGTCCTGCCCCCTTTGCCACCCAACAACTGCAACTGTTCAAAAACTGTCAAGGGCAGAAGAGGGCAAGAGCAGCAGAGACTTGACAGGCTCCTAAGAAAAGTGGATGCTCTGTAGAAATCTGCCCCATAAAAGTCACATAGACTCAAAATAGAACTTTACACAGCTCACATTCTGTTTTCCACAGAGCTTTGTCTACTCAAATGTCTAAAGGCCATCCTGGCCAGCACAGAACCGGGAAAGGTCTACTGAAGTCCAGAGTCAATGTAACAACTGCATGGCCACATGTTCAGGTGAATCAGAAATCTTTGGGATAGTCCTTGAAAGCATTCCACAGGGGCAAAATCTACTATCCCTGGGGCTGTGTGGGAGTGTGTGGGAGTGTGTGGGAAGCAGCCACACTCCACTCCTCACTCACAGGTTTAATGCAGTCTGCTATTATTTACCTCCAGCACCTGCACTGTCAGCTGACAGCACCCGAAATCTCAGCTCTGGAGCAACTGCTTAGAACCAAGAGGTCAAGATCCCTTTTCTCTCTTAACCTGCACACACACATACACACTGATATGGAAATATTTTGTGAACTTCTTTTCCAGGCTATTTTTCTGCTGCCTCCAAGTGTCACAGCATAACTCAGTCAGGCTGTACCAGGATCCAGAGCTGGCCATATTATAATCTCATTTAAAGATACGAAGCCATAATTAGTGAACTCTGAATAACCATTCTGTATTATGATGTCTAATACTTGTCTTGGCTAATGCAAATACAGGGGAAAGGCTATAATCTTATTTATATGTATCAATGAACTGAATATATGTCTTTACAAAACCCCTGCAGTACTTTTGCCTGCACAATTTAATCTGTAGCACCAAAACTGCACATTAACTGCTTATACTAAGTTGTGCCTTGATTTTTTTTGTTTAAACAAAAAAAAAAGGAAGGGAAAAAAAAGCACCAACCTTATTAAACCCTCTTACCAGGCTAATACTTCATTGAAAATCCCCTTGGTTGTAATGGGTTTTTCTTTTTATACATACTTTATGCAGCACCGTATTAAAATGGCTTTTTATAAACACAACACGAGGTTCATAGCTGCAGCCTCAACTGGGGAGTTTTGTACCCTAAATCTCTACCAAGACTGTTACATAAATGCTACTATTCTAAAAATAAAAAGCAAAACAATCAGGGAAATGTTGCATTATCACTCATATTAGGCTGCTAATGGTGGCAAACCAGGACATGCTCTTTGTGGGTGAAATAAAACTCCTGACAAAAAAATCTATTGTCACCTTGTCAGAGCTGCCTGACCACAGAAGCCAGCCTGGCTTCAGGGAATCTTTGAAGGGCATCTTTAAATACTGAATAAATCATGTTGCATCAACAGATCTTAAAAGTTATGCATTTCCAAAGTGTCAGTGACTAAATGGGATTTTGATACATACATCTGTGTTTTCTTGAACTGAATCTCTATCCATGCTCCCACAGATATCAAACATCACGACATACACAGTTTGGAGTACAAAGAAATTCAGTGTATCCAGCTGCTTGTGGATTCCCAGCTCTCCTGATAACCTGCTATTTTGCCCATGCTTATAAGGCTGTCTGCACTGCACTATTTTCATAGGATCACAGAACCTTAAGGGTTGGAAGAGACCTCAAAGGATCATCCAGTCCAACCCCCCTGCCAGAGCAGGACCATCTAGAGCAGGTCACACAGGAACTCCTTCATTTCTGACAAAGGAAGCAAAAAGACATCAGTATTTTTTCTCACAGTTTTTTAGGCCAGAAGAGTTTTTAAAACCTCATCTACTTGAAGACAGTCCAAATAACTGAAAAGCCATTAGCAGTAGCTTCTAGAAGCTTCAGTGATATTTAACTGTTTCTGATGTAAAACTTCGGGTGTATGCTTCAAAATCTGCTCACACACCTCTCCTTTTATGGAAACTTGCTTGGGCATTGTTTTGTCAGGTACTTAGAGTAACTGGGAAGGGGAAAAAAAGTAGAATTAATCTAGAACTATAAAATCAAGCATCATAAATTAGTCCACCTTGATCAGCTACTTCACTCCATTACTCAAAATGATTGCATTTGCCCCAGGCCATGGCCTTCAGGTACTGCAAAGGAGCAGCAAATGGCTCCTTTTGTCTCTTCTCCTTGGAAGATCTTTCACTGATCTAGAGGATCCCTCACAGAGTGGAGCAAGCTGGTCTGGGCCTTGTTTTGCTGTCCTCTGAACTGGCACTGCTTTGCAGTACAGGGACTGACAACAAGGACTGTGCAACTGCAGAGATGCTTGTGCATCCCACATTAGTATTTTACTACCCGTGGCTGAAAATGTATGGCTCACTGTGCTGGTTCTGTTTGAGTCACACACTGGATTTTGCTGACTTAAAGCAAATTTTTGTGTGGATACATTGGAACAGGTATTGTAACATACACCCCAAACGTTAGGACATAAATTGTGTCCCAGTTGCTTTTGAGTAAACCAAGGATATGATTTCAATCCTTAGGTATGATGTAATCTTCAGCACTTCTTGACTGGCATCCGACTCAGAACACTTGTAAATAAAGACTACTGTAGTACATAAATTTGTCTGAGTTTTGGAGACTGTGAAGAGTTCTGGTTTGTGTTGTTGATATCTGTCACTTCAGTGTAGTGAAGTGGATGTTTTCAGCCCAGAATGAGCTGTGGCTCAAAGGGAAGAGCTCCTATTCTGGCTTATATTCCATGCTTTGACAGATGGACCCTGACTAACAACAGCTTTCCATATCTTAGTGTATTCTCTGTGAACATCTAGAAATCTGTCTGCTTTATAATGGTAGCATGGTAAGTAATCTGAAAAGTACTTCAAAACCACCATATAACTTCAGTGGCCAAACACAGAAACCACAAACCCAAAGACTTTTGGAGCTGTACCATTTCCCTACTACTTGATTTTGCAACAATACCACTCAACAGGCAAAAAGCAAAGAGAACAATACATTTCACAGACATAATTGCATCAGTTAGAGATAATTAGGATTTGTGTTCAAGCAGTCCCAACAAAAAGTGGAAAGATCCAGTTGAGTGAGCACTCTAAAAACACAGTGCTGAGCCTGAACACTTTATACTGTCAGATGAAAGGTGAGTTACCCAAGGAAGCTTGTGGCAGAGAAGAAAATGTAACAGAGCTCACCCCAAAGGCCAGTCTACTGTTTCTGACAGAGAAACGTGTGCCTTCTTGTTCAGTTCTGAGTCTGATGGCACAGGCCCATCTGCAGTGAGATCTGAGTGACATTACTTAACTGCTCTGGGAAGTGAAAGACTACAACTATTCCTTTTCTCACTTCATGAGAAATAAGAAATGTTTTCAGTGTTTGTGGATCTTTCCACAGCCTGAGATGTTCTACATAGACAGCTCTTATTCCAAGAGAACACACTCACGGCATTTTCTTATGAATTTTAGCATTGCTCACTCATTTTCTTCTCCCCCTTCAATCACCCTTTGTCATGAGAATAAAAAAAATTCCATTGCAAATGGAACATTTTCTTTAATCCTACAAAGAATGAGTGTAATTGATTCAACTATAAAATTTATAGGCATGGAATCAATGCTTATTATAGTCAAAACATGCCAGGTCACTTCTTTGTGGCTGGTTGAAAGCTGTTCCGTTAAGTATAATGTTAAATGAAAATGCTTTGGTCTAAACATGAAAAGGTTAGATTGTATTACATCTGCACAGCTCTGCATGACTGTTCAGATCTGATTTCAGCATTTCACACAGAAGACCCTCCATTGTTTTCTTTGTACCTTCTCTCTGGGGTAAAACTAACTTTTGACAGTCACAGTAAGTAGCTGCTATAATGTAGATATTAATTTAATCTGCAGCTGTATTAGTCCTTAAGTAGTTCAGACCTCACCTTTATGTTTTGCAGGTCAGGAAAACACTGAAAATTTATGTTTGAATGGAGCTTAATCATGGCAATGATGGCAAATCTTTTCAATCTCTCGTGATTTTTCTGTTCTCAGACATCTACCTTCAAGGCTAACCAAACATGCAAGTGCTCTGCAGGCACAGTCACTTCTACAACTACAGCTCTACTCTTCTGACTATTAAACATTTCTACTTGCTTAAAGTTTGCAATTGAGCTACTAATTTTTTTCAGAAGATACCTTTTCTAAGCAGCAAAGTGTTTATAATTTTTCTGTTGGTGTAGAACAATGCAATCACATCAGTCTAAGAGTGGAACATGTAGTAGGTATATTTATTAGGGCTGGATCCAGACTGGAAAACCTCAGATTGAGCAGATTCTTACTTTCTCACTACTTTGTTATTTCATCTTCATGGTGTGCCTGGTGTAGGATTAGAATCATAGGATCATTTGGTTGGAAAAGACCTCTAAGATCATCAAGTCCAACCTCTCCTCTCACCCTGCCAAACCCACCACTGACCCACGGCCCTCAGCACCTCAGCTCCACGGCTTTGCTCCAGGGCTGGGGACTCCCCCACCTCCCTGGGCAGCCTGACATAGGGACTGACAACCCTCTCAGGAAAACAGTTCTGCCTCAGCTCCAATCTAAACCTCCCCTGGGGCAACTTGAGGCATAGTACTCTGAAACAAAATTGTGCACCCAGGCTGTGATTGCATGGTGTGACTGTGCTCTGATGCAGCAGTATCTTTAGATTTCAACTCCTGGGCCAAAGTTTGCCCTTGGTTGAACAGGTGTAATTCCTGTTGAACCGAGTGGGAATTCCACAGTTTTAAATAAAAACAGCTCTTGGCCCATTATCCACTTACATGCACTGTGCCCAGGGGCCAAGATACACAGAATTGACAAGTGATTGGGGGTTCCTCAAGAGCCTGAAGCTTTACTACACAGGGCTTAAATAAAGCAGTGTTTCAGAAAGCAGGGAGCACATGCCAGTTTCATTTGTCTAAATTTCGTCACTCAGAATAAAGGCCCTTAAAATCACTAGTCACTTTCCAAAAACACCAACCCCCCAGTGTTATAAATCCTAGCAGTGTCAGAGCCTAAATAAATGCATACGTCAGCTGCCAGGATCCTGCTTGTCAGTTTGCAAGGCATACATTGCCCCAGACTGGTCTGTAAACAATTTTTATTTTTATTCAGGACTTTCAAACCACATCACTAGTGGGTTGGACTTGTGGTTCTTCATTTGCATGTTCTATGTTTTGACCTAAATTGAGTTAAATGCAGAGGGAGAAGAAATGAGGGTCAAATTTCATTAACAAAATAAAGCAGCTCGTGTGAAATCAACGTCTAGTGATGGAAAAATGTGCAACTGAACTGAGCCCTTCACTGGTTATTTAACTAAAACAAGGTCTCCTTAATGACAAACACTCCCATCTTCAACTGCATCACAGACACTAATGGAAAAACTTGGCATCTCTCATTGTATGGGAATACGAGGCAGAACTGGTGAAGACTTTTTCCTGCCATTCCCTTGCCAACTGTACATTCCATCTGACTGAGGATTACTGATAATTTTTGGCAACTCCATGGCTACAGAGGAGTCTTCTGTACAACTATTTATTTATTCAGGGCTTCAGGAATTTATTTTAAACAGAAGTTTAAAAAATGCTGTAAATACAGAATATGCTAATTGTATTAACAAAAGGATTCCTACATCAAGCTTACTTTTAGTTTCAAGCATACTTTGGAGCCAAGCTCCTCAGTTGGCGTAAGCTGGTAGATGTGCTCTCACTTTGGTGGACACTTGCCAAATGTACAACAGTTGAGGATCTTTCTCAGTAAAGTGAAATGCTTATAAAATTCTGAACAAAAGGGTGTATTTAGACATATGTATATTCTTTCCCTAGCAGTAATACCAGGGAACCTTTGACAGACATGTCTCTGCAGCTACAGAAGGGAGATGGCATATGTAGACACAGAGCCCATACAAACTCAAGAGAGAAAACAGGTCAAGGATATTATTCCGATTTTACAGAGGAAAAACTGAGATAGAAAAGTAGTCATTATGTGACAGGGTGGCTCTCAGGATGTGTCTCTCTCTTCTGACCCCATGGAACCCTGTAGACAGCCTGGAGACCATCTGTAGGCAACTGGTGTGACCAAGGCTTTCTGAAGCACTATCATCCACCTGGCATTCTGGACATTTGAGGTCTTGTGTAATGGAGAGGGAAGGCTTCATCCATCCCAAGGCTGCCCCTGAAGCCAAGCCTCTTGTACTGTGAGTGAATCTGGTCAGGGGAAGCCTCAGCAGGGATGTGTTGCCCGACCACCTACCATCAGCCTTTGGAGTGTGGGAGTGGCAGCAGAAGTGGGGACTCAGGTGTGAGTGGGAAGGGGAGAGGGAAGACAGTGAAGGAAGGAGGAGAAATGTCCACTGAGCTGAACATGGGCAGGCAGGAGGGTTTCTCTGAGGAGACAGCAGTGACAGGAAGCTGAGCTTGCTTGAAGTGGCATTAAACCACTGCTTCATTAACTGACTTTTGCTTTGTACCAAACCAGACAGAACTGAGTCCAGCAGAGCCCTGGGCCACCTCTATCAGGGCATGTAGACATACCCAATTAGATTATGTAGCTTGTCAAAAGCCTCTGACAAAGTAGAGAACTGAGCTCTGGCCTCCTGTGTCCCCATGCAGACATAGTCTACTGTTCTGTAAATGTCCTGGAAGATCTCAGGACTGGTTAGAAACTATTTCACCACAAAAAATTCATTGTCATTTTTTTTGTTTTCATTGACAGAAAGCTGAAATGTTTGAGTTTTGAACAGAGTTCTTCCCCTCTGCTTTTGGGTACTGAAAACCAAAGAATTTTTACAAGGAAACCTGATTTTTTCCCTGGCTTTAACGGGAAGTTTGCTGCTCAGTCAGAGCATCACAATTTGTTTCAGAATCTGAACCTGAACCCTTTCAGATGCATTACTAAAAGAAAAAGATTATCAGCAAGGCCAACTTTCTATGAAAAATCATAGCAAAAGGGACAATTTCTATGTTTTCTTCCTCTTCTTCATCAAAACTGTGAGTGGTGGGAAGGAAGGAAGCAAGCAGTACCACTTTAAGACTAACTCTGGGAGTCGGTCTCGTAGTTGCAGCCTCATCCCAGTCCCCTCCTCCTGCTGAGCAGGGAGCAGAAATTCCTTTTGATCTACATCTGCTCACCAACCACACAAGGAGTTCACCAGCCATGGCCTTCTCATCCTTGGTGCCTCTCACCACCTTGTCTGGGAGAGTCTGCTCTAGGCAGGATGGCTGACCTGTGGGCAACTTGCACACATTTAACTTTCATGGATTCCCAAACTGCTTTTGCTTTGTTGTTATAAAGCCTGTGTGAAAACTGTGACCATGATTTAGAGCAAAGAAGTTAGATGGTAAATGGGCTGTTAACTGTGTTCCACTAGACTCAGGGACACTAAACCTCTAACTTAGGAATCTAATGTGTCTACCTGACATAATTACATCTGGGCAGTATAGCTGGCTTTGGATTAAATCATCACTCATTAACATTACCTTTGTCTTGAACTAAGAGTACATGCCCAGACTATGACCAAAGCGCCACACAGTAACCTCCTGAGCTATCACTTCACCAGCATGTGCCTTGGTGCTGAGCAGCACGGAGCTGGCTCACAAGTGGCTGTGGAGCTCTGAAGCAGGAAAACCATTATTTGACCAAAAATAAAAGAAGAAAATCTGGACTTTAAAAGATTGACTTCTTTCAAAATGTAAAATAAAATCTCCATAAAATAGCCCAAAGAAGTTAAATGTTCCCTTTGAGGGAAATTCCCTCTTTTGAAAATTATCCCTTTTTCTAATAAACTAGTAATTTATGTAATCCATATAAAACCACTAACAGGCATTCTTCTATTTTTAAATAACATTGGAGAGTTTTCCCAAGACTTATTTCATTTTTATGAGGATTAAAAATCATGATGGGCCAGATTCTTCCCCCCTTCTATCTACTGGCAAGTGCCATGCTGCTGCCATAACCCCTGTGACTAGCAGCTAGGGATGTGCCCGTCATGTGGCATTTGCACCACTCGACTGGCTGCAGCAGAGTAATACCAGGTTGACAGATTCACTGCTCTCAATGCAACACCATCTGATTTGGAGCTTGATGAACAAGTCATAAATCAAGTGATCTTTATGTTTCTAGGCAAACAGTTGAAGAAAAACAAGGATAAAGGATATCTACATGGAGCTATTTGTTATATCCAGTCTCTTATCCAGCTTAATAACTTTATTGCTTCACAATGAGCCTGCATAATGTGATTTTTCCAGGCTGCATAGGAGGATGCTTTACTCTTTCAAGGTAAGTTAAGGCTGTATCCCTGGTTTTCATCCAGAAGAGGAACAAGGGAAGAAACTACAGCTGATTCACCAGGCTTCCTGGTGCTCGGTCCTTCAGGGATGCTGTTGTGCTCCAACACACACATACAACATGCAGAACCATGATTTACCCTTTAATAACTCTACATCCATGACTTAACAGTGCTTTAGTTTTAAGTCTGGTTTGGTGCTAAAGTGCAAGACTGAGGGAATGAACTGTATTAGAAACAACACAGTAGCTTGGCAGACACAAATCAAGGAGACACACTACCCTCACCACTCAAATGAGTGGGGGTGAAGTCTACTCAGGTAAGAAAATCTCTCCCCCTTTCTCATATTTCCCTCTGCCCCTTATTTTACTCTCAAATAATTCAGATGTTTTAGCCCTTCCAGACAAAACCAGGAGCTTTAAATTAAAATGTCATCTGTTAGTAAAGAGACTAAGCTATGTTTTTCATTCCTGAGAAAGGACTCACTTATGCTTATAACTATAAGTCGCTAGTGATTAAGCAACTGGTATATTTTCACACTCATTAAAAGAAACACGGTGTGTTCACCTTTCTAAGAAAAGGCATCTTGTTTGTAATACTGTAATACATTGGGAACACCTTCTAATTGGCTTCTAGTACTCCTTGCCAAAATTCAGACACAAGTTTGTTTATTTACACAAGGAAAAAAATAAAACATTGTATAATTAGTCAAGTAATGGACTCCTAAATTCAGCAACTCAGAGGTATGCAAAACTGACAAACTTTTTAAGATTCCATTTTGGTTTATGAAATATCTCAATAGGTAGCCCAGACTGCATCATGGCTATTGTAGCAATGTGCTGCTCAATGTGGTGTTTGTGTTGAGATGGAAAACTTTGACATGTTTGATTTTTATGCAAGTCAATTAACTTGTTTTTTAAAACTGTAAGGGCATGCTTTGCAAATAAGATTACTTACTATAAATTATGAGAACATAGGGCTCCATTCAGACAAAAATGTTACACACCCCTTACACATGCATAAGTCTTCAGAATATAGTTCTGCACCCTGACAACCTATTCAGCTAGGGGTAGGAGCTTATTTTGGTCTATTCCATAGGGGCTTTCCTAAAAAGATATGAACAAAAGGGGATAGAGACTTAATTAGAATGTCTCTCTACACCCCACCTTCCTTTGCACCACCCAAGCAATTCCAACAGGCCAAAACCTCTCCTTATGTGGTGAAGGAAGAATTTCTTTTTTCAGTTAAGTCAGCCCACAGCAGAATTAGCAATGGTATGTCCCCCTAACCACAGTACAGACAGACATTTGGCCATTCCCACCTGTGAGTTCTGCTCTCAGCACTCACACTTAAGCATGGTCTGTTGACTGCAGCCGTGTCCATCTGTTAACACAACATTCATTGTGCTTGGCCTCAGCTCAGATGGGACCCTTTCACCAAGATGTCAGGGTGAAACTGTCCTTGGAAGAAATGTCATTGAAAACCAGGAATGACACACTACTAGCACAAACGAAGATGGCAGGGGTATTGCAGCCAGCACAAATCACTTCTGTTTCACGCAACAGACATTTAGTCAAGACTTCTTGCTTCCAAAATGCAGATTCTTTGATGGGAGCATGAGAAACTCGGGATGTCTACTTGGCATTCAAAATACAACATAAAGAACGGCAGATACGTACTTGGGGCTTGGAGGCAACTGCAGTGCCAACACATACACAAAGCAAATCCAGAGACAAGTATGAGTCAGACAAAGAAAAACTGCAGAGTTTTGTCCAGGTCCTTTCCGCTTTTACACATGCAGAGAATCTTTACCTAAGCAAATCATCCCATTGATTACATATGTGAGCAAGAATTACTTGCATGAAGAAAGGTTACTGGATCTGGTCCCTGGTCTCTGCACATTGTGATACAAAGCCAAATCTTACTAAATCCAAGACTTGTTCCTATTAGTTCTGAATATTAAGTTAAGGCACAGGAGACCACACAGCACAGCATTTTGTCTTCCTTGCCAGCTTCAGTCTAGGTAATGAAGTCACTCTTATTTGAATTTGATGTTAGATTGTTGGTTCTGATTTAAAGTCTTCACCACAGATAGTCCATATTGCAGATATGGACTGCAATATGGAATCTCAGTTCCATATTCTCAGAATCCATATTGCAGATATGGACTGCAATATGGAATCTCAGTTCCTTGAAATTTTACCTTTTACAAAAAAGGTAAAATCAGGGAGACAAGATTGAGAAGATTAAGAGACAAGCGGCTTTCCTTTTTCTCTGGCTACATTCTGGACAATCTCTTCCACAGACTGCTTGTTATTAAAGCTAACTCAGCTTAGAGTAGCTAACTCATTCTTGTAGAAATAGTTCCACACATTCAGAGGAATCCACGTTAAGCACATACACATTCAGAAAAGGAGTTTCAGTCAAACGACCCTCCAAAGCTCAAGTCCCATAGTTGTGTTCAGAGTAATGCAAGATGCTAGTCAGGTTAGAAATCATCCATGCCATTTCCCAGAACTGACCTGCCACGTCAGGGAAGATACCTCCCATTCATCAGGAGAACCAGCGTGGCTACGTGCCTCTGAGCAGCCTTACAATGTCGGGTCAGCTGTTGTTACTGGCAAGACACTGCTGTGGAAAGCCTGCAACAGAATCAGGGACTCATCACTACCAGTATGTGTTGCTATGGACACCATTGAAGAAAAGCAAAATCATTTGAGAAGGAAATAAAAGACTCTTTTCCACCAATAGTGACAGACACCCTAATAGGTTAGTGATCCTGGTGGAATGCTAATCAACAGCACATAGAAAGACCTGGAAGTCATGCAACTTTTAATATTACCGATGAAGGAGGATAGAAGTAAATTCATGTAATACATGGCCAGGCACATAGGTTTTACACAAACACTTGGCACTGAAAAGACAGACGTCACATGCAAACGCCACGGCTTAGTCAGGTAATACTTCTGTCTTTCAAGTCTTTCCTCTCGAGGATCTCAGCTATGAGCCATATTCACCTGAAGAGTCCATCTGCACAGTCCCACTGAACCAGCTACTTGGAGTTGGATTCCTTGCTTGCATAAAACTGAATAGCTCGCCTGACACCAGCAGAGTTATGCTGATTTACTGCTGCTATGGACCTGGCATCTGATTTGAGCTGTGAGACAATCTAATTTTTCCATTCCTCCCAGCTCTGGTGAATAATTTAAATATATGCTCAAAGCTCACCAAAAATAATACATTTTCAAAATTTTTGGTGAGCTGAAAAGGAAGAAATGCTGGCTGGGAATCACACAAAATGCTCTGTTCTTAAAGAGATTCATTTTGATTGAGATGGGATTTTGGCTTACGTAGGTCAAAAAGGAATGAGCTTTTGTAACAGGAGTGGATGGAGACTTGCAAAATGAAAAAAAAAGGGTTTAAATTAAAAAGTCAAGAGGTGTTACTCTGAAAGCATCAGAATGAAATCTTTGATTCCAAAACGTTGAATGCCATCAAAGGTGGAAGGCAGGTGTGTTTTTCAGCTGATGTGACTGTGGGAAATGTTACACTGCCAGAGTCACCACTTTTGCCCCAGAAAAAGGGCCAAAGTATTTTTCTCAGCTGTACAAGTAGATAAATCTATCGACTTCAGCAATACAATTTGCACAAGTAGGGCCAGAAGCAAACTGTTTAACAGAACATATACTAGTCTGAGCAGTTTATAACAGAAATATAGAAATAGGGACATTCTCTCAAAGGGATCTTCAATTTTCTTTCATTTGCAGTACAATGAAATAAGTCCCAATACTAAGAAGAGGGACAAGGGTTATAGAATAAATCACAGAATTGCTCAGTACAGCCAGAAGGCAGCAAAAACCTTTGAAAGAAAGAACATATTTGACTCACATACTGCAGCTGCCTTCACAGAAATGATGCTCAAGAGCATCTGAGGCAGGAGATTTGGGGGTGATTCGTAGTAGGGCTGTTTAATACTTGCAGTAGAGCCACTTGTGGAGTGAGGGGATTGAGATCTATTATTCAGGGCTACAGCAATTAAAGGTTTTTGTGTTTCTTTTCAAAGGAAACGGGTTTTTTTTGGACTGTGCTGTGTACGTGTCTATGTGCTCTCTCAGTTAAGAGTATTAAATACCTGACAATAACAAACCCCAAAAGTTACCTTAGAAACCTAGTAGCTGCCACTGCTATGTAAGCTGAAGCATCAGTTCATCTGTTATTAAAAACCAAAGAGCACAAGGCCTTGCCCAGAGGGACAGATGGACAGAGCAAGTTCAGGTCATGTCTCTGAGCGCCGCACAACTTCTTCAAAGTCGATGCCACCTGGCTCCCCAAAAATGGGAGGGTCAGCTTAGTGCTGTCCAGGTTTGGCTCCAGATACATTTGGCAAATGAGCTCCAGAAATTCACTTTCAAGACATAAATCCACAGGAAACCAAGTTTCACATGTTCCATGGCTTAATACATTATAAATATTGCAATTTCCCCTCAGTGTTCAAATTATTGTTTCCAATGAGCAGCACAGCAGGTCACTGAGACTGCAGCAGTAGCTGTCCCAAACTTGAACATAGGAAGCTATCTAGCACACTTGTAAAATACAGACATTGTATTCTTTTCTGGAGGGAAGTCTGCACAGAAAACAGAAGGCTCCTACTGCTGACAGCTTTCTTCAGATCAGACAGTAGCAAGCTATGCATGGACATTAGAGATCCTGCAGGACACTGACAGGGATTATTATACCCAGATATTCTACCTCACAGTGAAATGATGTTTGTGCTCTGCCCTTCTACACTACTGCTTTACCCTATAAAGTGACCCAAGAAGTCCTTGCAGCTGCAGACTTTCATCTTAACTCTAGCAAAATTGCAGAGGGTCTATTGGAAGCTTCTCATCAGCTCCTCAGGAGTGAGCACTATAGCTTCACAATTCATTTCTTTCAAAGAAGGAAAAAAGGGTGATAAGAAAAAGCTCACTTTTTGTCTTGTTTTCAATAGAGAGCTAAAGAAACTCCACAAAGGAATTGCAGAAGAAGATGTGTCATTTCATAAAACATCTACTATTTGGTCAAAAGAATATTTTCATCACAATATTCTGACCACCTTCAGGGAAAACAGGATAACAAAGAGGAAATTCAGTGATAGCTGATTACTATGCCACAGGCAGAAATTGTAGGCAACAAGAAATAGAAACTCCTGAAAAGACTTAATTTGTTTTATGAGCTGATTAAGATCTTCAGTGGGCATAAAATAACTGTACTGAAGTCAGTATGTTCACCCACAACATCTGCAGCGTCTGATGGAGAGGTGAAATGAAGGAGGGAGGGGACTTGGCCACTTCTTCACTTGTGACAGCATCGACCATGCTGGTGGGAGGCACAAAGAGGGAAAAAAGTGAGGGTAAGGCCACGTTAGCTCTACCTACAAATCCACCCTGGCAGAAGGTATAGCTTAGAAATCAGCTATTTTGCTGTAGGATTTCTCTTGCCTCTTCTTTTTCTCACTACTTCAGAGTGAGCAGATTTGGAAATGGGGTTTGCTGCAGCTCCTAGGAAAGTTTTGTATCTCAATTCCACTTATTTTGTTTCATGTGCATCTGTTATCTCTTTTTGAAAAAAAACAAACCCAAACAAACCTCACTATGAGCAATTATAAACTCCACACTTCCAGATTCAAACCTAAACAGTAAGGCTACAGCTGCTGTTTTCACTGTGTGGTGTGTTATCATTGTCTCTTATTGAGAGCTGTGAATTTCTGCATCCAAAACACAAACCACAGTGGTTTTTTTCCTCCATAGGTGTCAGCTTGGTGGACAAGATGCCTAACCTTAAGCACCCAGGCCTGAAAATGTGAACCTTAAAGCCCGTTGGCATCTCTCAGAAGCTTAGGAGTAAGAGGAACCTAGCCTGGCTGTCTGAAAAGTTTCATTCAGATTGCTTTAAATACTTGGTGGATGATTACAGTCTGAACATTTGACTACATGCCACTTCATTAGACTTACTCCTTTTTTTTTGTTCCTACCATAGATGGGAAATTAAAAATGATCTCTTGAAAAACTCTGATATTTAATTTCCCATAAGATACGGGAGATATGCAGGGCAGTGTCTGGAAAAAAATTAGGATAATAAGGTGTATAAATCTCTGCTTCATTTGAAACAACGCATAAAAGCCAACTCCACATTAATTTTTTTGCTGAAAGAACTTCAATAAGTTTTAAAGTAAGTGTTTCATTTACTGCCACATGCCACACATACATGGCAAACAGTTTATACAAACCACAACACTCAGCTGTTCCTGGTTAGGTAAAACAGCCTTTCCCTGAACACCCAAGCTGCTCTCGGTTCCCTCGGGACTCTGATACAGGGTGCTGAGCGTTGTTGCCTGACCCACGGGAGGGCCAACGGACATGTTTGACTTTAGGCAGGACAGCAGGCCTTCTGCAGAGGTGCTCATGAAGCCTATGTTGAGTATGTGCTTGAGATTTTGTTGGCTTACACCAGAAGGCACTGCACTTTTGAAGACAGCTTAAGTATAGCATAACTACCCCTGACCTGGTGGTCCAGCCTTAATGCCTTCTTCATGTAGTTCTTACTGAACTTTATTGACTTTCCAGTTAACTAGACTACTCCACTGTGTACATCTACAACTGTACTGGGTTTGCATGGCAAGGTTTTGGTTGGGGGGGTGGTGGGCTACAGGGGTGGTTTCTTTGAGAAGCTGCTAGAAGCTTCCCGTGTCTGATGGAGCTCCAAGAGGGACCTGCCACTGGCCAAGGCTGAGCCAATCAGTGATGGTTGTAGCACCTCTGGGATAACAATTTTAAGAAGGGAGGGGGCGAAGAGTGTAAATGCAGACAGAGAGAGGAGTGAAAATATGTGAGAGCAACAACTCTGCAGACACCAAGGTCAGTGAAGAAGGAGGGGAGGAGGTGCTCCAGGTGCCGCAGCAGAGATTCCCCCGGGACCTGTGGTGGAGCTCATGGTGAAGCCCTGCTGCTGCAGCCATGGAGGCCACACTGGAGCAGAGATCCACCTGCAGCCCAGGGAAGCCCATGGTGGAGCAAGTGGATGCCCTAAAGGAGGCTGTGACCCCACGGGAAGCCCACGCTGGAGCATCTCCTGACAGGATTTGCAGATCTATGGAGAGAGGAGCTCACGTTGCAGCAGGTTTGCTGTCAGGACTTGTGACCCCATGGGGGATCCATGCTGGAGCAGTCTGTCCCTGAGGGTCTGCACCCCACAGAAGGGACTTGTGCTGGAGCAGTTCATGAAGAACTGCAGCCCATGGGAGGGACCCCACACTGGAGCAGAAGAGTGTGAGGAGTCCTCCCTCTGAGGAGGAAGGAGCAGCAGAGACAACGTGTTATGAACTGACAGCAACCCCCATTCCCCATCCCCATGTGCCTCTGAGGGTAAGGATGTAGAGAAGATTGGGAGTAAAGTTAAGCCTGAGAAGAAGGGAGGGGTGAAGGGAAGGTGATTTTAGATTCAGCCAGAGTCCCACCACAACAGAAGATCCATGTCCAGGAAATTACTCAGTGAAAAGGGACTCTTCACACCCTTACAATGCCAATAAGCCTATAAAGCAGACAGGAGACAGAAGAGAGATACTGAAGTGTTTTTAAGACCATGAGAAAAATTCTAATGTAGCACTAAGACTTAATTCAGGGCTTGATTATAACTAAGACAATGAGGCTTAATTGCAAGACCTTTAAGGTTCAAGTCAGTGACCTCACTTACTGTGCAAGTATTACCTACAACCCAAAATCTTACCCCCTTCTTCCAAAAGCCATAATGTAACTTGGAAGTCCACTCAATTTTAAAAGATAACATTTCAACATGTCTCATCGGGCTATAAAGTCTCTCTACTAATTTATGCATGTTTGCAATAAGATTTATGCAATATTTTCAGCATTCTGTTGCTATATGAAGGAAAGAGTGCCTGTGGAGGAAAAACCTGCGCAAAGGACAAAATAAAACTGACTAGATATGCAGTATCTCCAAATGTCCAAAGCAAACTAAGAGGAGGAGTGAAGGAAAATTATTTTTTGCCCATTTTTCACTCACAGACAATATTATGAAGTGCTTGGAATACCAGAAGGTTCATTTTGAAACAGAGGAGTGATGTTTACACTGGTCCTTATATAAATATGTGTTGGTTTTACGTACTTCTTTTTTTCCTAAAACTTGAAGTTAAAATCAGCTTATTTATTGCTGAGAAAAGGTGCTGGATTTTTTTATTGCACAGGTACAACACAGAAGCTTGGCAAACAAATTCTGAATCACAGCCTGTTCCATCCCTTGTTCAGAGCTGCATGACTGGGGGTCCTGTGAAAGGGTAACCTCGAGCCTGAGCCCTGGGAAGCTGTACCGCCTTAGCTACGGCAGATGAACGCAGTGAGTGGGATGTATTTGTGCTGATAGGCATAAGATGCATTTACTGTAAACTAATTAACACCACAGAGTACAGCAGGCACTTCCAATGAAAGCAGCTGAGTATGGCCCTTGCATTTGCTGCATCTTCCTCTGGACCACAGTTTTGCATCCAAGCCGGGTGTAGGCCAAAGATAAAGGTATTACTATGCCAGAAGGAAAATACTACTGCTGTTGTATCCATACAAGGGACTATAGTGGGTATATTCTCCTCTGCAAAACAAACAGAACCCCCCAACAACTATATACCTTTATTGCTACTAAATCACACACACAGATCAAACATTTTCGTTCCTGTTTCATTTTGCTCTTTGGCTTGAGAATCTTTGCAAGCATGTCAGTTCTGGTGGTGGCTTTGTGATCTGGATCCTGCTTGGTAGGATCTATGCAGAGACCAACAACTCATTCTACACAGCCCACGATGCAGGCATCAGATGACTGTGGCTTTCAGTTACTACCTCTGGATTGAAGCCAGAAGCCTAGTGGTGAAAAGCTCTTTATACCATTACCAATCCCCCGAGCCACCCAGTCCTTCTCCATTGCATACAGGTTTTTAGTGTTGTGCCTTAAGATCTGTTCTGGTTCTGAGTAACGTTCTTTGTGATGGGAGTCTTGCCACTCCCCCTCTCATGAGGGAAAAAAAAAACCTGAGGAAGGAGTGTGAAACCTATTTTCAAACTCTGTTATGATTATCTGATGCAGCCAGTACTCTTGGATTCTCTAAAACAGAGACTTGAGTCCTGGGGAATGTCTGCCTTAGGTGAAGAGTAGTCTCCAGCCCCATCAGTGCTGAGACCTGTGAGTCTACAGTCAGTGAGTCCCTTTAGCTGGGTGGTAGCTCTTGGGTAGCACTTGTTCTCAGCTGGCTGCCATCTAAACTATCCACCTAAAGAGTTAGAGGCTGAATTATGCCATCTCATCCAGCATCTTTTCTCTCAGACTTGTCAGAAAGCACATCACATGGAGCAGCTGCTTTTCCCCACAGAGAGCCAGTGGCAGGAGACTTAACAGTAATACACTGGTACCCAGCCTTCAGGAAAGAGGCTGTAAGCTGCTGATCCTGAAATCACACCTCTAAAGATTTAGAGTCTTTAATGTTGATTGCAGAATATTTCTGCTCCCCTCCAAACCATTCCAACAATAGTTTCAAGCGAATGCCTTCCTTTTAACCATTGGAGCTTCTTGCTTGGTCGGGGAGCAAGAAGAGGGAATGAAAGGGTCTCTTCAAAATTGCTGTAGCTGCTCTCTTAAAAGAGAGCATTGACAGGGATTCTGCAGCTCTGGCCTGCAGTGAGGCTCCCGGAGGACGCGCGCACAGAGAGACTGCAGGGTCCTTGTGGGCTCTCCAGGAAGAGTGTGGCTATTCTCCTCCCGGCTGGATGAGAGGATCGTATCTATTCCTAGCATAGATCTACCAGGTGGCAGCACTCCCCTGCCAACATACCTTTGGTTTGGCTTACCTTGAAAGCTATGATGTTATATTATATGATGACGTCATTCTATTTATTTCAACTTTCAATGAAGATTCCTGGCAAATCTCAGAGCTGGAATATCTTCTTTTTAATGGATGCAAGATCCAGCCAACATGGTGCAGATTACATTTATATAACACAACCCAAGTAAGGTGAACTGCTAGGAATTTTTTGAGCAGCTGTTGAAGTTACTAAATTCAGATTATTTCTCTATTAAAATTATGGAAGAGTAAAAACTTGTCCAGTACTTATTGAAACACTACTGCTCTGATTTCTTGCTGTGGTTCTTTTTGTGATGGCTCCATCACGCACTCAGGCAATCTCAAGGATTTATCTTTGTGGTGGTATTTTGAAAAGGATAAAATGAATCAAATACATTTTTTTCCAGTTAAGTGCACATTGAGGACACCACACTTTAATGGTATTTGTAACAAAGTTTTCCTAATTGGTTCTTTTTGTTCACACCACCTGGACTAGCTTTGAATGAGCTTATTACAAACATTTGGAAAACTGACTCCAGTATACTTTTTTTATCCTTTTAGCAGCTGTGTTACTCTCACATTTTCAAATCAGCCTACAACATCACAATTTTCATTAAAAGTCACATGCTTTTCCTGATAATCAGAACGACAAAACATTTGAGAATGCTCCAGAAGATGCTGTTCTGCACTGGTAAAAATAATGGATGCTGAGGCCAATACCATCAAGGAACTTCCCCTGAACACTGGGCCTTAACTTTACAAGGTTTTGCATAAGCACATGGTGTGAGAGAAGAAATTATTCTGGATAAAGAGTAACTATGTTGGCAAAGCAGAACCAAGTCCTGTCCTCCCCATAAGGAATTGCAGCACATGGGTTAAAGGACTCAGCTGAAGTTAAAGAGTCTACGGCAGAGGTAGAAATGAAGGTAAATGTCCAATATTACATTTTGAGATGCTAAAATTGCAAAAGAAGAAACTGAAGAGTAGCTAAAAGTAAACTTTCAACCTTTCCCTTCCTATTTCTTTCCCACATGGGTCTCTGTGAGGTCTTATGATGCCACTACAAAGATCAGTGAACAAAAACTGGCTGTGTTATGAATCGATTTCAATTTCAAAGAGCCATAATTCAATTTTGCTTTAAAAACATATTACAAAATCTAATATTAAAAAGATTTGCATAGAAACATTCATCAGAAAGATATTTTATTTGTTTGGCTTGAAACACTTCCACTACAAGCCAAACATTTCAACACTAGGGCAGGAGGACCAGAACGTGAACCTGACCAGAAACAACAGTGAAAACTACTAGTTTATTTTTGCTCTACCAGCTGATAAAATTCAGCTATTTATTTAAAAAGAAAAACCCACAGGCCTTGTGGACAGTGAAATTAGACTTTTTTAACCCAAAATATTCTTGTAAATGTATTAGCAACAGGGTGTAATAGTTCAGAGATTAGGTATGTACAGATGTCTTGCTGCTTACAATGACTGTCAATCAGATAAAAAACAAGGTCGGTATGGTGATGGATATTTAGACTCTATTAACACCACCTTTATGGTACACGCACACCACTCTCCCAAACACACACACACACACACACACACACACACACACGTCACTGCCCACACCAACATTTTCAATCTTTAAGCAAGCAGTCAGAGGTGGGTTTTTTTTCCAGATCAAGTCTCTGTTTGCCCCATTGCTTGGACCACAGACAGATAAATCACTAGTGAGTCCCGACGCTAAGTAGTGGGGATATTACTTCAGTAAAGTTTGCTAATGGGGCAAAGGACCTTGTATTGTAATCCAGTGACATTTTCAACCTTCGGAGAACTTTTGTTGACATTCCCGAGTCCCTGGCTGCCATCCCAGCATGAAATAGTTTCTGTTCACATAATTCTCGTGTTTACCAGTCATGAAAAACTCTTGCTTTTGGCTTTTTTTTTAAATAAACTTTTTCTTTCTCTTTTTTCCCCCCCTTTTTTTTTTTGAAAGTGAAACTCTGTCTAAAAAAATATTGGCCTCAGGCATAGAAGGTTTTGCATAAATTCATATGTGATGAATGGCTGATTTTAATGTTATTTGGGTATTTGTCAGAACCTAACAAATATACATGGTAATGGTGGTTCATAAACTTAAACATCTCAATATACCCTTTCTTCTAGAAATAAATTACGTTTGTTTGCCCTGCCTGGAGTCCTAAGGTAGCCGACATTAGGAATATTTTAAATGTGATCATCCATCCAGCATGTCTTTCAGGCGCCATGAAGATTAAATGAAAGAATCATAAGATGAAGGTCTTTAACTTTTAATCCTTTTACAATGAACCCTTAGATAGACATGGGGGCAGGGTGCCTTCTATGTGAGTAATAATGCCTCTGTTCCTCTTCACTAGGTTAATGAATACCCTAAATGTCCCAAGATCTGATTTTCTCCCCCCTCCTCCCCAAACTATTGAAATTAGAAGCAAAGAGACGGGTGGTAAAACGCACCGAAAGAGTGCGACAGGGAATGAATATGCATTCGGAGATAGGCGAACTGAACATTAGAGAGAGCGGAGCTGGCTTCTGTCAATGCAAGACTCACGGGTTTAGAATAATGAGCAGAGATGCTCTCAGAGTTTGGGGGGGAAAAAAGTTTTTAGATTCCAAGATAAATAAGGAAAAGGCTTTCTGCACTGTCAGGGAGCCTTTGGCGAACACGTGGAGAGTTTGTTTGCGCAGTCGGTATCTATGAGATACGAACCGTCGGGTCTCCCTGCGCGGAAAAGACAAACGCTCCGTTAATTGCGACGGGTCCTTCCAGAGGCGCGGGCAGCTGCGCGCCCCGCGGGCCGGGAACGCTCTCCACCGCCGGGGTCCGCTCCCGGAGCGGTGCGCGGAGCGCGGAGCACGAGTGCCGGAGCGGAGCCCCGCACCGGGCGGGCAGCAGCGAGGGGAAGGGCGGCTGGCGGGGGCCAGCGTAGCCCCGGGGCAGCCCGTCAGCAGCCACACCGCCCGGAGCGGACGGGGGCCCAAAGAGTTAACCGGGCTGCGAGGAGCGACCGTGGCCGGGCGGGGAGGGTGTGCGAGGCTGTCACAGGAGCCGGCTAATAACGTGTCCGCGCTGAAAACCCCCAAAGCCCCAGGGTCAAGTTTCAGCAGTGTCCCACCACAATGGTAGGTGTGAAAGACACGTGTCCCCTTGTAAATGAAATGTCAAGCGGTTTAAAAAAAAAAAGAAAAAAAGAAATCCCAAACCAGCTGGCACCGAGCGCTCCCCGCCTGCGGCTCCGCGGCAGCGCAGCACAGCGCGGGGCCGGCGCCCGGGGCTCTCCCGTGGGGAAGGTCCTAGAGGTTCCCTGCTACCAGAGTCGTGAGCAGGTTCCCACCTCCCGCTGCCACCCCGAACCGTCCTGCGGAGCGCGGAGAGTGGGAGGCGGGGTGGGGGGGGTGGGGTGGGGGGAACCAGACCCTCCCCCCCGCGAAGGCGGCCAAACCAAAAAGCAAACAGAATGCAAACGGCTCGTGTTTTAGTGGTTGACTTTAATTCTGCACTGCACTTTTACTACAAGGATATAAAGAATAAATAGCAGATACTCTTCATTTACATAGGATTAAGTCATTCAAACTGTTCTCTCTATATACAATAACATTGTGCTCTAGGCGTTTATTCATTTTTTATTTTAAATCTAAAGTCCATATGGAAAAAAAGAAAAAAATCCCTCACACACACACTTTCCGAATAATGGAAAATAGCTTTAAAAAGTTTGGTTTGTATTTTTTAATCCTTTTATTAAAAAAAAAAAACAAAGAAAAAAACCAACTTCGTCAAAGCGAAGCAACTTCTCTCTGCAATATAAATACCACCCCCTCCCCCCAAATGATACATTAGCAACGATCCGGGTAATAGCCTTAAAAATACAGTAGACGCTGATTATTTCACGTATAATACTGACCTTTTAATAGTATATTAAACCGGTGCCATATATACACACAATATACATTCTCCTACACGTTACAGTGCATTACAACGTTAACCAGAAAGCAAATGTCTCTCATTTCTGTGGCAGCCAAGGTCCACGTGAGCCGCCGGAGAAGGGGTGAGAAGAGGCAAGTGCAAGCCCTAGCAAGAACACTTGCACTCCGAAATGATGGGGTACTGGATGGGTATCCACGTGCAGCGCTGCCCCCCCCGGCGCTGGCACCTCCACCTCAGGATCGTTAAATGCACGGACTTGGCAGGTTTGCAGACCATGCCTTCTGGGACCGAACAAGACCTTTTACTGTAGCAGCTGCCCACTTTGACATACCGGGGCCAAAAGCGGCTGCCGAGATCGTTCCACGTGTATAGAACCGGGCAGAAGGTCTGGGACCAGAGCCACATCTGCAGCTTCCTGCGCAGCTTCTTGCTCAGCCTGTGCTTCTTGCCCGGCTGCAGCCCCTCGTAGAACTCCAGCCCCTTGATTTCGCTGGGCATCGCTCCCGAGGGTCTCTGCCTGAGCAGCAGGTCCAGCTCGGCTAGATCCTCCACTCCAAGCCGCTCCTCGGGCAAGGAAATAGCCATAAAGTTAGGGTCGAAGTGTCCGCCCATGAGGTTCCTTAGCAAGGTCTCGTTAAGATCCTTCTCCTTGGGGTCAAAGATAGGGTCCGGGTGCTCGATTAGATCCACCAAGGGCAAGTTGTCGCTGGGAGCCGGTCGGATGTGCAGATAGTGCTGGCAGGCGCCCTGCTCTAGCCGGAGACCCAGCAGAACCACCACGGCGTATATAGTCACAAGGCACTGGGAATGATCCATCCTTGGGAGATCGGTGGGGGGGGGGGAGAGGGGGGCTGGGTTCACCAAACAGCAGGGGAAGAAGGTGCGAGCAAATACATCAGAAAACTTGTACGGTGATATCCAAAATAGCTTGTCTTTAAGGGGGATCACCTCCACTCCCCGAACCACCAGCAGAGACAGCCCCCTAATAAGCCCGGAGAACAAGCCCCCTGCAAACACTCTCTCTTGCAGACCTCTGTAAAATTTCTCCTGGTGGAGCCGCTCCAAAATTCTGCTGCTGCTGCCGCTTCTTCTCACCCTCCCCGGGAAAGGGAGATGCCTCTTTTTGTTGCAAATTCTGCTTGTTGCTGCTGCTCCTCCTTGTCTGCCCGTGCGTATGGAAGAAGTTGCTGCCGATTCTTCCTCCTCGCTCCTCTCCGCCGTTTGCAAAGCAGCCTCCTCAGCAGCAACAGCAGCCACGCACGTTGGCACCAGTTTGTCTGCTTTGCAAGGACCCAAAGCCTTTAAATTTCCTGCACTTTCAGCTTCATCTCCATGGAAACCACAGACTCTCTCCTAACCCACCCCACCCCCCTTAAAAAAAAAAACAAACCCACACACACAACACAACCCCCACTCCCACAAAAGTCCGGGCGAGCGCGGCTTCCCCTTTCCCACCCGGCAGACACCCTCTGCTGGGGAGGGCTCAGGCGGGAGCCGCCGCTGCCTCCCCCCGCCTTCCGCACGGCCGCCGCTCACGCCAGCCCGCCGCGCCCCGGGAGATGCTGCTCTCGCCGGGGCAGCCCTGCCGGCCGCCCCGCTCCTTCGCGCCGCCGGCGACGGCTGCCGTCCGGCCGGTCACCCCATGGGTGCAGCCCGCGCGGCGGCGGAGCGCGGCCTCTCCCGCTCGCCCCGCGCAGGAGCGCGGCCCCGCTGCCCGCGGAGGGCGGCAGCGCGTCCCGCGGTGCGCGGGCCTCCGCGCCGGCGCTCCCGTGCGCCCGCCCGCCCCGGCCGGCGCCCCGCGGCCGCTGGGGGCTGCTCGCCCGGCCCCGCACATGGGCCCGCGACGCGCTGCCTTCCGCGCCCGCCCGCGGGGCCGCTCCGGCGCCTCCTCTGCCCGGGGCCCCGGCGCCGCGCGGCCGCCGCCGGCCGCCTCCCCGGGCGGAGCGAGCCCTCTGCTGGCGGCGCCGCGCGGCGGGCCGGGCCGGGCCGGGGCCGGTGGGCACGGGGAGAGCGGGAGGCGGCGGAGAGCCAGCGTGGCTGGCGCACGTTTAGGGGATGGGGGAAGCCCGTGGAAGGAACGCCGACAGAAACAACGGCTCGCGCAGCGCCCGCGGAGGGTCACGGGCGAGAGGAGGAGGCTCCTGCAGACTGTGCGCAGACCTCGGAGGCTGTGACTGAGCGTGACACGCCGCAGGTAGCCCGCGATCCCCGAGAGGAGCCCGGCGGCACCGCTCCCGCCGCAGGTCAAGGCGCCACTGCGGTCCTCTCAGCATTTAGCGTTTTGCTGCGGGATTCTCCAAGACTTCATCAGAAACGCCGTTTCCAGTCATGCGCCAGCCCATACAGAAAAGATGGAAAGGCCACCTCTGTAGCAAACACTCAGTACAATTACAAACATTGATACAAGACGCTATTTTCATTGCATTTCTCGCCCCCAAAGCAACGCTCGCAAGCAGGGCGGGCAGCACGCCCTATAGGAAGGTGAACAGTCCATTACGGGTTGAGATATTTCTCAACCCATTCCTGCAGGCTATTTAGACACTTTAAGAGCCTCAGTTTAATGGGACCGAGGCTTAGCCATTTCACCTACATTATTGTTTAAATGTTAACCTTCAAATTTAGGATCATTATTAACTATATTTTTTCAACTGTTTTCATTCCCCAGGTTAAATTCAAACCCCCTTATTTTGCTTCATTCCCGAGCATGGTGGGCATCTTATAAATAATACAAAACTGAAATAAATGAAGAAGATGGAAAAGTGACCCTAGCCCTGTGCTGTAAAATGAGCCTCACAGCGACGCTTGGTAGTGTGATGTCCATCAAGGATCTGCTGGAGTTCTGTTAGATGTTTTGTCATCTGAAGTTTAGGTCTCTACTTCCATCTAGAACCTGATAAACTTCTATTGCTGAAACTTGGTGTACAAGTTGACGCTGGAAATAAAGAAAGCAGCTACAGCTCTTATCTTTCCAAATAAAATTCAAGGAGTAGAAACTTATTAGCAATGGAAGACAGTCACTGTGATGGATTTAGGACTTAGCTCGGTGCAACTTTGATGCTGAGTATGAGCTGGACATAGAGGTGCCAAGATCTGCACAGAGCCAGTGGGTGAGCTCAGACACAAGCTGCTTCTGGCTCAGGTTCTCACCGAGGCCCTGGCCTGTTCACACATGGCTCCACTCCCGCCTCCTGGGATCTGGCCTATAGAAGCTGCTCTCTGCCGCTGGGCTGAGACAGGGAGAGTTTATTTATCCCTCCTTTATTCACACACACTCTGTATTTTTGCCCACCCTGCAGGACAAAATGTTTCCTGATGTCCAGAAGCATAAACCTACACTCAAAGCTCATTGGTGGATTCACTGGTTCTGGGAAGCATCAATATGAGTGTTTTCAGGACGGCACAGTTGTGAGGATGGCTGATGAATCCTGGGAAGGTGTTAATGGGTTTTTGGGGTGCTTGTCTGTCTCTTTCTCTCTCTTTCCTCACCATGTTCCTACCTCCAGCCAATAAGTCACTTCAAATCTTTTTGCATTCACTTTTAAAGCACTTTGTTTAAACACAAAGGCATAAAACCCAACACTAGGTTTAAAAAATAGTGTTTCAAACATAAAGCAAAAATTCCTAAGTAACTCCTAATGTCTTGTATTTCTTCATTAATAATAAATTCAGCTTTACTCAGCTGCTGTTTGAAAACAATTCTTTAACTACCAGTCTCTAAGTCTGAACACAAAGCGCACAAGGCCTATGACCTGTCTATTTCACACCAGCTCTGTGTTAAAAGAGTCTACATTAAGAGCTGTGACCCTGAGCAAGACCTTTCTCTCCTGAATTGAGTTACCAGTAGGAGGAAATGTTTTCTGGATGGAGGCTGGTTCAGCCAGACTGCCTCTTCAAGGTTCAGAGATCTGTTCTGAGAAGAGCAGGCTGAGGCTTGGTCATTCCTCACGCACAGGTCTCTGCTTGGAGTGCACCAGGCTCCTGGCAAGGCTGGGAAAGCTCGAGCGATGCAGAAGTGACAAAAGTCACTTGTGGCCCAAGAATTTCTTGATAGCAGGACTGAGGAAGAGCTGCCAGTAACAACTCTGCCAGAAGCTCTGGGTCAGAGGGAAAAGAGATTTGGATTCCCTTCAAACTAGTTTATTTCAGGGACTGCTGAAAACAGCAGTAAATTAATCCTGGAGGTAAGGGGCCTGGTCCAGGCTCTGTGTAGGATGCCAGCCCTTCCTGGGATAGGGAGAGGGGCCAGCAGCTCATAGAGGCCTTAGCTGGTCACTCTACTGGCAATGGTGCATGGAGCAGAAGAGAAAACAACTCCCTTCAGCTTTATTGGTTCTGGAGTGCTGACAGTAGTAAAAATGTGTTTTTTTCAGTAGACAAAGAAAATACAACCTTGAAGACACACAGGAAGCCAATATGGGCAAGAGTAAGATGCAACCTCTGCAGGGTCACATCTCTGATGAGGAGTGAAGAGGTATGCAGTGCTCTGCTTGCGACTCTGGAGGCACAGCTCTGAAAACACATTAAGTAAGGATCCAATTTCAGTCCACAACAGCAAGGATGCACAGGAAGAATTCAGAATAGATTTGTTTCCCATTAAATCTCCTAACAGAAAATGGCCTCACCCAATCTAGTGCTCAGGGACATCCCCTGAATTCAGCCCATGGTGTTGAATCAGTCTGGTCTAAGAGCAATGGTCCCAAGCTGGATGGACACACCACTCTCAAACACAGAGGGAATCACACAGAAAGTAATAAACCACCACAAAACTGGGATGAGGAAGAGCTATGCCAAGTGTTCTCAGAAGAGCTGTGCCTTCCTAAGGAGTGGAGGCTTCCTTACAACTATTCTTGTTTCTCTTATTTAAATCATGATATCATCCATGATTTCATTGCCTTTCATCTCTTGTTGCTAAAAATCCATTGGCATGAAACAGTCATGGCTGTTAAAGAAAGGAAAACCAAACACATAACCAAATGAGTCCTCTGCCCAGCTCTCATGCAAATTTCTCATTTTGGGCAATAAATATCATAGCTTTGTGCTCTTCTTCTTTGTAAAGCAGGAATGCTGATCGTTGCCTCTTTCACAGAGCTGTTGGAGAGTTTGATTAGATGTTACCAGTAAATCTATATCAACACAGAGGGAAGAATCCAGTGTTTTACTAAAATTATAGATCTGTGTGGTCAATAGAGCAAACAACTGAGCTAAAATCACTGAAGTTTGAGTCTGAGGTCCTAGTGAGCTGCCAGATCATCTCACTCTTCCTTCGTCACACCCCTCTAAATTTTGTAAGGAACTCCTTACAGATTAATTTTCTACCTTTTTAGAACTGTGAATCCCTAAAGAAACTCTAAAGGAGATGCACAGCTCTCAGACATTTTACATAGTTCCTGTGTGCTGTATGACTCAATCTACATTACTAGCTATGAAAGGTCATGCGTGACCTCACCCAGGAATTCGTGCCCCATGGGCAGAAAATCCCTGTTCTACTGCTTTCAAGCTTTGTTCTTCAGTTTGCAAAGACTCAGAGGGGCTTTGCTGGACCTTCAAAATGTGGTGCTGTGTCTCAAGGTACCTCATCCATTTCTAGGCCCCTTTCCCAATTCACAGAAAGGGCCACAGAGTAAGGGTGATGTTAACGGACCACACAATGTTACCAGGTGATCAGCTGCTCAGAAAGAAAACAGTTATGAATCACACGCTTTGGGAGGTAAACACTTTTTGAGAGAGCAAAGTTCTACCTTGAAATCCCAACAGACTGGAGACAGGGAAAGATACATTTGGCCAAGAACTTGCATCTGCAGTGATAAACGATGTATAAATAATATTTTTGAAGCTAAGCTCCAGGATGAACGTTTTATAGTGGAGTAAATCCTCAAGTGACTGACGCATTAAAGCAATGAAAACAGAAAAAAGAGCACCTCCCTAAATAAAACAAGTAAGTTATTTCTGAAAGGACAGCTATATGTGGAGATGTGTCCATTTGCTTTAAGGAAAAAAAAAAGAGAAAAGAAAGAGAGGAAAAAAAAAAGGGCTGTAAGAGAGACTAAAATCTTGCAAGGTACTTAAAGAATTGCTCTCTTTCTCTCATTTCTTGATCCTAAAATACGGTGCCTCCTTGATTCTCAGCCCACTCTCTTCTTGCTCCTGCATTTTTCCTAAGGTATAGACTTTTGTCTTTAGACCAGAGCTTGTGCATTCATCTGCTGATAAACTGTTTATCTTAGCTTTTATGAGGGCGCCTTGCTGCAAGCCAGCCAGAGACAGGATCCTGGGTGTTTGTCTTTTTTTTAAAAGAGGGTCCGGGAAGTGACGGGTATTTATACCTCCCCTTGGCTCTATATATCATGGGAGGTGGAACTCCACTGTCTCTGCTTCTCGCTTTTTCTCTCAGCAGTGTCTTCTGCCGTAAATCTGAATCTCTCAGAACAGTTTTCTTGGCTGCAGCCCCACTTGGAGGAATTAGTTTTCGTTATTTATTTATTTATTCATGCAAAAGGTTTGCAGCAGAGGAAACCCAAAGTTCTTCTGAATCCTCCCCCTCCTCTACCCCACCTAAGCATCTATCTTTTTGTGCCAAATACTAACATCCCAGCAGTCAAGACAAGAGCCCAGAGCCGGTTGAGCATCTCAGAGTTTGCAGACCAATTCATTATGGGGAGAGAGGCCAGTGGGAGAACTGGCAAAGATGAAACAGAAACCGAGGCATTTTTAATGTTAAAAAAATGACACTTCTATTTACAAGGAATGGCTCCTGATGGGGGGTTTGAATTTCCACACAGGCAACATTGTTTATCCAAACAAACTCCCTGTAGCAGCATATATTACATATATACACACATGACAAGTAGGAATGTACTTATCTTCTTTTTTTACCCCAGTCTCTTTATTAAGATAAATATTTATTGAGATAAGCCAAGTTTTTATGATCTCTTTTTTTATAAAACACTAAAGCCAACTGAGTGACAGAGATTCGGTGAAGTGAAAAGTACATCAGCCCCCCCCATCAAACCCTGTGTGCATGTGAGTGATTGATTGATGCCAGCTACTGAATAACCCTGATACATAACATTTCCCACCTCTGATATTTAGAAAGACCCCTTCGCCCTTTTAGCACCAATGGAGCCCTTCAAACATTTTATTGCTAATTGTCTAATGCTACGTGACGAATAGCTGCTTGACTGAAAATGACAACTCCTTTTTTTCCTCAACTACTTCATTTTCCTGGCTCCAGTGGGGGTGAAAAGGAAAAAATAAATCCGATGACATCACATTTAGCCTGTTGGGCATGAATGAAGGAAAATGAAACTTACTTTAGAAGTACTTCTATCAACTAAGGCTGGAGTCCCCAGGTCCCCTGCACTTAGTAAATGTTGCCTCTGATGCTGGAACAAAATGTTCTGAGAGACTCACAGGTTTTGTGGAAGCATAAAATCCCAAAGACAGGGTCTAATCCTGACCAGAGAGCCAGAGGGAGCAGGATCACAACTATACCTAACTCAGAAACCCTGGACCAAGTCTAGAACGGCTGCACTTTGTGCTCTCAAGAAGTATTTTGTCTACAGGGTAATATAAGAGCAGAATTTAGCTCAATATATAAAATAACTCCTGACTATAGCTTTGCCACAAGAATAAATGCAGCAGAGGAAGGTCCCACAAATTCAGAACTGCTGTTTTGTTAGACATTCTGTAAATTTGCTCTGTCTAGAAAATCTGCAAGGATGAAGGAGTTTCAAGAACTAGAAGATTAAACTGCCAGTCTTTCCGCAGCATTTTGTATTTATCACTTTGCTGCTTATTATGCTTTATCCCTTCAGGGAATCTGACCTCTTCAAACAGAAGTAGATCATGATGATCAGCCAGTTGTGTGCATTATCTTTGCAGCAGCTACAAAATGTTATAAAACACAAACCCACAGTGACTGGTCTGACTGTGAAAAGCTCTATGTTCAACAGGACAGTTTTCAAAGGAGCTTGTACCTTTGGTGGCAAATGGAATGATTTCCCCCTTCTCTAACACATGATGAAACAGACACACACATGGGGGTATGGGATTAATTCAGATACAGACACAGACACAAAAGAGACTGATTCCAAACCTGCTCATGTTCGGTAGGAATCTCTAGGATGTGTTTCTTTGGCTTGGGAGTTTCAAGTCTTTGCCTGTGAAGGCAAAGGGACCCAGGCGAGTAAAATAATGAATCTAGGCTTCTCAGACACAGATCTGACATTTGCTCACTCCCTGTGACTCAGGCTTTGAGCGAGTTCAGGGATTAATTAGGTCATGCAAACGAGTTAGGTTCTCTCTTCTGGCAACCTGGTCACGTAGGGAACCCCCACCCCTCCCCTTCCCCACACTCTCCTTCCCCATAATGAAGCATGACTGTAGTAAAACAAGTCTTTTGATGGTGCCTCTTCTCATCACTTTCAAGACAAACAATGTCTCAGAAGCCCCCAGCTGCTTTTATTTTTCTTATATCTACAGTTACATCTTGGGTGTGTTTACTCATCCTCATTAAATATGTTGTTCTCCCCCCTGTTTTTTTTAATATCCTTCCTTTATTGCAGTTTACACAACACATCAATTACGGGATAGAGTTAAAAGCCTTTAGAGCCATTCTTGAGTATAGAGCAACATCTCACAACACCACTGTCTCTAAAAAAGAAATGAGAGAGGGTATAGTAGGGTATGGTAGGAACAGGAGACAATCAGCCCCACAGCAAACATCTCCAGAGCAAAGAAAGAAGTAGGTGCAAACTGCTACTTCCCTCACAGCAAAGCATCACCAACAGGCCACTCACTGCCTTTGATAAGCCTGAGAAAGGACTTCAGGGTTTGTTTCATTAAAAAAATACCAACAAGCAACTATTACACTCCTTTGACTGCAGATACTTGGAAAGTCTGAGATGGCACAGGAAGAAGAAACAACCCATCACAGGACTAACAATAGCTAGGCTTTCCACATACACCTTGGTCTCAGGATCATTTTGTTTCAAGCAAGACTGAAATAATGACACTTCAGCTGAATATCCTTCAGAAGCCACCTCACCTTTTAAAGAACTTGTTTTCATTACAAATATAACAGCAGTTTAACAAGGTGCCAGCCATATATTTTAACCATTATTTGGATTTGTTCTCTCTCTATATGTGTGTGCAAAGTGTATGTGTGTGCATGTACAACTGTTCACATGTAGGAAGAGCCTTTCCATGACTCACATTCTTGGCAGGATAATGTGACCTTCAAACGGTAATCTGTTTTTATTTACAAAAAGATCAAAACCAAACAATAAAGAGCATTGCCCTGATCGTTATGGAAGTTCCACAAGAGTTCTCCATACTTAGAATGTGAAGTTTCACTTTTGTAAGAAAACTGAGCACTGGGACTCAAATATTAGGTATTGAAACAGACAAGGGATTCAAAGACAAGACATGCCTTTGTAACAGAAAAAGACACAAAAAGAACAGTGCTGCCTTTAAAGTGTCTCCTGGCAGAAACAGCTTTTTATGCCACTTTCACTTAAGATCTCCCCACTTTTCTCACCAGAAAAGAAGGTAGGAATACTCTTGCTCTGTGGACACTAAGTCAAATCACTCTGTTCAGTGGGACAATTCTGCTCCAGATATCAGTCTGCCTGTCATCCTTCTGTGTTGCAGCCCTTCAGTAAATAAATAAGCAATCAGCCTTCCCCCAGCAGCATAGGAGGGCCCTTGTATGCCCAGGCTTAGGTTTTGCCCAGTGGCTTACTGCTACAGGACCTGATGAGAGCAGGGTGGGGGGCGAGGTGGGGGATATCACCCTCCAACACTGGGAACCGTTTGTAAATTACCCTAAGCTTCCCTTAGTCATTATTCCATTAACTGCCTCTTGGTAGATCTGTCAGTAACTAAGCTGGGACTTATTTGTAGAGAATCAGAGGCTATTTGCTGTACTAAGTGAGCCATGAGAGCGAAAGGGTTTGGGATTTATTTGTAATTACAGTCGGGATTTTTTTCTTCTCCTTCTTGCCTGGACCCCACTGGTACTTTCATTCACATTCCCTAAGCTGAAGCTGGCGCCAGGATCACAGGCTGGCCCTGTGTTTATGTCATTGAGACTAGGACAATATTTCAGTGTGGAGCCAGACCGCAGGGATCCACTCTATAAAACCCTCACTAAAAATAGACAGCCGCCCTGCCCCCAGGCCCGCGGGCCGCCGGCACCCTGCGTGGAGCAGCCCTCGGCCGGCCCGAGCTCAGCTCCCCCGGGCCCCGACAGCCCCCCGGCACCCCCCGGGCCCATCCTGTGCTTTCCCCCAGCCAGGGTGCCCGTGAGGCGGCCCCGGAGCCGGCAGAGCCATTCGGGATCCCGCCGGCAGCAGCACGCTGAGTGCTCCTGTGCCCCCGGGTCGCTCCGTGCCCGTGCATCTGGCACCTGGACGTGCCCGGCCCGGTAGGAGCTCGCCCGAGCTCTGCCGCCAGCAATCTCTGGCCAGCCCCGTGAAAGCTCTGCACAGGCTGCACAGGTCCTGAAACCCCACGGAACTGAGAGGTACCTGAGAATATGGGTGCTTGGGACTCCTCCTTTCCTGCCGTAGCTTGTGAAGGAGTCCAGGGAGACCCCGGCAGCAGATAACTGGGTCAAAGACTTCACCTCTGTCTGGTAAATCTTTCCTGCAGCAAATAAACAAAAAGAGCTGAACATTTCCATCTCATAGCTGTCAATTTTATTCAAAAGCATGAACCGGGGCAAATCATTCAGCCTTTCCTTTTCAGTGGCAGTGGTGCATGATCTCTCAGCTTGGGAGGATAAATGTAACTAGTAGAGTGTTTATTGATTAGTTCAACAGCTATATAGATAAGATACAAGGTGCTTAATGCACAGATTTTCAAGGTAAGAGCCTAATCCTGCAGCTTAGATCCTGACATTGAAAAGGGCTTCATTCAAGAAGCCTGTGAAGTGACAGAAAAACCTGACATGGATTTTAATGGGCAACAGAGCCTTCCAAAAGACAGCAACAAAGAGCAATTGCTTGAGCCTCTTGATTCTCTTAGATCCTTGTTGGTTTAGCTGCTGAGAAAGCAGACCCAAAGGCAGCAGGTGTGAACACGTGTGCCTGCCAGGTGTCCTCAGAAGGAATCCTGACACTGAGCACCAACAAATGTCCACCTCCAAGAGACCAAAGCTCTCAGAGAGCACCTTCCTTTCAGATTCCCCTCACCAAATCACTATCCTGGCACAGGTCATATTTATTAAACCAGTAAGAGTTATCAGGCGGTCACCTGATACAGGTGCAGCCAGTCTCATCCTGAGCAGAGATGGTCACATCAATCTACGACAGAACTGACAACTGAACTCGGATCTCTGAAATCTCAGGCAGTGCTTTCAAACCCCATTGTGCCACATGTGATGCTGCTCATAATGAAACACGACTGAGATGAAATTTAGTTTAGAAGCAGCCTATTAAATTTAACATAATTGTTGCATTTGTAGGGCTTCTCATTATTTTATCTGAATAGTCATTGTTTCTCCAATATCAGTCCTTGGGACAGGAGACTTTCAACCACCTTCAGTCAAAAGTGTGACATGGCAAGGAATGAAGCTGAAGTGCCTTCATGTGGAGGAAGCACATTTTTGATTAGGAACCATGTTATATTGCATTCCATTAATATCTGAGAAACAGCCCTGAATTGTTCTCACACTTCATGCTACAGCTTTTCACTACTTGAGCAAATGCCATTTGTTCCCTATGTGCTTCTTTCTACAGTCAGTGCCCGGACTCTCTCTTTCATCTTTGGAGCTCCCTGATCATGCACCTGACAATGGATATACAATGAAAGGAGACTGCTGCCGAAATAGGACTCTGATTTGTTACAGTAATTAGGTGCTAAGTAGTGATTGAAGCAGAAGATTGCAAGAAGATAAAGGCAACACTTGCAGGAGCCGAACATCATTACAGAAAAATGAATTCTGTCCTGTGTTCTGCCAAAGAATCCCAGTGCAGTAGCATACAAGCAACTGAAAACTTTCCACAGGTGGCCACTTAATGTACATGTCTCTTTTTCGACAATGCTTAAGCTCTGCAGCCTCAGTTGAGACTCCATTCATAGCAGGGTGTGCATTCACAACAGCTGCAATTCAAGCCAACTGGAACCGTGCTTTGAACATGTAAAGTCCTGATATGAAATATCAGCTCTTAGGTGGCTTGAATAAGCACACTCACAATTAGGGAATACTCAATAATTTTGCCTGTAGACCATCTATGTCTTGGTTCTCTGGCCATAAAGTGACATCACACTCAGGATGATACTTAGGAAGATAAAAAAAGATATCTTTTCAAGGATTGATTATATATATCCTCATAGTAGCTAAAAGCTTGGACATGGACTGACCATGTTTGGTATTGTACAAATGTGTAAGAAAAAGGCATCCCTGCTCCCAAAATGTTAAAATCATGAAGTAAGAGATGGCATGACAGAAGAAAGACAATGAAACAGTACTATCTGCTGGATTGCTTCAGTACACTTGGGCTTCAACGTCTATGCTCCTCTTTCCTTTTCCTTCCCCAGATAAAACTGATAAAACGCTTTTAAAAGGAGGCTTAAAAAACTTCAGATACTGAGGTAAGATCCAGAAAAAAACCTGCATAGCCTAAGCACTAGGCTATTCAGCCTGTGCGTCATACACTTTGATGAACACAGTCTCTTTCAAACTGCCAGTGAATCTGAAAGTGTTAAATAATGCTGAGTGCTGCTGTGGCTGCCTCCACACAGAAGTGGTCACATATTAAGAGGTAAAAAAACCTGTCTACACATGCTATAGAAAGACATGGCGATTGGAGTTTTCCACATAAACCAAAACAAAGTCTCTATTATAGCTATTTGTTTATTCTTTTGTATTGCTGCCTGGCCAACCCAGCCAGACATAGAGCCCACAATCTCTCAGGCTTTAGGAATACACACTATAGGGATTGCTCCTACCACAAGTACCTTATTATGTGATGGCTTTCCCAGTTAATTTGAAAGGTAATAATTTATCTTAATTTTAAAAGAGAAGTTGTTCTGAGTCTGCAGATCTCTGCAGAGCAAACAAGCAGACCTGAGAATTTAGCCATCAGCTGGATTTAATACATATTTTCAAGGTATTGCAGGTATCTGTTGTGGGAGTGATCTCAGACTCCCTTGAAAAGTTTATGGAAATGTATTCTTTCAAATCATTACCCAGCCTTTCACCATCTCAGGACAGGAGTACATATACAGCTCTCTCTTTTCCTTGGCATCTGGACAACTCTTCTACTGTCACTGCCCTGTAGTCCTCAGATGGCATAAGAATTCCCAAATAAATGAGCGTGTTGTAATCAGGAGAAAAATATTGTGTCCTTGTGGTGTTGATGTTTTTGCAGCTCAGCTTCTCAATGGCCACCACAAGTTGAGCTGCATATTTCTCCACAAAAATCTGCTTGCATCGGTAACTTGGCGGGCCACTCGTTGAATAGCCATTGAGCTATTTAACTGTTTACTGTTGCCAGCAAAGTTCAGTTGATAAATGTGAAGCAGGGGAGAAGCAGCACCTTGACAAACAGCACATGGCCAGTGAGCAGGTGAGTGCTCTTTATGGCAAGCAGACACTGACTGCAGATCTGATTGTCAGGAAGCTTTTATGAACTTCTGTGAAACTCAAAAGCTAATAGTAGTGTATTGTTGCAGAATGTCTTTAAAGAAAAAAAATAACTAAGTATCTTTTAAATTCAAGCACATTTCAGGAAAACACATAAGCAAAATCAGCCTAAACAGATAATTTATAAACCTGCCTACAGGTAATTACAGAAGAGCACGAGTCAATACTCAAAACCAGCGTGGAAGTAGTTAGAGGTGTGTTGCTGTGTACAGTCACACAGCCTGAGGGAACACCTTACCCAGAGAACTAAAAGGGTAAAGATGGTATTTTTAAAGCACTCACTGTTGGCTTACCTTAGCCAACTTTTGCTTCTGCCAAACTGCATCCAAGGAGTCAGGTCTTACCTGTGTTCATCTCTCACCAAAAACACTCCTATTGGGGCCGCTCAACTTCCAGTATCTTTCACTTCTTTCAAAAAGTGAAGATCTCCCTCAACTTAATTTCCAGTAAAACTGGATGCACAAAGTCCTGATGTATTTATTTTGTAGCCTCAGTGCTCCTACAAATGTTTTTGCCTCCTCTCATCGATTCACACCAAAACAATCTGCAAATTACGCTAATTTGCACCTTCAACCTGCGCCTTCTTGCCGGCCTAGAGGGTACAGGGCAGAGCCACAGATGTATGTTTGTTCAGCCTGGAAGATTTAAGTCAAGATCACTCACACTGCCAATAGTTTTCCAATGTCCTTTCCAAAGGTCTCTGTGTCGTGGAATGACAAATTCTCTGTCTGAAGATTGGGCCAGAGTCAGCACCAAGTGCTGGAGGAGATGCTTCCACACGTGGGCATGCACTGCACAGAGCAAGGTCACTGTTGGGGCAACACTCACTCCTGACAACCTGACCCATCAGACCACCTTCTCCTTCCCCAAAGTGGTTAAGCAGCACAGTGGTATTAGTGTACCATGGCTCAGAGCTTTTTGCATTCTCCAGCAGGGCTCAGTGGATTAGGATGGGGACAGAAAGGCCACAGAGGAATAGGTACAGCCCAACTGCACCATGTTTTCCACAGCTGTTGATTTTTATTACAAAAGGGCAGGGACTGTGTGTTATGAAAGTCCACAAAATATGAGGCTAATAATAAACTGCTAAGCATCACGTGGAGTCTAAGAACTATGCTTCATTTCAGTGGCTGCTAACATGCAGGCTGTTTAGACTAGTTAACAATGTCAACTGAAATAAAGCATGGGAGACATTAACTGTTCCACCAGCAGGACTAGCTAAATTATGCTGCAAATATGTGCACCAAATGGACACAGTGAAGTTATAAGGGAATGGGGACAATTGGTTCTTTTTCCACAATTTTCTCCTGCTATCCAGTATGAAAATGTACCCAGTAGGTATTTTCTTTAAATTAAAGAATGCCCCAGTACAAGAGACACTCTCCAGAGGCAAAGTTCAACCCACTCTTCATTTTTTCTTATAACTTTGCACATAGCCTCAAACACTGCCTACCTCCCCCCAACAGTCCTTGGGCACACAAATTGGGCTGAAGTGTGACCACCTAAATTGATTTTTCTTTTAATGACCTCATCTTTATTCATTTCCCTCGCTTTCACAGAGATCCTGTGTGTGCATGAATAATGCATGCACAGGGCCAAAGACAAACTATTTTGAAAGCACAGCTCCTCCTAAAATTTTTCATGGGAATACATGCTGTGGACTATGTATCTTATGGCATATGTATTAAATATACTTTTTAGAGTTCATCATAAATCACAGATCTTGCTTTTCCTTACTTAAAAAAGGTATTAGGAGGCAAACAGTTGACTTTTTTTTTCACATTCAGTAAGAAATGTAAATTCAAGAGAGGCAGTTCAGTGCATAGGGCAAGTCAATCTTCAGCAAGTTTCCCAACAGCTAACTTTATTCCCTATTTCTACTCAAAACAGCTCCAGCACCCAGATACTGGGTCACACAATGTTCATTTCAATGTTGGGACACCTTTACAATCTGGAGCATGCTTCTCATGAACATACACACTCAACAGGAGCCAATAGCTCCTAGTCATGTCTTGGTTAAACAAACTAGAGAAAGACATGCCTAGATATCCTGCTCTAAGGTCTTCCAGTCCCTGAAACATTCTTATAAACCTCTACTGATTCTTCTGAATCTTTCTGAGATCTGACTACCAGAACAGGATGAAATACTTTATTACTTGTATTAATATGCATTAAAATGGATCTGTATGTGGTAAATCTGGCAAAGGATAAAAGTTAAGATGATTGGTTAAGCCACAAACAGAGGAGTCATTTAGTAGGAAAAATGCCAGGGAAAGACATCAGTTTGTCACTTCAAATGGGATTTTTAACATGAAAGCTGAGAACTAGATGATTGCCTACTTGGAATGTAATCAGGTAGCTGATACTCAGTACAGATACATTCTCTCCAGTTCTCATGGCTTTAGTGGATGTTGAAAGGAATCGTCCAATTGCCAAAATGAAAATAGTTTTTCTCAGCATTGAAGTGATTTTCTGTAAATTGATGTAGCAAATAACACAGAATACGTTGAAAGTAAAACAATAAAGCTCTCTGTCACAAAAACAATGGACCTCTCACCAGCTTGCACATTAGTGAGTCCAACACCATGGATCTCATTTACTTCATACTTGCTCCAAACTGAAAGCTACCATCAAGCACATGAAGGACAGTCTATTCATAAATGGTAACTACACTGCCTCAAATATAATTTCATTCAATGATTTTTTAAAATGCAAATTGGGACACTGGATGCAATCACTACACAATGCAGGAGACCTGTGCATGAGATAATTTTCTTCTGTGCTGCCCTTTATTCCAGTCTTGCGGGAGTTCACTGACTTACTTTAAGGAAAAATGCTACCATAAAAACTCCAGCTGAGTAAATGTGGTTTTAAAAGGTTGTTGCATTAAGCCTTTTATTTTACCCACATTCTTACCTAAATCCTACCTTGACAGATGCAGATATACGAACTGTGGCCTTTGAATAAGTCCAGAATTGTATATATATTCATCACATATTTATATTTTAACAAGCAATACAGTTTCAGTAGCCTTGTCCTTTAAAAACCTTTAGGACCCGATGCCAGCACGAAGCTCAACACAGAAATAGTTACCATCTGAGCTTTCACAGAAGAAAAAGCTCTATTTCTTTTCAAGTACAATGGATTAATGATGTAGGAGGAAAGTCAACAGCGCTAAATTCATCCTGAATGTTAAAACCATGGATTGCAATGGCATTAAAGGTCAGAGATGAGTTTGGCCTGCTGTGGCTACAGCTAACTAATTTAATTAACATTCACGTCCTAAAAAACCCCCATTTGCAAGTACTAAGTAATATGGTAAATATGGAACAAATTATCAGCAACAGCAGGGGAGACTTAAAATATGCATCTTGAGTTTGGAGTCACTCAGAAACCTGTGGTGATGCAATCACTCAGAGTAATCTTTATGAGTTTAACTTTGCCAAGAATGCGTGTGCAAACTGTCTTCCAGAGACTCATCAGTGTGGATGACACACAAGCTGCCCTTGGTTGCTGAAATGCCTCATCCATGTGGACCCAAGCCTGGATGTTTTCGCACATCAGGTGTTTCCCAGTGACTCAGAGCAGCACTTTTCAATTTCCTTTGATTTGAAAACCCGTACAGCTTTCCTAAGGCATGACGCAGATCCCTGTACAGTGTGCTCAAGGCTGTTGGTTGCTTGTGAGCTTCTGGCCAGCCATGGCTCAGTGTTGGCGAGCCAAAGGCCTGCCTGCCCCGCCCCATGTGCCATCACTCCATCTCCCTCTGGTCACCCCAGAGCCCCGATAACGATGCCCACCTGAGAGGCAGCAGCGGCAGCCATCGATGCTTGGTGCAGAGGAAGCAATCCATGCAGGCTGCACTTCAGCAGCGCAGGCACGACGTCTGCAGCACGAGCCTGCCGTAACGTCACTGCTACGGGCCCGGAGGCTGTGGAAAACACCACAGGGTGTTTTTTCTTGTATAATTCCCCGTCCTGCGCCCCGCGAAGCCCGTACAACACATGAGGGTCACCACATCTACAGCGGCGCACCCCGAGCCAGACCCGACGGCCGGCATTACCTCACGCTGCCCAGGAGAGGGCGCCGCGCCGCGCCCCCGACGCCATCTTTGGCGGGCGGGAGAGGAGGAGAGGGAAGAGGCGAGGGGCGGGCGAGAGCCCCGCGTGCGGCTGCGATGCTCCGGCCCCGGCCGTGGCCCCAAACCGATCCCGGCGCCGGCTCCAGACCGGTCCGAGGCGCGATGTGCGGGCAGCGGTAGCGTGGGGCTAGTGCCGCGCGTCCCGTCTGAGCCGTCTCAGGACGGAGCTTTTCGCGGTGCCGCGTGCCGTGTCCCCACAGCGGCGTCGGGGCCGTCGCGCTGCTGAGGCGCAAACCCGCGTACCCGCCGCGCTGCCCCGGCGAGCGCCCGTGCTGGCAACGGCAGTTACCCAGGACATGCCGGCCCGGGGCTGTACAAATGTGTTTGTCAACGAAAACCACTCTGTGGTGTTGCGTGTTAGATCAATACAGAGATGCTGTTGTTTTAATGATCTGCTGTAAATAGACTAGAATAGGACGGGAGGTTGCTAGTGAACAAGATCCCATCGTGGAGCTGCTTGGCATCAGGGTGCCAGGTGCGCAGGATGGGCTCCAGCTGATGGCCTGGTCCTCCGAGCACACAGGGAGTACAGGGCAGGAGGAGACCACGGCTGTATTTGCAGCCTGTATGGAAGGAGAGCTCAGCAAAGTGGAGCAGCAAAACCAGTCATGATGTAGCAGAACTGCCAGCCTCTGTAATGGTCTTTTGTAAAATTCACATCTCTAGGCAGCTGAGAGAGCGTAAGGCTCTGAGCCTCACAGTGTTGGCAGGCTTCCTCCTCACCTCCCCGAGGCCCATGGCACGGCTGGGTCTTATTTGCCTAATTACTGTCTGTGGGGACAGGCTGTGGAGCTGATACCGCTCGAGACATGAGTGTGTATCTGCAGTCCTGCTGCAGAGTCAGCTGTGAGAGTACAGGTTGGGGCTAGGACCATGAACACGGGAAATGCTGGTTACACACATCTATCCAAATTAAAAGATAAGGAGCATCTGAAAACCACCCAGGGGCACGTCCACCTCTGTCCACCTCTGTAAGACAGGGCAAGGAGTCAGCAGCGCTCCGCAGCTGCTTTTATGAAGTCTGTGAAACAGCCTCCTCCAGCTGAGCCTGTGGTGTGTGAATTTGCACTTGGTGCATCTTGCATCTGGAGACAAGCAGCGTGTGGCTCGTGTGCTGGATCAGTGCCAGGGTTAAGCCCCCAGTAGTCGAAGCTGGATCCCTGGTAGCACTCATGATGGGAGGTCAGGCGCAATGAAAGAGCCCTAGTAGTTTGAGAAGGAACACACCAGCACCTCTCCTGATGGGAGGTCAGGCACAGTGAGCAGGAGGGCCCCCCTCGTGCTGGCAGCTCCGTTCCAGTGTTTGGCTGGACTCCAGAAGATTAAAATAGAGCCTTAGACTGTCCCCTCGGCAGCACTGCCAGCCAGAGCCCTGACAATCCTGGGGTTGTACTCAAACGTGAGTCCCTCGGGAGCGTGGGCTTTACCCTAACAGCTGAGGCACTGAGTAGGTCGAAGCAGGCAGGGTTATTGCTCTTGTGACTCAGACTCGAGGAAGAGAGGGATCAGGATGGAGCCACGAGAGAGCAGGGGATCAGAATGAAACCACAAGGCACAGAAGAGGGAAGGAACAAGTGTGCCCCAGAAGAAAGCTTGAAACAATCCTTGTGCTACTAGGGCCGGGTTCAAAGCATGTGTAGCCATGAGAACTGGGTGTTAAACTATTTGAGCCCAAATTCTGATTTAGCCCTTCTCTGCAACCATTTTGGGAAAAGAGAAGATAAGCAAAAACCAGAGAGTGACGTTTTCCTTTCTCAAACATTTTTAAAAGCACTATGGGAAAACCTGAAGGCCATGCAGGTTCTTGTGAAGAATCTTCTGTGGTCCAGAAGTGCTCACAGCTGAGGGGAATCAGAGCCACGTTCTCATCCACGTGGGACTAATATCAAGCACTTAAACAAAATGCCTGAGTTTCAGAAGTGAGGAGCACTCCCAAATACCACTAAAATCAGCAGCAGTGGCAGATGTTGGCATTTCTTATAGAAGGGTGTTTCAGCCTAGTCAACAGTTACAGATTGATTTATCACTACTTAAGGCATCCACACTTGACATGATTTGCTTCAGGGTTTTTAGAACATGATTACAAAGTGCTGGACAAAACATTTTGTCATTTTTTTCCTCCCTGAAAATTCAGATTTGGTTGAAATTTTAAAATACTTTAATTTTGAAAATATCCCATTGATTCAGACAAAAAAAAAGCCCATATCACCAAATTCAGTCATTCTGTTTTGATGTGTTCCAAGCATTTATATTTATTGGTACAAAAGGCTGTTTTGTTTTAAAATTGGCTTTAATATTAGTTTATGAAGCTCAAAAATTGCTGCTTAGTTTACCAGTTTTTCCCTGTAATTGAATGTGTCTGTGAGTAGCAGAGGGGAGGATTCTACCTGATTCTTTTCCCTGCATGTTTGCTGTAATGAAGATGAGTTGAAAAATCAGAATAATTATGTCTGTTATTAATACAGGTCTCACTGATTCATTAGGATGAATTAATTAATATTAATTAAAACAGCTAAGAAAACAGAATGCTTTTCAATAACCGCTTTCTAAAAGTACTTACATTTGTTTGAAAAGAGAGTTTGAGAACAGCAGCCTGGGGAAGAGAAGGGTGAAGCTTATTGATAAAGACTTTTGTGTGTTTACAGAACAAACAAAAACCCCCAAATCAACCCCAAAGCTTTTATTTAAAGACAGAATTAAAAAATAAATTAAGAGTTTACTCAGAGAGATGACAGTTTATATAAGTTAATACATTTGAGTGGAATAGCGAAATGGTTATCTTTTGCTGTCAGAAGAACGAGTCAAAAACATGCCTGTAAGAGTTTAACTTCTTTCCAGTTGGTTGAAAAGTATTTCAGTAAAAGAGCATAGAACACAGAGGCAATTATAAAACAGCACTGTCCTTCAAGAAACCATAGCAAACTTCATATAAAGGTCTGTAAGAATTGCAGTGTTCACCTACTTCTTATATAAAGAAGAAATCTCAGCTCAGGGCAAGCAAAGCATTACAGCCAAGCCCTAAAAAATGCATTGTACTGAAAATGCATAGTACATGCAAAAATGCACCAGAGTAATGCAAGTACATGCACACGAGAATCCTTCTCTGTCTCGTGGTGTTTTTTCTAGTTAATTTCTTAGGTTACTGTACACAACTAATTACTTGCATTTGTTGGTTTTCTTTCCCCCTTCTCCTGACTTAGTAAATGTGGTAACAGTCTTAATGTTTTGCAATTCAAGCTAAAGGCAGCAGAAATGACCGACAGTCACGTTTTATCTTACATTTTAAGAATTACTTTGCTCTGCTGCTTAACTCCACTTCAGCTGCATTTTGGTTAAAATGTTTTCCATGTGTGAAAATATCCACAAATACTGCATCAAGATGCTGTTATTCTGAAGCTTGCAATGGGTTGGCGTGTCGTGGCTGAAATACAGACATTTGTCACCATTTACATTACCATATAGACTTGTGCACAAGCTGTGGGTAATCGACTAGTGATGTTGGAAGGATGCTAGCCAGAAAATTGTGTCCCTGCTCTGTCACAGGCATTCTATGTGACCTTGGGCATGTCACTTATTCCAGTAATGGCATTACCTGTACAAAAGGGAGAACGGTACATGAAACTTTGAGAGGCTCAGAGAGTATGGTGATTAAAATACATTTAGCAACCTGAGACAAGATAAGCAGGGACACAAAGCAGAATCCTCCCAGTTTCACTTCAGCATTTGAAGTGGACTTGTTCTTGTTTCTCTTGCCAACATACAGATATTAGAGATGTTGCCATGCTTTTCTTTTCTGTGTACATGGAAAACAAAGGAATGACAGCAGAAGAGTGTCTTTCACTTTTCTAAGGTAATTCCCTCAGTAGGTGATATCTGGGTTGTTTCTTGACTACAGGCACATTCTAGACACCCACAATACGGTCTGTTTGTTCCCGCTGGAAGTGCCCGGTGAATTCTGTCTGTCTGTCACAGTCAGCACACAGCTGAAAGCTGCTGAGACCGTGTGACAGCCTCAGCTTGGAGAAAGGGCTCAGTCTTTCAGTCTGTGAGATTTTTATGCCGTTCACTGCTTTGACGTAAAGGTGTTTGTGCGGCAGCAGCTTCAGCAGTTGTAGCACACGAGTCAGAAGGAGACCACTGCAAATCTGACTGCCCAGATATCACTTCTGTATGGAGGCATGTACATTTATACAAATTGAATTTCAGTTTCTATTGACTGTGATGGAAGGTTCATTTTACCTCAAACTCTGGAAGCCATTCCTGTTTCATGTTGGTTCCTGAATACATGCACCAAAACCAAACAATTGGAGACAATATTTGAAGGTGTGGCCTTAGAAAAAGTCACTTTCCAATGAAAAGAAAAGAATTCAGGGAAGAACACATTCAGATTTCAATGGATTGTGAAGCTCATAGACATGGGTACATGATGATGGTCAAATAGAACGTATTTTGGAACTAGAGTTCAAAGATGATACACAAGTACACATGGTATTTTGGGTTCTGTGATGCATATACCAGCATTTTTTTTTTTGTTAATGAGGGAAGAGACTTGAAGAACATAATTTTAGAAGATCACAGGAGTTGTAAGAATGCAAAAGCACTTCAAGTCTTCTAAGTCTTAAAAGAGCTGGGTTTCTATGATGATAGATCAAACAAAAAAATCTCTGTTAAGAACATTTTAATGACAATGATTCACTTGAATAAACCTAAGGCTTCTCTTACCAATCTTTTTTTCTAAAATAGTATTTAATATCTGAAGATATAAAAAATATTTGTAGTCTTGAAAATTATTTTTATTGTCTATTTTATGTCCTGTACATGCCTCTTTCAGGAATTATTAAAGAAGCACGAGTCATACGGCACTCATTTACTCTTGGCTCATGGCCATCCTCAATATACATTTTGCTATTTTCAAAACCATTTGCAGGTACATATGCATGAAAATATTGTTGTGTCAAGTCCCAAGATCACAGTTAGCACAGCATACATTGTTCATCTGGATATTTACAAAGTTTTAAAGCACATAAAATTGTGCATTATTATGTACCAAAGTTTAAACTTTAACATACGCTTGGTTGCATAAATAGCAACAAGTTACAATAAAAATCTGAACAAAGACAACCAATAAACAGCCAAATTGCTATGTACAAACAAGGCAGGAAGCAATTAAACACTGCCTTGCACGTTTCACTTAAATTACTTTTTCTCTGAGGGGAAAAAACAAACAACCCCTCTTCCCTTCCCCCAGGTCCTCAATAACCCTAAACAGTCTTCATTTTTATCAGCAAAATAACTGGAACTCCCATTGCATTCAGTAGGGGATTTGTTTGCATAATATAGAAGAGGAATTTGGTCCTTATTATAAAATGTACCAGTGTATTATGCAGTATCTATTTCCCCCTGGAGAACTGGTAGCACAGTAGCATGGTGGGCTCACTTTCTGAGCTCAGCTCCCACAACATGGCCCCTATGGGAATATTCCATGAGATAACTCTCCTTTCCTCTTCCTTCCACGTATCATTTTTTTACACCAGCATAAATGTGTAGCTTTCATGATGACTGCACTGATCCAGACCTGCAGCTGATAGCGAGCCAGCCCTGTGAGCAAGGGGAGGTGTGCTGATTCATGCAAAGCAATACTTGACTCAGCTTCAGTGGAACTGCTCTTGATTTACACTGGTGCAAAAGAACCTGGAAGGAGGTCTAAGGACAGCAGGATTTGGCCCAGACTGACCTTCTTATAAAGTAAACCACAAAAAGTCTGTGCGTTTAGCTTAAAATCTGCTTAATAAAATACTACGGTTCACAGTACTAAGGTAGATGAGTGCTACACCAATGACTTTCTGTAAGGTTAGAGCAAGTTCACATAGCTTTTCCAAGAAAGAAAATGAAAACAACACTAAACATTAAAAAACCCCTCATTATTTGACAGGCAAAGTAGATTTTCTGAAGCCTAGTGACAGGAAAACTTAGTAACACATCACACTTTCATAGGACGACTGGTTTAAAGGCTAAATCTTGCCCAAGATACTGTGGTGTGAAAAGGCTGAGGAAGATATTCTGGCCTGGCTCTTACTTCACCCCAAAAGCCCAGTATGACAGACAGCTAGTGAGGGCTCATAAACATGAGTTCTGAGGAGAAATGGTCTCTGAGCTGGTAAGATCTGCACAGCTTTCAACAAGAGGTGAGGCCTGCTCCAAAGCCAATCTAATCAACAAAACACCTCCTAGTGATTTTGCAAATGCCTACTTAGAAGAGAGGGCTGGAGCTGGTAAGAGCACAAAAGAGGGATGAACTGCAGAGCAAAGCACACAGTCGCACACTGCCTGCCTTGCCCTGGGTTTTTGCAAAGAATATACTGGGCCAACAGCTCTGCTTCTCACTTCTGGGCATGATTTAGCCTTATGAATTCTACTTCATGGAATCAAAAGATAAATTGTACTTACAAATACAGTATTCTAGCTATTGAATGTTTCTCTGTAGTGAAAGAGACCCAACCTGATAAAATCTCCGTTGTCTGAAAATTCAAGGCCTCTTTACTAAAAATACTTTTTGCTGATGGCAAAGTTCAACACCTCAGAGAAATTCAGAGTAAGTTTCCAAGCTGGATGAGATATTTTCAAATACACTATAACCTTGTTGTTTGTAAGGCTGTGTTGAAGTTTTACATAACAGTCATGAGCCATGCATTTAAACACTTTTAAAAGAGTTGACCAGCAACTTAATGCATTTCTTTATACCATAGAGAATTTAAAGATGCACCATCTCTTTCCAAAACACTCTAAACATAAATATTCAGGATAAAATATTCCATCTTCCCCCTCTAATGTCTGTATTTAAAAATATTAATGTATAGATTTCTCTCTGTGTGCTCTTACTGTATAGAAAATCCAACTGCTAATTGATATCTAAAGGGAAAAAACTAATACAAGCCTGGGAAAGAAATCCTTGAGACACTGGCTTCTTGGGGCAAAGTGTCCATGGACAGACTGCCTTGCAGATGCAAGGAATTTTGTGTGTAAACCTTGCAGTTACCTGTATCTTGCTTCCTAGCAGCAGGAACAGGAAAGTTTTAGACCGTAGGAGATATGGTTCACTTTTTCTCTCTTCCTGTGGAGTCAATAGTATTCAAGCACTATATTCTTTTCCAGTCAGTCCAAGTCATGCCTGGAAGTAGGAGGGACTGAGTTCAGCCCAGGTGAAAATATACTCCCTGGAAAATGCAGAACAAAGGTTCTGTGGCAAGATATATGAGTAAGAGAGAGAGATATCCAGAAACTTGCAAAGCCTAAGCACCCATTTTAGAGCAGAGCTTCAGCTGACATAAGTGGGTACAGGCTGATTTGAATGAGCTGTCTGCTGGCTAATGAAATTCTAGTGTGCTGTGGGCGTTGAGCCACAGCATTTCCCATTTCTGTGCAAGAATCCTTGGACAGGCACTCTAGCTCAACCTGGAGAAAGGGTTCCTAGTAATTAAAGCAAAAGCCTTTAAGCTCTGCTCCAAAGAGTCACTCCTGCCTTTATGGAGAGGGGAGAACAGTATTGTATTTTGCAGGATTCTTCTGAATTGCTGTAAGTGCTTGTGAAATGTGAGTGAACTTCCTAAGAGAAGCACAGAAGTATGGTTAGTATTGTGACAGTACACTACTTTCTTCTGCTTGTTTGTTTATTTGTGGGTGTTTATTATTGTTGTTTTAGGAAGCTCCTTTACTCACCCACCCACTGAATAGGTAGGGATAGAAATTTTGAACAAAGAACACATCTTCCTACCAAAAGAGAATCCAGAAGTATTTAAAGTCAGAACTATCAATTAATACTTTGACTATTAAAGTATGTAGAAGAGGCTCAATCTAGAGATGACAGGATTAAGGAAGCACACGCCATTGGCCATCACATAAACACTGCTTCCACATAATCAGGTTAAATCAATATGGGGTAGATTGTGGCTGGCATTTGTACTCCCAGAGTCAAATTCTGTCTTAGCACAGAAGATTACAAGGAAGTCAAGCCCTTTCTACCAGCAAAGAATCCAGTGCTTTATTAGATGCATGACTACTTCTGGAAAAGTCCAGCAGCAGAAGTAGATAACAGAGATTTTTTACATCCTTATCTAACCAGCAGCATGTACCTGTTGTGCTGTAGATTTTGCTACTTCTTGCAGTCGCTGTTCTTGAAAAGCCAAAGCAAAGCAAAGTGTGTTTCATTTAGGAACATCTTGTTTTATCTCATCACTTCCTGCAAAAACATATGGCTTCAGCATATTGTTATTTTTGTTCTTCTTTTGTTCATCAATAGACAGTTTTATGGCAGTTCTACTTAGAGGCTAAACAGATTAAGGGAGCCTGGGCTAGATGCTGGGTACTAAAAACAATGTAAATTATTTTGACTTCTGAATCTGAGCCTTACATTGTCCCGTCTCTCTCTCCCTGGTGAAAAGCCTTCTGATAATGGACATAGTCTAATGTAACAAGCTGTTACTGCCTTCAGTGACAGTAAAACATCACTGGTTCTGTGATGTGTGAGTCAGGTTTTCCCTCTGCAGTTCCATGTGGCATGAAACATTCAATGTATGTCCTTCTAACTGCAAATTGGCACTGACACTTCTGCTCCCCCCCTGCATCTTCTCACCCACAGGAATTTTCAATGTGGGTCTCATTCAGACCCTGTGGAAGTGAATGGAAGTCTTTCCATCCTCACTGAGTTCTGGATCAGCTAATGAATGAATATTTTTGGTACAAAAATTTAGCCTCCCTCTCCCCAAAAGAGAAATTACAAATGTAAATCCCTTATAGAAAGTTTCTGCCCTTATGTTACTGCAAAGACGCTTCTTGGCTTCCACATACTGACCAAGCATAAAATAGTGAATAACATTTATTTTTGAATTTATAGATTGAGTTCACAGGGATTTTAATAGCACTGGGGTTATGGAAGTGCTATTTTAATAAGGACCACAGATCATGGGCCCAAATCCTTACCTTTACCTCAAGGACTTGTAAACTCAGCTATTTAACTTGAATCTCTTTATTGGAAGTCTTAGAATGTATCCACCTGGAGGCTGAAAAATTGAAAGGTAGAAGGCTGGGCAAACATGGAGTGAGGGAATTTAACCGGCAGGAATGTGGCCTATAAAATTAAACTTCAAGAACTGTTTAAGAAAAATTAAAGCTTGTGCAACAGCTGGGGTTTCTCTCCACATTAGTTCATTTCTTAGTGACTCAAATGTTGTGATTCTCATTAATACAGATCTCAGTTTTGAGATCGTCTTCTGTAGTACTGTAACTCTCATTCTGGTTGCAAAGGACAAACTCATGACTCGCTGTGATCTGCCTTTAGACAAATACAATGTGCTAAAACATCACCTCCACCCTCCTTATGATAGTCATATTTATTGATGGCCCAAGTGAAAAAACTTAGATTCAAACTGAATCCCTAATCTGAGTTGCCAGCACACCCCAATCTCAGCCATGGTGATCAAGTACCTCTGAACTTTACAGTGAATATTCAGGAACAAAAGCAGGGGCATTTCTTTCCAATAGGTATATGAGAGTGTGGCAACATAAAAATGTGCCCTTGTGTGGTGGGCAGAAGGAAAGACGAAGCTTTGCATCACTCTCACTCAGCCCCTGCATGTTATTCCTTCAGAACTTGGCCTCACTCTGCCTGCTTTTGACCTCAAAGCTTCACCTCCTAAACTTTTTAAATAACTTGCTACTTGTATAATTTGAAATCCAAGCCCCTGAATAAAACCCACTGTGATAATGATGTCAGGCTCTGCCAGCGTTGACTGCATTTTCTAGATAACGAAAGAATTTCCATTTCTCTGTAAGTGACTAGAAACTCTGGGTTAACTGTGTTACCAGACCAGTTAGCACTTCAGTTATGTGCCATCTGAATCCATTCAAGAAGTCTGAAGAGTTGAAAACATTCTAGGAGATGGTGGAAAACAGGTTACTACAAGTTTAGGACACAGCCCTAACGTGAGGACACCAAGGATGTTACAGTTTCTGCCGACTTGCAGGCAGAATGACTCATGCTTAATATTTTGCATGCTCAGAGAAACATGGAACTCAAGAGGACTGCAAATCCCCATTGCTGGATTTGCAGCCACAGGTTGTTCTGTTCTGTGGTGACTGTTACCACTCTACCTGCAAAACTGCAGATGCCAATAATAATACTCACATCAGGACAGATACTCCTGCAAAACCAGAAATCTGGTGTTGAAGTCAAAAGATTGGGATGCTTTTGAGTGGCATGAGTTGCCATTTCAGGAGCTAGATTTTTTACAAGTGCTTTTCAAAAAGTATGGCCCTATGTGCATAATGCTGTCTCATGGTGGAGCAATGGGAAGCAGTGCAGAAGCCCGTGGTTAAAGTGTGCTGCTGAAGACTTCTGAGGCAGCAGAGCTCGACTGGTCATCTGGACCCGTTATCTCTTGCATAGCATTGTGCACATCCCTGTGTTCTACAGATTGTGTGCTCGTTGCCCAGGACTTGCCATCTTCATCCAGAAATGTTGTTCTATAAGGCTCCACGAGTATCCTTTGGGCATTCTGCCTTGATTCCTCATACTTGCCTTTCCCATCTTCTGGAAGGCTGGAAGTATGAGGTAAGAAAGTGCTCCGAGACCCATCGATGGGAAGCTTTAACTGGTCACTGGAGGTAGGTTCTTGAGACAAATCTGAAGATCTCATGAGGTGCTGAGTATACACTCCTTCAGACAGAGAGCCAGCCTGTGTCTCGCTGTGCACGCGCAGCCAGCGATGGTGCCGGCTGAAGTAGCTGTAATGTTGGTGCTTCCCTAGCTTCTTTTTTCCTAAAAAGCTCAATGGCTGCTTAGAGCTAGAGGACTTGTCTATGCTCTTTGATGTAAGCCCTGACACTGTTAGATTGCTCATATACTCTGTGCAACATTCAGCGTTGTTATCGAAAACACCACGCTCTGTCAGACCTTCTTTCAACGTCAGGCAGGGCTTCATGTCGTGCACTTGGAGAACATCGGGTGCACTGCCACCCAGGCCACTGCCTGCCTGCTGGGAGATGTCATGTGAGGAGGAGTAAATCAGGTCTAATTCTCTGGGGCTTAATGCATCACTGGAGTCATAGTCACTGTCAGTGGGAAGGAATACTTCAGAGCAGCCTTCTTCATCAGAGCAGGGCTGGGAATCTGCAAAGAGAGCAGAAGACAAGCACTGCAGAGGAATTGCTTAACTCTTTTGTTGGGGTTTTTCTTAATTTATAATCAAATCTACAGTTCTTAAATAAGTATGTGTGCTTCCTCTCTGGCATTGTCCATGGGCCTGGGTGACAGCAAAGACAGCAGTCAGGAAGGATGTACAGGTGTGTTAGAGAGGTGGTGGTGGAAGTAGAAGAAACAAAAAAGATTGTTATATTGAGTACTGGGAAGAACTTGAATTGAGATTAAGATCTAAAAGGATTGTTTTTCTGTTATCTGGTGTTAACCAAATTTCATAGATACAGAGATTTAGGAGAAAGAAAAACTCTAATCCAGATTCTGTTTTTATGAAAGATGTCAATTGACCTACTCCAGATTCACACCCCTGTAAGTGTGAGTGGGGTGCAACTGTATGTGTGTGTAAGAGGCTTGAGGAAAGATGTGGACGTAGTGGAACAAAAGCTACATGTTATATATGTTGAAATCCAAAGCAGGGACACTTAATTCAAATGTGAGTTTGTTGACCAAAACTGACACTGATACTGAAATCACTGCTGTCTTTTGGCTAGAGAAGGATCAATAAAGTAATAAATAGTGATAAATGGACAGAATGGATTGATGCTCCACTGCCCTGGGTGGTTTATATCAGATCCAAGGAAAAAAACCTGTACATTTTATACAGTGCTGACATTAACCTAGTGTAAATGACCATAGGGCACAGCAATAACGAATCAGGCCCATGCAGGACAAGATAATGCTCTAATTTACATGATGCCAGAGCTAAGGATTATTCTGCAATCATGGTCTGTAATATAGGGGAAATATAAGCTCGAGGAGAGATGCTGAGAAAGAACACCACTGTGTAACGGAGCCCAAATTATCAGTACAAAAAATGGTCAGGACACTTGTTTAATGCAGTATTTGTTGCTTTTGTTTCTACTGTTAATTTACTTGTTGCTTAAAAACAGTTCAGCAGATGATGGTTTACATTTTTCTCCAATTTGCTATTTTGTTAACAAATTAGGTGTTACTGTTGAATTTGCTTTACCTTTGTTTGCTGTGATCTATTTCTTTCATCAGTTTAATTTTTCAGCTGTACAGAGAAGCAATAATGGTCAATGAGGTGGGTACTTATTTATGTAGGTCTGTGTTTTAAAATGCTTGTCCACACCACAGAGAACACTGAGGTGTGTGAAAACAACTGTTAAACTGGACCATTGGCACTAAAATTTGCCTTTTCTAAAGAAAGTAAGAGGAGTATAGCGAAGAATTGCTCCAAATCAGAGGAACAGTCAAAGCATGGAAAGAAAATGGCTGTAAAATTAGAGAAATAGAGGGTGACAAATGGAAACTGTGGAAAAGTCTGACTTGGATTCCAGACAAATTGTTAGAAACTATGGTGATGAATAGATAGATATGTGAGTGAAGAGAAAGGATCAATAGCTTTTGCTTAGTAATTCATGGCTCAGCAGTCTAATAAAACTCCAAACATGTGCACAATTCAAACACAGGCGTCCTTAGATTTCTGAAGAGCTTTTGACAAAGTTGTTTACCACAGGTTCTGAAGCAATCAAGCTGCAGTTTAGATAAAGCTCATAAAGCTGCCTCTGTATATTAATAGCAGTTTATTTGTGTAGATGACAACTGAAGTAGTCAGCTTTCCCTATGGATAGATTTTACTAATTCTAGACATCATGGAGAAGTCAATGATAGCACTTGTCCCTTCCAGCCTCTTCTTTAAATGATCTGGAACAGTGAGGTGGTGAAGTTGGCTGACTGATGAGCAATTATTCTGAGCAACTGAAGTGAAAATATGATTGTAAAGAGTGTAGAAGGGTACCAGGATATTGAGTGGCAATGGATTGGTAAATGGATTGTTAAAATACCTTGGCAGGTATGGGGAAAATTTACTCCTTTTATAAAAAGACATACAAGACCAAAAGTGAGTTCAAAGATTTTGCTTGATGAACAACAAAAAGTTCTCTTACCACTCACAGCTTTTCTCCTCTGGATTCTAGCCTCAGGTGAAGGGGGAGGTGAAGGAAGACAGTCTAGATGTGAAGAGCTTGAACTGACTTTCTTTTGAGAATGGTCTTCTGAAAGATCCACAAGCTTTTTAATGGGTAGGCCTGCTGCTGGCTGCTTGTACCTTGCATACTGCAGTGCTTCTGTGATCCATCTCATTTCCTTCCAGATCTCATCAATTTGCTGTGGCAGAAAAAATGGTGAAAAAGTACAGTTAAGTCTGTGTATTAAGCATGTACTTCCTTCAAGTGCCAAAGCAGGTGTGTAGTCACTGCCAACAGAGAGGAGCATGTTTCTCTGACAGGACACTTCACATTTAAGTGGTCTGAACTGCCTTTGGTTAGGTGCTTGTTTTCCTCCACCACTGCAGATGCTGCTTGGAATCACCAGACTCTCAAATGAGGTACTTGGTTAAGAACCTGTAGTTAGGAGGGGTGAATCCAGGCCTAGATTTTGACATGGAAAGAAAATGAAAATTGTCTATGATAGAGTGAAAAATTTGACCAGTTATTGAGCACATTTGAAAGTGGTTTCCCTCTGTACTGGAATGAAAGCAAGACTTCCTGAGCATCTTTGCAAACCCAGGATTTTGTTCAAAAGTGGAGTGCTCAGATCAATCCTAGTTTTTAACAGAATAAGAATATACCTGCAAGAAGAATATGCAAACATTGAGTGTTGAAGTGCATCAATGAGCTGAGCTGCAAGTTTCTCTCTTATGATCATTTTAATAGCATAAATCTACATTAAGACACTTCTAACTTATTCCTGTTGATGGCAATAAGAGACAAGTGCCTAAATCAATAGCAGGATATAGCTTTAAGTATCTGTGCACAGAGGAATCGTGTTGTTTAATGCAGGCTTTCAGAGACTTTTGGTAATGGAAAACTTTTAACATCTTCAAGCAATTCAAGATCTTTGATGACTTGAGCAAATATTGCTGCAGCCATCAAATGATAGTAGTTGTGAATAAAATCTTCTTCTTCAGTATCCTTTCTAGAACTTCCCTTGTACTTCTCTCCCTACAGAAGACTCTGCATTCAAAGAAATGAGCCTTCATATTAATATTGCAGTGTTTTAGGGACGCTGCTTTACAGTTACACAAGCTGCATTCTGCAGGAACGGGTCAGTAAATGGATAGGCAAAGGTAAGTGGTACTTTGTGCAGTGATATTATCAAAGGAAGTAACAGAGAGGTCTGTGAAATGGAGACTGCAGACTGATGTATTCCAGGATGACTTCCCCAGCAGATAATCTTGACTGGAGATAGTTCTTCCCAAAATGTGCAAACTGTGATTTTTTTTGCCAAAGGATGTGGCAGATGCCAGATTAGCCAGGGTAGTTCTTGATGAACTAACTGTCTGGAGACAGGAGAGCTGGGTAGATTGTTCTTTGTTTTGACCTAGTATGGCCATTTGTATGTAAAGGTGAAATCCCGACTCCAATGACATCAGTGCAAGCCTTGCCACTGAGTTAATTTGAGCTAAGAATATACACTGATAAGAATAGCAAATGATTCAGAGATTAATTCATAATCCAACATCCTTTCAAGACTTCAGTGTAGCTCCATGAAGAGAATGCCAGTTAGCAAACCTCTCACCTATTGGATTTTGGAGGTTCTGTATTTCCTTTCTGTGATCCTCCCTCAAGCCCAAACAAAACCCATGCCGTTTAACCAAATGCAAATCCTGTTGTTTTTCTCCCTGATGCCATTCTGCAGTGTCTCCTGGGATAATGGACCAGTCATTTCAATGAGCTGTGGCTCTTCTACAATTTAGGAATGTTGAATGCATTGTGCTATATAAACTACAGCTTCAGTTTTAGTTTCAGTGTCTGTAGGTTTCTTTCCTTGCTGGTAAAGACTCCAAGTCCCTTATCTGCTCCTTGTTTGTTTTCTTGGTTTTCTGTTTTGGGTGGTTTTTTTAATTTTTACTTTCCAGTTGCCCTCTGGCTCCTTTTCAGACTGCATTTATATAGACTGCCTTGCTCTTTACAATGTTTGGTTTGTGTAGAGACTTCAACACTGTCTTAGATCTAGGATCACACAAATGCTCTTGCGGTTTTGTGGTCACCACTGAAGATTGCGGTATGTGGTGGGCTGAGATATTTTGTGCCAATAGGTGGAATACAGCTGGTTTTCATTTGAGGGGAAACCTGACAAGGCTAATACACTGTCACAATAATTCAGCACAAAACATTGAAGTTTAGAATGTTCTCCTGTATTTTCCCAGTGTATATATGTGACTCAAACACTTTGGAGGAGAGGAGCACAGAACTGTCCATACAGTGAACTAGTATTAATAGACATAGATTTGTTTTTGATGGGAAGGATACAAATCTTCCAAATTCTCCTGAACACTGGAGATTTTCTGAGTGTCAAGAATGGGATGATGAGAAGGAAGGAGACAACTGAGCTGGGAAAGCACAACAGAATGTTTGTCTCTGCCCCCCTGAAAAAAACCCTCTGTAGTGGGACAGGGCAACGGGCATCTGAATTCAGAACAAACAGAAATATCATCTTGTTCATAGTTATGGAGGGCCAAATGTATTATCAATGGGATAAATGGTTACCTTGGCCCCTATTCCAACAGAAGGTTGCTTGAATACTAAGAATATAGAGCTGTAAACTTGGCTGCACCTCACTTGTAGAAAGATCAAGCGTGTCCATTGATACACTCTGCAAAGGTCATGAGCTTTGTGTATAAATAACCAATTGGCAGGATGGTTTGTGAAAGGACAGGGCTCGCTCTGCTGCCCAGTGGGGTGCAGTTCAAACATCCCTGAATTGAGTAGGTAAAGTCCCAATCTGGGAATAGTACAGGAAAATCAGTGTGTGAGGGAGAGAACAAGCAAGATGGACAAGTCTGATAACATTTGTGATCCTGTGCACTGAGGGACTTAAGCAGTATCACTGCGTGATGCTGGACAGGCTTACAGACACTTTTGGGGCCAGCTTGCCATCTTAACTGCAGAGCTGCTTTCTTCACTGTGCAATTGTTGTCCACAACCTGGTCTAAATATTCAATCTAATTTTTTAATTGGCAATTCATCATGGTGAAAAATGTCCTTGATTCACAGAGAAAACCTCTTACCCAAATGAATGCCCAGGCATTGTACAAGCTTACCTCACATTAGATGGGGGGGGGGGAGTTTTACAAGCAGACTGACACGTTTCTTTATAACAGTCTAGTATATCTGTCATTTGATTTTACCCATAAAAATCCTTGTATAAAAGCAACAACTAAGGAAATCATGTTCTGGGTTTGAATTTCATAAAAACAGAATTGCACTTTTGATACAACTGCTCTTTTTATGATGTCTGTGAATAATTCTCCATTTAAATTTCAAATTACAGCCCTATGCAATTTTTAAGAAAGCCACCTTAAAATCTCCTTGGAATAGTCAGAAACAGACTATTACCTGTATGTAGTCTATAACTTGCTGGTGTCTTTGTTTGGCTGCAGCGACTTCACTGTCTGAAATTGCTTCCCTTAGGGACTGCTGGGTTTTCAGAGAGTCCAGCTCTATGACAGCAGAAAGGCGGCAATACAGGCTTATAAATTTTTCCTTGTAACAACAAAAATGAACTGTGAAAAGACCAAATGCAAAGGAAACATTGTTATATTCTGGTTGTGAAATATGAAATCCTTAGCTTTCAGAACACAAATTTTGTTAAATATAATTACTAACTCTGGATGGGCTACTTTAAACTAGAAATAACTAAGAAAGGCTCTAATTCTCCTCTCATTTACACTGGATTTACTCTGTAACTTCACTGATTTCAAAAGAATCACTTCTAATTGAGATCTAAGTGAAGGGATAATCAGTATGCAGCTCCACAGGCTATCTTGCCCTTGATAACTTTAATCAGAAAGGCTGTTTCTGAGGCTTTTATAGCTTATAATTTCTTTTATCAAAGAAGTAGTGACATGACTGGAAAATGGAACTCATCTTTTATTTTAATTGAATGTTTCAGAAAGAAAGTATCATTTTGAAGGATGAAAACTTTCTGTAGGGCTGGGCTAGCTGAAATCAGTACCTCACAGTGGCAGTAAAGCACTTCAGTGCTATCACAGTTCCAGTGAAACAACTAAAACTTTTTTAGGTGTTGTCACACATCATCCTCTGAACTCTGATGCAGAAGGGTAACACAGCAAGTTCAGACCTCTTGCTTTGTGCAATTTGACTTTGGAGTGGCACAGAGCTATCTACAAAAGAGGCAACTAGGTGACAGAGACAGAACAGCTGCAGTGCCATGGAGCTTCACAGATGTTCATCTATCTGTTCCCCTAAAACCTACATTATTGCAGAACCTGCAGTTGCTCAGGCAAAACTTGCCACTTATCTCTACCAGCTGCTCTCTCTGCAGACATAATGAAACTTTCTGAGAACAAGTTTTCAGAACTACTTCCCTGTGCATTGGTGCTTCAATAAATGCTGGCACACAGGATGGTCTTACAGCAGCAAATGCCACTGGGCTTGCTACTGCTACTTTTCTGGATCATGGCATGATATTTTTCAGGGTTTTTCATGTGTAAACTGCATATATTTGTCTTATTGTAGATATTAAAAAGGAAATAAAAAGTATCCCATGTCTACTTATCCCTTGCAAACAACACAGTAATTGAGACAAATTTCTCAAACTAAGAAATCCAGTCACAGAAACATCATTAGCATGACAATAAAATCCTAATCTGAACATGGAAACCCTACAAGTAAAGAGTGAAAGAAAGAATTCTACCTTCTGGTTTCTCAAGGATGCCTAGATATTGCAGGGATCCAGTCTGAATAGTGTGTGGTCTTACAGTATATATGCCATATGTGGTGGACTCTTGAGTGAATTACAGCCGTGGTTTCAGCTCCAGTGCTGAAGTTTCTAGCCTTTGTGGTTTTAAGTCAGACTCTTTAATGTTACTTTAACAAATGTTACTTCAACGTAGTCTTTTGTGGTTATGCAATTATATACTTGGTAGCCACCAGCTAATGGAGAATGGAAGCTTCTAATATTTGAGATGTGAATCACAGTCACTTTATAGAGCATCAGGGATACATATGTAATAATTCATATAGAAATGTCATCTGCCTTTGGCCAGATGATTGCTCATTTTAAGGAAATACTCAAAAGTAAAATTTAGATCTCCATACTGTTTTCTCCACCATAAAGTGCTTTCCCACTGCAGCAACATTGCTGAACAGAGAGGTCTGCACCCAGAATGCCTTTTGAGAAATTAATCTGTTGCATGTTTATCTGCACCCTATCATCCCATTCAGTGTCTATTGCTGTGTAAGCCCAATGCAAACCATGTCACAGAAGTGAAAAGGGCTCCTGCCCCTGGCCTGTGTACCACAGAATGAGAGTTGAGTAGTCCTCACAGCCTCTGGTGCAGAGATTAATTTCACCAGAGATGAATATGCAGCAGTCTCTCCTCATGGGGAGAAATGATAGCTCAATACACAGAGTCTAACTGTAGACTTCGTGGGTGGTGTCAATAAGAAGATAAGTCTGGCTTTAGGGCACTATAGCCATGGCCATGTGACCTAAAATACTGAACTAACTCTTCTAGTTCAATTCCTTTGAAGGGATAACTGTTCCTTGGCAGACTAAACCCTCTCATTTCTTGTCTGTCTGTACCACTCATAATTTTCTGGCAGCTCAGCTGTCCTCTGTCCTCCCATGACCAGCATAAAACCCCAGAGCTGTCACAGGCAGCGCTCTGTGTGTTCTGGCTGGTGTGCCATAGACACAATCTTACATTCCTGCCTGGTCCAAAGGAAATTTGTGATGCTGGATGAAGGTAGGACATGGATCTATTGTGACTGCAGAAACGTAGTCTTGGTGAGACCCTCTATTAACACCTAATCACCATTCTCCTACCTAGCAACTCTAACAACACTTAAAAATGATATATGTGAAACAGAATGGTAATGGTGTCACAAGGATGCTTGGGAGAGGTATCACTGAGGACACAGCTGCTGATAGAGACTCATTCTGTAGTGGCTCCTTGTGTACTGACTCCATCAGCTTTGGCTCATGTCATTCTCTCTTCACCAAGGCAGAGGAAAGAACACTATCCAGTTTTACAGGCCAGAGGAAAACAGAAGAGACTAACGTGTAAGGCTCAGCAGTCCCCATACTTACAATATTCTTTCTAAAAAGAACTATTAAGTCTTTATGAGCTGCTTTTATGTGGAACCTTTCTTTTCTCTGTGGACCAAAGAAGAAGAAATGAGAAACAGAGGACCTTGAAGCTAAAGAATCTTAGACCTTCTGTGAGACAGCTGGAAAACTCTGTTTTGAGGAATTCTTACCCAGCCAGCAGTGCAGCAGAACAAGAGAGCTGCATCTGCTACAGCACGGGATGATCTCCCTAAAGAAATAGATTCGAGTCCAGCGCTGTGGCATTTTTCACAACAGTCTTTTGCTGCACCACAGCAACAGGACTGAGACTGTTGCATTTTTCCGGGAATCAGAAGGAAAAAGGTGACCCTCAAATGGGAAACTCCTCTCAGACCTTTCACAAAGCTGTGAGAGAGTCAGACCTCGAGTAGGACTATCTGCAGTCAGTAGCTGGCAAAATTGTCCTCTACAAAACTGGTGGTTATTCTTGTGCCAATTTAGAGGGACAACTTTTTGCATCTCTTTTCACACTCCAATGTTACTGTGTTGTGTGTAAGTTTTTGGTTCTGTTTTTTAAAGGACATCATCTTCCAAATAAGCTCATAGACACATACTGGATAACTGTGGGCTTTGCTCTATGCGTTGCATTTCAGCAATGATTGCTACAGTATATGCTTTAACTGCTCTGCTCTCTCTATACCTTGTACACAGTTATAGGTAGTGTTGTTGCCAAAGCCATCATGTGATTTATTGACTCTCCACTGGGACAAGGGGGAAAACAGATACAACTTTGTGATTTTATTATAAGGAGACTGGGTTAATATTTCTAGGTGAAGCAAGCTACTATACCGAGTTCAAACATCTGAAGAGGGAGGTTAAGAAATCCTGAGTGTGGGGTGTAAGGATTATTCTGTCCTGGGGCAGTGCAGACGTCGTCTGAGGCGGGGAGCAGGAGAAGAAAGGAGACATTGTGACCCAGTTCCAACACCTCCTGTGTATACAGACGGAAGTGCTTAGCCTGTGGAGGGACACGCGCGGGGGAAGAAATAGGAGAGAATTACAACATGGCACTTATATAAACAACACCCCAAATGATATAAAACATTAAAGAAAATTTGCACAACATCAAGCTCGGAATTTTTATAAAACATAAATATTTTTTGGGGGGGGCACTAAATGTGGGTTCATGTCACTACATAAAATAAAGATTTAAAGCTGCAATGTTCCACATTAAAACAACACACACAGGCACAACCCCCCTGAAAACAACATTTATGTTTCTTATTAGGCAGAAAATGATCACATGCCACGTGCTTTTCAAGATTATGATTGCATAATTATGTGAAAACATGAAAATGGATTCAATTAAAAACCTTTAAGATTCAATTTAGGGTTGGTTAAGAGAAATATGCGGCTCTCCCTCAACACAGCATTGAAAAGGTTTAACAAGTGCTGCAGCAAGAGAAAGTGGCACACACAGGACTTGGCCTGAGGCTGCTGTAGGGCTGTTGTGTGCAGCACTGCATTTTACCCTGGGCGTGCACCATGTCAATGTCCATGATTCTATTTACTACAAAACCAATAAAACACCAAAAATAAATCGTTTGAATTAAAAATTCAATTCATAAACATAGAAGCTTGGTCCTGAGTCATCAAAACATTTGCAACTGTATCTAACTGCATGGTCATGTTTCTGTCTATCTCATGCACAATAGATGAGCTTAGAGGCTCAGCTGAACTGCAGGCTAAGAACTTACTGCACATGGATTGAAGTATTTTAGTCCCTGGCTAAAAATAAAGAGAAAAGAAAAGAAAAAAATGCACAAAAGCTATAACCTCCAAGAAAATGCACAAACATAGAGAGACCTGTACAGAGCCCTATTGAATCAGAGTGACTGACCACAAGGCAGCACACCATCTGTCTTAATTTTGGATTTGCTTGAGTCTTACTTGGCTCTTCCCAGGCTAGAAGGTGCAGCACTGATGGATTTCTTTTTAAAAGCCAAGACTAAACCCTTCAAAATCAAGAAACGTAGAACCAGATTCATTTATTTTAAGGCTACATCTTTCTAGCTGCACAAACAGATCTTGAAGTGAATGTAAAGACGATTTACTTCTACTTGAAGCTCTCTTTACCCTCGTAGACCAAAATAAAATGGAATTCATGTAAACAGGAAACAAACTCCTTAGCTTATTTTTTCATGGATCTTTCACATTATAGATTATCCTCCCTGACTTTATTTATTCACATATGTATTTCTTCTACCTAAATGTAAAGCCAGAAGCCAGATACCTCTCCTCACCCACAGCAATCTGGAGGTCTGGAACTATGTGTTTCAGAAGTGCTACCTTTATCTGTGCATTAAGGAATACCAGAACGATGTGCCTTGAGCAAGCCTTTCATACACCTTCACTGTTACCTTCAAAAGAACACCCAATTGCCCTGCCTGCCTGGAAAACTCCCTATTTTTCTTTGCCAGATGAGTAAAGGTGCTCACAACTACTAGTTCTGTGCAAAAGTGGTTATTTGCACCTGCCTGAACTCACACTGATATGCTAACAGACACAAAATTAGGAGCTAATTGAAAACATGTCTCTTAATCCTTATACGTCCAAATATTCAGGAAAATGTCTGTTTTATTGAAGATGTTTGCCCCTACTTGGGATGATGGAATACAAAACTTCTCTGCTCCCCTTTTCTTGCAACTGTACCATTTAATCCCTACTTGACAGTTGCACAGTTTGCAGCTTTTAGTTGTATTCTTAAGAATCAGTTTTTAAAAAGGTGATAAATACCACAAAGGAAAATACCTGATGCAGAGGTAGATTAATCTGTTTAAGGAGAGCTTTCACTGCCATCTGGAGCTCATACAAGAACAATTGAGTAGGGCAGTCTGAAGTATGATCCATACTTTCCACAGATTCTGAGCCAGAAAGTGTTTGGATCCATTCCCACTCATCTCTGTATGTTGAGTCAAGTTAAAATTAGAAATACAACAAAAGTTCAGTGCACAAGCAGGAATTCAGTGTATGTGCAGTTGGGATCTGTTGATAGTTTAATCCTCATATAGCAAAACATTCTAAACTTCTGCAATCTTGATTGTTTGTGGTTAAAATCTGACTTTGAAAAGTTTAATTTTTCTAGCACATGTACATGAGGCTGAGCATTCCTTGCAAACCTCTGGAAGTCCAGCTGCCTTTGAAATATTTCCCTGAGGCTTCTCACTCCAGGTTTTCTTTTTCATAGACTTCATTCCCTATCTACTACAATATTTTTTAAAGTATGCATTGGAAATGACAACAGTGACAATCAGTGGGAAGTTTAATTTCTGTGACAGACTCTCTTGTACTTCCTGGTTTTCTTGACATATACCCATTCTGGACTTGATAAACATGGCAGTCATCTTTCTGGATGAAATCCTGGATTTATCCTGCCCAGTATTCAGTCTTAAAAAGCAGCCAGTGCCAAACACTCAAGAAAAAGAAGTACAGAAAACCCCACTACGAGTGCTGATGTGGTATAATTTGCTCCTCAAGAGAGATCTGATCTTAAACTTCAAGTGCCAGAGACTGTTACAAACTCTGAAGCTCTAGGCTTTATAGTCCTTCCAAAATTTTTGTTAGTGATAGCTACACATTCTGAATATCTTTGCTATGCATATAATTATCCAGTTCCTTCTTCATTCTCAGCTGGTTGCTGAAAGGATATGGGATTAAAAACCCTCAGAAATTAAAGCCAATAAAATGTGTTGCCCTCTAAGTGAGGACTAGACACTGCAAGTAAGTGCACTTGCCTTATAGAGCACAGCAGTTCAATGGCTGAGAGCATTTGTGTGAATGTGTATTTTTAATTGCTCTGTGTTTGCTGTGGATTAGAGTGAGAAACCAGATATTACACAGAATACATACCAACACCCTGTCATCAGTGAAAATCAATAGAGAGGGTGACATTGACTTCCCTGGAGGCTGAACCAGGGCTGTAGGCTATGATCTTCCTAACTGATATATGGAAGATCATTACCACTGTGCAGAATTTGAGTAACCCCAGAATACTATCCTTAGGATGTGTTCTGGATAGGCCTTCAGATTGCTGGAAATACTCACGTACATATCTTTAGCTCAGCATTGATCTCTGTTGTGATACACCTCTGAGCCAGACTTTGCTGGCAGGTTGCAAACATTTCAAAGAGGTTTGCAATGGCAAATTTCCCTAGGCATTTTGATTTGATCAGTTGATTCAAACTTAAAACAAATCTCCCTCTCACTGTGTGTGTATGTGACTATGTACATGTTCACTTACTTGGAGACATTGCTGTTGTCTCGGATTTTAACGTGACACAGGACATTGGGCAGCTTCTGCAAGACAAGTACTTTGATTTGATCCACAGAACTGCAGAGTTTAAGGTAACCCAGATACAAGCCAGGAGGGAGGCGTTGCTGACTTCGTTTGTGATAGGAAAGTATGTCCTGTTTTAAGAGAAAGAGTCCTACATTAAAATCTCTTTTTTTTCCACATAAGCAGAAGAGTTTGAGATCAAGAAGTAACAAATGTTTTTACAGACTTCTTTTTGTTTCAACGGTGTTCCCAATTCACAGACCATTTAAGCACATGCTTAAGCATATAAATAATCTCTGGTAGTTTGGATGCACTTGGATAACTTTTTGTTTAAAGCCATACACAAGCTCTCTAAGCTCTCCACATCAAGTAGGAATTGGCTCTAAAGAGCTGAGGTTTCAGATTCCTACAAATGTAGTATTTGAACTAGCTTAAATAGCACCCACCTCTGCACTCACGTCTGATCATTTCAGCAGTGACCTGTGTCAGGGAACTGATTTACCTGAAAAACAGCTCAGGAAAAGGAGCAGTTGTTTTTCAGCCAGAGCAGTTCTCTGGTTCATGCTTGGTGTGTAGCTACACGGATGGAGCAGATCAGCACTGGAGAAAGATATCACCTGGGGAAGGTGGGAGAGAGGGGCTGCAGAAGCCAGTACTGTCACCACAGAAATCCCTGTAGACTCTCAGCCTACATGGCTTGAAAATCTGTTTCACCTGCTGTCAACAGGAAGGTCTCTGTGAGCATGGGGTTGGTGGTTTGCAAGATTTAATTTGCAGTTGTATTTCCTGAACAAATATCTTCATCAACAAATAGTTCTTAGAAGGAATTAATAATGATGATGCAGTTGCTTCAGCCAGGAGACGTTTTTAAGGCTATGTATAGCAGTCCCCCAAAACTGCCCTAAAAATGGTGTCTGCTGCCATCCTGAGAAATATGTGCTTCTGCAATGGGTGAGGATTAAGACACCTGGCCTTGTGCCTTCATTCTTGGAACCATCAAATTATCTGCCAGTGCTATGTTTGGCTCTGACCAATGCAATTAGACCCTCATTTTCATGAGTACTTCATGAACAAAATACCCATTGGATGATTAAACAAGTAATAGAAGAAAGGGTGGGCATTAGATAGGAATGTGTAAACCATTAGGGGAACATTTTTTCCACTAAGATCTCTGTGGAAATCTGATCAGGCCTGTATTTTGGGTTTCCTAATATAAAACTTTTGCCCAGATTGAGATTTTTCTACACATTTAACACATTTTAATACATTAAATCTTACATAGCTCAGGTAAGTTTTATTGTCTTTTGGAAATTTTTTAATGACACAAAAGCCTGGTAATGTACATTTTGATTGCCTGTCAGTTTCTGGTATGAAAAGCACAGTCTCTGTGCAAGAAACTGCCTCTAATTAAAAAATTAACCACAGCACTCATCATTTAGTTGAGGCTGCAAAAGAAGGGACCGAGACAATGACTTGACTTGTGGTATTTTGGGTAGCTATGCAACTGAGTTCTAAAGAGATTGGCCACTGATATTTTGGGAGAAATAGGTTGATGTTACCTACAGAAAACATGTATTAATCTTATGTGAATTATCTACATTCAACAAGAGTTTGCAGATACCCTGGCTCTTGAAGAGCTGAAAAGCCATGGTTCTCAATGATGTCAACTGAGCTGACTATGCAGAGCAGCTTCAAAGGTCAATGCTTACCTTGGTATTTTTCTAATTGGGAAATCTAGAGGCAAGTTATGCAGAAATTAAGGGAGAGTTATGGTCAGCAAAGAATTCTTTAGCAACTATAGCAGGCTCCAAGGAACTATGAACCCCACAGAACAAGTTTATTAAGTAGAACAGTAAGGTTTTAAACCTAGATTTAGTGTTCAAGGTTGGATGGAAAAATCCTATGGAGCATAGAAACTGTAAGTGTCTGGATAGGTGCTTAAGAACATCCCAGAGAATTTTAAAGGTTTTTATATCCCTTGCCTCAGAATTCTATACCAAGGTTTCCCGAAACTGATAGAAACTACTATTCTCTACTAGGACTTTGAAGTAATTTCTTTAGAATGTCATGGATATTTTACATGTTAAGGATCTGATCCCAGACCCACTGGAAGTAATATAAGTCTTTGCTTTCAATGGGAGCCTTGCCATTAATTTTATTGGGCACTGGATTAAGGCCTAAAACCCTACAAGACTCTTCCAAAAATCAGGGCTCTGGCACAGACTTTACAAAAGCAAATAACACAGTAAGAGAAGCAAAGCACTACCTGGATTGTTATAAGCAAGATGTCTAATGCTGTTGGCTCCTCTGGAGTTGAAAGGGATTTCCTCTGGCTTTGTAGTTTGGATATTTGCATCCATTTGCCATTAAAAAATGAATAAAGACTCTCCACTTCTCTTATAGTAACTATCAGCATATTGCCATGTCGATCCTTGATTGGTTCATAAAAGACTCTGCCTAAATTGTGAGATCCCAGCAAATTCTGAAAAACAAGCAAAATATAAACTGAAAGTCATTTATTGCATATGAGGAAAGTGGTATTTTTAAACACTTAACTTCGTGCTCACTGACCACTCCTGTTCACTTCAACAAAAACTAGACACACGGTGTTTCACAAACCATTGCCCTACAGTCATATCATTCAGTGGCAAAAGGAAAAGTTTTTCCCTAGATTGTGTTTGTGAATTGAATTGTGGGCCCTCCAGTGTGTTTGGTCCAGCAGTGTTTAGTCCATCATTTAATGGAGAACATCTCCAAAGCCTTTGCCTTTGTAAACGGAAGCGCTGCAAATGTCAGAGATGACACAAAAATCATTTCTAATGGACACCTCAAATATTTTCTGTTAGGGTCATTAACTATAACCTCTGTTTTCTCTTCTCTGTTTTAAAATGATCCAGAGTATTTTCAGCAACAAAAGCAGAAGATTCTCATGTCTGTGTTGATTGTAAATAATTCTGGAGCTAAACTGCAGAGTGCGTTTGTGAAGGAACATAGAAGAGATTGAAGAGACGTGGGCCCTTTTCCTTTTACTTCAAATAACAAGAATGTGCTAGACAAAGCCAGCAGAAACTAACAAACTACCAGGGCAAAGCTCTCCAGGAAAATATGTGAGGATTAAAGAAAAGTAATTTAAAAAGACTCCACATAAAATACATATTTTGGTCAAAATCCCTTTTCTCACACAGTAAGGCATCTGCTTATAGGTGCAAACACACTCAATCCAGTGACCAGCCACTGAAGAGATTCCCAGATGTCTTAAAGAAAAATGCCTAACATTTGAAATATGCTCATTACTTTGGGACTTTTCAAGAGATCTACAGTAAGCTGGATCGGGATGAGGGTGGTTTAAAATGAAACTGGAATTCACGATGTAGCACACTGTGTGTTTAGGGAAGTGCTGCACATTAATTTAATGATATGGTAAATGGATAGGTTATCCAGAAATTATTTATCTGTACTTAGCAGGCAATATTTACTTATAAACTGTGTTATTAAACTGTTTCTAAATTCTCGATAGTCAGCACAACAACTGCTCTTTACGTGGCATAACTCAGCTATATTAGGTTCATGCATCCCTCTCCATGGCATACTGTTGATGTCTATTAGCTTCTCCCTTCTTCTTTTAGCTGTTATACCTTTTGAGGTTAGCCTCCATAACTGATTAACACTGGATGTCTTGAGTTTTGTGTTAATCCATGTGTCCATAGGAGGGACAAATCATTGCAGGTAGATATTAGCTTGTTAATCTTATTAATCACTGCAACCCGTGAATGTGCCTAGATGAAAGCAAACATTTCTCTGCTGTCACTGACTGTACTCTGAATGGCATTCTGGCACAGATAATAGGGGTATCTACAAATATGGGTGAGTGACTAATCCATACACTAAAAAAGTTTCATGTTTGTTTAGCTTGGCACCCCATCATTTGTGTTTTGCTTGCTTTAACAGGCAAAATTACAGTCCCTGTTGTCTCTGCATTGACTTTGTCCCCTAGCAGCTGTGTTGTCACTGATGTTTTCTATTCTGTCCTAAATTCCTGTGGAGTCAGTTTATTAACTGCCTCAATAAAATGTATCCAACTGTATAAACTTTATTGAGATCCTTCCATTGGTGGATCTCATTAGGCCACACACCGTTAGGGGCTGGCAGATCAGTGACAATCCCTGTGTTCATCAGGGGACAAAGCTAGCAGAACAAACCTTAAGGACAATACATTTGCCAAAAATCCAACAAATCAATACACCACATGGACACCTTTGCTGTGTCTCTGCACTTCATGTTCTGCTCTTAACATCTCCAGTAGCAAATAATAACACAATGTGCAAGGAACCTTGGTTATCTCAAAGCGAGGTCCTTGCACTCTAGCAATGCTTTGTTAAAGGCAATCTGCACAGAGGGAATGAAACAGCTAATCAAAGGAATACATGCTACCTAAGCTGAGCTAACCACACCAGAGGGAATGTTCAGCAGATACAGTTAAAACTTTCTTTAATGACAACTCAAAGAACTGACAAGCAGCTGCTGCTTAACACAGGTGGTCCCTCCAATAAAGGTACAGCAGCCTGGCATTCCATGTATTTCGAGATACTTTGGGGAAATCAGTCAAGACAGGTGGTTGCCCAGGAAGGCTACTCTCCCATTCAGCATGCTTTGCAAAAAGATGTAAAACAAACCCCACATGGATATTCTTAATAATGCCCACAAAGTACCTGGCTCTCATAGCTGCTATAAAACCTAGCTTATTGCACTGACTGGCAATAACAAGAGGGATGGCTATATGGCCCATACATCAGCCAAGCAATATGAAGATGTTCATTAAATCCATGACTGTACCATAGACTCTTCTGGGAAGTTTTGGTGTTTTCATTCAAACAAAAGGTAGGAGAAAGTGTGACCTAGCTATACTTTTTCTGTGGGAATCACGCACATTTTGTTTTGGAAATATGTTCTCCCACAAAAGTAAGTATTTTAGGAAAGTGTCTGCCTTCTGGCTAGAGATCTCATCATGAACTCCATTCTTCAAAAGATTTTCAGTGAGTGTCAAAATGGCCTGCTGGAGAAAGTATAACTACTATTTGCATTGCAAATTGTAGATCAAGACACAAAAAAATGGTGTGACCTGTTCACTCAGGTTGGATCAGTGGCACAGGTTGAGTTGAAGTCATCCTGGGAGTCAATGCTATGCCTTAACAACATGCTTCAAATACTACATGTAGTGCTACTGTCCTTACCACTCTGCTGAAGGGTCAGCATTAAATATATCTGGGCCACTTAATCTCTCTCAGTATCTATTTTTAAGGGTCTAAATAGATCTCTGGCTGATTCTCTGCACAAAGCTGCATTTCACCTTAAACGTGTTGGCAGCTCAATTAAGACTTGGGTTTTTTTCCTTGCTGACAATCCACAACAGCACAACCATCTTCAGTCAAACAGAGTAGTTCTGCCCCAGGAGCTCTATTTGAGCAGTTTGTAAGCCATGGGTGAATCATGAGTACTATTTTGGCAACTTCAGCAGACAAATTGTCCTTCCTCTCAGGGACAGAAGCTACCTATTGCTGAGGGTTCCCATATAGTGCAAGAGAGTGCTAAATCTTACCCAGAGTTTATATGTTTCATTAATAGATTAGTAATTAATAATGAATAGGCCTTCTAAGAGGCTTTTGAGCAGCAAATATTAAGACTGTAATTCTTGAATTCCCAATCTGCAAACCCACAAGCTTATCTGTGGTCATTATTTGCTGGTTCATACCTATTTCTGTCTTCATCTGCCACTATTGTTTCTTTCCTTCTTTTTCCTACTCTTTACTTTTAATGTAACTCCCTCCTTCCAGCTGCTAAGAGAGGCTCAGTGCCTCATTTCATTGTAGACGATAACGCTGCTCCAAAGATCAGGCATGTGTGTGGTGAACCATGGGACAGTTGGCACTCTATCCCTTAGAGATCAGAAAGTGGCAAAGCTAATAGCTAGAAATATGCAATGCAACCAACCTGTAATTGTGCTGCTGCTGAAAGCATCTTTTGCCTGGCTTGAAGTGCCGTTGATGAGGACACAGATATAGACATATTCTGCCTTAGCCATCTGATATCATCCCACATGCAAGACAACTGCAAAAATATATCAGTCAGTTCAATCAGTTTTTGTTCTCAGCATTTACAAAGGCAGAAATGAAACTAAAAGCATTTTGGACTTGGAAAAAGCAGTAGATGTTGCTCATTTTGAGTTTCTGTGGCTGGCAATGAGTTTTCTAGATAAAGGTGAAAAAGATATCAAATCAAACACAGAAGTTGTTCCAGAAACATCATGTATCCATTAAAATTGCTTCTTGGACTATTATATAAAATGGATTTACTGTTCTGTTGGGTACAAAAATAGTGTGAAGATATCTTAAGTGATGTCATATCCATAATATTAACTTTAAAAATTCTAGTTATTTTTTCAGCTCTTTCTCTAAATGCTCATAAAACCATTATGCACCCACATGGCAGTTACTTCTGTAGGACCAGACATTTAAGAGTTACTTGTGCCACTGTCAGTGACACAGTCGGAATTTAACCCATATAAACAGTTTGCAAATATATGGATTTTGAGATGAGTTAAAGGTAAAGCACTTACTTAATCATTTAGCTTTTTAATGACATCATTTCATGTATTCAGAGTGATAACCTAATGCCTCTGCATTGCTAGCAACAAGTCTGAAGAAGCATTATATACCATTAGGGTTGAGTTACCTTTGTGAACCACAGGAAATCCTGCATAACTGAGCTACTGTGAGAGTCATCAATTTCCACAATTGGGATCTGATCTTCGTTGGTTACTAATAAATTGTCTTTGTAAAAAAATATAACACATAAGTAGAGTCCCCTAAAGAAAGAAGGAAACATGGTCAAACACCTTTCATGTCTATACACATCCATGCCAAATTTTAGTCAGTCATACATTCAGTTCTAAGGAGGAGAATGGAATCATCTGGTCTTCTGTGTTATACAGATCATGCACCTTCAGGCAGTGAGTTCTGAAAAATATTTGGGAAGCTCATCACTTTAGTTGATTGGAGACTACATGAATCTAAGAAATTATGAATCTGTGCAAGCCTCTGACATCAATTTTAGTAAGAATATGGCCAGAGTAAACAGTACACAATGCAGGCTTTATGCCCTTTAGAAATAAGAAATTTTACTAAAACTTGTTGTCATTGATGGGCTTAGTTCTTACTTCAGAATAAATCTCAAGCAACTCAATTGAAATCAGGTGGGTTATTATGGATTTACATTAGTGTAATTGAGTGTAATTTGGCCAGCATATCTGCACAACTGTTTATAGAGATCATTCCTTTCAATATTTACCCTTGCAATTAGTTACATACGTTAAGTAATTGCCTTAGGGAATTTAAAGACTCTGGAGAGCTCTTCTGAAAGAATCAAACTCTTATCAAAATACAAAGAAGAAAAAGCAAACGGAACACTCCTGGCAATGAAAGAAGAAATAATCCAACATAAGAGACCTCCATTTGCTAAAACAAATTATCAAAGCTGAGGGGTGTTTGGGTCACACTAGGTTGCCAACCTAGCTAAGGTTGTTAGAGAATCCTAGATGTGTTGCTTCCTGCCACTGGACTATTAAAACATGTTATCTGAGGTCTGCATTTTGTATTATGAATGAAATAAATACCTTAGTCTCATTACTGAGCAGCAACAGAGGCAGTGCTTCCAAAATACCTCAGTAACTGCACTTTGGGTTTGCACAGAATATTTAACTCTATCAGGTTCATTCTGGTTGATTGCTGTTTCATTTTAGTGTATATTTCTAAGATTCTCTTAACTCTTACACAAGAGCAACAACTGCTATCTAAAACTCAGAATGTTTGGGAGAGAAAAAGAATGACAAACCGTTTCAGAGTCTTTACAAACTTGTTTGATGAGTGGAAAAGGTGCTTCAGGCTTCTGGAAACTGATTGCTTGCGACCAGCATTCTGTAATTTAGAACTTTCTAAAATGGAAAATGAAAAGCAAACCAGACACTTAAATTTCAGTTGCTTTCTCATAAGGAACGTTTGTCTCTAATACTAAATTTCAGTCCAAGCCCACTTACATTCTCTTCAAAAGACAACATTTAGAAATATGCTCAAACACAGCATTTTGCTTCTATTTTCATTATCTTAGTGATGTGTAACAGTGAACAATTTCCTTCCTTGCAGTAAACTCAGACTTGGTAAAAATCTTTTGCTTCTGGACAAAGTAGCTTGTACCAGTACTACATACACTTAATCCTCAGAATGGAGATGAATTTTGCAAGTGGTCTCAAAAATCCAAGAAGAGATCTGGACCATCAGTCAATATGTTGAGGTATTGCAGTTGCTCAATTTCTGTCTATATTTAGCTTAAACCTCTAAGAACTGAATAACAGCGAATAATCACTAACATCTCAGCATCACCAGCCTAACCTAAATAAAAGTGATAAGGAAACAAGACTGACCTTCATCTTTCCTGTATCACATTAAGCCAAAGAAAAATCTGCCAGTGGGAACTGGAACTCTCAAGCTTTGTGACACAGCTGTGCCCACACGTATACCTGTGAGCAGATTTGAGATGATATGCCAATAGATGGCAGTCAGGGACATGTAGGGTTGTATAATGTGTAGAGTATTGTCAGTTGTCTGCATACAGCCTTTAAAAGGAAAGGGTATTTAAAACTGTTTGAGTTATGAGTGTTTTTACATTGTGTTTTGCAATGTCCCTCCTGTTTGATGCTGTCTTAAGAGAAGCAGCAGAAACGTTTGATTTTAAAAAAGAAATAGTTCTTGAGATATTTACTGTGAGCTGAAGAGAAAGACAAACAGCAAAAAAATGTAACTGTGAAACTATGTCTGAGTTTTCCAGGATCTGAATATTTGGATGAAGCATGAATACCCATCCAGACTGAAGTGTGAAACATCTTGAGGGACACCCTCCTCCAGTGGGGAAAAAATATGACTCATGAAGAACTGTTTGCTGAAAGCTGCTTGTCAGTCTGCTTAGGTGTTTTCAGAGTGACATATTTCCCACTTGCCTCCAAGGCAGAATAGGAGGTGTCTCTCTGTGTCTCCCTAGTGAGTTCTAAGTTTGAACATTTAAGGAACATCTAAATTTGCTCTTGTCAGAACCCCATCTGTGGAACTGCTCAACATATTTTTAAATGACAAATAAATTTGCACCATAATTTGCACATCGAAAACCACAGAAAGAAGACACGTTGTTAGCAATAATTACCACTTGCTGAACAGTGAGTACAAAGAGAACAAGGTTCTATTGGGGGTGAAATCATACAATTCAGATGTATGAGACTTATTAGATCATCAAATCCTTTGTCTTTCCAGTGCAAACTTGTTCTCCATGGCATATTCTCTAAGGTGCTATTCAATTTAGTTTAAAGACACTCATCCAAATCCATGGCTGCTCCTTGGATGCAATTGATCTTTGCTTTCTTTTCCTTTAAAAAAAACAAGCATTAGTTTTTCTATCCAGGTTTCCTCAGATATTTTTTATTTCACTGTGATTTTTTTTGGTAGATCACAGTAATGTAAACCAAATGCTCAGGAAGACTCTTGTCTTACTGTTTCCTCCTTCCAAGGTTAAGACCAATTTAGGGTTATAAATTTCATTTTAATTATGCATTTTTTATTTTCTTCTGCGTTAAGGATGAAGGGAATAGAGGAGGAAATTGCTGAAGGCAAAGAAACATAACTGTAAAAAACACCCAGAGATTGCAGCATTGAAACAAGAAGGCACATTACAAGTGGAATCTATGTTATCGGGTTATTCAGTGGTTTGGGTTTAGTCCACAGCTTTACAGAAGCCAACACCAAAAGGAATAATATAAAACTAGATGGAGACTGAACTCTCCTATATATCTATTTGATTTTGTTTTACAGTATAGTGTGTCTACAAACCAAAAGAACCCCATGGAGCTGAGATCAGAGGGTAATTTGGATCCGCAGGAAATGGAAATTTGTAATTTAATTAAGTAATAAATAACACAGCATAACCTTTATAGAAAAGCACCAGTGAGAACAAAGTTTATATTAACAAATGATAGAGCAATAGAGTTGTGAGCTCCTTTAATAGAAGCTCAGGAGCAAACAAATAGTGGCTGAGATTAGAGAATTTCCAGTGATTACTACATTTACATCAGAACTTGGATTGAAATAGGCAATTAATTACAAAGGTGTGTTTACAACATTAGCAGTTTTTATCTTCTTTTATCTTTTATATGAATGTTTCTTTGCAGCTTACTTAAATACAACAGATACTTAAAAGCAACACAAGTTGGTTGTGGAAGAGTAAAAACAAAGTTGCATATTCAGGCTGCTAGTATGCATCTGAGTTCTCTGCTCTAGAGGAATGTCTGTTATGCTGTGCAATTTCTCTGAGCAGGAAGATCATCTGGAATTCTTTGTCCTATCACTAGACAAGCGGGTGCCTCTCCTCAAGTGGGGCAGATGTGAAGTAAATGGAATTACCTCAGTGCAAAATTATCTGAGATCTTAGTCTTACAAATCAGTCAGCCTGTGGAACAGCTAAATATCATTTAGAGTGACCTTGAGTAAAGAGGCAAATTAACACAAGATGAGCTAGATCCCACTGAAATCATGGTGAAGGGCATAAAATGGTGGTTCGAGTTTTCACTAATTGTGTCACCTTATGAGAATACATCAAAAGGCTGGACACTTCCAGATTAATTCAAACTCAGTTTAAAGCTGCATATATTTTAGCAGTGCAGAGAACTGACACCAGGATAATGTGCACAGAGCCTTAATTCCATGCAGAAGTTAAGGGCATCAGTAGTGTCCAGACACCTCAATCGCTTGAGACCATGATAGATTCTGTATTACCTCACCTCAAGGTGGGATGTCTCACGAAGAAGCTGCTGTCATGACAGTCATGTTCTTGGGTGGTATGTTTTAGATTACAGACTCAGGCTCAACAGCTGAAATTGTAACTTCTTAAATTCCCTACCTGAACTCCTCAGTCTGTGGCTTGGTTCTCAAGCCTGCTTCTCTTTGTTAAATGCAGTAAAATGATATGCTCTGCTTGTGAATCAAATTACAATTAGAACAATTTAATTTCACCTCTGACTTGTCTAGGAAAATACATTACAAGTAGATTTCAGAAAGAAAATATTTGGTAAGCATTTTGCTGAAGAGTTGGGTTCCTTTCTTAATGAAGCATCACACAATTACTTAATCCACTCAGAATTCTTTAGAAAGAATGATCTACAAGTGAAAAAAAATACTTTAAAAATACATTTGAAGTGTTGCCAGGACATACAATTGTAGTAACTCAGTTATGATAGTCTGTAGCATGGTATTATGAAGACAAATGGATGACTGTTGTTTGTAATCATCAGGGTTTTCCAGAAGATTAAACATATGAAAGCAAAGCTTCCTAAGTAATTCCCTAGGAGATTTCATCATATCACAGAGCAGGTTCAAAAGCAACAGCTGATCTAATTCCAAAAGCTCTTAAACTCACTGTACATTCCAGTGTATTCTTCCTGGTATTTTTGTTAGCTTGTTTTCTTCAGCCCCTGCAATGCAAAGCACAGGGCAAAAGGCAGGCAAAGCACAAAGCCTGAATGAACAGACTTGGACAAGAGATCTGCCTGGAATCTGGGCAATTTAAGCCTCCCTGGTCATGCTGGAGCACTAGCACACAGCCTTGCCCTTCTAGCTCCACTCTTTCTGAGGCTTTTGCCTGTGTTGTCCAAGCAATTTCAGACCTTTTAGATCAGCTACCCCCAAATTTTTCCACCTCTTTGGTGCTCATCCTTCACTCTCCTTCAGCTAGCTGGAGCAGCAGGAGGGTGATGCCCTACAGAGGAACCACGTAGTGCAAAGCCAAGGTGTCAGGAGCCCTTGTCTGAGTCCTATCTCTGTCTTCACTCAGCTTTAATTCATGTGGAGAGTGATGCTGCTCTCATTTATAAACCACAGCAAATCACTGTTTGTAAGCAGATTCAGGGAAACTCTACCAAAAATGTCCATCTATTTATTGACATCTCTAAAAACTGAGGAAATCAGAGGTTAAGATATTAAAGTGTAATCAAAGAAGAGTGTGGTAGAGGGAAGCATCATAAAGAATGAACAAATACCTGGGCAGGTCCTGAGGTTATGTATAACAGGATATCCATGCTGACTCCTGTCCATGTTGGTCAAATCATGCTAATATATTTAAATTAAAAATCTAGCTCAGGCTTCTGTATTATATGAAGTGAAAGCCATTATTTGGGCTTTTCAGTCATGTACAGTAGCTTTCTCAGATGCTTGACCAAACTCCTCAGATGTCACTGTGTGTTAAATACCAGAATCAAATTGCAAAGTGGTGTCACAGTTTTTACTTTTTTCTTTTTTACCAAATTACTGGAACACAAGTGACTGACATCAGTCCTGTATTGAAGGCAAGATCCAAAGGCTCTCCTATTCTGTTAGAATCCTGATTTATCCAAAATATACTACTGTGTAATGCTGGCATTACAAACAATTATGAGATATTTATTTGGTTGGAGGCAAGGGTGTTGCTGAAGCTGACTCCATAGTGCAGTACTGCCACATGTAAGCTCCCACATCCCCTTGCAGACATGCAAGAAGATGTTGTGAGCTAAACAGATTTTCTATACTGTTGTTATTTATTATTTAAGGAAAAGGAGTTAGGAAATGAACAACAGAGTGGTCTGTGCTTTGCTTTGAGACTAAATTTCTGGAGCAGTGGAATTTTATAAGAACCAGGCAATGGTGTCAGGTTCTCAAAAAGAGGGATTTTCTGCATGTTGTTTATAACTGCTTCTGTTCTGGGCTGTTATGTCAATAAAACAATTTAACTTAAGAACATTTACAGATCTTCCATCACTTATTCTCTGTTGACTAGGAAGGTGGTTTGAAAGACCTGAGATGCACACTAACTTCAGAAAGGAAAAACTGTACCAGTGAAAAAAGCACAAAAAATCTATGTAAGAGACAGAATACATCCTCTGTATTTTCAGTACCAAGACCACCTGCAAGTGATAATGCTTGTATGAATTTTAATTAGAGAAACAACATTTTCTTGCAATATCTCCTTTCCCTTTCCAAGCAACATAGCTGAATAATTTAAGTTGCTATGGTTACAATGGGTTGTGGCAGACTGTGGATCATCGTGATAGTGACATATTTGCACATAAAGAACAAAGGCTGCATCTTCCCATTTCAGCCAGACCATTTTAGCCCTTAAGTATTACTATGATTTTAAATCTACTGATGCAGCTTGATATAACAGTCATGCTAGATGAAGGAAAATGAAAACTTTATGCTAGTTCAACCTTTCAGTTTCAAATAAGTCCCTTTGCAATGAAGCATTATTCCAGTTAGAAGTTTATTTTAAGGAAACAAATAGTACTTTTCAACAACCCATATAGAACAGGAGTTTTTATATATGCTTTAAAAAGAATGCCAAGCTGTTGCCTTGGCTCTTGAGCTATTAAAGGCACAGTCTGTTTCTCATGAATGAAGAGCAAAGAGCTGGCTGAGATTCGAACTCTCTCCTAGTTTTGATCCATTCTATTTGAAAATGTAGCAACCTTATCTTCACACTGCTTTGTCCAAGTATTTTTCATTACAGATTGGCATCGCATCCAATAGAGTACTTAGTGTCTTCCATTTGGAGGCAGCCAAGTCCCCTGTTTTGATCCAAACCAGTTCTTAACTCTCTAAAGTATTTCCTTATATGAGAAAATAAAAGAGGGATCCTTGAAACATTTTAGTAGAATCCCGTGTGAAACTAATTTGTAGGAAAACCCAAATGGATAGGTGTGTAGGGGACAGAGGGAAGAAGGGTGTGTCTGTGCTTGTGTGCATTCTAGCTTTCAGATGTTTTCATCCGACTAATTTCAAGGGTTAAGAGCAAGATAGTGTGCTAAAGTGATTCCAGATGGGCCAATATTAATATCTTTCTTTTCCTGATGAATGAGAAGGTATGACCTAGTTAGAAAACTGCTAAAATTACAGGCGCCACAGAGGCTTCAGCCGGTGCCCTACCACAGAGATATTTATCCTTACCTCTGCAATTATAATGCTGATGAGCTGCTCGAACCTGCTGAAGGAGACGTTCCAGGGCCTCAGTGTGTCCCCTGTGCCGAGGCTCTCTTCCACTGCAGTCTTTCCAGTCTGTTGAACAAAGGAAATAAACAGAAATGAAATACAAAAGAGCAGGAGAAGGTTTTAAAATATTTTCTTGCCTCTGCTACTTCTTGGCTGTGGAGGAGTTTTACATCTGGGCGTGCAGGGAAAGTGGCAAGTGGTTTTTAGGACTGCTGCTGTTACTTTTACAAGAAATTTCCTTTGCCTTGTGCCAGCTAAGTAATTAATCACAATGGTTATTAACAAAAAGCTCACAATCAGCTACTAGAAGCTCCTGTAGTGACTGACTAGACAATAGCTATTTCTCTCCAGTACATAAATGGTTTCTGTACCAATAACTCTCTAAGGTGACATTACTGCTCCTTCTGTGTTTTGCTGAGACACCAGGAGGCTCAATGACTCTCCTATGATTATGTAGCACATTGATTACAAGGATGAGAATGAACAATTTCCTGCATCCAGAGCTAGCTTTGGAGTCAGAGAAAGATACTCTGAGTAAAATCAGCTCTGAAAATCTGCTCCTAGCAGAGGCCTAAACAAATGCTGGCAATTCCTGCCCTGAAGTCTATGCTCTGCTCAGCACTGCACTCATGAGGCAAGATGCTGTGGTTTCTGTCCCACATACCTTCAACCTACAAAAGCCTTTGTTTTCACTCATTTGCTGTTAGCTACAATCTCAATCTTGATTTTAAAAACACAGATAATCTCATCACAAATAGGAGGATGAAGCTGTGTAAGAGAAGAGCTTTTCAATTCCAGACTTGACTGTTTTCATACTGTCATAATGAGATAAAATATGCACCAGTTTCCTGACTCAAAGTAATGATGGATCAAGGCATTAAAGGACCTGTCTACAAAGGAGACATGCTTCCATCTTTCTGACTTAGAGGCCACGTACATATTCACAGACACAAACAAACAATTTCCTCACTCGCTGAATATACAGATCTAGTTTCTAGTGCAAGTTTGGAGCCCAGCATTCCTTCCAATGGGCTCACCATGCCAGGGATATAAATATGTATGTGCTGCCATTTAGTACAGAAGCTAGAGTAAGCCCCATGAAAGGGTGGAAAGAGAAGACATTTGCTATCCTGATAGCCTGTGGGCAGTTGTAACAGTTGGTATCTTGTGTGCTATTGCAGAGATCAAGGGGCAGCTGCATTTATAGCTCTATGTGGGAAGGCCAGTTCTTAGATCTCCCGTGAGCAGCCGGGAGGAACCAACTGGAACTCACCAATCTGAGTGCTTTGGTGTCATCAAACTGGTAGAGTTTCAAACAACCTCAAGATTTCTCCATACCAGTGGTTTCCAAAGTTTTTGATCCTGTAGATTACTGACTACTTAAAAAATGACATGGAAATCAGAACAGCTTCCCTCACTGTCCATCACTCACATGCTAATGAATAAGCCTAGAAATGTTACTACTTACTGTGACTTCACAGACCAGCTGCACAACTCAGGCTAGCACTTTCCAGGCTGCTGCTCTGTATGTGGGGCACACAGGAGGATGGTGGCAAGTATTCACTGTCATCCTACACAGATATGTCTCCAAGGATGTCACTAACCTCTGATGCTCTGGGATTGGAATGGATCAGGATTCAGCCCTGAAGCTTTCATTTCCCTTGCATGTTCTGGCTGTCGTTACAGACAACCGTCTTAATGTATTCACATTTAAGTTTCAGCTTAAGGCTGTCTTTTGTTGTGCAACACTGGTGTAATTTCAGGTTGCTGCCTTCTTGCCAAGCATAAATCTCCTAGTTTTCAAAGCCAGTGGTGAAGGCAGTCCAGAATCACTGAGACACTACATGTGGGAAATGAACTTAAGTCTCTACATGGTTTTTGTGTTGATCCTTTGAAATCTGCAGGAAAACTTCCCTTACATCCTCCCACATATTGTTAGATTTCAGAAGGTTAATAACACTGGACAGGGAGGACGATGCAACATGGTTAAAGTGACAGTGACTAGATGACAATGTTCTATTAAAGGACTGAAGAAGAATAAAAATGAAGACGTTTAATTATACATATGATTATTTTGTTTACTTTTGAGGGGTGGAAGAAGCTGTTCTATTTAATTATTTATTTTACTGCTGGATGACAGGACAATTCAATAATGAACTCCAGAATATTTGTGCTTTTTTCTGTTCTTTGAAGAGGGAGAAATTCTTACAAAGCAACATCACTAATCAACTAGGAGGGTCGAGAAACTCAGCCTACTTGAAGGAGAAGCATATTCAGGAGTAGATTTACGTGGAGGTCCCCATCCTCTCATGTTGTATGCTGAAACATGGATATAATACCTCTGGCCCTGCAAATGGAAACAAACAGAGTCAAAACTATCAGTTGACTCAAAGTCTTGGCTGTAATAATTGGAAGGCAGTCTCTCCCAGAGATGTTTTCTTTGACAGACTTAGATAGCTTTCAATGGCTATGTTATTTTAGCTATTGGTGGTCAGAGTCAGGACTACATCTTTCACAAGCCTTTGATCAGCACTAAGATTATCCTGTGACCCAGAAAACAGCAGTTTACTTTCCAGTCTTTTCTGATCTCACCTGAGCATGGCAATTTACAAAATAGTTCATGCTGTGTGTCTATTCTTTGATGACTTTTGCATTATGGATACCAGATATATATATAATGCTTAATGACTGGAACTTGTTGCTACAAGAAAGGCCTTCTACAGTTAGTATTAACAGCCGTAGATGCAAATGATCAGTATCTGTGATCCACTGGGGTGGTATGGGGCATCAAGACCTAAATGAGTCATTTGACACTTACTGTTCTGAGGCCCGTGATGGTGCACCTCAAAGACTGAAGATTATCCATAATTATTTCACCAACCAAAGGAGAAAAGTCTTCTGAAGAGCTCCATTCCACTAGGAAACAAATAGCAGGAGAAAATCAAATCAGATACCAGTACAAGCAAAGAACTCAAATCACTCACAGGTTAACTTTCCTCCAGCAGTTTCCCATTCCATGTGGCTACTAAAATTCATGTGTACCAATAAATGTTTAGCAAAACTTCACACAATAATTAAATTAAATCATATCTCTGTGAATGAGAGAGAAAAGCAAAGTATTGCTCAAAAGCTTTTGAGAAAAGAGTGCTTAAAAATACACAGCAACACAAATTACATTGTTGACATCTGCCTTTTAAAGAAAGAGGAGTAGTGGAAAGGAGTTGGTAGAGGATTTGAACCTACTAATACCATTTGACGGTTTATGCATCCAGACCAACAAAATGCTCTTTTTGCAGTTGGATCTGCATAGGTAGGCATGGGCAGAGAGTCCTTTTGACTTCACAGGTCCACAACACTCTCATCATCCAGCCTTGGCTCATTTGTATAGAAACAACCTTTTTGGTTTCAGTGGGATTCTGGCTCTCTTGTCTAAGCCTAATGCTGTCGTGGTCACTGAAATTACAGAGCTCCACAAGAAACTATTGAGTTGTATCCACTTTTGAAATGAACTAAGTGGCTCTGGGCTGACACATCCCAAACCATCCTCCAGCCTGAATTATGATGAGACCATCATCTAAGTCCTCCAATTAGCTTGTATAGTTGGCTTCCTGCAAGTAAAATAGTAACAGAGAGACCATGAAAAACTACTGGATTGTTAAAAAAAAATGCAAGTGGGAACTGATGGCTGCAGGTAGGAAAACAGGCTCTTTTTCCTAAATGATACTTTATTAGTGACAAGAACCATGCTTAGAGCTAAGGTTAATCCCAGAGTTGTACCTTCTCAAACTTCCAGGAAAACACAGTGAGATCAATAGCTGAAATTATTTTACTGATAGGAAAATCCCAATAATTTTCTGGATTTACACCAAAGCAGAGAATTCAGCCCAAAGCTTCCCCTATAAGATTCACAAAAGAGTTTATAGATATTTTAGTTGTGTATTTATTAGTACTGGAGTCAATAATTTTCATAGATCAGAGTGTAGGGGTATTTTAATTTCAGCATGTGGAATTTTCATCTTCTAGCTGTGTCATACTGGTATTTTCATGTTAAAAGAAAAAGGCTTCATAGAATTTTTTTGCACAGCATATAAAACATTTAACTGCCAACACATTTTTCTAAAATGGCCAAGTATCAATAGCACAACTTATTTTTCCTTTCTCTCCTAATTGCTCCTTTTTCTGTGACTGCAGTTTGTGAATGCACAGCATGTTCTACAACAGCTTTGAATTTGCTGCAGTGAAAAGGATGTTGGCTTTGTCTATTTTCTTTGAACTTTTTCAGTGTATATTTCCCTCGTTTTCCTTGGGTTTTAAATACCTAATTACTGCCACCTTTAGTAGAAGCTATCTCTATACATTAGTATGAAAATGGAAAGACTGTATGGTTGACAACATAATTATAGGAACACTTACATATACCATTGAACTTGATGGCCTGTCAGAGTTTTTATTGTAAACCATGATTGTCAGGGTTTATAACTCCATTATATTAAATGACTGAAGGCCATTGTATACATGCTTCAGACTTGGATATGTTGTCTGTTTTCCAGAAGGATAACATGGGGAAACCCCGTTTGAACTACTGAACATGTTATCAACAGGCTTGCAGTCTTTCCTTTTATGGGACATTTACCTAACATGTTACTCAAAATTCAATTTTCAAATATATACCTTTCAAAACTTCACATTTGGAAAAAAACTGTCCCCCAGTTTCAATAAAAAATTCCATAACTGAAAAATAAACATTTTTGGTTGGAATAGTGCCTCTTTTTCCTCTCATTTACTGAAAATTTATCAACAGAATCCATTGGAGCATTTTTTTCTGACAGAATGCCATTCTCTGACTCACAATATCTGCTATAAAACCCCCTTATAACAAACTTTGCTCTTTTTTTGCTTACTTTTGATTTTAACAAACTTTTTTTCCCCCATGATTTTACTGATTCAAGAGAGAAGAGGAAAATATGATGTAGTGTTAAAAAAATGCAAATCAACTTCAGTAATTTATCACTTAAATGTATATCTTCTGTTATACATTGCCAAATTTCAGCTTTCTACCATAATGATCATCTGAAAACAATACATAATGTTCTATTATACTCATTCATTGGATTATAAACCTTTTAGAAGGATGTGAGTGTCAGCGTTCCTATTTTACAGATGGGAAAATGAAGAGAAGAGGAGGCAGAACATCTTGTTCACTCAACAGGGCCCAAAACAACAAGGGACAAACTCCTATGATATGTATTACTTTTGTTAGGTCAGTGTTGCTCACAAGTTCTGGCTGTGTGGGGTACATATAGCAATGCAAAGCTTGTGATTAGCGTGGATCTAAAAATTATGTAACTTTGTATGTGAGCAATCCATCATAAGGATTTTGCTAAATCTTTGTCTGTTTTTTGAGAGAGAGTGCTGGGGAGACCATTTGTGTAACTCTAAAGTACTTGGGACTGTAGAAAGAACAAAAGGCCAGCTAACCTCAGCACTTTAAATGCTGGGTATAAAAATGCTCAAGTATAAAAACCTGAAGATGAAGAGGGTCCTTTATAAGAGCTCAGGAACAAGAGCTGGTCTTGTAGACTGTACCAACTGTGCCGTAAAGGACCTGAAAGCTGTTGGGTGAATTAAGGATGGAGCATGTTCCAGTCCTGTTCTGAACACCCCAAAGGGCTGCTTTGTCATGAACGCTGAATGTCTTTGCTGTTGCGGCTTTCCATCTGACACTTCACGTTATGTCAGAGCAGGGGGTTTTTGTGTGTTTAATATATTGGTGACTATGTGTTTTAATGAAGGTTCCCTGTATTCCAGAGCTAGCAAATGCACGATGTGTTGCTGCGGTCGCCAAGATAAGTAGTAATTTTTAAATAAACAGCAGTATAAACAGTTACATAAAACTCATGTAAATTGCTGGCACATAATTTTAGATTGGCTTAAGTTATGTAACTTACTCGTGGCCAAGTTGGGTTTTTTTTAATGCTCAATTCATGCACTCTAAAATAAAGGGAGAAGTTTATTTTCACCTGTTTCTTTTCCACTCTCTTTCTGTTACACCAAGCACGCCTTAAATGGTTTATCAGAGAGACTGACAGACAGCCAAGAGACAATATCAAGGCACAAGACATCTCCTGACTCCATTGTAGATTCATTAAGGAAGCCTCTTCTCCTGGTTCAATAGTCAGAGCCACAGTAGATTTTTTCACTTCTTTTGTTGTTTTTGCTTGCACTTAAATTACTGACTGAATTACTGAGTAGGTTAATTAGACCAAGGAACTTGAGTTCTGTTCCTAAGTTGATGTGGTCTATAGAGTAGTGTACTGAGGTGGGATTCTGGGTTTTATTCTTGTATTTGCTACTGACTCACTGTGTGACTTTGGGCAGAGCATTTTGCCACTATGGCTTTTAACCCAGACTTAAGCAGCAAAGATTCTCTCTCCTTCCCTTCCTTCTCACATGCATTGTCCAGACTGAAGGATACTCTGATCTTATCTTGTGTTTCCAAGGGCCTCCAAACAAATAATTGCATTGTTCAATAGCTTATTTCGAAATGTAAAACTGGAAGAGAGCACTATACCAGAAACCACAGCATCTTTTTTGGCTTGCTGATCTTTACAAATTAATTTGAATTATTTACACTCAAAATGTCTGAACAGCTTGATTTAAGGCTATTGAACATTGCCACTTGTCTGAACAAAATCAGGATGAATTATCTAACCAAATAGAAGTATAATACAAGTGAAGAGAATTGAACACTAGAGAAAAGCAAGAATCAGCTTGCTGGTGTAGACAGCATCATCACCTCAGACGAGGAACGCTGCAGTATTTGGTCAGCTTCTCCTAGCTGCTTGTTCATCCTGAATTCAGAAAGGAACTCAATCTTTGAAGATTTGGGTTCAGGCTCTGTTCATGCCTCTGTCATGTTTGAAGAATGATAGGAGAAAGACAAATCATACCAGCTGTAGGGAGTACTGACAGAGATCCCAACATAGTGCTTTCATTAGGAGAAAACAAACATTTGGCACTGAGGTATTTGTTTCCATGAATTTGGGGTTTTTTTGGCATGAAGGGTCTGATCCATCCATAAATGCACACTAACTTAAAATGTCTGAAATTGTCTGCATTCTTCTCAACAAGAGTGTAGAAGGGACAATGTTATATGAGTCATTACATTTACCAAAGGGACAGGTGAACTTTTCCTTTCTTTGTTCATTTAGGTACTCTAACTGGGATTTACTGCAGTGCCTAAGGTACTCGGGCATATTGCTGTGCAAACAAAGAAGTTAAAACAGTGTAGTCATGGCCTGGGACCAGGATTTGTAGGTACCACTTAAGTTAAAACCCAAGCTCTAAATACTAGCATTCATTATTTTGTATCTTATCTGTTATTTCTTTTATTTTTTGTCTGTAAACTTGTTCACAGCTCTTTGTCAGTGGGAACATCAATAAGGCTGACGAGGAATGAAAAAGATGCAAACAAACACCACTGTGTCCACCTGAAGTAAATAAAGCACTGCTGTGTTTTAGTGTGAAAGAGCCTCTGGTAGGTTTAATGGCCTTTCATCAGAACAACAATCAGAATAGTCCCAAGAAGACCATTTCTAGACTGTTCCCAGGGAGCACATCCTCATTTAAACTTCTGTGGCTAAAAATCTTCATGATATTCTCTTTCAGAGAATATTTTATATAATCATATACTTTACTTGCAGCAAAGCTTTTGTCCAAACAGCTGTGTGCTCTTATACCTTTTATGCCTGATAGTAATAACTGATGATATTAAATAATCTCTCTTGTGATCCTGTTTCTGCATGTTCCTTTGACCCAGGCCAGGATACCGTGTTTTATATCTTGATGCTTATTGAAAGCATTATGATAGCAGGCTGGTTGTCAAAGACATGTCATTGCTTGATCATGATTTCACTAGTTTATCCTATAGCAAACCTACATCATAGAAATGATTTAAAAGATATTATTTTATTGTATTGTAATAAAATTCTCACCAAGAGGAAAAAGAAAAAGTGACTGTTTTTTGTCAAGTATTTAATTAGTATTTTCTAAGTACTAGCAAGTCTTTATCAGTTTGTAATAAGGTCAGCTACTCCAGTACAAGAAGGAACTTTTTTCTTTTCTGTTAGTGAAGATGACAGTTCTTTCTAACATTTTATAAACAACCAAGAAAATGTGCCATGTGGGTGCATGTTCCCTGCCAATGTGGGCCAGTGGTTAAAACGCTACAATGGATTATAACACCAGCCAATATTTGTGTCTCAGTCATGCAATGACAAACATGTCCCACTGGCTGTGGAAAGAAAAGTGGGAGAAAATACGTGTTAGAGCTGTGAAAAGGGACTGGAGAATAAATGAGGTTCTTATGCAAAGGCTTCACATCCTAGAAAGGTATAACAGGCTTGGCTCTGATTCTGCAAGTTTCCGCTCCCAGTGGGTACGTTTTACTCATGTCATCTGTGTAACCAGAGCTGGTGGGGAAGCTTGTGAGCATAAGGACTACTCTTTTATATGAAGCATGCATGGGTTAGGCTCAGCTTCTTCCCCAAACATAATCCATTAAAATCTAATAAATAATGAGCAGTCAGAAAAATGCAAACAAAAAAGTAATCTATCACAATCTACGGGACAAACCAGAACACTGCCCAGCACTGTTAACAAAGTAAGTAAATATACAAAAGCTAATTCAAGTAATCTGTTTAATGGGATTCCACTGCTTTTCCTCTGGTTCTCCTGTAACATAGTTTTTTAAAGACAGCTGCATAGATGGCAATTAATTGTATTTAAGGCTTTTATTTCTTTATAAAGTAATTCTTACAGTAACTTAAAGGGATTTCACCTTTCCCTAGTGTTGCAGGTAAAACAGTCTTGACTTGGGGAATTTTTACTTCATTTAATTTATTGCCAATTAACACAAACTTCTAATCTCTTAAAGTGAGAAGAAAAAAACCATAAACAAATAAACATTGAACTCTTTCTACCACCTATCCCAGATTCAAGCCAAACACCTCTCCCTTTCCTACTGTTAACATCCCTTGTCTCCACTACGGAGTTATGTTCAGTGATGGGTTTTTCCATCTCATTTAGAGCTATCTGGATCAGAAGTAGCTAGCACCCAGCATCTCCTGGCCCACTCTCATTCCTGTGGTCTGTGGCTACTGAAACCTGCCATATGTACCCAACACAGTACTCAGGTGTGAGCTAAGTGGGTGCTCATAGAGGAATTAACAGGGCACTCGTGTAAACCAGATGAGTGTTCATTAGTAAATTAAATGGGTGCTCATGCATGAACTGATTGGGTGGTCATGCATTAATTAATTGGGCACTTATGCAATAAAACAGTAAACCCTGCAATTTATGCTCAGTACATGAAATAAGAGCTTGAAGCAGATCCAAGAGCCTGATTCCAAATTTACATTCATTTATCAATTCTATGGGTCATATCTAATTACTAGAACAGTGTCAGATTTTGGTTGGAGAGGTGAACTGATGGTGTTTTAGGCCCTTTATGCCTGTAAATGGTCCAGAAAAGTCCATGATGAACCAGATAAGACTCCAGACAAAGTAGTGAGAAGGGAAATTTTCCCGTGATCCCTTTGAAGACATTATGGTTTTGTTTCAGTCTCCAGTGAATCAAAAGATCTGCTAAATCAGGAACCTCCTTCAAGACAGCAGCTGTGGGTCTTGAGTTCTAGTCTTGCTACTGATGGTAAGAAATGTGCTGCTTCTACACCATATCTATGAGCTGGCAGCTGTAATGCTTAGCCACATGCAAATAATTGTTAAAAATACTTATTAATTTTGGTAAGTCAAAGCAAGCATAAAAAGTAAAGCAGTGTCTAAAAGTCAGCTCATGATAACTGCCTTTTTTTCTCAGACTCCAAAAGCAGACAAAACCAGAGCCTATATGTCTGGGTTTTCTCATAGCCACTCATCTTGAGCTGCTGTTCTAAATCCTTATAAACCAGGAGGAAAGAAGGATTGAATTGAGTAACTGATGTCTATCAAATCCATTAGTTAATTACACCATCACTTAATATGTGATCCACGTTCAAAGGTGGTTTTAAATGTGTATCAAACTTACAAAATAGACGTTCTTAAATTTTATGTTCAGTCCAACACCTACTACAGACATTGACAGGAGCTAGAAATAGAAAGGTTTGTTTTAAAGTTTATACATTTCTGTACTTGCTAGGAATAAAAATAGAAGTCAAATTGCACAGTCCTGTTAGCTACCAAAATGTAATGTGCAAATAAAGTGCCCAAGAGACCTAATAAAATGCCATAAATGAACTACTGTAAAAAATATCAGACCACACCTATTCAGCAGGAGAAATTCAAATGTCTTACAAAGAAATGTATTCTCTTTCCTTTTTATGGAGTAGAACTGTTTTGAGGAAAGAAAGAATGAGCTTCAAAATATACAAAGAAACTGAATAATAAGTGAAAAGGGTTTCAAGATCAAGATGAATACAGAATGCTACTTAATTCCCCTATAGACTGGAACAGAATCAAGCAGTGACATTGCATCTACTTTCTAAAGATGTATAGGTTTTATATATTAACATTTTAATACCTAAGATTCACTTCTATGAACACTCACTTCCATAACCAGGGCTCTTCTAGAAATCAAAGCAAGCACAAGTTTGCTGCTTTCTACTCTAACACTACTATGTTAAGAATTAAGTGACATTGAAGTGGGGAAGAAAGCTGGAGATGTCATATGTATGTGTTTAGGTCTTTGTGTAAGCTCTACCTCTTAGATTAGCCAAAGCTGTCTGGAGTCAAACCCACTAAACAGTACTAGAAGGATCACTGAAGGAAGCTTGTGACAGAACAAATCCAAACTTGATTAAACATGACAAGTCAACTGTTGACAGACAAATCAAATACATAATTACAAAACATACAGTATATGCTTCTTGTGTGTGCTCACAGAGACAAGCAGAAGCTCTCACAAAATTGTAAGATTATTTGGTTATGAAAAAGATACAGAACATATATGATACAAGACCAATCAGACAGGCTTCTTCATCCCATGATCTCAGGTGCTGATCCTTAAGGAAAAGGAACCTCTATTCATCCTTTAGTTGAGGCTTTCAATGGTAACACCAAACTACACCAACCTCTCCTGGACAAAGGTACTTGCCTGTAATCAACCCATTTCATGCAGCCTTGTGATAGTAACATGCTATGGCTACTGCTTATTTAGCAAGGGCTGAGACAGAGATTGAAAGACAACTTAAATTGTTCTTATGCAAAAAAAAAATAATCTGGTATGAACCACACATTGCCTTGCAAATTGCCTTGGAAGAAGGGAGCAGGGGAACAACTTTTTGTCAAAATGTAAGCAAGGCAAAATTCCATCTTTCCTCATCTAAGCTATACTTATTTCTTGAGAGCTGTACTGATGGAGAAAAACTCTTCTCTCCATCCACAAAAATCCTAGAAGGCAGCTGGGCAGTCCTGGCAAAGATGAAATATTCTGCTAAAATAGCTACACAAAAAGGTAACAAGGGCTAAAGTGGCCTAGACAGCTTAGCATTGCTATCTGGAAAATAATTTGGCATCCAAGTCCCCAGCTGCATCCAAACAGAGAGAACACTGGCTGTTTGCTACATCAAACATGGCTCAGATTTTTTTCTCTCTTCAAACATAAATACTTCCAGGCTCTTCAATAGATTTGCTCAACTTTGGTTATATAAGCTTTTACATTATTGCTCCAAAAGGGAATATAGAAGTTTGTTTAAAAATTGTACATAAACTATAAATGGAGATTTTCTATTGCATAGTGCTCCTTTCTGGTAGCTAATGAGCAGCCTCATGTCAATTTGTCTTCCTTATTCCATACCTGGGGATCACAGTAATGTGATATTCACCAAGAGGAGGAGGTTTACCTGTATTCACCACAAAAGCAAAATAAAAATCAGGCTTAAAATGCACAGAAAGTAAGTGCAATAAAATTACTTACCATTACTAATACTTTTGTTCTTTAAAAAGACTTTATGTGTATGTGTCACATGGAACTGTGAACCCTAGAAAGGCTAATTAGTGAAAGACAACAGGTCTTAACAGCCCTGCAAGCACTCATTGTGTGGCTCTATTGGGAGTGCTCCTAGGAATCAAGTGGTGCCTATCTCCACTATGTTGCTGCTGGGACTTTTTTTGCATCAAGATAGTTACAGTAGTTCAGCTCTAGGATAAAAATGCCTCGTGTAGTAACAATGTGACTGCTTGCAGAGAAGGTTCACCCAAACTTGAAACTGTGGCAAGTTATTTTGTATATTAGTGTGGAACATTTTGATGGTGTTTTTCCAAGATGTAAAACTAAAGCAAGTCTTAAGTACTTCCATGGTGGGATGTGAAGTTTGGCTTTAGGGCATGATTAGCCAAGGGCAAGTGTTTTTCTTTTCAATATTATAGAGATGCTTCACATCCTTCCTAAAACCAGCTGGGGTGAAGTATCTCTGGTTTTGAATCTTTCTTTAGCGTGGAGCAGATTATTACTATTATTATTGATTTATGTCATGCCTGTCTGCTTCCAGCCTCAAAACACTTTACTGAGTTACAATATATATAGGAATCATTTCACGTCAGCCGCCACCACACTGTAGCCTTCTCTGGAGGGAAACTGAAGGGAGCCATTAGGATGGTGCCTGCAACATTAAACAACAATCCAGAGAGGAAGTAAAGAATACTCTGGCTCCTTAAAGCAATGGCTCAACAGAATGCAGTCACTGAGCTGCCATCCAGCTGGGACACCAAAGTCAATACCCATTCACCGTGTGTGGTTAAAATTAAATCTCCTAATGAAGTGAGATGGTTTTGGTGGTTAGGGAGCGAGTGCAAACTATTATTCTCCTGTATTATTATTTGTAAGTTATACAGCTAACAAGAGAAAAGATCATACACAGGAAAATAGCAGACCATTAGACAGTGTTCCAAGTCCAGTTTCTAAATGACATTTGGGCAAATAAAGCTTTGGAAAAAAATATGTTAGGAAAAGGATGACACGGGAAAAAAAGGAATTGGCAGTTTCTCACTGCATTTAGGGAACTATACTACACTGAACAGAAGTGCTATAAGTTTTTATCCCCTATAATTCAGGTCCAGAGAAAAGAACATGATTGCTTCTGTTAATGAGCAGATATTCCCTAAACACTGCTGCAAATGCTCCTGAATTTCAGTTTGCTTAGGAAAAGCTAAAATATTGAGGGGAAAAACCTCCAGCAAACTAACAGCTTAGTTTTGTCACTGAATGAGCAAAATGCTTGGATGGTCTTCTGGAGAGGTTTATATATCTAAATAAAAGATCCTCACACAATGTTATCAAGCACTCCTTTCAGGACTAGTAATTGCTAGCTGGTTCTAATCATTCTTGCAAGTGATCATTTGAAAGGTTCATTTTATGACCCCCCAAACTAGCACAAAGAATCTCACTCCATAATCTAATAAACAATTCTACAACCAGTCCTTAATTAATTCCTGAAAGTCACCAAAAGGAGCTATTAATGATCTTTCTTTTTATCTAACCATAAATATGCAAGTCTCCTGGGATAAAGGACTTAAAAAGAACAGTCTGACAAAACTAATTGTCAACTTGATAAAGCATAAAATGATCACCAGTGAGGGAAATCCAAAATATGACAGCAATGCTACCTAGTTTGATCAGAAAGTTATATCAGGTTGGAATACATGTCTCTGAATGTTGTGCTTACCAATATGAGGGCAGAACTGACATGGTGCTAAACAAACTCAACTCAATGGATACACAAGAGAAAAATACTACAGCTTTCAGGAAATCATTAAAAAGAAATTCTATTGAGGAATTTGCTTTTCTATGAAAATATCAGCAATTATAATTAGAGTGTTTTCAAGGTTGTTTAAAATACATATATTACAAAGAGCAGGATGATATTATCAAGAGAACTTAAGTGTTTTACGAGCCCAAATATCATTTTAGCAAGTAAATCAGGCTGTAGGAAGCCCTTAAATGAAATTGAGTTTCCTGGCAACCCAACCCATTGCTGAAAATTGGATTTAGGCTTTTAAAGGGCTTTGATGTGTTTGAAAATCACACTTCCTAAGGCACTGCACAGCTGATCAAGTGTAATGCAGTTTTATCTTTCTACCAAGGCGATCAGGAATGGAACAGTTTTGATGGCTTTAGTGATATCTGGGAGGTTGGGTTTTTTTCTTGCATTGTAAAATTACTTTCTGATGTGCACAGGCAGTGATGACAGGAATCTCTGACCAAAAGTAGGGGGAGGAAAGAAAGACTTTCATCTTTCCCAAAATAAACTCATGCAATCTTTTTGGTGCTTGTGCTTGATGCCATTTGGAGCCTGTGCACCAGCATGCCCCATCTTCAGAAGAGCTCCATGGGTTGTTGGGCTCTTGATGGGTGAGGCTTTCTGAACTCCTGCTGTTGAAGCAAGCCCTGTGACATCCACATGTGGAAATGTGAAATAGATTGCCTCACAACACAGCCATTATGGTTCTTGTTATGTGTAGGGAAATCCAATGTTCAAGCATCTCTCAGATGAGTTTTTAATAATTCAAAGAAACAAACATCACAGGAATCATTAAGAGAGACACAGTGGGAAATAACTAAGAGGGTTTTCAGGCTCCTCACTCCTTGACTCCCTTGAGCTCAGCAAAGAAGGCCTCAGATCTTCAGAACAGTGCTTTACAGTCCCTTGACCTGTAGAAGGACTCAGGCTCCCATAGGAAGATGAAAGCTGCAAATAGCTGCACTGAAGAACTCACTGTTCCAAACATTTTAGAAAACCTGGAGGTTCCTTTAAGTAGGAAATTCTAATATTTCTCATTTTTGTTCTAATCTTCAATGATTTTTTTTTAAAATGTTGGAATTTCTTGTGGAACAGAAATCCTGTTTTAAAACTATTTCAATTCAACAGTGCTATTCAGATGGAATAATTTTCCTATTTATTTCATTTTGCAACTAACTGGTGCCACCCCAAACGTATTACTCTTCCAAGAATGATGTGGCAGCCCTAGAATAGCTAATTAGTTGGGCTGTATGATGCTTCTGCCAAAAGTTTCAGCTTCCAGAGGCATTCCTTTAAGGAATGGTGGTGTGGGTTTGGCATTTACAAGGATACACATGGTTTCAGGAGCCCACAGGCACCAAAAGTTAGCTTGTGTTTTGTAACTGTTCATCTCAACCCAGTCATTGAGCTGATGTCCTGACCACAGTGAGTCAAGCAAACTTCTTCAAAGCACTCATGGAGAAAGCTTTTGGTTAATTTATTTTTCTTTTTCAATACAAATTTTGTCTTTGGGGAATCTTTTAAGAAAATTCCACTTCTACAGCTATTAACTGGGAAAATAATGAAATTCAAGCTTTTCCAGCACTGTAACATAATCTGTTGTACATAAATACCTTTGTCACTTAGCTCTCAAATTTTAGAACATCATCATGTTAATTAAAAGATGTCTAAATCCAGTACCTTTATACTTGGTCACCACAGCTGAGTTGACACTCAGAGGTTCTTGGAAGGTGACAGTGAGTGATGTACTGCTTGTTACCATGAGACAGACATTGGTTGGCGCCTCGGGGGCTCCTGGGAGAGAAGAGAAAACATCAGCTCTTCAGCACAACAAATCCTATTCAAACAATGTTTCTGAGTCTTCAAAGAACCCACTGAAAATCGCCCTGCAATTGTGAGCTTTGGGTTGTAGGTGTTTGTGTTCTCTGCCTTTTGAGCATTTTAATTAGTGCCCCTGCTAACAATATCCTGCAGACACCATTTGTTTCTATCATGGTTTTTGGCTCCTTTAAGTTAAAAATATCTTCCTGCATATATGTAACCCAATAAAACAGATTCATGCTAATTATGTCAATGAAAAGCCTCTATAAATCTCTTGGGGTGGGTAGGAGGAGAGAGAAAGGACAAAACCACAAAGAGCTAATTAAACCTTTATGGTTTCACTAAAAACTCAAATTTATCAAAAAACAGAAAACATTTTTACATTATTGTGATTCAGAAACTGCAAATACAACCAAAGTTTCAGTGTGGTAATTCCAAAATACAGTTATCAGTCAGAATTTTGTTTTTTAAGAGAAAAAAATCCTATTCCCCAGACTATCAGCCAGATTCAATTCAGAAATCAAACACAACATGGTTTGACTTACTGCTGGGATTGATTTAAAAAAACATCATTATATACTTCCACTACTGCTGTATTTCCTGTATTTAGCATATAATACAAGGAAAATGATATCTGTCTTGAAGAGCTGATCTTAGTATACAATAAATTAGAGAATTACTTGTTAGAACATTTATAAAAAGATGATTGTAAAAATGTTAGTAGAAGTGACTGTATTTAATTGAATAGGATACAACTAGAAGATCTGCATGGAAAACAATTCAGCCCCATTTACTCCTTCCCATGGGCCTAAATACACATTTACTTTGGGTACAGACTCAGTTGTACAACTGTTTAAGGTGAGTCTATCCGTGACTATGCTATGAAATGTTATACATGGATGCCAAAAACAAATTTTCACATTTTTTTTGTATGTAAAATGAAAATCCCTTGTTTGATTAAATGTTTAGAAATTTGTTCTTCTAAAACTGGATAACAATAAATTCCAAACAACAAATTAGAACATAAAAAAGGCCAATGTCCCCACCCCTCTTCCTCCCTATTCTATACTCTTTCCTAATTATCCTACTTTAAATTCTGAGCACATTAAATGAGATCCAGGAGCAAATGTGAAGAGAAATATGTAGAACAGAACCATTAGACACTGAATCAAGAGTTTGGAGATTTCATCTTGCCAATTTTATGCAGCCCACTGCTAAAGTTGTGTGCTTGTTGCTCTCAAATAATGTGGTCCTTTATTGTTCTAATATCAGTTCATTCTTGGAAAGGCCACGTGGTTATGTGCCACAGTTTTCCCACACTAACATTCATCTGCTTCACAGCAGTGCTGTGAGTATCAGTTAGTGAGAACATCCTTGCTCAACCAAGGGCAGTGTTCTTGTCTTGATCTTTTCAACTACTTTCTTCTACTTACTAGCATGCTCGTAGCCTGCCTTCATGCGCTTGTATAGCCTGTATCTCCATTCCCATGCTTTCAGTTGCTTCTCTTTTTCAGTGTTGTCTGTACCAAGGCCTTCATTCATCACTTGTGCAGACAATTCAGTAACTCGCTGCTGTGCTTCCTGGACCAATGTACTCAGATGCACTGACCTGCTTTCCATGTTAACAACTACCAAGAAAAGGGAAAAGTAAGTAATTGCTTGGTGGATTTATGTGACAAATTTCTGGCCTTATGCATTCCTGTGTAACACATGTAGGGTCAAATCCTTGAACACTCTGCCTTCCAGTAGTTATCTTGTCATCAAGTGATTAGAGCATGCCAATTTATACCACTTAAAGTACATTAATCTGGCCACTTAAATGTAATTAATGACATGAATAAATAGAGCAAATTTTGTCTTCCAATTTTCTTCATATGGTTAAAAATGTCTTAATTAGATTGAAGTTGCATATATGTTTTAAATTGGTGGAGCATTAAAACCAAACTAAAACAATACAACTGGTTTCTATTCAACCCTTACTTTGCCATAATAACATAAGCCTTCACAGAAAAAAAAAGAAGGTTGTACTGGTTATAAACACATGCAATATGTACATTTCTACATGCAAAGAGATCTCTAATTGACAAATTTAAGAAGGAGAGTTTTGTGGGAAGAGTCGTGGCTAGTATAGAATGGATCTCTTTCCAGGTTTTCTTTCTGCTGCAGTTTTGCCCACATAATGTCTAATTTATCCTCTGAAAGACTGAGCAGACAGTGAGCAGCTTGACACGTGGAAGTTTTGTTTTTCTCCAGTGCTCAGAATAATTTTAATCTGACATTCAGCAGTTCAGATTGCCTACATGAACTATTGCATGCTATAGAAAGGTGAAAATGTAGACTGTATAGGTTACAAACTAAAACGGGTTTCATTTTGACCACCCTAAATCTGCCCATTGATTCTACAGTGAAATGTGGTGAATCAAACCTTATTTTCAGAAATGTTCTTAACCTGAAATGGTTCAAACTGTTTGCAGCTTAGCAAATTTGACTCACAGAGGTGGTTATTCTGAAAGAAACGCAGCCACTGATCTGATGTTCATTATACAGAAAGTAGTATCCAAGAGAAGGAATTCTGAAATCACAGAAAACTTTTTCTCTGGTGTTTGGTATTTTTGCAGAAGAGCTCTGATAGCCTTGATTTAAAGGGCCCCTATTTACCAAAAACACTGCTCCAGTACAAGCAGCTACTCTTAGCAGTGATGGGGAGTTGCTATGTGGGGACAGTGATGCTTTTGGTTTCCCTAAGGTTTCACAGAAACAGAATCAGAATCTTGCACAGGATGCACAGATCATTCACTTGCAGCAGACAGTTCTGAAAACATCAAGATGTATTATATAAAGGACCAAGACTCTGACAGGTTTTTGACATCAAAACACCACATGAGCAAAGGTGTCTGCACATATAAATGTGTTATTCCTAAACTGGAATCATAGGATTATGGGACAAATCATATTCAAAAGGCCCTTCTCTAGCCCAATCTCCTTGTTCAAAACTGGATCAGCTAAGAGGTCACAGTAAGTTACTGAGGGTGCTTCCCAGTCTAGTCTTGAAAACTTCCTAGGATGGAGGCTTTACAACAACTCCAAGCAACCTGTTCCACTGCTTTATTGTCCTATGGTGAAAAAGTGTTTATTTTATCCACTCTGAACCTCTCATTTTAACTTCTGCCCTCTGTCTCTCATAACAATATCACAATTGAAGCTTAGTGGAGTCTAAAAATAACCCTACATACTAATGTGAAAAGTGCCATGGGATCTTTAAAGCCGCAGGAGGAGAGCAAAGAATTACTCAACACCTCTGACATCTAAGAGGTTGTTTTTGAAGAATGTTTGTCTCTAAGACTTTGCTTTCAGAAGCTGGCTTGAAGCCATCCTTCTTGAAGTCTGATCATTCTTCATACGGACATCAGAGACATATGGCCGGGCTTACTGGAACCTGCTGGTATCCTCAGAGCTGCCTGTTTACTGGGAAGCTGAAGGTGATATGGTTTCCTGGATCCATGCCTACAATAAGCATCTAATAGCACAACAGGACTGAGGAAGGAGATTTTACGTGCCAGAACTTCAGGTGATTGAGAACTGGCATCGATTCAATCTCTCACTAAGGATCTGGCTCTGTTTGTTTAACCAAGATTCTGATCCACAATTGTCAGGTCTTGCAAATGTGTCCAATCAGCCAAGGGAAATTGCAATCTTATTTTTATTTGAGTTCACATGAACAAGCCAAGCAAACCATAAGTATATGATCCATAAGAGTAACTGAAAAGATAGCAGTGAACTTTTCCTCCTCTTCAACTAAATTAATATTTTAAATTCTGTACTCTCTGATCTTATGTTGTGTTTAAGAGATACTGGGTTCCTGTTAAGAGTTGTAGTCTGAGCTCCATGTGGCAGCAAAGATCATAGTTTTACTTTCTGTTCCCTTATCTGCTGTTATTCCTGTTCCATGCAGAAATCCAGGTGATACACATGTAAGCTATATGTCCTACAGATCCTCCTTGCTACAGCATTGGATTAGGGGCGGTAATGAGATTTCAGCTAGATCACTATGGCTACTATAGAGAAAGTGCAAGTGTGCATTTAGAACAGGGAATTCCTCTGCCTTGCAGTCTCCCAGATCTGTGCATTTGTCCTATACACTTCCAATGAGACTCTGAGATATTTGTTTCCTGTCCCAAAGTTGGGGTAAGTCAGAATTTAACCTTGAAAACCCCTCCCCTCTGACTCAATCTGGGGAAGTCTTGCTGAACTGCCCCATAAAGAAAAGAAAATGCTCCTCTTGGATGCTGGATTGTGTTCTTGTAGCCCTGAGATCATATAAACAGAATGGATTTCATTCTAACAGGGTTGGTTAGGTACAGAAAGCAAAGCAGAAGACTAGAGAAAATAGGAAGTGACTGCTATGAGTTCCATAAGAATGAAACCACATACAAAGATGCTGTGAACCTTTGTTTCGAGTGCTGAAAATAACTTTCTGCCTTTTGCTCTCAAGCAGCAACTGTAAACCTTTAAGGTAAAAAAATCCCAAACAAACAATCATTTGCTTTTTATTGAGAATGCTTCATCCATTATTTCAATCAGAAAAACTAAAAATCAAGATAAGTGAAGTGGAAATTTGGTGGATATATTTTGAAATGGAAATGAGGTGGTTATATATTCATATTCTCTGTGTTCCTAGGCATGTTTGCATTAATTACAGGAAATGAATACTAATTTATGATTGCCCCTGCTCGCCATCAGACTGCATTTATTTACAGATGAGGTCAATGAAAAATTAGTTTAGTCTTTTTTACTGCTGTTTAGAACACTCAAGACTGTGTTTTCCTCTAGATTTGTCATGGTTAATGAATGTTGCTTCAGCAGTCAATCATGTACTCTAAATGCTGTCACACTTTTTTTTAAAGCCTCAGTCATGAACCATGACAGAAAAATAAACAAATAAATATAAAACTAAAAAACTCTTTTCACTGAGCAGCTACACTATGCAAAAATCTCCAGGGAAGGTTAAAGGAGGCCAGAATAAATGATAATATAAGTGCTGTGGACATAGAAAAGCAATAAAGGTGTACCAACACTGAGGGTCTGGCAAAAAAACTCAACACACACACGCACATGCACACATACACTCCAGTGAAAAAACTGGCAATGTTAGTAGCCTCAAGGTGCAATTTCCTGGAGCACTGAGATTGACATGCCAGCACTAAATGTTGTTAATTTAACTAACTTCAAATTAATGGCAGAGTCTGCAGTGGCCGAACCCCTCAAACACAGTCTCATTATAGCCTTGCTGGGAATGTCCTAAATATAGGCATTGACAGTTTAAAACAAATTCGTATACATTGGTGTATTTTTAGACACAAGTAAGGCGTCAGAGTTTGTGTCATGGTATATGGTTGATTAATTGGGTTGGTAAGTCACTCTCCAATCCACAAATTGTGTATAAAAATGCCCATGAAGGAATACAAAGGAGTTTTATAACCGCAATATGTAGTTATAAGCAATATTGGTATTCCAGTAAAGTGAGGTCTGTTCTGTGTTTAGGTTTACTCTGGTTCTATAGAACTTTGAAATTCTCATTTAAGTGGGATTTTAGGCCATTGGAAGACTAGGAGTGAGGAGTCTGTGGGTAATGGAAATGATAGATTTCAACACAACCTGTCTCCTGAAGGCAGCACAGCCAAAATCAAAAGGATAATAAAAATAAACCAAAGTCTAGACAAGCCATCGTCCTTTCATTTTTGATGACAAACTCCATATTTCAGACCATGATCTTTGAATCACTCAGTTCCTGTTTCCATATTTTTAAAGATTTTTTTCCTCAGTATTGGTATTAACTCAGCTGCCCCAGTGTAAATCTCATTAGAAGCTCACCCTGATTCATCAGTTGGTGTATCTGACAGAGAACAAAGAAGACCAATGGAGCATGCATTCAGCAGATATTGCTGCAAATATCCTCCAGCACTGTAGAACTATTGCTGCTGTAATCAACTTTATGATAAAAACAATCCATTTTTAAGTGTTAAGCAATTAATTTCCCAAACAAGCAGCAAACCTAATCGCCTACAAGCAATTAAATTTGTGCTCTTTACTTACAATGTGGGCTTTCCTTTGCCCCAACGTGTAGAAGAGTCCTAGCAATAGGGATGTTGTTTGTCAAAATGGCAATATCCAGAGGAGTGAGTCCTTCACTGTTTGGTGTGTTCAGATCCAGTTCCTCCAGAGTATATTGATAAAGAAGAATCTGAACAGCATCCAGATCTTGCTGTTCTACAGCCTCGAACATAGCTTCATTGCACTGGAAATTCTGTGTAATAACAAAGACAGAAATTCAGCAAAGCTTTGCACTGTCAGCGTTTTAAAATGGAACTGAGGAAAAAAGTGTGTTTTATGAGGTTGTTATAACATATTGATCCTCCAGAGACAGTTTAGATTCAGCTAGAAACATGAAAATTGTTTGTAGCAAAATTGAGCTTGGTCTGCGCTTGTGTGCTTGAACTTGCTTCAGGTCTGGGGGAAAGTTCAAGTGAGATTCAAATCCATACAAACCAAGCCCATACTTATTGAGATATCTGTCCTATAATCAAACTGTGAGAGCAATATTACATGTTTTCAGTGTAAAACTGGATCAAAGGCTATGATTTTGGCAGTGTCTTGGATTACTGAGTTTTTCAAACTCAAAATTTTAAGGAGAAATCTACAAACTCAGATCATCAACATCCAAAACAAAGAGGTTATCCTGGAGAAAAAACCTTCACAGCTCCAGTGTGAGCTGGTAATAGGTGTTACGTTCATTCAAACCTTTCAATCATTTCTAGATGCTCATATTTTTGCATTTAACTTGTAACTAGAAACAGCTTTGAAATGTATAGTCTTTAAATAAAAAAGCAGAAGGGACTGACAAAATTGACTAGCCAGAGTGCATGCCCAGAAAGTGATGTATGTGAACAGCACAGTACACAGAGCAAAACACCAAGAACATGCATGGCACCAACTCTCAAGCAGGTGGAACCCATGAACCTTTTCCTTACCAATGTCAAGGAGATAATAGTAAAACACAAAGAAACTCATCATTTCTTAACTGAGTTGAAGAGAAGCAGGTGCAAGAGAGTAACATGGTCTGCAGGTTTCTGTTATGAGAACATCCTTCTGGTGCTTACAGTATTGAATTGAAACAGTCTTCTGTGATTAGAAATTGATTCAGCCACATCAAAACGTAAATGGCTTTTTAAAAATTGCTGTACATTTATAAATTAAAAGAGTTTCAATTTATTTAATTCACAGGATGATTCTGACATGTGAGTCAATATGCATTTAACAGCTGTATGTAACTGTACTATGGATTCAAATACACACATACACACTTTAACAGCAGATTTTACCTGCCTGAATGATTGGTGTAGAATTATTTTTAAACCCTTGACATAAATCAAGGTTTGTTTTGATTCAGATATCAAAATTCAGACCTGCCAATATGCTTTTGGAAATGCATCTTTGGATTTTTTCTTGCTATGTGAAATACCTAAAGGATTTGTGAAATCTGGGCTTCATGTTATTTGCTGAACAGAATCTAAGGACATACTTAAGTGAATTCCTCATAACTGCTCTTGCTAGCTAATCTGATGGCAAGAATGTTTCACCAAAAGGAAAAAAACCCAAATTTCTCTTTCTTCATTCATTAGAAACCAGATTGAAAAGGCTGCACTGATTTAAACAAAAACTAGAGCATGAATTTGATAATCTCCTTCATCCAACCTAAACAATTATGAAACCAAATGACAAATATCAGATTTTCCAAACGAACAATTCAGACACAAGCAACAGGCTGAAATATGTTGGCAAGCCTTGTAAAGAGTGTAAAAACATGGGAACTGTGATATGGCCTTGTTACCTGGGCATGCATACATCCCTCACATACATAGAAGTGTCTAGCTAACCATACTTTGTCTAGTACAGTCAAAAAATATCCTGGTGAGACAGCAAAATATCCACCACATGGATTTGGCCATGACCATGAATTGTCCCATTTGGAAGTCTGCATCCAGCCCAGCTCTCCAAGTCCAGAAAAACATTCTACACACCTGTCCAGCTTTCCCCAGCTATTTCCTTCCCACTCAGAAAACAGAAATATATTTAAAGATAATACAGTCTTCTCCAAAATAAGCTGATAACATTCTATGTGAAACACTTTCTACTATTGCAGCATTATTCAGACATCTGCAGCCCAGGGCTAAGGAATTCAAATAGGAGTAAGATGCAGCATTTTTAGACCCATGTGCTCAACCTTAGTCCAGCTGATATTATCACTTCTGATTTCTGCCTTTATTTAAGTTTACTGGGTAACTTCTACTCTGAAAAGACAAAACCATTGAATTCAGAGAGTAACTGAATCACATTTACAAGTGATCATGTAAAGGTTAGGAGTGGATTTTATGTTGCTTTTTCCTTGACTCAGTCCTGCAGCCTCTAATCATTAGCTAGACAGATGTGCTATGTGATTAATTTATTTAGGTGTTACTCTGATGCACAAATGTATATACTGAAAAGGACTACAGTATTGCTTTGCAGTAAGTAATAACCATGTTCCAGTAAGTGATTCAGTGCTGGAGTGTTTAGAAATGCAATCTTATGTAGCTTAATTAAAATGAAGTGCCCCTTTCAAGATATTTGCTCTAGGTTTGACTGAAAAAGTCCACTATGTGCTACTGGAGTTGGAAAAAACGTTAAAGCAGTTTCTGCAAAGACTTGTTTTGATAAACATGAGTTCAAGAATAAAGCTATTTTGAGACATTGCTATGTCTGCAGCAAGACAACAATTTACTGAATGGAAAGTGTTGCACAGCAAGAGAGAATGGAAAGAAAACTCTTCACTAGCCAAAGTTGAAAGAAAACAAATTCTAATAAATGTTGTTCACTTGTCTGGAGACATGATTTTAGTCATTGACTTAGCTCTGCAGCACAAAAACTCAGTGGTTAGAAAATACATCAGCTAGTAACTTGACCTGGAATAATTCCATCCCTCCACTGATGGTTTTCTTGCTATTTATGTCCAGGGAAAACTGTGAAAACAAAAGGCAGAATGGATAGAATGGGATCCAAAGCCTTTTCAGTTCAGTGGGAGTTTGTTCACTGAACGTTGAGGGCATCAGCTCAGACCCCAGACTGGTATCTAGAAGTATCCCTGCCCACTGCAGGCAGCAGTGACAAAAGCTACATCACTCCCATGGCAGTGTAGTGAGTTGGGGGAAACAAAGTTACCACAAGTAAATCTATATCCCATTAAACCATCTTCCACATCACAACATAAAATTGAGTCTACTAATCCTGATTACTGACTGAACAGACACTCCCACTGCCTAACAGATCCAGACTGAAAAGGGAGAAAAGTGAAAGTAATTAGCTGTGTGTATGGAAGATGACTTGAGCCTCAGAAGATGTACACTGCTCCTCAGTCTTTGGCCTATGCTCGTTTGCCATTTCTCTTCTCATTAGTTAAGTATGACAGAAGACCCCATATTTGAAGGAATATGTAATTTGAAGAGTAGATTTAGAGAAACACTGGTCAGAAAATACGCTAACAGACTGGCATTCATTCAGTCTACATGTCAGTCTGCTCTGGCATGGTCCCCAGCACTAGTTTATCCTCGTCGCTTACACTCGCTTAGTCACATACAAGTTTGCAATTGGAAAGAAAAGGGAAAAAAAGACAGTAACTAATAAATTCATCCAAAGAATCTTTTCCCACAATTCATACTTGGATGCCAAAATTCAAGTGACTCTTACAAACTGAAAGCATCTGGAAACCCACTGCCTCAAAAGCACAGCTCTTGGCTACCACGCAAAGACTGTTCTCCAGCTATCAAGCCCTGTTGAGTTTTAGACTTCTCCTTTTGTAAAATAAAGGTTATCAGCTCTGGCAGAGCTGAAAGGAAGAAGCCCTGATCCCTTGCTTCAGTCAGGTCATAGTCTTTCTTTGCAGGAGAACAACAGTCTCTCGACTTTCCAGTGCACTAGAGCTACATTTCAACTCATCTCTTCCCATGGGGCATAATTCAGAGAAGCTGAAGGGTGGAACTTCTATTGCATCTATTCTTCCTACTTATAGAAAAAAGGAATTTATTTTGTTTTAGCAATATCAACATCAGGTCAGTCTTCCTTCAGGAAATATTAAAGTTTCTGTTGTGCACTGAGCTTATACTGTGCTTTTATTTCAGAGATACAGTCAATTCTTCAAAATGTGAAAGGTAGCTTTCCTTTAGCCTTCAAGAAGGTCATTTGAAAACAGGGTCATAAAGGGTAAGTCCAGGAAGAACGTATAGAACTGGTCAGGGAACAAAGTGAGATGATGGAAAATGTAGATTAAAATCAAACCAATTAAGGAGATTAAGAGTAGATTGGAAATTTGATACATATCAGATAATTACCATTGAGCTCTTACGGAGACTGAGCCGGTCAGTTCGAGCTCTGAAGTACGCCTCGTCAAAGGATGTGTGACTCCCCTTCAGCTTCTCTGACAGGTTCCGGTACAGTCGCTTTGCAGCATTTGGAGAGGATGGCAAGCTGTTCTTTTTAGTCTGCAGGATGCTTAAGCTATGCATTTGCTGGGTCATTTTCAGCTAGTAGTTTCTAGAAGAAAAGCAACAGCTGATGAACAAGGTTTTGCTTCTCTGACATCATTGATCAGAACTGTATCACTGAAACACGCATTGCAAGATTTCTGTGGAAAAAAACCACTTTCATATACAGTTTTTGATCACTCAGAAGCATGTTTTTGGGTAATTTTTCCATGGTAAATTGCTTTTTATGGAATTAGTCCCATGGATATCTATGGGGAGGGAAAATTAAGTATGGAAAAATAAAATAGACCATTTCGGAACTATTTGCTAACTTGTATAAGGAGAAGGGTTTCATTTAATGAGGGAAATGGCCTTTTGGCAGAAAGAATTTTGGTAACACAAGTGTCAGAAAAAATGACACCCAAATGGAAATGTTACTATACAATTTAGATAACATGTGCATAATCTGTGTTTTGTGAGTAGTAATTTCTTAAAACAAACCCAAAGCAATTGAGATTTAACAATATAACATTACAGAACACAATGCAGGACTGATATTTTTAACTGGTCAAGTGAAGACTGACACAAGCACAGCTGGGGACAGATGTGCTTTATTTCCCACATTGCAACCGAGACTCCTAAAGCATTATGTTTTATCAAACAATAGCTGAAACAGATAAAACCTGTTTAGGCTTTGTTGTAGGCATAATGAGGCATTTTAAAATTACCTATGGCTCACTGCTGTCCAGATTATTGCAAACAAAGTCTTACACTCTATGTTTTACTGTTAAATAATCTGTGATTTTATCTGTTGCTGTTTATAGGTTCACAGTGAGTAGTTTCTTCCCTCAATTGGTGGAGAGCCACTGGTTTTGTCTACATATTGTGTAACTTCATCCTGCTCTGTGTTTGCCCTGTCCATTTAGATGACAAACTCTTCCGAGATGGACTGCCTTCTGTCTCTAAGACTGTCTAGTCTAATAGGATTTCTGTATTATCTTATAATTAAACAATATTTTTTATGTTCTATGATTTCAGAATTTTAGGAAAATAGCAAAGACCGAATTAATATTCAATTCTTTAGAACTACTTTATATTGGAGTAGTTTTGTCTTTCTGAAGGGAAGCTAAGAATCAGATTTGACCCAACTGCAAGCACAGGAAATTATCCCCAGAAATCTCTGTAAGTGAAAAGGTGACAAGAATGCATAAGTTCTTCACATTTCTTTTTTCCCTGTCAAAGAGTGTGTACACATTTATAGGAATGATTGTCTCTCTAGAAGACCTCAAGATTGTAATAGTTAATCTGGCTACCTTTTCAGACTATATTTTCCTGGAAATAAGCTTTAGATTCTTCATACTATGATACAAATCCCACACATTTCTGTTCTTGTGGTCTCTGCCCACACCTAAGGAAATCAGATTGCAGGACCAGACTCTAATAGCTATTTACAATCATCAGTGTGTTCTTTACTAAACCTACTGTTGTGGCTGTTCATTGGCATGAATTGGTCTCTAAGATTAAAGGCACTACCCAGGTCTCATAAACCCTTTACATCATCCTTTCTCGTTTGTAAGTTGTGGTGAAGTAGACATCCTCAGCACAAACATATCTGATTACAAGTAATCTCACATATTTTCCAAGCTCATGGGGCAGTGAAGAAAGACCAAGCCTCTGAATGAAGAGAGATAGCATCAACATAATTGTCATATGTGATGAGAAGACTGTTAAATTAGAACAACAGTGTGTGCAATCAGAAGGGAATTATGTGAACTGCATCCCTGAAACTAATGAGCAAGAGTAGATATGATGAAAAACAAGCTCTCTGGGACTCGGGGAGCAGCAGTATTATAATGATTTTGGACTGTTTTTCTATGAGCTTATGGAATAAAGTGAGGCTCTCACAAGCAATTCAATCCTACCTTTTAATTGTGACATGCATTTCAGCATTGCCTACAAGAACTGACTAAAGCATTTTGTTCTCTACCCTGAACAGTAAACTTGCATAGACAGATAGAAGGACTGAGCAGAAATCAAGGAATATAGCAAAATATGTTTAATCAAAGTCTCTGTCATGAGAAGTTACAAGTTAGTGTCAGACTAGAGCATAACACTTAAATTACCATCACCAATGCCAGCTCACAAATGTTCCAGACATGCCAGAATTATTTGGAACCTTGTCCTGGAATCAGAGTGAGTTAGGCTTTACTGTATGGAAGATGCTGATAAGACTGGAGTTTTAGTATTGGACAAATTTAGCAGACAGTCTTTTGTTTTACAGAGGTATCCACGGCACCATTTGGGAGTGTAAATGTGAAACAAAATTCTTTTTAAGATGATCAAAGGATTTAATTCCCATCTACCTGTTTAACATAGCTTCAACAGTTCAGTTTATTTCCAGATAGTTCTTAAAAATAAACTTAAGAAATAGTCAATTACCCCCAAAGTTAGTTATCCATCTTTCACTGTTACATGTTATTGGAATTTTAAAGATACTCAGGATTTACCAAAAATAATCATGATAATTTAATTCTCAGAGAAACACTTCCATAGTTTTTATGAATATATAGAGCTGCAGTTTGTCCTACACAAATTTATCCCCTTACTTCCATTTTCAGGAATTACTTTGTTTCACCATTAAAGTATGGGTCAATACTGAAATAATGAACCCCTCAACTGAAATACACCTAGTCTGAGGGTAGATCATTGACACAACTAAAATTGTTACATCAAAGACTATCAGTTTGGAAATTGGTGATGTCTAGAAGTAAGCCATTTGAGATTTTTTTGCCATGGAAGTCTCTGCTCACTCCCAGTGTGTGTCAGAATGAAGTGATAAGGACTTCTCAGTATGGCTGGGAGTAGCTCCGTGTGACCTAACTAGCATTCTCACAGCAAGTTAAGAACAAGTAGCACATTACAACATTTTTCAGTAAAAGGCAGAACTAGACAGAACAAAAACAGCAGCTCCTCTTATAACTAGTCATAATTAACAGCAGTTGGCATTTCCAAGAATTAAAAACCACAAAACAAAAGTCTTAGGGCAGTTCTCTGGGGAAACACAGCACTACCCTGTAAATACCCACCCAACCTCATTTGTGTGGCTCCCACCCTCCTATAGCTTTTTTTTTTAATTATTGGCAAATACTGACCTAATATTTTTGTCCTTCAAAAAACATGTCATGGAGAGAGAAAATTCTAAATGACAGATCACTATATGTGTGTGTGTGTGGCACATACTTGTCTGTGTCACATATATGCTGCATTGTATAGACAGGTTGACTAGTAGGACACAATTTAGCTGTAAAACCTCAGATTTTAGGAAAACACAACAGCTAAGAAACCATGTTAAATATTATTTTATGCTTAAAACTAATGATTAAGAACCTAAGCATTAAAGAGTTAAATTTTACTTACCAGCTTCGGCTATCCAAGGGAAAATGTGAACAAGTGGTTGGTAATTGTTCACCTTTCAATGATTCACATTGGCTTCCCTGTCTTCACTGGTTCAGCCTCTGGGCAGAATGAGTAAAGCTCTTCCTTATACTGCATGAATGATCAGATATGAAAAAGCTTGTTACTAGCAGCCACTAAAGTCCAAGATGACCTATAAGATCTCAGAGAAAAACAACATTTAAAGCAAATAGTGTTGTATCACAGGGAAAATGTTTAATGCCTTAACTCTATACAGTTACCTGTGCAGCTATAGGAGTGATAAATACATGACACTCTTGTTGACACAGTCAGAGATACCATGACTTCTGTGTGCTTTTAGCTTGTTGTATCTCTTAAAACTGATCAGCAACACAGCAGGCAAGTAGAAAAAAATAATTACTGCCAGAGTAAACAAAGCTGTAATTAATTTACCACAAAGTATGAGCAAGGCATTATTGCAGCCATCTTAAAGCAGCTAGTTTAGTGTTAAACCAAGAAAAGGGAAAAAAAAAATCACAATCCTACACTCAGTTCAGTAATGCATGTTGCATGTGATGTATTCTTTCTTCTTTCTTCAAGTAAGCTGTCACTATAGCTGTCTGCCATCATAGCAACAAAAGCAGCACCGTATCTATTGCTATGGGACATCTGCAAGACAATTTGAAAGCTCCCAACCTCAACAGATTGCACTTAAAAGATTATTAAATGAATAAGAAAAGTCTATTTTCTTGATGGCTACATTTCAGCTAACCAGGTCATATCTGCATTAAGAGCTTCCAAATTAGTAGAACATTGATATTTATAAAGGTTTGGGTATTTTTACTATAGGGTAAAATCCACAAATGTTGACTCTCACAGAAACCCACAAAGGTGTTACAAACTTGGAACATGGGAAAACCACACACAGCTGTAGGATTCTAAAAAGAGCATAAGTGATAAACAAAGATAAACAACAACACAGAAAATCATTATCCTTCCTGGATAGTCCACTGGGTTAAACTCATGTCAGCGGAACACTCCTGTAAGATCTGGCAATAGAAAAGAATTAAAACACATCAGTTCCTGGGTCTATCAATCATTAATCTACAGAAAAAGTATTTTTAATTGTTTTTAAAGGGATATCAGAGCTACTGTTACAGCGTGCTGAAAAAAAAAATCACTGAATTTATTCAAACAGGATGCTTGGTTTTTGGAAAATGTCAGAAAAATCCCCAAAGGTGGTCTGAATGCCCCACCCTTCAGAACTCAGTTAATGTTACTATACCTCATACCAGTGTCCTTTTGCCAAAGCAGCTGAAGCTTCTGGACCTTGAACTAATTCTGTACTTTTAAAATCAATCTGGATAGGGACCAAAACCTTTTTTGAGAGATTTTCTGTATGCACATAGGCATTCATATATAAATGTGTGTGTATGTAAACATGCACATGTAGATATTTCAAAGACATAAAAAGAATATCAAATGCAACCATTTGATATTTGATGCAACACAGAATTACACAGTGCCACAGCAATAAGCTACATACAACATTCCTTCTCATATACCATGAAAATCACAGGCTATGCGTGTACAGGATTCCCTCTTTTGTTCTGCTGCTTCTAAGGATCATTAGTCAGAAGGCTGTGGGACAGCTGACTGAGGTCACTGCTCTTTGCCAACAGGAGGAAGATTGCAAATCTTTCAAAAACCACCAAATACCTCTCTAACACTGGGATACTATCTGGAAAAAAAGTATGCTGTAAAATCTGAAACGTCTAAATTAGTTGAAATTAAACGTAAGCATAAAAATTCCATTTCCAGTTCTGTGCAGAACAGGGTGGATTCTTCTGAGTCAAAAGCCCTGATTAACTTTATTTTTGGTCTATATAGGTCCCTATGAAGCTCACTTATGTGCAGAGACTTCTATGGCAAAAAAATCTCAAATGGCTCACTTCTAGACATCACCAATCCAAAGTAGGTTTACTGAAACGAGTGTGTTCTTAAACATTCTCTATCAGTTTCTCATTGAGGGTCAATACTCCCCCTTCTCTCCTTTGCTTTTTCCCTTTGTCTTGGTGGCAAATAGACCTTTTGCTGTTATTTCAATTTTTATAATGCTACCCAAAGCTATTTAGCAGAATAGTAAAAAACATTTTCTTGCTTGAGCTAGTTCTGTGAAAGACAATTAGTTTGTTTATTTTAAGCCAAGTAAACATTTTTCTAGTGTTCCTGTCATATGAATTTTAGTTCATTATTAAGCTGTTCAAAAGCCAGAAGACATAAACCAACACTCAGTAAGGTAAGAGATGAAATCATAAATTTACTAAATGATAAAACCAAGAAATTAATTACTAAAAATACTGAATTAATGTGTGTAAATGTGTGCAAGAAGCACCTACATCTAGTTCTGGAAATGCCTCCAGAAAACAAAAACCCATAAAACATATACAGGGAGATTGTCCCCTGCCTGAAGGGCTACAGAGATCTGTTAATCTGATTCTGTACAGAAATCTGCATGTCCTTTGCCCTTGATCCTTCCATTAGATGGCTCAGAGATATCAGTCATTTATTATTTCACTTTTCTATATTTCATACATATAAGTTGGACAGAATATTTTGCCTGCTGTACTTCTACTACTTAATTAACCTGTTGTGACAGATTTTCATTCCATGTTTGATCTCTCCAAAAGTTTACCTACCTGCAGTACACATCACGAGCTGATTCCACAAGCAGCTCTTATTGTTGCTATTGCTAAAGCTGCACGTTTTTATGAAGATGTGCATTTAGTGGTACATTTCATTTAAAGAGCCCACCCAAGTTGGCTGATTAACTGACACAGTCACCAAAATGTTTACCCTATATTGTTCTCAGCTTTGTGCTCCACAGATATTTTTAGCAGTGAAGCAGCACGCTGTATTGGCCATTAATTCCATTTAGCAAAGTCTGTTTGTTTCTTCTGGACACTGGTCACATTTCTGGGGTGATGAAGGCTGTTCTCATGCAGGGGATGGAAGCTCACAAAGCTGCTCTGTACAAAATCTCCGGGTAACTGGAGCGATTCATTTTCACGTCGCATATCAATAGGTGGCACTAGTCACCCAGTTCTTCAAAGCCTGATGTGGTCCATGGAGCAGCAGTCACACACACGTATTGCCTTGTCCCAAGTACACAATGTCCAGCGTTTCGTTGCAGATGGTATTTCAGTAGCAAGCAGGTCTTCCATAGAGGGAAACTAACATTCCCGTGCTTTCCATCACCTCGCCTTTCAGTAAAAAATGTAGACCCATAGTCTGGAAACTGGGTGGGATATTTGGAGCAAAGAAATGGAAACTTTTGGAAGCTGAAAACTTCACATGGAACCTGACTTTACTTACTAATCAGTCAATGGCAAAGCTGTCATCATCATTAGGGACAAAGCTGTATTTCAGACTGCTCATAAGCCCCCTGAAAGGACAAACACTGCTCAAACATCAGATCCAACGTCCCATATGCTGCCATGTTTGGGACTGGGCAATGAAGCCAGGTAGATCAGGTATCTGGGAAAGGGACCTCCAGCCTCCTTCCCAAAGTAGTATGGTCAGGCCAACTCTGTCTGGCATCTATGTGCTCTCTCATTCTGGAAATCCATGACTAGAAAGGTTGTTCAAGCGACTGCTCCTTGAAACAAGAAATTGGGGTATTTTTTCTCATACAGTCAAAGGTACACAGTGGGAAAGGTAAAAAAACCAAAACCCAAACCCAAAAACCCAAACAAGCCTATAAAACTGTATCTTTGTCCCCATGATTATTCTTTCTTGCAAAATTTTATACATATAAGCTACTGTAGTGTATTCCAACTCTGGTTTTGGCAATTTCTGCCTCTCTGGCTCCTTGTTTACCTATCATCTTTCACACATACCCTATTGCCAATTTGTTAATTCTCTGTCCTATTCCCTGGTTTCTTGTATTTCCTCAAGGACATTGATCTGAGTCTTACTGTTTCACTAGTTCCTTTTACCAGTGTTCTTGATCCAAATCCATAGCAAATAAGCTATTATCCACAGAGACACAGAAGTATTCAGTATATTCATAAAAAAGACAAATATTTCCCAGTTCATCAGTCTCAGACATGATCAAACTCAAGAAATTCTGAAATTATGAGTGAAGAAAAAATAATTGTGTTTGGACTAAGAAAATTTCTCAGTGAAATAGTTTTCCCAAGTGTTTTGAAATATTTGAGACACCCGTGATGTAAGTGACTAAAAGAAACTGACCTTGGCAGCCCTTCCAGGCTTCCTTAACCATGGTTCCTAATCTACAGTCCTCACAGCACAACATGGATTTCAACACACCCAGGCTCTGCTGCAGGGCTGAAGCTGGCAGATACACTAGTGCCTGGGGATTGCAGACTCCCACTTACACAGGAGGGGACATGGAGGCCAGGAGTTCTCCAGCCTTGTGGCAGCCTGTATGGCAGCGATGCCTTGGAGTTGTGGACTCTGGCTGCTTGTATTTCAGAGTATGGTTTTTGATGAGCTAGCAGGAAACCAGAACTGTTTGGTCAGAATTCCTTAAAGATGGCCTAGTTTTTATAACAGTTTGTTTTTGAAAAAAGGGGCTTTTTTTCCTTTCCCCTAATCTTTTTAATTGGAAAATTCCTGAGAATAATCATCCCTGGCTGCAGAAGAACAGAATCTGGCCTGGAGTGTTTGAGCCACAAAACAGTATGTAGTCATATGGGATCATTTGGAGTATAAGCAAAGGTAAACAGAAATACTTTAGAATAAGTTCCTCAGATCCTTAAAGCCATTACTGTTTGAAACAAGGAATTAAAGAGCAGATGCTGTCACCCTAAGTGATCCACATACAGATCAAGAGGTGCTCACTAACACTGCTTGGTGGAAATGGTGACTTTCTGCAAAAACCATGTGGAGCAGAATGTCCTCTGCTAATGGTTCCTGGTTGTCCAGACTGGGGAAAATCCCCTAAACTTGTTCAAACACAACCACCTTCAGAAAGCTTATAAGTACATCCAAACCATTAGACATGGCTGAAGATATTGCTGCTCTTCAGAAACAAATAAACCATCTGAACATCATAGAAATAATGAAGCTGTCAGCAATAAGCATGCAGTGGTGATGTTTTGTCAGTCTCATGTTGATTATGCTATCTAGGCAGACATTCCATCTAGAGATAATTTATGCCATGTATTGTTTGGCCATGACTACTCCCAGCTGCATTGCATTTAATTCAAGTTGAAGTAGAGCATTTTACAAACAGAAATTAAGAAGCTTTTCATAGCTGGCAATTTCTAGATTAGGAAAGAAAAAAAGAAAAAAAAAATAGGATTTACCAAAATTGAGTGTGGAACAAAGCTGAGCAGAGGCAGACATGTACCACTCCAGAGAAGCACTTTTGTGGCTTGTTTTTTGCTTTTTTTTAAACGATAAAGTGATGCTATCTTCCAAGATCAGCACAAGTTTTAGGGTTGTGACATGGTCTTTAAAAAGACCCAGATGAATTTATAGAATATATACATAGGTGTCATTTCAATTTTTGTATTATTATAGTAATTAGAAATGTACTTACTAATATAAAGCTTTTTCTAAAGGTGAATCTCCTTTTTCTTCAAAATTTGACATATAAAAGCTTCTATTACAAAGCCCTAAACACGTGTTATTGTTTTTCATACTGAGGAAAGAAACAACTTTAATACAAAAGAACAACTTCCTACTATTCTGAGAATCCCAAGCAGTGGAATTTCACTAAACAGCTATTCCTTAAAGAGCAGTTTGTTTGCTTTGATAAAAGCAGAAATGTGTTTAAGGGCAGTGATTTCTCTTTAGCAAAGATTTTACAGTGATTAAAACCATGCATTTCAAAAAACAAGAGTAAAGAACCATTTCAGAAAAACTTTACTATTTAGGAGGAGCAGGAGGAGAGGTTTTCAAAGGCTAACAGTTACCTGGGGAGAAGGCTTTTTCCAGATCCTGATAGAAAGACTATTCCAAATAGCAACAATTCAAAACAATAGCCTATTTGTCTGCATTATCAGAGAAAGAACTGTAAGGAGGTCTATGTCACTAGACCACCTTTTGTGAATAGCCCCATTTGTCATCTCTGTAACCGAGAAACATCACACTTCCTGGCTGTGATAGTTTTACACAGGCTAAAATTCATGTTGCAATCATTTGGTCTGATGTGACTGTTAATTTATATTTTAGTTAAAATGAAAATAACACTGAGGATTTCCAAACCAGTGTCTCAAGGGAGCAATAAAACCTAAACAGAAGTGATTGCCATGAAGTAACTCCAGGCTTTGCAGTGCAATTCTATTTCACATTGAGTTAAAAAGCACATTTTTGCTGAGCATTTATGATAGCTTTCAAATCATGAAGATGCAAGGTTTACTATAGAGGCAATATACAAAGAGATTTTATTAAAGCCTTTTTGTAACAATAGTGAAATTTAAATGCAGAAAATGCAACCAAATCCTTCCTAGGGTATAAGAGAGATGTAACACACTTTGCCAAAATCATTACTTCTTTTCTTTTTGCAGTGGAGGCTTTAAAAGGATGGAGCAGTCAGAGCAGCAGCTCATGAAAATCTTAATTCACCACTTTCCTTAGGCCCTAAAACTGATGAATCTGTTTCCTTTCAATTAGCTATGTCAGCCTCTCAGTAAACAATAAACATGATTACTAGATCTCACTTTGATGCCATGAATCCCATCTCCACCAGCACAAACAAGAATAGAAAGGAATCATTGCTCTCTCATAAGCACATGCTTTTTGGATGGGTTCAATTCACAGCTTCTCTTTACATTCCTCCACCTTCCTCATGTCCCAACTAATGAATCAAACAACACTAACGTGAGAAAGGAGTTGGAAATAAATTCCTACTTTTCATGTCAGGTTGCAGCAATGTTAACTCTGTCTTCCACTAGGTCAAAGAAAATCCATTTCAAACCATGAGATTCTTGTTTTTATTTCCCACGTTCAAATTCTGGCTTAGCAAAGTATTTGAGATGCAGCCTTCAAGCCACTCATTATTCCTTTCAGGACTAAGGAAAGCCTAGTCTCTCTTAACATGACATTGTGGTGTAGGGCAAATCCTGATGCTAGTCTCTGAACTTCCATCTTGTTAACAAGCCATCTGGGACATGCTTTACTCATTCACCCTCAAATCAGAATGAACAGTGCTGGTTTATCTTAGGGCAAAAGTGGCTTATAACACACCACAGCACTCTAGGAAGTGCCTGGGTCCACTCTAAGTAGAACAACTGGCATGGCCTGCTCCAGATCACACTCTGAGATGGTTCTATCTTTACCTGAGCTAAGTTTCAGGGTTCCTTTGTTCTTCAGCTCATAGTAAAACACTTGTTAGTCCCAGAGAACAAAGACATTGGCTGAGAAAGCTTTTGTGACACCAAGCTCACATACCCTATAACTTTACATATCAAGAATGTTTTTTTTACCTACATGTTCTCTTCTATTTGCCACAGGCAGCAAATTGAAGGGAATATTAAAATTGACTTCAAAAAGTGTAAAAACTCAACACCCCAACAGCCTATTATGAATACCAACTACCTATGTTTTTATAAATGAAGTAGTTAGAGGGTGTTTGTACCTAACCATCCAGAGAGTACGTTGGTTAGTGTTGTCACAGGAGACAGATGAGGAGAATAAGTCACTATTGTGTTAAAAGACTGAATATTGATTTGAAAGCAAGAACTCATGGTTCAACGAAACAACATTCTCTGCAGCTAGAAGTGCTAATCTGACTTCATCTGAATTGAGTTAATAAATATTTGCAAAACCTGGCAGCTTAGGTGGCTTAATTAAGAAAACACTTGCTTTTCACCTTTAGGAATTCATTTCCTCCAGGGTCAGAGTTTGGTGGTCTTACAGCTATCGCATAAACTTCTGCACACTATGGAATGATTAATGATCTCTGCTCAGAAAAATTATGAGGTGCTATAAGGAAAAATTAACTGAACTCACACAATGTGAAACCTCTCACTGAGCACCTTTTCTCTGCCTTTTTTTTTTAAAAAAAAAAGAGGGTATGATCTCTATGTGTTTGTTTCATAGAAGCATCAGAAGGTTTGGGTTGGAAGGGATCTTAAAGATCATCTAGTTCCAACTAGATAAGTTGTATATGAGTTATCTATAAACCTGCACAGGAGTAGTGTCTTATACGGCAATGAAATGAGTCTCTCCTGTAGGCAAATCTGAGTCCAACCTTACAGATACTGAGTACTGGCAAGAGAATTAACCTTCAAATATCACTGATTAGTATGACATCTGAGCCCTTTCACAGAAAATACACCCACAGGTTTTAATTCAGATGCTTTCCTTGACCATAACATTAGCCCCTCTCTCCAAACCCAAACACCAATGAATAGGTTTTAATTTCTCTCTTTTGGTGACTCTTTTCTTATCAGTAAACAATATATTTCATGTCATCTTCAGCACTGTTTCACTCAGTGCATATATTCTGAACGATTGCAACTTAAAATCCAGTTTAGCTCTTTGAAGATTTCATTCTGGCTATATTTCTGCCTTTGTCTCTCTATCCAGTTTGTCAATTAGGCACTATTGCAGACTCCATACAATACCCAGGGCCACTACTCAACTAGCAATAAAGCCGTGTGTTTGCAATAAGAAGTTTGATGACCAGTTTTTGGTTTTGCAGTGATTTGAGCAGTATTGGCAAACATACATACCCTGGCCAGAAACCCAGCACCAATTTTTCCAGACTTTCAGTTATATGCTGTTGAACTTCTAGAACATGACCAAAGTCACATGTTATGATGCTAGTAACCAAAACCATTTCTACTCTGATGATGGTATATTAATTTAAAAGTTGATAGTAACAACTGTTTAATTAGAATAACTTGTTTTTTTTTAAGATAAGAAAGTAAGTCTTGAAAATTAAAGAACAAGACGAAGGTTCAAGAAGCCCAGACAGCAGTACCAGTTTTAACATGCATATAGACACTTCACTGTGTCCTTGGTATGTTACAATTTCCTTTCTTCAGATCCTGATCAGTTCAGTATGCAGCTGACAGGTAATTGTGAAGCTTAAATCACCAAAATTTGTCTAGTATTAACATATTCTCAGATGAGGAAGTCTTGTGCTCTAATACTCTGTAAGAGCCTGATCTTTCCTATTGCCTGTGCTTTATATTAAAACTATATATTTTAGTTTTAATTAGAAACCCAAATTAGAATGAACTTGAGAATTACCCACTATCAGCATGCAGGATGAATTTGCTGTCTTGCTTCATCTTTCAGACAAAATTGCTGAAAAACAGAAGGTCGAATTGACTATTCCAGCTGCATAAGAAGCAGTGTTAAACATGAATCACAATATTCTTGCTTAGAATTGCTGGTGCAGATGGCTTTGTTGCCTGTTGTTCTATGCAAATAGGGTGAATTTTCTTGAAAGAAATATGGAACTACAGAGGGGGAGAAAAGGCAAGCTGGTAAGAACTACTTCAACCTTGAATCGTAAATAAAGAGCAATCATGAAAATAAATTCCATTTTAAATATAAAATATTCAGTGACTGAGGAATCTCTTTTACAATATTCTATCAGAAAACTCAGATATATTTTCACATTGACTTCAATACAGAAAACTATGTTTTGTGATGGAATTATTGTTGTAAGTACCACCACTTTAAAGTTCAACGGCTTGTAAACAGACAGGAAAAGGAAAGTAGGAAGAATGGTTTGTCCAATGGTTACTCAGTGTACCCATGCAGAGCTAGAATCAGACATTAAACACTGTTCCTTTGCCTATTTGTACCTCATCATGTGGCTTAAGAGAAATGCTGGGATTTTATTCAAGCTTATCTTATCTCCTTACTTCAAGAATTTATAGTAGAACTGAATTTTTAAATTACTGGCATGCTGCATTGATATTTCTGTCAGAAAATCCTTAGACCAGACTACACAGAATGAAGTTAGTAGCCAATGAATGATGTCACATTTTTCTTTAAATGAGGCTAAATAAAAAGCAATTTAACACCAAGAAGGGAATCTGTACTTCTGCAACAAGCTAAATTATCAGTATTTCCATATTATAGAGAAGTTTGATTACTGAACCCGTTATTATATCACAATCTCATAGTTTAAACACTTCTTCCTATCTCTGAAAAACATCCAAACACTCAAAAAAAACATGTTCAAACAAGTGCAATCCTTAAGGAATGGTTCTTTAGAAGGATGAGAAATCAAAGACTGTAACCACCAGCTTCCTGAAAATACAACCTGATAGGCAATCTAAAAACAGAATGTCCTGATATATCAGATACAAGCTGTGCTTGGGAGAATGCAAAGTTGTAAAACACACAAAAAGATAGTGAAGCAGCTATGTTTCCAAGTTGCAAGCTTAATAGTATCAGCTCATCACAAAGATTGGCTATACCTTTCTCTGGTTATTCCAGAACTTTTTTATATAAATGATAGTAAAGACACATTTCATAGAAGCCCAAATAGTTCTGAATATAAAGAAATAATGCAGTCATAGTTATACACTATTAAAAATAGATATTTAGGTCATAGTTTTTCTTAAAACTTATCAATGAAAAACTAGATGTGATTTTAGTATGCAGCATCTTGTTAAGTAGGCTTTTGAGAATAGTAAGGAGAATAATACAACTGGTTATTTCAGCCAGAATCATTTATACAGCCTTTATGAAAAATAAGGAATTTGGGCTTTAGAGTGAAATGAATCTTCTCTACTTTTAGGTTTCACAGCTCTATGCAATATGATCTTCATTCCACAATGAGAGCTCCTATTTTGTTATGAAATAATAACCACCCCTTTAAGTGAATGCCTTTCAGATATCTCCTGGAGCTCTGATGGTTTGTAAACTTCCTTAGCTCTTTGATCTTGGATTTGGAAAGGGAGAATCTCAATATGTTACTGATATAAATCCTCACTACATATTAGAAACACCTATTTTCTTCAACCCTTGATTCAACTATTAAAAACAGATGATCACAACAGAAACATCAACCTTACCAAATATTGGCAGTACCAAGCTACTGCTGTTCTATGTTGTCAATCAGTTGTCAAAACGTAGAAGAAAGCTGTTTCTAAGCTCAGACAACATTTCCAATTGTGCACATGGTGCTTACAATAGATGACAGTGTAAGAATTAAATGCCACCTGCACTCTATTTCCAAGCAAACAATTACATAGAACTAGATGACTTCTCATAGGTAACTCATGAGCTTTTCTTTTCCCTGAAAAGCAATGCAGAAAGTGAAGGAATTACTATGCTGGAAATTATTATATTGAGAAATGTCCATCTAATAAAAAGCAACCAAGGGATGTAGAATATATTAAAAAGCTTTTTAGACATGACTAGGGAGCAATTGTATTGCCTCAAGTAAAACTACCAGGTAAATAATTTTCTGAAAATAGTACTTTTGAGAAAACTGTTTGTAGATGATTTCTGGATAGAAAGGGAAAATTCAGCACAGTATTTGCTTCAAATTATAGAAGCAACTAATTACCAAGTGGTGTCTTCCAATATGGAATAATTAATCCAACTGAATAGCATACACAGATGGGTGAGAAAATTAAACTTATGAGTGAAATATGAAAGTAAATGGAATTTTATTCCATTTAACTTCATTTTACTTCTATATAAGTCATTTTCAACTCTGTTTCTAAGAAGACAAGACAGAGCACTGATATGTAATTTCACCTATTTCAAATAATACAGGGTTTTACAGTGTTATTAATCTAGGAACAAATGGGAAAGACAAAAGGTAAAAACCAAAAATCACCGTTCTTTACAACTGACAGGTCATGATTTAAAAAGGTCAAAAAATGGCATTTGCATTATCTGCATTGTTCTGAAAATAACACTATATCAAGAACGAATGATGAAAAGAAATCTTCATAAAACCTCCAGAAATGACAGATGACTTCAATGAATCACGGATCAGAAATTACCATCCAAAGCTACTGACCACTAGTAACTGCCACAAGATGGGAGCCAATCAATTGCTGTAAGAATATCTTTTGATTGGTTTAACGATTTTGATGGACAGCACAGAAGATGTGGATGCTTTGCTTAACTGAAAGCTGAATTCCAGCTTGTTCCTATTACCTACAATTCATCTGTCTGTGTTCTTTTGTTGACATCTTTTATGAAATCTGAACACCAAAGCTGAAAGCTTCTTTAACTTCCCCTGATATCATCATAGCAATAATAAGCAGCTGTCAGGGAATCAAAATGTGCAGGATCTTCCTATTACTGTTTCGGACATAGAGTTTTTAAAAATCTTGAAACACTTTGTTTAAAAATTACAGATGTTTAGAAGCCATGTAGGAAATTGCTATTGCACCTACAGCATTCTTCCAAGATGAAGAGCAAGGCAGGAAGACATGATGAAAATTATTTTGGTACCAAACAATAGACAAAGGATAGATTATAGTGAAACTAAAATAGGTGGAGATATAATGTCACTGATGGAATAATCCCTTGTTTTATGAGTAGCTATACTCTTAGATAAAGAATTTTCTCCAGTTTAAGCTGATACAATTTCAGTCAGTAGAAGAAAGCGACCCACTATTTTGATAAATCATCCTGAAAGTGCCAATAGATGTGTATCTGAATTGTTCAGTGTGAAAACTTTAAACAAAGAAATGGTCCAGGATGTGTTAACACTTGTCTTGATAGAATGGAATTTGTGACAAGGTGTGGGAAAGTAAAATATACGATCAACTAAGAGCAACTTCTGATAACAATTCAAGTATAATAGCAGCTTGTAAACAGCTGAAAAAATAGGACACTCTCCCCATTAGGTGTATTCCATGACAGAAGAAATAAGAATTTGCTTTTCCTAAAGTCAAACAAAACACAATTACACGGATTTTGTGTAACAATGAAAGCAACACTCTTATTTATTGGGTTTTGAAAGTATAAAGAAATAGCAGAGGATCTCTCCTAGAGGATGTAGATGTATCAAGCATTTTGTCTTTCTGGAAAGCCTCCAAAATGTCAGTCATTTGGCTGAAATGTTCTGCGTGGGAATATAAATAACACCATGTTATTGAAGAGATGGACAAGGAGTTTTCCAGTAGCTTTTCAGCAATAAAAACATGTTTTATAAGAAGAAATCTGTGTAACTGCTCAGCTTGCAGTTTTTCATTGCAATTTAGCAGCTATTTATTGCAGTTAAAGATGCTCCAGTTATTACCTCTGGGCTGTCTATTATAAGCTAATGACTTTTCAAAAAGTTGCTTCAGACTTAATAAAGCAAATGTTTACATAACTGTTAGATTGTCTCACTCTTAGAAAAATAGGATCTTGTTTTTCTAACTGCTTTAATGGCCACCTTCATGAAAATCACAGAACTGTAGAATGGTAGGGGTTGGAAAGGACCTTTAGAGACCATCTAGTCCAGCCACCCTACCAAAGCAGCTCCCACCTAGATCAGGTCACACAAGAATGCATCCAGGCCGTGAAGACCTCCAGAGAAGGAGCCTCCTTTATGCTTTATATTGAAAGATCAAAAACTTGAGGTGCTCAGGAAGAGTTGTCAGTATCTTGAAGTCATGCAAACTATTATTCATAAACCAAAGGTGATTGTTACCCCCCAAAATACTGTACTGTTAATTTGCAACAAACTAACTAAAAGGAAACTCTTTATGACAACTTATACCCAGAAATTTACTGCAATGGTGAAATTGCTTTCTTGCACTTAGAATGATAACAAAGCACTTTTAGAAGTGACAGGAAAACATGAAAAAGGTTTTTCACACTAATACTGTACTATAAAAATAGTAATTTGGAGGACTTGAAAATAGTACAGTGAAATGACAGCTCTGATCAAACTGCAAAGCATTGCTTAATACCTCATTAACTTTGCCAGTGCAGCAATAAACCCTTTCTGATCAATGCCTAGATAAAAAGACTTTTTTTTTTGCTAATTGTGTCACAAACAAACCATAATACTGTAATTTCTTAAGCATTGGAACGTTACACTTCCCTCATGGCAGAAAAGGAGAACTGCTCTCTTATGTCCATTTATCACCCCTTAAATGAAAAGGAAAAAGCTATTACTCTGATAAATAAGAGCCACATTCATGATAAAATATACAAAATTATCAGTAGAAAGATGTTATACATTGAAGCTGCCCTCAAGCAACCTTCTGTAAAGCTTCCTGAAAAACTGTGTGACATATCGTTATTTCAAAGACTAGGCAACTGAATGTACTTTTGCACCAATTTACATAACAAAGCATGTTTTCATGCAATTCCAAGCAAATCTGCTAGCTCTTTAAACCATGAATTTGATAATTAACAGTCACTCCTTTAACTCTCTAATGTAGCTGAAGTTGTTTCCATTCTAGGAAACAAAATTAATCAATCCTACTTTAATCTAAATTTTCAGGATTTTATGACCTAATGTTTTGTTTAAATGAAGGTTTCTACAGAGAAGCCCAAATGCACATCCTTGGCTTTATACACATCAATAGAGTTGCTGGAGGATCAGCTTACAGTCAGAATCATCCCTCAGCTGTGCACAGGACTGATTCAGACCTCTTTGAGTTGGAATTCTTCCCTTAACTAGTATGGTGGCAACTGCTTGTCCCTACAGGTAAGATGCAGGGATGAGAAAAGGGAACAAAGTGGTAGAAAGGATTTCCTCAGAAGATTTTCCTATTTGTGAAAGATATGAGGGGGGTTATCTCAGGAGGTATGACTGAAGACCAGATATATGATTAAGAGAATCCTTTCACAGATTGCAAAACGAGTGGCAAATGCTCTCACAAAATACTTGTGCTACTTCTTAACATAGGTAAATATTTCCTTATTAAACTGCATCCAATATGCAATGGCAAGCCATAGATCTACAAGCAGACCCAGTAGCAAAAAAATAGTGAAGGGATTTGCAAACACTAAGGCTGATTTCTAAGGCTAAATTATATTAAAGCATTTACACAGTCATTAAACCTCATGTTCCTTCACCACATCCGCTTCACTAGTGATTGTAAGAAGAAACTGTTCTTTGATGAATTCCCTAGTGAACATGACATTTTAGACTTTTCCTTATGATTACTTGTTTTGCCCACCCACTTACAATCTCAATTATTATAAGATTATTTACTACAAGGTAAGTTAAAACCACATTTTTGATTTGCATATGCAAAACCAGCACTCCACTTAATACAACAGTTATCTTTGTCCCTCGTAAAGAAAGGACTTGTGAGTGACCTATGTACTTCTGTTTTTACACACCCTTCTCCAACCTCTTGTTGGAATTCCTGTGACATACAGCACACAGCACTGATCAATAACATCATACCCCACAACTCCTCTTTGGCACCAGGGTTGATGTAACAGTTGTCTCCTTCATAATGCAAAATGCAGTTATTTCCAAGCATGTGTATGACATTAGGAATCAAAGCATTGTCACTGGTGTACCAGGCATCTCCTAGAGCCAGGTACAACTCCAGCTACATTTATAGTAGAACTCCTTCCCCTGAATTTTATACTAAAATACATGCCAATTCACTCAGGTCTCAAGGTGGCAGTTACTTCCTTCAGCACCAGAGGTACAACTGGATCAGAAAGGATGTGTTTTTAAGTATAGAGAAAAGATAGTTTGAGGTTACAAGCAATACCTCAGAAAATTCTTCTCTGAGACAAGAAGCAATTGTTTAAAACAAGTGGAGTGGTTCTGACAGGTTGGACTGACTCTATAGTGTTGCAATTAGATCACTAACCTGCTAAGAAGGAAGCTCATTTCCTCTTCTCCACATCAGTCTGCAGCCTGCGAGTTTTAAAATTACTCCTTGATCTGCCTCTTTCAGAGAAGAAACATAAGCGTGGACTGGAAGAATAGAAATTCAATGTGCAATGGTCGAAGCTACCAGTTCTCACATGCTTTAGTCAGAAATTCAGCCCTGAGAAAATTACCCAAGTGTTGATGTCACTTTTTCAGAAAAGAATAACATTTTAAGAAGAGATTTCCATTGAAAACAGTACAGTAAGAATAACTAATTAGCTCCTATTTAGTGTGTTGTGAATGCACCATAATGACAACCCTCCATTTTGTGTATGAAACCAGCTGAAAGAATCTCAGTGTTTGAAAAACAGAAGCTTGGAACATTCTGCAATGTGCACAATACTTTGAAACAGGAGGAAAATGCTGAAATCTTTAGACTATTTAAGATATGAATAACAAAGATAAACATATACTACATAGTGAGCAACAAGCATAAAGCTTTCATCTCTCATTGTAGGAAATCCTATGGAAGGTGAAACCCATAAAGGCCGCTGTAGGAACTCATGCCATACCATTTGAGAAAGCTTTCTTTAATAACTGCCAAAGTACATGCATTTACAATAGATTTCTGGGTTTTTTTCCTGCATATCTGCAGCTAGCTGCAATTTTTAAAGCTATTCATTTGTGTAACTACCAGGCTCAACAAGAAAAGTTGTCATTTAGAAAAATAAAATAAATCAAACCCCATTCAATTTAGCACTTTCCTTGTTCATTCTTCCCCAGTAGTCCTAAATTATGAGTGGCTATTCTCCCTTCGCTTCAGATCCTTCTCTAAGCTCTCTCATCAGGATTTCAAAGTTAGATGATCAAATGCACAGAGAGGCACCTAATTTCTCACAGGCACTTCTGAAATCTCCTGACTAGGTCTACAGTGAACAATTTTCTTTCTCTCCCCCTGCCCCCACCCTTTTTCTGGCCTTTGATCTTTAGAAAGCACAAATGCCATTACAGTGAATAAAGTCATAGCCCACAGAGTCAATCCCCTACTATTTACCTCCTTCCTCCCTGCCCCCCTTCGCAACCAAGACTCCAGCACAACCAAACGAATGAAGCTGGGCTAAGATACAGCAGCAGGTATCATCAGCACTGTGACAAATGAGAATGTGTGTCAGGGGAGACTGTTTAAACAAACAGTTGGATGCTTGGGAACACAGACAGAAGACCTAAGATCTTTCTCTTTTTTCTTTTTCTTTCTCCCTCCGTCTTCAAAACAGAAGATTAAGTTTGCTGTGAACATGAGCTGATGAAAAGAATTCAAATAGTGCTTTGAATAGTGCCACTGGGAGCGTCACAGGAGAATTACAAATTGCTGCTGGAGACACCAGTCTCCCTTTACAGAAAGTTAACATAAAAGTACACATATCTTCTTTCTATAAGGTACTAACTTGTAAATTAACCTTTAATGGAGTATAAATGATGTCCTGAAAGAACTGCTTATGCAGCTATATTTATGATCTAGAAAATTGCAAATATTTACAAGATTATAGGTGTTAATGGTCTGTCAAAAATGTTTGTATATTGTACATACATTAAACCTCAGTTTAAGACCACCCTGCTATAAAGACCACCCCATTTCTTGTCCCATATAGAATTTCACTTTGATTCCATATATTCCATTCCTTATAACAAGGCTAGGCTCCACTGTACACCCAAACCACTCTAGACAAGCAACTTCTCCTCCACAGGAGCCACTTATTTCACTCTCTGCTCCCAAATCCTCTGGGCAGCTCTCTACCAGCCAGTATTACCATTGTTATTCACCCTCAGTAAGAGATCTGAAGAACATTCCAGTTTAGTGAGGGCACACTCCAAAGGCAAAGCAAAGGTGGAGGGGGGGCCAATCAGATACAGGATCAGGAGAACTGAGCCACCTCACTGCGACACAAGAACGACTCCATCTTCCAACATTCCTGCCTCAGTTTCCCCACTCTGATAACAGCCAGTCACACTCTATAATGAAGCATCTTTATGATCACTGTGTCTTTCTCTACCCAACATATTTACTGTTCAAACAGGGGTCATCAATAAAGAAAACAGATAAACCAAATCCTGCTGTCTGGCCTCTCTTAAGACCTCTGTTTCCAAGGGCTTCTGCTGCCGTCTACACAGCAGGTGTACTCAGCCAGGCCTTTCATCTCACTGGTAGAGCAAGCCCCTTTCCCTGACCCAGCACTTCTACAGTAGCCCCCTATTCCCTACAGCTCTCTCCCTGGTAAGCTGCTTGTTGTTCTTTTATCTCACCACCTGGGTGCAGCTAATTAATCACATGTGGGCCTACACACCCAACTCCTTAATACAATGTTCTCTCCCTGGGGATCAGTAGCATTCAAACTTTTCTTTTTCTACAGTCAGGTCTCAGGTCTAGACTTTTTTTCTTTTCTTCCCCCCCCCCCCCCCCCCCCCCCCCCACTAAACTCATTATTTAAAATGTAATTTTCCTTTAAACAATTTTAAGTTGAGATTTTCTACTCTTACTACAGTGAAAAGAAAGCTTTCTCTCTTTGAGTTAACAGACAATTCTGTATTTGTCTCTAATTTAATTTTTCTTTGGTAGATTATTGAGAAATTCGGCAAATGAATATATTTTTTCCAGATGAAAGTTGTAGTGACAATAATTTTAATACAAACTCTGGAATGTATTTGCCATTCAAAGTGAGAGACTAACTTATCCTGGAATCTATTACAGTTTTTTTTCTGGGCAACTGAGTAACTTGCTATGTCAGAAATTTGATTCAGTCTTCTGATTTAAAATTTCTTTTTCTCCAAAGATTATCAAATACAAAAGGTTGGAACATGTCAGTTATGATGGGGAGACTTCAGGAAGTTCCAATTTTGAAAAAGGAAAAATTTGAGTTTTGAAACGTGCAGAACTAAAATGAGTTTCTGTCTCAAAAGATGTTATATTTTTAAATCTTATTTTAGAAACATCAGTAAATCCATGCATAAATACAGCTGGGGAAAGTATTTTAGGAACAAATACTTGGGCTTCAGCCCAAGTTTTCTTACAACAGAATACTTTGTTTTGTAATTTATCACTTGCTGTACATTACCTTGCTTAATGGTTGAAAAAAAAAGTCAAAAGTTCTTCTTTAGAATAAAAAAGTCAAAAGAAAACTTGAAATAGCTCTGTCCTCACTGACCTCAGGCACGTTTTTACTGATATCAAATTGCTCATAGTTTTGCCTTGCCATTTTCATTTTTATATCTGCTGGGTCAGATCTTCAAATGATGTAAACTGGCATAGACCTAATGGTTTCAATGAAACTATCAGAGCTGAGGATCTGGCATTAATTATTGGGGATTTTCTGTTATCCAGTGAGATGATGCAAAAGCAGTTCCTCTCCTAACTCTGAAACAGAACTATCTGTAAGCTAACTATAGAGATATGTCTTAAGTGAACTGCTGTTAGGAAAATATTAACTTCTAAGATTTTACATAGCTCATCAAATTACCTAATTATTTTTATGCCATATCTGTGTCAAGAGAATAATAAAAGCTAAGTTTCTCACAAATTATGGAACATTTAATTTTCTTAAAAGCACAGAGTGCTTGGATAGCTCAATGAAATGATGCCCTTTTCAATTTCAATATTGTTTTACACAGAATGAGCTGGCTTATATCAATTTGGCTGCTGATAAGCAACACAACCAATAACAAACCTTGTATATAATTTTCAGTTTTCAAGCATTGTATTTCACCTTGTTTTTTGGCTGGCATATGTTACTAGGTTCCTAAGAATTCCTCTCATCTTGATTATATAGTTTCATTGAGTCTTCTCTAAGCCTTCTAAGACGAGTCAGTCAAAAGGGCTTTTTATACAAGTCCTAGATAAACTTCAGTGTATTATTTTTATAGTCCTATGGGTTATCTTCTGGTTTTGGGACATCCACTGAGCAGAGATCAAAAGCCCAAGATCTGTAGGAGGTAAATGAGAAGTTTTGGTGCAAGCAAACATTGCAGGTGTCATACAGCTTCTGTGCTTCAAATGGATATTTCCCATGATAAACAAAACCATTATAAACTATGTATTTGTAACTTTGTTATAGAACAAACAAAACCTTCACAGTCATGAGCCCAAGTCAATGAATTTTGAAGCCTCTTGTCAGCTTTCAAGGACAAAAACAAAACTGAAAAATCTGACTAGGTATTTGAGATGCCTCTTAATTTTCTGTGATCATCAGAGAACTGAGCTATAAATTTCTGTGGATATAGTTGAGTTTTTTGCTGCTAATCCTCATACTAGAAGAGTGTTTTCTACCAATAGGTAGAAACATTCTGATTTAGCATATATAAGCTTGCGAATTTGTGACTAGTTTATATTATCTTGATTTTTTCCTGGTATTTTTATTTGAAAGTGTAGATCTAGCTTTGGTGTCTTCCCTCTTGATACTTATACAGAGAGTGTTTGTGGATCTTGAATCAATTAAACGATTTCAGCAACAGTTAAATGTCTTTGTGCATCTGAGTCTTCATGCTCCTGTGTTGAAGTTTTATCTCTGTAAAAGAATAAACAGTCCTTCCTTTTTCCTCTCTATGTTCATGCTCAGAATGTAAATTCTTCAGGGCAAGAATTCTGTTAATAAATGTTGGTTCAGTGCTTACTACAATGGGTATCTGCTCACAGTGGGGTACTACTATACGACAGAAAAAAAAGAGTAAATATTACTGACAGTAAAAATACAGCTCTTCAACAAAAGGTGCATGAAAAGAATTTTTTCCTGTAGGACATCAAAGTTCTTAAAAATTCATATGTCAAGTATTGCCATCTGAAGTAAATTAGTTTTGTAGAACTAAGATTTCATGGCAAATAAAAATAGTATATCATCTTAATAAAAGCATCATGTGCAAAGGGAAAATAAAAGCAAGATAGATATAATTTTATAGTACTTGCACAGTTCTTCTTACTCTGAACTGAAATTCAAAACTACCAAAAGAAGCAGCCATCAACAGCCACATAATCAATCTGCTGCAAAGCTGTTCTCCAACTTATTTAATACAAAGGACAGTGGAAACAATAGGAAAGTTTGTAGGAGTGTAGTAAATAACTCCAATGCTTTGAATTGCAAAGGGTAACCAGCCTAGCAAAAGTATTTATCAAAGTCATATTGGGGGAAAGAAACATCACCAAACAGAACAGTGCAAGCCAGATGCTTGAAGATTAAATGGGGTCAAAAATGCAACCCTAATTTTCACAACATCCTCATAAAAATCCACAGGAAACTGCTTTCTGAATCTGTTATGGCGAGATTTTTTTGAAAGTTAAAGGGGAGCTGCAAAGTGAGATTCTATGGAATAAGGTCCAAATTTCAGAGGAAGAAAAAATAACCTGTTCACTAGATAATACTAAGAACATAAAATCAATACAGAGCAATGTCTAAGGGTAGTTGACAGTTATGTTTAGGCTTGTGAGATCAGATTTACATCCTTCAGTTTGCACTTGTGTTGAAGGTTCTGATCAAAGTCAGATCTTAACCCTTTCAAAGTAGGAACTGGATTCATTGCATGTAAGAGAACCAATCTGCTTTTGTGAACTCCCCAAACCTTCCCCTAAATATAAACTTTTTTTAAAGCCAACTCCTTTCCACCCTTGTGTCACTCCCCCTTTACTGTTGCACACCCTCTGCTCAGCAAACTCAAATCATGTAATTGCAAATTAACACTACAGAGATTAAAATGGTCGGGTTTGTGTGTCACTGTTAGGAGCCACTCAGCAGCACAGAGAAATGTTTAGCAGTTCATTTCAGTTGATTTTCATTTTCTTTTTCTTTGAAATCTCAAATTTCTGTGAGAGTTCTTATAAAAAGTTCATATTTGCTTTTTTACCTGTTACACAATGGGTTGAAAATGAAACTAACAAAAAACCCATTTTTCTCTCTACTGTAAAATTCAGAAATATTGGGTCAAAATGTTTTTGAAATGCTCTGAGACCTTCCAGTTTGGGTGTGGGTGTTTTCTACATCAGACAACACAATTCAGTTCAAAATCACTTATTCACCTTCCAAATTTCTTATACCATTCAAAATGACCTGTTGGTTGTGCTGCCATTGCAGTTTTGAAGCAAGGAACTAAAGATCACATCAAGATAGAGGTCACATGAATTTTACAAACAAGGGCTCACAACCAGACCAGTTAGTAGTGCACAAAACTCAGTTTCTAGGTGCATTTCTAGAAGGAGAAGCATTGATGTGAGGTTGGTATTTAACCTATCAAATTGCAACTGCACTACTGATAACTTTTATTCTCACCTATCTGTGCACTCTGGTAAGTCACAGCTCAGGGAGCCAAGAGAGGTGTAATAAAAAAGGAATTGAGGGAAGGATGTGAGCAGAGGACTGGATCACACTCAATATGTAGGTACTGTGCCTCTTCCTTGTCCTTTAGTAATAAGCATCTTCAGCTTCTTTAATGTAAGCACAGGTGTAAAGTGTAGCAGCAATGCACACACTTACCACATTGCACTTTTTCATATATATAAAACCAAGCCTGAAGTCCATTGAATATAGCAGAAGATGTCCCAGATCATTTCTGTGGAGTACAAATGATTTTATTTTCAAGAAAAAACTGAGATGGAATCTGCCCCCTCTGTGCAAAGGCCGAGATACCAGAAGCCTCCAAAAAATAAATCAAGGCCGTGTTATTCAATATCTATTAAATATCATTAATGATGAAGCCCATAAGGTATTAAAATAAACCCTTTTTTTAAGTCCTCATGGTGTCCTTTAGCTGCCATTACAAAAGCTCTCTGACATTTTCCTTTACCACTAACAGTTCCTGTGCCAGCAGCACAACAATGCCCAAAGCAATGACAGGCATTTAATTTTCAGGCTTTGATTTTGCAAAACAATGCAGCAAAGAGAAATAAAAACTTAACAAATTGGTTGACAATCTTCTGTTAGACTCTTCCCTTTCATTTCTACCATACCAATTTACCCCCTGCTGACTTGCAAAAGACACACAGTGTAATTAATTTGCTCTATTGGACAGAATGCAAATACGAGAACCATAGCTTTGGTGTATTTTGGATGACAGTTTAAGCTGTAATTATTATCTGCCAACAATTTGCACCAAAGTGTAATTTCTAATGCAAATGAATTCTTGGAAGAGCAGACAATGAAGTTTTAAGCAGGTAAAAACCAGCCACATCTGAGCATAGTGGCCATATTCTTTTTGTAAACAGAAGATTTAACAAGTTGATATGTTGATAGGACATGTGGTATAAATAAACTATACAGAGGAGTGACTACAGAATGGAATTTATTTCCATCAGTGGCTAAAATAATCTACCATACTACTAATCTTTCTTCTTCTGTGTAAATTCAGGAACAAATTTTCTTCTGTAATTCAGAAGAAAAGTAATTTAAAATAAAACTGCAGCTGAAGCACAAGTTGTGTAACTCTGCTAAACATTCAAAGCCACTGTGGCTGCAGAGCATGGTGATGTTTTGTGTTCCTACAGCCAACGAATGAGTTTGTGCTCAGGGCTGCCCTATGCACATATAACCTATGTATCATACACATGGTAAGTCTAACACTCCTGCAAGTCATCAGATCTAGTATGCATATGCTGCATAGACTGTTCCTGATCAGATCACCCAGCATGATGAGGTATGTTAGACTAATACACGTGCTTGAAGTTACTCTATGGCCCAAGCACATAAAGTCTGGAGTACCAGAAGCACTTTCTCTGACGGCAGAGTTGACTTGAGGTGTTTCTACCCTCCCTCATCTCTAGTTCCATGCATTCAGTGCCATGTGTTCTGTCATAGTAACTATTCCTGTTTGCGACTTTCAGTTAAACACAAACCACAGCCTTCTGTGAGAAGTCCAGATTGAAATACACGTATGGTGTGCAACAACTGTGCAGCCAGCTCAACACCTTGAAAACATCATCTCAGACCTACTGTAAGAAGTCTAATTGTTGTGCATATGAGGAACAGAGCAAATCTGTGCATGCAAGGTCAAAATATATAGAGCTTATGGAGCGGGTCAGATGCTTCCTGAAAGACTTAGTGAGTGAGCACAGCCTGAATTGAAAGCACATGTGTGGTAGGGCAAGTCTGTCCAAAACTTCCGGAAAGTGTCTATTGCAGGCAGACAGTGACTGTGTAGTGCATGCACACTTAGTCACACATTCCATGAAGGAACCAGCTTGCTACAACTGCCACATGGGATGCAGTCACTGGCGCTCCAGTTGACCTGCTGTGTTAGCAGAATTCCTGGATAAGTCTTTGAACAAGGAAAAGTCTTCAAAGCCAAAATTTTTATCCACAAGGAGGAATATCTGGAGGTGTGGTGTCCCACACTTCTTCTTCAGCAAACTCCAGTGGGAAGAATTGTTTCCAAATTTAAATTCCTAAATCACTGTAATGACTGTAATGTTAAAACATGTCAATTGTATCTAGTCTGACACGACTCAAGTAGAACAAGCTAAATATTCCCATGCTGGAATTGTGAGATAAAGTACATGTATACAACATGGACAATGTTTCTTCTAGTTGTGGGATACTTCATCTCTCTCCCTGTATCCTTTGCTATGCTCGTACTGCAGCATAAAGGAAGCAATCTCACTCCTCCACGTCTCACTGGGAGAGGATTCAGCTTGACATAAAAGTACATGTTTGATTTAGAACAATATGAACAACTTTCTCTTCTTTACAAAAAGACAGCTTATTGTAAGATAAACATGGCAAACCAGGGAAGAGTCCACAGAGGTTATGATTTAAGCTTAAAAGCTGGTACAAGTTAATTATTCTTGTTGAAACTAAACCAGCTTGAAAATAGTTTTCTTTTTGACAATCATCCCTAAATCTAAAAACTTGTCTGCAGAAACCACTAGTTTACAGTCCTTCCCCCACACTACACCTTTGCCTGTGAAGCAACTAGAAATGCAACTTGAACCTATGTGCAGAGGAAACAAATATATGATAATCTCACTATTTGTGCCAAATTTATTTTGCCTAGTTTGCTCTTTTGGTGCTAAAATACAACTGGAATGATGGCCTCTGCAAATAAAATTAGAAACCTGATACTACACTTGCTAAATAATCTGCTATACCTGCGCATTCAACTTACCTTCTTAAAACTCTGGGGTGCTTATTGTCACTGGGGAGGTGGGCTCAGATTTCAAGCAGCAGTCAAGCTTAAGAAATAACTAAGCACAGAGCTGGAGAAGTAGTGTGGAATACTGGATAACATGCTGGGTTTGGATGTGATGAGACTTCGTTTCTATTATTGTTATACGACTGTGACCAAGTCGCTTCCTGTTTCTCTGACCCCTTCCACCCTCATCCATCATCTGTCTGCACAGCAAGCTTTCTTTCTTACATGCAATACTTCATAAAATAGGGCCTGTAGGTGATCCTGTAACACAAATAATATCTCTATAATGCTTCTTGCTTTATTAAGACACGTTCCCTTCATGATATTCTATGTTTATGATTCAAGAGATGGCCACATATAAATGACCAAACTCACAGAAGACATAATTATCACAATTCACAGTGGCAAAACAGTCCTACAAATATATGAATGATTAATGATGCCAAAGGCTTTTTGTTTCCTTTGCACTCTGTAAATATTTTAGTTTATATAATGTACAAATATATTTTCAAGTATTCAATTAATATATTTTATCTACCTTACTAAAGTGTATGGAAAAGTTGGTCTGTGGCAATATGTCTCACTACTGTATCTGTCTAGTCTTCATCCTTTTTTAAATGCACAATTTCATATATTATTCTTCTATTTTACATATGGTTTGATTTTTAGAGAAAAAGGCCATCAGGAATTGCTGGTACTTAAAAGTTTGATTTTCTCAAACAATATGTAACTTTTATCGACAATGCAGAAGGGAGCAGAATTTGTGTTCAAAGTGAATACAGTGAATAAAGACTGATCTATAACTTGTATTGCTGCTTCCTAAAAAATGTGAACAATAAGACAAAGAGAACTGTTGCTTTTTCACTGTTATCTGAAGACCAAAAAGTGCGAGTTTTATTACACACATACTTAACTATCAGCTGCCATACAGTCTCTTCTGAGTTACATGCCAGCTCTGATCAAACCATAGAACACCATAGAAAACAGCTGGCAAATATAATGCACACTCCCTGGTTAAAGTTCATGTCATCAGCAGTGTAAAATGCATAGTGCTAAACCCTAAAATGTGTTTAGCATTCTCGTCTTAACCCTGGAAAGCATTAAGAACATGGTTCTCTTTAATCCCTCAGAAGTAGTTTCACTGAAAAAAAAAATGACACTACTTAAGTACTCAAAAATTAAGTGGAAACTCAGGTAGGCTACTGGATTGAGACCAACACACTTTGCAAATCCAGCCACTAATTCACATCTTTGCTTTCATTTGGGTCACCTAGCTGCTCTGTTGTATCTGCTTAATACAACAACTTACAGGTAACTGCAGAAGCACCAGTTCTGAAGAGGATAAATAATGTTGCTACATGTAGACCGACAAATTCATGTAACATAAGTTAGTCTTCAGTTAGTCCTAATTTGGTCAATCTCACTTATATCCCTGATACTATAAATATACATCATTATGAAGAGCCTAACATCTAATAACATTAAAAAATCTGTAAACAAAAAAGTTTTGGGAGAAGAGGTGAGTTTCTTGAAATATACAGCTTTTAAGAGAACTGAAAAGAGCAATTAGCTTTTATCTGATAATAAATATGAGGATAAAAGGCCACAAACTTAAACCTAAACTAATGAAAAATCTATACTGAGTAATAAGATGACTTGTTTATACACCTTAAGTTCTCCAAAATACACAAAGGCACTGTAATAAATAACCATCAAACATTCATCTTTAAAATGAAATACCTACATCAAAATTACTGCTGAATAGTGAGATTAAGTTTTTTGTAAGTAGAAAATGTCTGTGTACTGCTGTGTTAGCGACAAGGATTCTTGGGCAGAGCTCTATGTGTGTAAATTTCCCCACTCTGAGCTTCACATATCCTCAAAATATCAGATTCAACTATGTGTTTGCTAGTAAGTCAATCTGCCTATGTACTGTAACTTTTCTCCAGAGCTCTGAAAGTTAATAAAATCTGAAAAAATAGTCCAAATCCTCTTTATTCTGCCTTGATAGATTCCTGAGAGAAAACAACTCAGACTCATTGAATAAGAGTTGTCGTAGTTTCATGTGCTGGCCCAAGTATCTCGTGTTTTGTTTGGATAAATACATTCTATCTGTCATTAATCTCATACTTGAATTTAAAAAACCTCAAACAATAATTTATCCTACAATCTACCACTTAACACCCCATTCTAGCAAATGTCAGGATTGGAGAACTCATAACAAAATCTCTTTTTAAACATGGTCTCTTTAGAACATAAGAGTATTTTACATGTTTGTATTTCAGAAGCAGAAAATAAAGCTCAGCACTGCCATTTAATGGGAACAATCTTAAGGCTTGTCCACACAGGAAGTTAAGCTAAATTAGCTGAAAGGTGTGAATTTAAAGTGCATTAAGGTAAAGTGAACTACAGTCACTTTACTTCTGAATGAGAACATTCACACCAAGCTTTAATGCACTTTAACTAATATACTTTAAAATCATATCTTTAGTTAATTTGTCTTAACTTCCTGTGCAAACAACTCCTCTCTAGCACTTACCAAGAGCCACAATGTAGATTGATGTGGGTATATTTATAAATATGCCTATTAACCTTAAGACTCTGAGTCAATAAAATTTGGGATGTTAAATAAAAATAAGAAATATGTCCTTGCATGAACTTCCTGGTGCAATGAGAGTGCAGCCCTGGTGTTCCTAGTGCAAACAAATCATTAATTTAGCCCTGATTTGTATAAAAATATGTTAACTACTCAGAGACAGATTAAGAAAACAGCACTTGCATATTGTAACTGACTATGTTATGGGCTTAATCCTGAAATAAATGAAATATGAATAAATAGAAAAGAAAGCTCCATTTTATTTAAATACAACACGTGTATAGAGATCCACTAAGAAGGGCTAAATATAAAGAACTTGTATTTAAACTAGATTTTTTTAAAAAACAAAGAAAAAAAGGCTCTAGAATTCTTTCTTTTCTGAGGGATGTCTGAAAGTCATGACTATAAAGGATGCCTCAAATTATCCAGAGAAAGCAAAACAAGACTTTGCCTCAGTTAACCTGCAAAATCAATACTAACTGTGTTTTTCCTGCCACTGCTTAAGTTAAAAAACCTGTTTCAGAAGTGGTTCTTATAGAAAGAGAACAGAGAGAGACCTAACAAGCCACGTATATTTACAGGGTGACTCAGTATTCTGACAAACTGAGAGACAATGGTTTGGCACAACATTCAGTGTTCAGACTGTTGTTGAACGCTACAGATGAACACGTTGAGCTGAGCTACCAGAAGTCTAGCTTGGGAAAAATAGATGCTCATTTCAAGAGAAAAGAAATCTGGTTTTCCAACCGAGCTGGCAGACTGATGTTGTGCAGCACAGAGGCAACTCTGGATGCAGCCCCACATGTGCTCAAGTTTGCACAGAATCTCCCAATTCCCCCTAGCTAGCCTGTAGGTCCTTCCTCACTTCAAAAGCTGATGAATAGCACAGATTTAGTTGAAAAGAGAAAACTGAATAGTGCTGAGAACCCTTTTTGTTTTTTCTGGTTGTTTAGAGAATAGGATAGTGGACCATGAAAAATATTCTCTTTGAAAAGAGGGCTGCTGACCTAACAGCACTGATGGTTGCTAAAGCATAAACTTTTTATTAAAAAAACCATATGCTGTTCAGCATACAGCCCCTTTTTTAGTTTATCAACTCACAAAAAGCTTGATCTGATGCAAGCACTAAGATGCTCTGATTGACTAAGCTACAGCAAAAGAGAGATAAAAAGATATCTAGCAGGTAATATATAAATAAATACTTGCATCAGCCTTTGTAAACATTCTGAAATGCTGATTATTCCCAGAAAAGTTGTTTTAAATTAATTAGTAGAACTCCATCTCTTAAAAGATTCATTAAGTTCATTTTACTCTTACAATTTTACACACTAACACAAACTAAGAGTATTGTATTAACACAGGTGGCAAAGCTGTAGCCATTTACAGCTCAGCAAAACGTAAAAGACTGTGTTTGCTCAGGCATCCTGGTGCTGTAAGTTGGGGACATATAATCTATGAAAAGCTCTGCATTGATCTTGATCATCCCAGGAATATCACATCCTAGAAGCACAGAAAAACCTTAGAACAGCAAAACCATTAAGAGAAAAATGCACCTGAGACAGGCAAACGTGTCTAATTTATACCATCAAGCTATGAGCTAAAACTTTAACGTCTGTGATTATGCCTGAGACATTTAAATGGTTTCAAATTATAAGTCTAGCAGAAGTATTTTTCTAATAATAAGCCATTAATTCTGGCAGTTTCAGACTGTCTGAATCTAGATGTATAAACTGTAGCTGCATCAATCAGTGCTGTGTGTCTGGCTATTTCAGGCATTCCTTGTTAGTGTAAAGAAAGAACAGTTTGTCCAGCAAGCACAACAGCAGCCGAGATTCCCGTTGATTGATAACTAAATGTGCCGTAGTGAAAATATATTCGGATAGAGCTGGAGAAGCAGGCACAGCAGAGACGTAATGGGGACGGAGGAAAGAGAGATGAAATTGGCCACAACAGGAAATTCCTTCTTGTGAGTCTTCCAACTAGCTGACAAGACGGATTTCATTCCTGCAGGTAACAGTGCCTTTATATTTAATCTTCCACAACAACTGTAACCATGCAAATTCTTTATTGCTCTATATACAAGCTCAATTATTAAAAAGTTGTTCTTGCTGTTCAGGACATTTCTCACTACATGTTAGTACTGTTTCACAGACAGAATCCACCAATGTCAATAAAATTGGTGCGTAAAGAAGTCATACCTATACAAAGGGAAGATATTCTGCCAGCTGAAGAATTCTTTATTGATCACAATTCAGAAGTCAGACATTTTTGAAGTCTAAAGTGGTTTCTTAAGAGGCTTGTAGTATTTATTTCCAGAGAACCAATGATTTTGCCGTTAAAAACTGGCAGAAGTTCACAGATGTCACAGACGTATTTAAGCTGAAAAACCTTATCTTAAATGCTTTTCAAGTCTAGCTAGGAAAGGAAAATTTTCTTTTGTAAATGTCAGTATTGGTATTATACACAGTGACAAGTAAAACTCAATTAAATTTCCAGTTTGGTGAAAATGTTGGGTTTTGAGTTCTAAGCCAAATCTCTGTCTGAAGTTCTGAGCTTTGACAGCCTGGAAAAACAAGCTTGAAGTTTAAGAGCAACAGATTTCACCATTTGCAAACTATGAACATCTAGCCTATAAAACTTTGACAAAATTTGGCTTGTGTCCTTATTTTGTAGACCAAGTAGGTGAGCATCACTTGGTAAGACAACACTAGGATTTCCTGTTGCATCTGTTTCTCTACTAATATCCATTCCATCAATATAGAAAGACTTTTTCCTCCTGTGGAGTAAACTATTAAAGTATGCATTTAAATTTAAACACACACAGTCTTTCTGTCAATGATATAAAAGTTTAAAGCACAACAAATATTTGCCTGAGAGGGAGATAATGCCATGCTGTTAGCTCTGTTGGAAGACATAGTGAGAAAAAGCTAGTCACCCTGTCTTCATTTCAGGAACATACATTGATAATAAATGCTTCCTTTACTGCCAAAGTAGGGAGGCAAGCATTCAGAGTAATTGAGAATGGTTAGTTTGGATACCACCTGCCTCCAATGAGATGACTCTTGGGCCCTCTATTTGTCCAAAGAGATTTCCGAGGACATGGAGATGGATATGACTACAGACAGGCTCAGGCTGACACATTATGTAGAAGTTATTATTAGTAGTAATAGTGTGGTAGCATTTATGAGCCATGGATTAGTGTCACTTGGTGATACTGAACCCACTTATAGCCTGCCTGTTTCCTCCTCCAGTTAAAGGCATGTGCCTGTATAGAACTTTTTCAGATAATGAGATGAATAACTAATGTTCGTTGGTCTGTCTTGCCCAACTGGGGAAGAGAGGTAGAAAGATCCCTTTGTCTTTCCTTCACTTAGGAGACTGGTAACAAGTCTGGTCTATTTTGTTATTTCTCTTTTTCTCTTCTGTCTTGTTCTTTCCAATTTTGCAGTGAAAAGTGATTTGTTTTTTTTTTTTGCTAGAACAATTTTTGTCTTGCAATATTAACTTTGCCTGATGCAGATGCAAACACTTGTGAATAAGACCTCTCCTGCTTCTATTCACTGGAGATGATGAATCGAGATAAAACAGCAGTATACACAGGCAAATCCTGTCATGTTTGTGACCAGGACACATTTATTAGAGTGTGTTTCCTGCCAACTTGCAAGGATCACTGAAGGCTGATGTTACTAGGTGTTCAAATCTGGGGAGAAACATCTCACTTTGCAATAAATATACTCTGTCCAACTGCCAAAAGTCAGACCAAGAAAGGACCCATGTGTTTCACTGTTGTTCAAGGGACAAGAATCTCAAAGGAGTCTATGAGATTTAGCTCTTGCAGTTTCCATTAAAGATCTTGTATTGCTGTGTTTGATCATTAAGTTTCAAAACTAAAAGCAAAATAAAATTTCAGAAGGAAATGTAACACCTTGTTTAGGAAGAGATCAGATTGTAACAGTGGAAAAGAAGACATGCTCAGGTGCCTGGTTTATGTGAGCCATTTGTTGTCTTTGTAGTTCTAGTTATAACGAATGCTTTTAACTAAAGCAAAAAAGATGGCTGTGTGGCCTTTAGGTCCAACCCCCATATCAACAGCACTTTGCTGAGGTACAAATGCTTCAGTACACTGAGACAGAATTATATTAAAAAGATCTTCTCCTGCTTTCCCACACACTCTCCCTTTAATTTTCTTAGTGGTTGGCAAATTATTTTTACCACTTCTTCCTATCATATCTACACCAAGTATATCACAAGAATGACCTTTCCCTGCACTATCAAGTAGGCTAGGTAAAAATTGTATTTCATTTTTAAACTTCTTATCCAGATTGGTGAGACGCAAATTGAGGTGTCTGTCTGCCACCGTGATTGTCTTACAGAACATGGAAACAAAACCACAACGTTGCTGATAGTCTATTTTTATATTTCTACCCATACAAGTTTGGTCATGGCTTCTCTAAGGATGCATAACTGTCCTCAACTGAACTTGCTGGAGATCTCAGTATCCCCTTTTATAGCCTGTTTCCTTTATATTCAGCCAGATGGAAACTTCATGGTTTTTCCAACTTTGCAGTCGGGATTGCAAGCTGGGCTTTGCTCTGCTTCTGTTTCTTCATTTATTTCCTGTTGCATTTGTCTACCCAGGAAATTACTGTGAATTACATGGGGACATAATTTACAGAATCATATTACTTTGCAGTAATTCCCTGTGTTAATCCACTCCCTATATCCTAAATCCTTAGAAGGTGGAATATACCGTCTTGTACTTACTGAGCATTCCAAATGACCACACAGAATTGCTGCATGTGTTAATACACATAATTTGACACCTTAGCTTCCTTTGCAGCAATTTTTCTATTAGCTGTTAACCATTTTCATTGACATTTCAAAAATATCTTGAGTCAGGTATATTATGTGTCTGCTAAAGCCTGGTTTTGCATGTTAATAATCCAGTTCTTCCTGTACAAATCTGAGAGTCTAACCCTTAAATCAAAAAATGAAGTGGCTCCCAATAAGGACAGATTTCTAAAAGCCCCTTTTATAAAATACTTTTTGATCAAAAGGACAAGGTCTCATTTTATAAAATGCCTATCCAACTCTCAACGTTCAGCATTCTTCAACACACAGAGAACTTTGTCACATACATGATGGAAGCCATTATTAGTGGCTATAATAAGACACACTAAGTATTTTCAAAAGCTATCCATTCCTGTTTTAGATTTAACCAAAAACTAAGAAACCATTAATGATTAATTTCACCTGTAGAATCATGTACAAACTATTCACGTTTCATTATGGAAGTAATTTATCTGCTTTACTCTGCACTTCTCCCCCCAAGTCAATTTTTTAATTGTCTGAAAGCTTTTCTTAGTCACACCAGAAGCAGAAGGCACAAGCACAGTGTAAGATTCCAGTAGATCTTTGTACAAAACCAAGGTGTCTCTCTCTTCAGCCTTCTACAGCTACCAGAAAGGGTGCACAGTTTTTGTATTAGCACTCAACTACTCAGTAGCACTGAAGATACTAAAAATTGACAACACAAATTTAGTCAAACTAAAAATTTCCATCTGCTGCAAACTGGAACTTTGCACAGGAACAACTGTTAATAAATATCCTTTTTTTTCAACTCTACAAAACACAGAACTATGAACAGAAACCAGAACTTCCAGAAAAGAGAAAAAAGCTGGAGCTTAAGAAAATTACTTGTTTCAATACAGAGTACAAAGAAAATAAGAGACAATGTGTTGAGATCAAAGAGTGAATGAAAATCTGTGGACATCTCTAATGTTACAGATTTAAGATTCTGTGATTCTGTGAAGGAATATACACTAGAGAATAATTTAACATTGTCAAACTAAACCAATTTAGTAATAGATGGGAACATGACATTTATTTTTGTTATGTTACCACATTGGTAATACATTTCAGGTTTTTTGGAGGAATATAGGTTAATAACTCCAGTGGAAAAGGATATTGTTGACAAGTTTAATGACACAAATGAGTTATTCCATACCCAGTACAGCAGCCATCATGACACATTTCTACCATAACCTGCAATTGGTCAGCTCTAAAATATCTACTTAAATCAGTTAATATAGTATTAAGAAGCTCTGGCTGAAACTAGCAACGTGCTCCACAAACACTTTGGAAGAAAGGATATTTTCCCTTTCAAGTTTCTAATATCAATAAATAAGACTCAGAGGGATCAGCAAGGTGAAGAGATAATAGGTAAGTGTGGGTTTAGTTACATGGTGATGGAGATACTCTTAGCAACTGGCTCTGCTTAGTCCCATTCCAGATTCTGACTGGTTGGATGCCTTGGGTTTTATATTTAATTTCACTCTTTAAGACCAAAAATAAAGAACAGTAAAATGAAATATGACCTACACTTTCAGCTACAGTATTGGATACTGGAAATTTCAGGATTCTGATCCCAAAGACCCTGTGTTTTTTAGCAAGAGAGAAAAAAATCAAGTTCATAAATGAGGTGTCTACTTAAATAGGCTAATTAATTGTCAAAAACATGCTTTGAAATGTAAACTCAAAGCTCATTGAAATCAGCCAAAAACTTGCATTCATTTCAGTGGCTTTTGGATTACGTTCCCTTTCTGTCCCAACAAGACCCCTTTACAATATTAATTTGAAATCCCAAGATAAATCTAAAAACCCTATTTAAGAAATGTAATGGCCAAACTAACATCAAATAAACAATCTAGCCACTTATTTGGAAGTCTATCGCTGTTGAAAGCAGGCCCTGTAAGGCAAACTTTGTGAGCAGGATGAAAGTCTCAATAAAGGTCTCTGGGTGCTTTGAAAGAACTATGGTACATGACGTATTTTACTGCTAACATGCATAAATCAATCAGTGTCCTGAAAGCAGTAGTCTTTCCTAACTCATTGATTTAAAGCAAGAAAGTCAAATCGGCATGCTTATGTGTATAAGCTGATTTTGATGAAGTAAGACCCATGAGTAGGTGTTTGCAAGAGTGAGGTATGAGATATACAATTTATAGTGAGTTGACTGGGTTTACAACTAAATATGCTTTATGTCAACAACTTAAATATTAATTCTAAAACATTACCTTTTTCAGTAGCAATATTATGCTCAGCAGAACTTTTTAAAGGAAAAAAAAATCACATGCAACACTTATTCTCAACGTACAGTTGCTCAGTGTTGCACTAAAGCAGTGTATTACTATCACCTTTCTTTTCTCTGCAGATTCTTGCAGGGGAGTTAGTTCACTATTTATCATCCTCATAAAAAGTGTGACAGAAACCTGGACAGAGGTTCACAACAAAATAGCAGAGACAGAGAATTATCGTATCTATAAATAATGTTTAGCTGTAAGAAATGAAGATTGGATAAAACCACATGGTTTTACCTCTCACTTAGCCACCTTTGCCTGCAAAAGCTCACTGTACTGGGTAGCCAGGTAGACTAAGAGGTATTTTTACTTTTCCCATGAATATCCTCCTATAGCATCTCTCCTCTATTTCAATTCCTTCTTTGCTTCTTGAATGATGAATCTAAATGTAATCCTGACTGGTACTATAATCAGATTGTGAGGGCTGACAAAGATCAGTGTAAACAGTACTCCTTTCACAGCTTTACTATTGCATACTGTGCATTTAGGTTTGTAGCCATATGAATCCAACAGCAGATGCAATTGTAGAAGTGCTTTTGCCTTTCTGTTGTTCCCTTAAATAGAAAATAGCAAAAAATTACTGTTCAATAGGGACAGTAACGAAACAGGATGGGAGCTGTCTGGAGCAATGCTTATTACCAAACTGCAGACAAGCAATGACAAAATGAAAGAAATTTAAACTCCTCAAACCAATCCTTCCTTCAACCCTATGTTTTTCTCTTACATTGCTTAGAATCAGGTATGTTCTCCAAAACTTAATCATCCTATCATCTTACAGAGTTTTAAAAATGCCTAAACCGTCATGCCTATAGCAAGACATAATGTAAAAATATGTGCATCACCATAAGACAACAAATATTGCAACTCTCAGCCACTTCTTATATAAACGAAATTTCGTTACTTTAAGTACTGCTGCAAAGAGCAATTCTTTAGCTTAAATAAACTGCAGTAGTTCAACTGAAATTGGTAATGCTGAAACATGTCAGAACTGAAGCTCTGTCCTTACTCCCGTGAACACTCAGACTGCACTCATTCTGTCCTAAATGTGCAAAACAGATACAGATAATGAGATGCAAAATATATGTTATATAAGAATATCCTGGAAAGCAGTGAACGTAGAACTATTATGACATCTGTTTTTAATCCCAAATTGACTGTAAAGGTCAAGTTGAGACAGCATTGGTCTAAGCCTTATACCATTGCGTTAGAAATCTGAAGAACCCTTTAAATAGTCAGCATAAAGACATTCAGCTACCCAATGATGTCACAGAGTTTCTTTGTACACAGTACTGCAGCAATCAGGTCATACAGAAGGAATTATACAGGGGGAGTCCCTTCTAAAATAATCAGTGTTAACTAATTAGATGTGGGATATTTTATATCAGCCCATTTAGTTTTCAAAAGCCCCTAACAACCATCATCTGGTTTAAATTCCAACTCAAACAAAGTAAAATGCTATTTTGATTATTTTTAAGGAGTAACTTTCTGGCTATATACTAAATCAAAAGTGAATGATTACCTTCACTTGTAAGCCAAAAAGTATTGTCACACCAGACACAATCCAACAAAAATGGCCTCTTCTTTTCCATAGCCTTTTGCAATGGCCATAGATCAAATTTTCCATACATAAAATACCTAGTGATATAGATACTTTTCAAGAGGTACAAATGGCTAAATGGCAATTCTAACACAAATTAACTTCTGAACAAATTTGATACATTTCATTATAATAATTTTTGAAATAGTCATGATGTTAAATATTATTACAGAAACTTTCCCAAGCACCATTCAGTGACATATTTCAAACTTTTTCCTGTACTTTCCAAAGTGCACTGACTTCACACGTCAACTTCCACAGCATACTATTTTCGTCATTAAGATGTTGGACTTGCAATGCCTATTTGTTTCAAGTGACAATCTGGCTGATCTAAAACTTAGCTTGGCTGCAAAAAACATTGTGTTTCATCCTGATTATCTACTCTCCTTTTCCAAAAGCATTTGTTACTCCCTTGGTGATGCATGATAGCTATTGTATAATCTTGCACTGTCCAAAAAAGGGGCTATGGAATCCAGCCTATACAAGCAGAGATTTATGAAGTGGCAAATATTTGCTTGAGACAATTGCTGACCTCAAAGGAACATCTTCAGGAGACCAGGCATGCTGAGCGTTGCCATATGATTCACACAAGGATTAGCTTAGAACAAAAGATGCAGCAACTCTGTGTTTAGAAGAAACTTGGATTCAGGTACATCTCAGCTTGACTCCATGTGAAATTTAAACCCAAAGATCATTAATTTTGACATTGTCAGGAAAAGGAGACATTAGCCTTAAATTATTTAGAAAAGGGTGTTGTAAGATTCCTCTGCAGATTTCTATCTTTCTCATCTCACCACCTGCATAAAGGCAGGAAACTAACCCTGAACTCAGAGCTGTTGTGTACACATTTCTCTTATGTTTCTGGGAAAAGAAAGTTTAGACATCAACTTTAAGCTCATACTGAACTTACAGACCTTCCTCGAAAATGCAGTATAAACTCTCAAGGTTTACTACTAAACAAATCTAACCTGAACCATACATAAGATGATCCTTAATACAGGCTTGAAGAGGACCTGGAACAAGCTAAAGCCATTGTTGCAGTGTTTGTACAGCTACTGATACCTATGTCAGTAGGAGCACACTACCATATGTTATAGTCAGAATTGCATTTGGCTCAGTGACACGACATCATTAAGTGGGATGTTGGGGCAATGAAAGTCTTGGACACTGTCTACTTTCAGGGCATCCATCTATAAAAGCAAGTAGCTGGGCCATTAGTCTCATGGACTAATTGGCATTTGACCCACATGGATCTCTCTAGCTACATTACAAAGTCTGCCATGTAGACATACTCAGTCGGGACTTAAATGTCACAAGGATAAAGACTCTAGCTGAACAAGAGATACAGACACCTATCCTGGCTTCTTAAACCCTTTAAGGCTTCCTGAAAATGCCAGACCAGTTCCAAGACTGGAAACAGCTGCTTGAGAGCCATTCACAATTCCTAGGTTTTCTAATTATTCCCACAAAAGATACTGAAAAACTTTTACAGAAGAGGATGGTCCCTGTCTGCCTTCCTGCAATAGTTGTGTATTTTAGCAATGGATCAGATGAGTGATAACAGGTTGCTAGAGCTAATGTTGCAGTAGACTATCACACCAGTTCTCTTTTCAGGGCTACCAGCTAATATACGATTTCCTTTTTAGCCAAAGGTATCTTGAAGGAGTTATAGCTTCTGATCTTTTAATAATAAATCAGACAGAAAAAAGAATGTATTGCCTTGCCTTTTCTCTTGGTGTTGTAAAATCATATAGTGTATAAGAATATAAAGATCAAGAAATTTGATCTCTAGGAGATATCCTTCTTGCTAAAAGCATGAAACTTCTCCAACTTCTTGGCCACCAGTCACATAAATAAGCTTCTTGTGACCCTTCCTATAGGTCAATCATCATTCATTTCTTTAAAGAGTAATATCCACTTTTTCTTCCATTTTGGCTTACTCACGTAGGTGTCCTATATGTAAAGCATATTAAATTGAAATAGGTGTTGGTATCACTCTAATATTCTACACTAGATCTTTGCTTCCTGTTCTAAGATATCTAGCACTTCTGTAGGTTATTAGAATTCTTGTTATTTACTTAGTTTTTGGATTAAGTGATCTCTTGGTGTTACTTCCTTGATCCAGATTTCTTGGGAGGTTTCATTTATATTTGCAGTGCACTTCAAATGCTTGGCACAGTGTAACTACTGCTAATAATGGTACAAATTTACTACATTTCAAGTAGCTCAAAGTGCTCTCAGTGGCTTATTAATACAAAATCTATACCAGCAGGTTTGGCAAAAGGACTGACATCTTTGTTCATCTGAATGAAAATACTCTCTACCCCAAAAGATAAGGTAATGTTGAACAAGGGAAAACTGCAGAACTAGACACCAAATGGGGATGGGGGGCAATAATCAAGCAAATCAATCTGAAATTACTTAAAATCTTTGCTAAAAAACCCCTAAAACAGAGATTTTTCTACACATATTACAAAACATACATACTGAGTTTAGAACTCAAACACTGCCTACTAAATATAAAACATTTTATCCCCTGCCTAAGCTAGTATCAGTGCTTCATGCAGTAGTGTTGTTTTAAGTAGAGCATAAAAGGAGGGAAATAAAACCACAGAGAGAAAAGGGGAACAATTCATTTCAATGACATTACATTACTGCCTTCATCTTTATTCAGGCAGAAAAGCTAACATTATTCATAAGGCTATAATTTTTCTTAATTTAAATTAGAGCTAAGAGACAAATTGTCATTTACTATATAAAAAGGAGTATTATGACTGTTTGAACCTGTGATCATCTAGGAACAGCTCAGTGCTACTGGGTGCTGTACAAGCACACAGCAAGTGATGCGTATAAGGTTAGCATTGTACAAGGAACAGGAAGAATAATAGCAGCACATTATTGACATAACTGTGGATAACTGCTGCATGATACTTCTGCAGCTGCTCTGTGCTTGTAGTTATCAATGACTATTTTTTCCTGCAGCAACCACATTTGAAAAAAGAGCAACTAAGTTGCCTGTAGTGGTAAATGCATTCGCTGCGACATGAGGCTCATCTGTAAGCGTGGAATAAATGGAAGCCTGCATCCAAATGATCAGTATGCAGCACTATTTGTCAAAATATGAACTTGGATGCTTGAATTTCAATTACAATGAGATGAAAAATTGTGACCAGAGAAACTTTGTTCATTAAATAAGAAAGAAGTGAGAGAGAAATCTGTCCCTTAGGCAAGCCCCCCCCAATATAATGGACTTGAATTCAAATGTGTCTTTTTAGGTAAAATGACTACAAAGTCATGGAGTTTATGCCTTAGGCTTTTCCAATCAAGATTGACAAGAGCTCTAGTAACACAAATCACTTTAGGGAGAGCAGAACAAGTGTTTATTTCAATATATACAAAGATTAAATTTCATTATTTTATAGGATTCTGGATTTCACTGAAACACAGCTACTACTTTACTAATACTACAGTACTTTTAAGGAAAATCAAGTGCTCTACCTGTTATTTATTCAACAGCATACACAAATCTTTATGCATATGCACATGCATGTACAGACACTACATGTACACATCTCCTCTTCTGTACCATGAAGATAATCAATGTGATCTATTTACAAAAAAGTTGAGTTAAATCTTTAATAATAGAGCAATACTTTATCTCTACACACCTTATCATTAACTTCAAAAGCAAATACAATTTTGACAAGCAATATGGTACATTTCTACAGTACTTTACAGTCCTTTCAAGATCCTTATGGCATATCACCTCCATTTAGTGGATGAGGAGGGAAAAAGAGAGGTGAAGTGATATGTTCAGGGCTATAAAGGAAGTCAGTAGCATGCTAAGGACAGAATCCAGTTGTGCTAATGTTTCCAGATCCTGAAATTCTAAATGCAGACACACAATCCTACCAGTAAACATGGTAAGCATCACATTACTACCCATTTTAAACATACATGCCTACTGGGGAGTGCTGGACAGTTCTGGTTGCCAGCCAGTAAACTTTCCCCCTCCTCAGCGTGAACTCTGATTGTGTGCCAGTTCACTTACCCACGATTATCATTTTTTCTGTCTGATGAGCGTAGAACAATTGCCTTTCGAGCACTGGTTAGCTAGAGCTGGAAGAACCGTTTGCCTCCAGCCCAGCTGTCGGAGTCTCCATGCAAGATGCTGTGCAAAATGTTGAGTTAAAAGAAAACACGAGTAGGGGGAAAAGAGAGCGCTCTGAGAACCTCCACATGGTTCCTGTTGCTAAGGGAACCACTCCCTTTGTCTGCATAGGTTAGGAATGGCTGCTTCGTTTGGAGTCTGTCTCTTAAGTACCGAAAACAGCACAACAATTTCAGGAAGAAAAAAAAAGAAACGACCTCCAGAATATCTTATGCCCAAAGAAAAACTGAACCACCTAAGAATTCTTACATTAAAACCAGCCAGTAACAGTTGATTTGAGTGACTCCAAGGAGACTGTAGAACTCATCTGTGCCATCTGATGGGACGATACATGACTGCACATAGTTTAATTTATTTATTATAATCAGCTTTTGGGATCAAGGTAGCTGATTACAGAAAAATAGATCAAGAAATCAGAATCAGTTTACTATAGCAAATGGAGAGGTCTCAATAGCAAGAAATACAAGCTTTTAATAGGTATTAATGACAGATTGCAAAAGAGAGATGCCTTTACTTCCATAGGCTCATATAAAAATCCAAGTCTGAATCCTTCGCTCTGTTCTCTGCGGTTGATCTCCCCTGCTGCCTCTTGTCCCTCAGGCCCAGCACTGCACTGGCCGTGTTCCTGAACCCCCAAATATATGAGAATCTACCTTCTATATATCGGCTTGTTGGTCTCAGTCCAAGTCAGCATATAGAGTTAGGAATCACTGCTTTTTATCTTCATCCATCCCTGGTTTTAAGGAATATACCAGGACGTGTTCTGCTGGATAAGGGTAATTTCACTGTAAGTCTGAGGTCTTACAACATGAAGAGCTAATAGGAATTGTCATGAGGTTAGTACACTGCAAACAGAAACACCTTCTAATCTTTTGTTTGCATTAAGAAAATCAGCTTCATTATGAAAACCTACAGCCAAATATGCATTACACAACATAATCATATCTTGCTCTCTCTTTCAGGAGACACTAAAACAAGCATTCCAAAATATTGTGAGCATAACTTGTTTTCTGTGGAATTACTTGATTCAAGATCTTAATATTATGTGGTAGCAATGTCCAAAGTCTTGGATCCAGATCCAAGATCCAAGCATAAACTTATTTGAGACCCTTAACACATCCAGAGAACAACCAGAAAACGGTGTTACATTATGTCTGAATGAATTGACAAAAGTTCAAACTCTTAGATGACGCACTGTTGATTTTTCTCATTCAACCAAATAGCAGCTGCAATTGCCTGCAACAGTGGAGAGAGGTCAGAACCAGTTCAGTCTTACGGTAAAGACCTGATCTTCACTTTATGCAAAGTAGTTGCTGAGGAAATTCAGTACCAGTGTTCTATTTTCCACAGAGTTGAGATGATTTTTTTCCTCTCAGTCAGACTGTTGCTCTTACAGAACACTAGTCAGATAACAGTACGAGACATCTTTGCTTACACACCACAGTCCAACACTGATTCTTTGACATAAAGACCTGAAGAATTCATCTGTCACTTCGTTGCACATGTTGAATTGTATTTGCAGCATGATATCTGCTGCACCCACCCTCCCTTTTTCCTCTCACCTCAATGAGTCAAATAAAGCAGTCAAGATTTCTTTGTAGAGAGGCCCTTCTGCTTTTCTTTGCAAAAAGATTAGGCGATTAGAGAGGGCAACCAAAAGTGCAGTTTAGGGATGTTAGAAAACAGCCATGAACATACAAGTTGTGTTGCATCATTTTTTAGCAAGAAAAATGTAATTGGAAACCCATTTAAAAGTTTATGATTGTTTTAACGTCAACATTTCTTTTCAGAGGATTAATCTGAATTGCTCAGTCCTGCTCTATGTGTGTGTGTATATGTATACACACAGATACCATTTTCTCCTCCTCATAGATAGACTGATGTCAAGGTTAATGCAAGCATGGATCTTGGGGTTCTGTGCAGCCACAGTAAGGGAGACTGATAGGACTGAAATAAAGTTTCTGTCAATAAATCTTTCACCCACTTTCTTCTGCTGTGTGCAACCCACAGAGCCTTCTTCAGCGCTGTGACAATGACAAGGGCAAAAACTTTAAGAATATTCAAGGTTAACTCCCAGCATAATAAAAACCTTCAAAACCTCAGATTAACTATGAGTCTTACAGTTCATTTTATCTAAGCCTTTTCAAAATATTTGCCTACATAATGCTACCAGTAATATAGGAGTATTTTGCTGATCATTTCCATTTATTGCATCAGAAAAAGAAAGACATTGAGAGCAATTTCAGATCACAATACAATTTTATGAAAGAACTGGGGCAGTATCAATGCAGCCTCCTGCTCTACTACACAACGCTGTCCCCCCACTCCCAAACTAAAGTTTTGTTCCATTATTTTGAAAATTAAAGATATTTTCTCTGATTACTAGAAACGTTACCAGCTTATGTAGGACATTCAAAAGTTTCCTATTATTACAAAAGCAACATTTGTTTTGAAAGACTGACAGTGAGGCTCAGACTTAGTGACCACAATGCTGATTTACACAGCAGTGGAATTCTACTCAGGGACCTTTCTTTGATGAAGTAGTAAGAACTTTATCTATTACTATAAATCTCAGCTTCTCAAAAGCTCAGTTGAAAAATTAACTGCTTCAAGTACTGATCTCCTAAAGAGTCTGACTTTGTTATGCTAATCCAAGGAATTAAGAATAATCAGAAAAGGAATTCATTAATGGTTACTTGAATCAACCGCTTTTTGTCTCAAATGTGAACACACATCCCCAGTCAGAAAGTACCCAACACAGTGTGATTGAAGTTTATTTATTTACTTACATATAACAAGTGACTGAGTAGCTCACAGTGCGTGAAGTGAGGCTATGGAAAAAGTATACTGCAGTGCTCCTGCTTCAGGGACCTCTCAGAAAGAATTTCAGCATATATGCCTATTTTCTGTTTATTCTTCTGCTAAAAACGTTGAAACTCTCTATCGCCTCAGTCCACAGACAAAAACTTAGTGACCAAGAAAAGATTGCCTGTCTTAAATAAGGCAGCTTAAGAGGAATTTTTAAAATAAATATTTACAAAGCTCTATAAAAAGAATCTTGTTTTGTTAAGGTTAAGTGTGTAAACACCTTACCTGTACAAATATAGATTTTGTTATGTAATGAAAATGAGAAGCAGATGGAGCTGGTGATAGCCTCAATGACAATAGTGCAACATGCAGTCACACAGGAAACAGTATTTCCCTTATAAGGAAAATTTTTCATATTCTCCAATGTTTTTTTTTTTCAGTTGCAACTTGGAATTAAAATTCCAACATGAAAAATTTTCCATAGAAGGGTCATATTTAAAAGACCCTCTATGTAAAAATACTCCTTACTTTGAATGAACTGACATGGATTTAAATGACCTGTGAGAGTATGTGTACGGTTGTATGTGCATGTATAAGGTTTCTTGTCCACTTTCATGAGCCCAGACTCCCATCCTTTGTGGCAGCCTGCCAAACAGGCCAAGAATGTGAAGAAACTTGACTTTCTGGCACCATTCCATGTGAGATGCCAGGGAGCTGAGAGCTGGGAAAAGCGGGTGAGCTGGCAGGAAACCAAGCACATTTCGACCAAAAATTTCATTAGAATAGACATTTTCATGCAATGTGTTAGGTTTTGGTGAACCAGCATTAGCTGAGAGAAAAATGTTCCACTGGAAAGTTTCCAACCTGTCCTACTGCTAAGATCTTGACACTTGGACCTCTTACTTTTCATTCAGCCAAAAAATGGATGTCTATTTCCTAGTGTCATGCACAGAGATAGAATATAGTTTATCATACTACTGATGGTCTAAAATGATTTCTCCTGATATTGTAAGAAGCAGCCTTATTTTTCCATACTGCAGCAAGTGCTGTTGTCTCACACCTGTATGCTTTTTTGCAGTCCTCCTACCCTTCAGTGTCTTTCATCTAAATGGGTCACACATGGAGTGTCAGCAGAAGAGGGACTCACAGACAGATTTTAATCTCTCTTAAGATCTTTGTCTTATTTCCTATATTAGCTCAGTAGGGAACACAGTACATTCCCAGCTTGCAGTGTTATTACAATTAATACATAAGGATTATAACAGTGGACCTGTAGTTGTTCTGACAAATGTATAAAATACATTAACTTCAACTACTGAGCTGCAGAAATCTCTTGAAAAGATATTTAACGTTACCTTGAGTAAAGATGTCACAAAACTGTGGCACAAAACAGAGGCAGAGAAGGTTATAGCACTGGATGAATAGTCAACTGTATATTTAATGCACATACAACACCCACACATAAGCTTCAAATATTTGACTTCACAGATTATTTAAGACACAAGTGTGTATGTAAGCTTAATTTATCCCACATGGTCCAATACTCATTTTAATTATTGTATTTGCTTAATTAAATCTGCTGATTTTCTCTATCCTTCATTATTTCCTCAAATCAGGAGCTGAGAGGTCTGCCGTGTCCACATGGTCTTCAGCAGGGTTTTCTTCACAAACATTCCCACTTTGTCTGAAATATAATTTCAGCTAAGAAAAGATACTGTAACTTCTACAAACCTTGCTGAAGATATACCTGAATCATTATGGATACCAAACAATTATTCCAGCATAGCCTTTTTGCAAAGCTATGTTTATTTTGCCATTTCTCCAAGGTGAAAGTTGAACATGAGGAAACCTCTGGGAATGAATTAATAGAAAACTGAGGCAAAACCACTCAGCTCTGCTTTCAGGAACATACAAAATTTTCTCAATTCAATCTCATGGTTGTGTGTCAGTGTTTAATTTATCCTACTTCAAAAATTCAGATGATATTCAGCAGAAAAGAGTAGGATATCAGTACCAAAATATTAGATCACTTCAAAACCACTATCATATGTTGAACAAGGGTTCATAAAAATGAGGAAGGTCAGAGAAGAGCTGCAATGGCTACATTATAAAGAGATTCCAGGATAGTGCAGGTACTGAATAAATTAGCGGTGACACCTGGATGCCACTTTAGCTAGTGAAAAGGATGTTTACCACTGCTTAATAATCAGGAAAAAACCCCCTTCATGTCTGCAATTGTCAAAATTCCAAGAATGTTTCTGGATATTACTCTGGAGTCTGACACAGTCTATGCCGAAAACAGCAGTTTAATCAGATCTGTTTTGATTCTCATAGTTAATCTTTGTAAGCTTTTGTATAACTAATTTTATGCTTCTCCTATAGTTTGGAAATATCTGTTTGAAAAGATTGTCTTTAGCACAGTTTAATGACACTGCATGAAAAGTTTTATTACTCAATGAAGTAAGAGTGAGAGGGGCATATAACTTGGGAAACCAATTATACATAGTGATGGATGGAAGTGAAAAAGTCATTCTTAGTTAATTCTCAAGAAGTACTACCAGCAGAAACAATTATATGAGTCACAGGATAAACCACCAATTGACTCTAAATTCATATTTTATCTTACTTTTCTTTTTCCAAGAAACCCTGCATTGAAGTGTTTATGGGGAAGTTGTCATCTTTTGCACTGTGTTTGGACAGAATCCTGCTCTTTAACCAGGACACAAATTTTCCACTAAAGTAACTGATGATAACCATACAGTTTCAGCTATATTGCAGTCTGTCTTTGCACTTTATAAGGAGGTTAAACCATGCAATTTAGCAGGTAGTTTCAGCATGAAATCCTGACATTTTTCTGATCAAAACAAATTGTTCTACTGAAATCATGAGGCAGATAATGTACATTAAGGTGCTTTAAAAGTTAAATAGTACTGTTAGAATTTAACATTTAGTGAAACTTATCACTCAAGATACAATGAAAGTTCGTCTTAAGCTGCACAGGTGAAATTTCTGAGCTTATTGGAAAACTTGAACCAAATGAAGCTTTGTCACTGATGGGATACTGCAAAACTAGACAGTTTCTGCATACTTAGCTTTTGAACCTGCCTCTCAGAACACTTATTCATATTATGCCCCACTCAGGAAGTGATCTCACTGGAAAATCTGAGCAAACAGTAGGACAGAAATTACAGACTCAGAAAGCTAAAGAATGATTTCCCTCCCCTTCGTCTTCTTTTAAATTAATTTAGTGCTTGTGAAAAGAATTAGATCAATGACTCTAAAAACCAAGAGTGGTTGTATATGTAGAACACAACCATTTTCACTGTCCTGGCTTCAAGTTGATGTACATTTATTCTGAGTTGCAAGTTTAATTTACCATCTTGGGCATTAATAGTGTGGAGATGAAGCACAGAATTCTTAAGTCATAGGGTAAACACCTATATAATCATATAGATAGTTTATTAATGCAGTAATCCATCACCAAAGCTTCGAAGTTCTCATAGCAGAAAAGAAACGGAACAATTTATTCTCAACTGAGCACTAATATGTAATTCTTAATATTTGCACTACAGTAGTATCCCTCACTCATTAGCTTTCTCAACTTTGAGCAAGGATACCAAACTTGAGCTAAAGTCAGCACTAAACGTATCCCTCTAGGATTGCTGTCTTGGTTTTTGCTACTAAAAGGAAATAAGTATTAGTGGAGTAACAAAATATCAACCAATCTTGTGCTCTACAGAGTAGACTAAATCCCAGTCCCAGACATATTACAGCAAGCCTTAAGGAAGCCTCTGGACATTCCAGTAGCTTGGTGAAGCACAGTTAATTCAGCTTCATGTCTCTCTTTTACTTCTTTGAAATTTGTTATCCTGATTGGAAGGGTAATTTGTCTCATTTTTGAAAGTATGAAACTTTCCATCTCCATTTCAAGTTGGTGTCAATATTTCTGGCCTGTGCAACTGTTTTCCTCAAGCGCAATTGATAAAATTGTCTCCAATAATGAAGCTATTTCCCTTCCCACTGCTGCTCTCTAGAATTCTCATACTCCTTAGTCATGAAAGTCTTCTAAATCTCAATTACACTCGTGGTTTTACAATGTAAATTCTTAATTCTGCCCCTTCAAACTGTAAATTAAAAAAATATTCATGTCAATCCCTTGCAAAAGAAACAGAGTAACTGTTTGCAATTTTTTACCAAGTAAGAGTGGCCGTAGGAGACAGTATGGCAGAACTGAAGAAGGAAAAGCCCTGAAGGAGAACTAAAGAATGCAAACAAGGTGAATGCACAAAGAGAGAAACATCAATGAAATTAAATTAATTTCCAATTAATTTTTCAATACAGGAAATAGAATGCATTCCAAGTCTGCTGAAATTGAGAGGAATCTATCAAAGCATTTGCACAGAATTAGCAAAGCCCAAACCACACTTGTAAATATATGTTGGTCAATATTTCAAAGCACAGTGAAATTACTTCAGCTAATGTTTGCTGCCTCTACTTGACAATGATGTGCATCTTACACTTCCTCCAACAAGAGATGACTTTAGATTTCTTATCTCTGCTGTTAATTTCTTTTCCCTCTAAAATACAGATTTAGAAAGTTATTCCGCCCACTTGCAGCAAATTCAAATTTCTAAATAACAGCAAAGTTCAGTGATGGCATCATGAGGGAAGCTGTTGTAGTGTATTTATTTATTCTTTCTACAAAGAGAAAATCTCCTGTACTATATATAAATTTATACATACATACAGACACAGACATATATTCAGGGTAATTTTACTGTACTGTGCTTGATTTCTCTTCACTATATCCATTTTCTGCGCTACCTTTGAGGGCATTTCCAATGGATATGTTTGCTGTGACATCTCTGGATATCATTATGCTCTCTCATGCCCTTGAGTGAGATTGCCTCACTTCCATCTCTTCTGTTGCTATGAAAAACAACAGGAGCTACAAAGCTGTCAATGAATTGAATTTCCATTTCTCCTATACACATTTAATCCTTTTATCTACATACCTGACATATCTTGTTCTATCAACCAAGTAATAGTCATATTTTACAACAACTCTTAGTTAATTTTTACAGAAGTTTATACCTGGCTTTGTGTTGTTTGCACTTCGATTAAGGCAGACAAAGAATAAAATAAACCAATTTGGTTACATTTAATTCAATAATGATGACAAATATCTCAAAAGTAAAAGTTTCAGAGAAGCAAGCCTTCTGTGGATGCTCCTGTCATCAAGGACACACAGGTAATACTCCTTTCTGTGTCTCAGAAAGGCAAAAAGAACTCCTGAGATTGAACTTCACCCACTCCAATCAAAATGCCACTCAACTGCTGATTGAAATATCCTTCATTCAAATCAGAGTGAGTGCCTTTAATGGCTACCCAAATGGCTGTCAAATTAAATAAGAAACAAAATGCAAATAAATTAGCATTCCTAGCTACTGATACACTATAAATATTTATGAGGAAAAAAGATGCTGTAATTTCAAATGATACCACAGGCCTATTTTGTACAAACAGTTAAAACAGTTATACATGCAATACTGTACTTTGCAATTTTTTTCCATTTCACATCACCATAATCACCTAATAAATATTTAAATGGACCCATTTGCTGTAACTATAAAAGAACCGTGTAAACTTGTTGTCATCTAGACACATAAGCCGCAGTGGAGTCAATGAATTTCAACAGTCACTTAATATTGCAAGCCACAAGCTACCTTAAACCTGCCAGCAACTGTCTGCCAGGAAGCTACTGTAGCACCACGGCTACCTCCTCCAACCCAGGACACGAGATTCATTATGAATGCTAGCATTGCTACTCTAATTAGGCCTGGGAGAGGTTTAACAACCATGCTACAGTCTTGCTGCTGACAAATATAAAAATAAAGCCTTGTTCAAATTAGCAATGTGAAGTGAGAAGGCCTAGAAGCAGCAACTGTCTGACCAGTAGTGAAACAGTTCTAATCTATAGTGAGGTTATTTTGCTTCATAAACTGCTAGTATGTTACCTGCAGGAGGTCTCCCTGTAAAATGAATTATAGTAAGCTATATGTGATAATTAACCGTGCATTAGCAAATATCTTGAAACAGGGGGGCTCTGTTTTCTCTGTATTTTGACTAATAAAAGCATGAATTTGTTCAACAAATGATCATTTAGGTCGTGGAATGCTAAGCATATTGGAAGAACACAGTAAGCAATAGAATATTGTAGGTGGACTAACAGTTTCCGTACAAAAACAGGCTGTTTAATAGGCTGGCTCCATACTACGTTATTCACAGTACTAAAAACCACAGCGTTGGGAAGACAAATACAATATACATTTAAAATAATATAAACCTTGTACTCCTATTTACTTTAAAAATGCCATAGATGTGACAATAAAAAAAAATCCATAAGCAAACGTTTATTTCAGAAGGACAAAATCCCAAATGACTCTTTCCAGAATGTAAACAGATAGTGAGGCAATTGGTATGGTCATCTTCTCTAGAGGGGAAGAAAACGTAGCTGAGTTTAAAATAGTCTACATATATGAATGTGAAGCAAGGTAAGAAAAAAGTTGTATTAATTTATAATGTATACTGCCTATCACAATAAAAATAAAGTGGTGCTATAATTTATTTTAGCTTCACTTACATCTTAGGAAAACATATTTAACCATAACGCTTTATGGAACTGTGACTGTACCAGCCATACTCTTGGCTGTGAATCAGGGGTCAGAGCCACTTCAGCATACACATGTCTACAGTCTGTACCTCTTTATTCATGCTATATGGACTGGAGCTCAAGGTTCCAAACATCACAAGCTGCAACTCTTTTAACCACAAGTAAATCATCAACTCTAACCAGGTTCTATGTAATAATGACTAATTATCGAATTTGGCCTTATCACAGGAAGATATGCAGCCCCACTGTTACTGGGATGAACCACAAGTACAAGAATGTTTCCCATCAGTTTCTTGAGCCTTCCATTTAAAAAGCCATTTGATTCAACCAAAGGATATTAGCTCTATATTGGATTTCCAATACCTACAGAAATACTATCTTTTTTTGGCAGCTGTTAGGTACGTATATATCATATATATGAAATATTTTCAGCTGGAAAAGAAAAGATGAGTTTGAGATTCTGTTTTTCCCAAAAACTCAATCATAAATGTCCAAGAGTAATATAAGTGTACAATTTATTATTGTATTATGATTCTCCCTCTCAACAACATGATTGTTCTCTACAAGTAATGGCATCAGAAAATTTTAACCATCACAATTTGAGAGCAACCACATGTTCTCATGCCATTGCAGTTAATGAAGTTTAAAAATCTAGTAACACTTTTAAACTTTCATTTTCAAAAACCAAACTGAACTCCTAAAAGTTGTTTTTACCATTGCACTAACCTTCAGTTTTCTAAGGTAAATGAGAACTTAGAAAGCAGTGTGCTGTATTTTCTGTTGAATTATATTTATAGACTTTCAGGCAGAGGGTAATATTGCCCCCTTTTGGCATTTTTAAGTGTAACAGTTCAAAAAGAAATGTGCAAAACATTCCTAATCCCTACTCAAGATTTACATCTCATCAGGGATTATTGGTGCATCATACAGTTGTGTTCCTGTGTTATTATGTATGTGGCTTCACATTCCTTATTAAAGCAATTGGCATGAAGGAATTCAACTGCTCTTGCCAGCAACCACAAAGCCACAAAATCTGTAGCCAGATAAAGGTAAACATATGGACCCTTCCAGAGAATGCAGCAGTAAAGATGGAACATATGACTGTGTTTGCCCTTTCTCTGCTCTGTAGAAAAAACTTCAGAGAAAGTCATCTGTAACTACAATGTAGCATGAAGCAGCATTCTCTGATAAAATTCACAGAGAGCTTAGTATCATAAGAGAGGAAAAAACTGATGTTCTGAAAATAATTGGGACAAATCTGATTCCAGATTTAATGTAATAGCAAAAACACCTTTGGTATACCAATCTGGTGGTCAGGCTATTTTCTTCTTTGTCAGCTTTAATACTTAAATGATGGTCTTTCATTAAGTATACTGGTCCTTTGAAGAGATGTTCATGGTCACAATCAGAGAATGCACAGTAACCAGGAGTCTGATTTACTTTCAAATACCAAATTCCCCTCATTTTCATATGAACCTAGTGTCTCAAAATCAGTAGTTTAATATAAATAAATATATTACTATGCCTTTAACTAGAAATAATTTCTCAAGTGGTTCTCTGGCTATCTAACAAGTGGAAATATGGGGAGATTTCCAAATGGAGACAGATTGACAGACTGACATAAACTAGCAATGAAATACAAACCAGAAGGTGTTAGTAGGAGCTACACTGATGTATCTTTTAGCCAAAACAAAGCATCTACTCAAGCAGACTGTCAGTATACCACATCAGTCACATAAAAACCAAGAATATTGAAGCTGTGCAATTCTGCTGAAGAACTCATTGTCTAAACTCTGTATGCAGTATTAAGTAACATCATGCCATTCATCTCTTTCAGTCCCAAACTCTAAGGAATATAACATTTGGCTTTCCATCTTGGTGCAACTGACATTATGTCACCAAAGGCTATTGTCTTCCAGTAATTTAAGTACAGTTCAGTCAACTAAAATGAAATTAGACAGTAATACTGGCTTATAGGAAATAGCATGCTTGAACATCAGTACTGATCTTAAACACTGAGCACAATGTTATGGAGCAATGTCCATGTGGATGCTGTAAAAGTGTCATTATACCAACTAACTTCAATGCAAGTGCATCAGAAATAGGCCACATCACTCATATTTCATTTTTTTTAAAAAATACCATTTTTGCCTGTGGTTCATATTGTAAAATATCTCTTTGATATCAAACTTTAAAGTGATCCTTATCTCTTACATACGTTTTATCTTTGCTTTGCAGTAAATAGATTATCACATACTGAAGATTAAGTATTTTTTTCATGAAATATTGCAATCTCAGCTTTACTGAGTAAAACTCAGAGTAAAAATCAACATTGCATAAAACACACAAAGTGTAATAAGACGAACCACAACAGAACTTTCCAGCCTGTTTGCCCAAGTTGTTTAATGCTCTGCATATTTCCATTGAGAAGTGAGAGCTTAAGTTGAGTTACGTCTTTGCTGCTTTCAAAATACTTTAAACAGTGATTTAATCTGCAGTCAGTGTGTCATGCATTCCAATGCAGAATATAAGAACCTATGTATTTAGTGTCACTATAAGACTTTCACCCAGGGTTTTCCTTGCAGTGCCATGAAGTTAATCATAAGGAAGGAATGCACACTCTAATCATGCTAATTAGCTTACTAAATATGACTTCTAAAGAGATCACTTAATATGTCCTCAAGGATGCTGAAAAGTCATGTTATTAAGAGAAACACTTAGTTTCCTTTACTGACACATTCACTGGACCAAAAGGCTGCCATTAAGTAATCTGTAGCTATCCTGATATCTATATATGGAAGAGGAATACCTCAGCACAACACACATTCTATATTTAATAACCAAGTTCTTTTAATTTTTATAGTCACTGAAAAATACTCTACAAGGATAAGGATAGGAGCAGGTGAAAATTCACTCATGCATCCAGAAAAGTTAAATATGAATTTTATAGGGCATACTTTTTTACCTATAAAGGGCATGAAGCAGTGCTCTTGAATATCTCCACTTAGTTCCATGCTTTTATTTTATCTCTTTACCACTAATGAAGGACACTAAGGAGCACTGACAACTAATACATAGTTCTGCTCATGATTTTAAAAGTTCTTTTTAAAAAGTGTTGGATGCAATAAACTTTTTAGTTGCTTCCTTAAGGTAAGGAAAAAAAACCCCTCTCATGTTTACTGTGGCTCAGAAATTTTTAAAACATATTCTCATCTTTGCCATATTTTGGTATAACTTCTTCCCATTCTGCCATCAAGGACTCTTATGGGACCTTAACACAGACAAAGACAGCACACTGGAAGCTTGGAGGTTGGTCAAATATCCCCACCAATTGCTACCATCCAGCCTCTTCTGCTAATTCTTCCACAGTTTTCTACACAAGAAACAGACTCTACCTGTTCTCTTTCCATTTTCTAAGGAAGATTGGAGGGCTTTGTACTCAAAACAAACCTAACATCACTGCATAGCAGTTGTCACAAGAGCAGTGTTACTTGTGGGACACTTAGGAATTGTGTTTATTTGTTTGGAAGGAAAAAATTCTCCCTTATTAGCAAATCTATTATGGAACCTGACTGAAGCATATGGCTGGGCTGATATAATACAGCAGAATCTGAGTATTCTTAACAGAGAATTACTTGAAAATGTTTGAAGAGTTCTTTGTGAGTGTAGGAGACAATGCTTATTATGTGCTTCCATAATCACATATTTCATCCAAAATTAGAGTCTGTTGAGTAAATCCCCAAACAATTTATGATTTCACTAAAGCAATTCCCACACTCCTCAATTGTTCTTCAGGCAACTGAAAGGCCATGTAGCACAGAAAAGGCTGTAGGCTGTGGATTGTTTTCATCTGACTTACTGGTGAGTTTTTTAAAGTTGAAGACAGAGGATAGGCTACTGTGCTCACAAATACACCCAGATACTGAAGACTGGTTATGTGAGATATAGCAAAAAGATTGAAAGCTGTATCTTCAACACAAAGGACAAAGTGTATTTGGAGGTGTAAACAGGGCAATAAATACTGTATCTACTCAGTGTAAATATGTTTTATAACAGGCCTTAAAATCTGAATTGTGAATTTTTTACAATACAGATTTGTTTTCTTTTGTCATCTCTTTGAGAAATATGTTAGTAAAAGGACTAATCCCAGTTGGTCATTCACTTAAAAAAAAAAAGTCACTCTATTTCAAAAAGAATAAATTTACAATCAGTATTTTCCTTTTCTCATCCTTGGCCAGACAGATATCAAAATAGTGCTGGCTGGTACTGAGCCACTCAAGCATTGGCTGCTGAAACAGTCAGAAATGTAAGAATGTTCCACCAAGTTTAGTGTAGTCCTTCATGCCAGATGTGTACAGAAACACATTTAGAAATATGATTATCATGGGAGTTGAAATTACCTCATTGGCACTTCATCCTCTTTTTAAAAGTAGTTCTTGGGAAATTTAATACTTTATGTAATAAATAAATCAATATTTTTCTTAAAAAGTGATGAGATTTTCATCTTTTCAAAGATTTAAACCTAGGTCTCCCTATTTCTTAGGGAGAGCCACCATCTTCCAGATGCATAATTTTTAATATTAAAATTGAGAAATGAAGTAGTTATGAGATTTCAAATTAGCTGATCTTCCACTAAAATTATTCCACAAAAGATTTTTGGTGCAGACATCTAATCTAGTGTTTACTTTGTTTTCATGAAAAGTCTGGATTTTCCACTGAATTACATGCTTGCTTCAGATAGTCATGAACTTTAAACAAACAAAACAGATGAATGAACAAAAAAAATCATGAGAATCGTCTAAATGAAAAATAGTTTCCTAATTTTTACAGTTTCAGTTCAAGCTGTAACAGGCAAAGTTTAAAAGACTCTAAACTGTTTCTACAATGTAAATTCAGCTGCTCACAGAGTACTAGAACTGGAGGGAATCGTGTTCCCACATCTAGCACCTCCAGAAGTACTTTCCTTCCCTAATAGTAGAGCCACTGAAACAGCACTGACAACATGGGAAAGAGTAAAGAAAGAGGGTAAGAATGGTTTTAAATTTGGGATACAGCTTAGTTAATCCATTCAGCTGTGAATTTAATCCTATCTGATACATCACCACTGATATTTTGGTATTTTGATAAATACAAACTCCACATGAACACTTTTGCAATGATAGCTATTTCACATTAGAATATACAATCATAGCATTAATAGTTCCCAATTTCTTCATCTAAGAGAGTAAAGAATTTCTACATCAAACATCATTACTGAGTTTATGATTAACACAAAACAAACAGTTGTTTTAAAAAGCTTCTTATACATAGTCCACAGCTTCATTGAATGCATTGTTCTACAAGTACATACTGAAGACAGCATGGAGTTCTACATGACTTACCAATGGACTAAGCTCTATAAAACTTCTTAAGTATATTTAGCAAACAAAGATTAATACTATTTTATATAGGAGCTTTTTCAATCATAACTAATGTTTTGATAAAAACACTATTTATGAGGAAATCTGTTTTCATTAAAACAAAAATCTGCCTTTGGGAGAAAGACCAAAACAGCAGTTGCAATTTGTACATTTAATAGTAGCAATACTGAGACTTATTTCATTTTAGGGGAGTGTATTTTTAGACAGCTCTTATGATAGCGAGAATTGAGGATCATCATTCAATTTGTCTGAATCAAGAGTCCTCAATTTATTATAAAAATGCAAAATACTCGGAAAATCTAGATTTATAATGTCCAATAACATCATCCACTAACTCTACACTAGGGAAGCTCTACGAGCAATAAAGAGAAGAAGTACAATGGAGAGACTGTTGAGATGAGCAGTGAGTTCTTAACCCTAATCAGCAAAATTTCATTTAAGTTGCAGTGTAATTGGATATGCCATCCCATTGAAAACAAAGGAAACGAGTATTAATTCCTCAGTGAATTACAGGCTGCCCTGCTGTCACGGCATGTATTGAGCTCAGTACGAAGTTTTAGGTAAGTTCTTTGCAGACTTTACTTATCATAAGCTTAAAACTGTTAAACTATCTTTAAAAGTAACAAGTACCACTTCATCAAGTAAGTGGAAAGAGTACGGACAAGAATGTCATGCTACTTCCAAGACAATCAATTAAATTGTAACTTGCACATGCAGGCCAAGTTTCCTCTATCAGAAGGAATAGCCTCAATGAGACTGTTTAGTTACATGAATCACCATCTAGAGCTTCTGATGGGATACAGTCAAATCAAACTCTTCCAGAGAAGATACACTCATGTTAAGTTATACCACAATTTTTCACTTCAAAAAGGCATCAAAATCAGCTTATGAAACACGAAAAATCTAGCCTGGTGCAGTGCCACAGTTCTCCATAAGTGTTCTAAAAACTAGAAGTGCTGTTGCTATAACAGGCACGTGAGCTTCATTGTAATGCATATTGCTTGGACAACATACTGAGAAATAATTGCAGGTTAATACCAGGTTTCAGAAAATCCAAATGATCCTTTTTAATTCCATTTGTCCTGATAGTCTTAGTTCACTAGCACAATGCAAAGTTCCTTAAGTTTCCATTGACTGGAGCTGATTTGTCCCATTCAAAATTGCTCCCATAAAGTTGGTAGCAATGTAAAACTTTAGTTATTCTTTAGTTATCAGAAACAAATACATGCACCTTTTTGCTGAGAATCAAAGGAAACAAGAACTTTTCTTAAAAGCCAGTTTACTTCAGACTGTCATAAAACTCTGTTCATACTCTTTCCAGGTTGACAATTTTAATACTGGGTTTGCTCATGTGTAAATGCAAGTAAATTATTGCTATTAACACCCTTCCATAAACTGACTCTTTAAGAAAACAGTAGAAATGTAAACAGTTCCGTAAATAGAAATTATAAACACCCGGTCTTAAACATGATGATTACTTGTTTATAAGTATGTCCCATTAAAAGGTATTGACCACACACTCAAAGCATCAGTATATACTCGGATTAAGATATCAGCATGTACTTGGAAGGCAAAACAAAAGTGTTTTCTCTCCCATAAATATTTGAAATTCCATTCTTCATATAAAACCTTCCACATATTTAGAGAACAAAAAGAAATAATCTGCTTATGCATCACATTAAAGGAAATGCAATTTAAATTCTTCAAAGATGAAAAATTGTGTCCAGAAATACATATAGCAATCTGCTCATCAGATAAGTGAACTATGTAAGGAATTATTTGAAAGTACTTACATACCATGGTTCCAGTTTGCTTCCTCCCTCGCCAGCTTACTCTGTTTTCCACTTCTGTTATTCAAGTCTCAGCTGAAACAAACTGTCTTTGACAGGGATGCATTTCTTCAGAGCTGCTTTGTCTGTCTGCAATTCCCTAGATGAACACTCTTTCAATAATTTATATCACCATCGGACTTCTGTTGCTCCCCTAACACAGGCAGTGTGTCCACCCTGTCATCTCCCACTTACTGAGCTTCTGCACGAAAGAAACAATAGATGAGAAACTGACAACTGATAGTACCCAACTACTCAAGCAAGAGCAACTTGAGACCACAAAGTAACACATTAGACTGTAATGGTATACTATACTACATCATCTGTCCTCTGGTGGCATTTTGAACCCCCAAAAATGTAAAAGATACTACTAATAAGCTTGTGAGGCAACATCACTACTGGAAAAGGATTTTTAAACAATCACTATAATGAATATCATGGCATTCAAAAAGTAGATGTTCCTTTAAATTGCTATTACGCTTTAACAAAGGGAAGTTTCTCAATTTCAAAGGAAAGAAAAGGCTGAAATAATCCTGACAGACACTAAGTTTCATTTTAGTAAATTAAATTACGTTATTGATGTTAGCACCATAATGCTAACAACAACATTGCATGAGGATCAGAAGCAGTCTGTTTAAATAATAAATCTTCTGTTTAGAAGAGATAATATGAAATCATTTCAATATTCTGATCTTTTTAACACAGCTTGCTAAATTTATTCTAGTGTATGAGAGGCCCTAATTACAATAACTTCTGTAGTGAAACAAGTTAACAAATAATTGCAAAATGAATGTTCAAGACAAGGTATCTATCAAAAAAAGAGAAACCTCTACAAGATTTAGTTATATGAATCCATAATAATTCCCACAAGCCTAATGATTTATACAGTGATTAAACTCATTCTATGTAAAGGAGTTCACAGAAATTCTATCAGACAACTAAAATTTGGACAGAGAGTTCAGATAAGAATTTAAATCTCCATTAGAAAATAATCAATGCACTAACATCTATTAATAACTAGAACAACTTCTGGAAGAGGCAGTTCTGTTACTACATTTTAGAGTTCAGTAAAAGTCATTTTTATAGAGAAGACTAAACATTTTTAACACTTACTTTACAGCCTCCTCTGGGATGGTATACACTGCTGCCAACTCAGCACCATTTCCTGACACTTTAGGTGAAAAAAGAAAGAAATATTAAACACACTGGCAAAGGAAAAGTTGAAGTATCTTGATTCGTTTTTCCAAATTGGAATCTGATTGCAATACTTGAGATAACACAGCTGTTATAAAAGGGCACTGCTTTTTTGAATTGCAATCAATGAGTCGGGAGTTCTGTCTCCCACTCTCCTGCAGAATATGCAGTATTGGAATCTTGACATTTGAAGCATTTGTATGAAATTATCACTTAAAGACAGAAAGCACACAATACTATAAATCCAAGAATGCCATTAAAATCTTCAGAAAAAAATCCAACTTAATAGTTCCCAAATATAGTGCTCAGATTCCAGAAGTCATTAAGGATGTAAAGCAAAAATATTACAGAGTCAGTCTAGAACTCCTTATTACCATGACCTCATTCACATGGCAGTGTTGGGAAGCAAGGAGACAAAATAATTATGGTTACAAAGCTTTAAGCATTACCTTCTACAGACAAGGTGTTATTCTCACCTCTCTGGGTGGATAGTGAGCAGGAGAAAAAAGAAAAGAGAAAGGAATCTGGTGGAAATTCCACTGTCCTTACTTCTCTGAATGAAAGATCTTGTGCACTCTACAGAGAACCTACTTTGCTGTAATCTTTACTTATTAATCTTTACTTAATCTTTACTTATTTTGTCAGAAAATTCCCAAACTGTTCCCATCACCAAGGGCAAGCCATACTGATGTCATCATATGAGGGGAGAGTCAATAATTCCTTTAGAATTACACAAAGCTCTTGAGATATTCAGCCAAAGAAGTTGAACATTGTTATACTGATATTCATTTTAGCAACAGGCCACAGATAACACTTTCATAATTGCCAGGTCTAACTTTCACGAGTGATTCAAGCTGAGCCAGATTAAGCTTCTAAATCACTTGGGTGCATCTGAAATTTTTGCTTGTGACTAAACCAATTTAAGGAAAAAATGCATAACCAAGCTTTTTTAAAACAAGCACTAAGTAATATAAGTAGGCTAGACAATAACTAGAGATGTGACTATTACTTGCTGAAAAATTAGAAGAGTCAGTTATGGTAGGATTTCCTATGACTTTAGGAGACTCAGAATCAAAAGAACCATACTGTTTCTCAGGCAGCTGCTGATCTAAGATCTAAGTTTCAGCCCATACTGCAGTAGAGATCCTCTGCTGACATAAGAAAATACTTGAGTCAGTATTTTCCTTCCCAATCTCTCAGCTGACCTAAGCAGCTCCTAGCACTTTCCAGGCTAAGATGACTCAGCCCCACAGTTAGATAACATTTTTTTCATTCCTTCCTAAAGTTCAAATAACACAAAAACAGGCTTTCACTCCTTTCAAGCTCAAACTTCAGCAGATCTCTTGCAGCTCTCTGGCCTTCTGAAGCACCAACAATTCAGCCTTACTATGTAAGACTCAGACAAGGAGTCATCAGACATTGACATCCAAAGGAAATTATCCCTGCTGTGTCTGTCATTAAACAGGAAGATTCTGACAGAAATTCTTCATTGCATGCTCTCATGCCCTTGTCATCCAACTATATCCCTAACCAAAGTTAGTTTTCCCTTTTCAGACCCCGCCTGTAAGCCTACCAGTTAGCACCTATCAATCTACACTGCAGCCATACTGCAGCTACTATAAGAACTGAGGCAGTTCAGAGGATGTTAGATGAGTGTTTCATTAAATTCCAATGATTGATTTAATTCAGGATATACCATGTTAGTTCGGCCCTGAGGTGGCTGAAAACCCCAAGCTTTGACCCCCAACCTATTGACCCCTTGCCCCCGTGCCCTTTTGACTTTCAAACACTTCCATGGCCCCCCTGTTGCTCCAACCAGGAGCTCACAGCCAGCCACTGCAACCACTGTGATGCTTGCTGGACAGCAGCAGTTCTTTCTTTCTGGCTCTGCTGAGGCTGGATCACTGCTTCTGCTTCCCCAGCAGCCACACATGACCTGTTTCCAGGGAGGTTTGGTACAGAAGAAGAGTGACTCAGATCTGTCAGTTTCTAGGAAATATCCTTGGGCTGTGTCTTCCAGGGTCACCTAGAAAGTGTGTCCTCTGTGCACAGCAACTTGTGCTGAAGGTCCAAAAGTTAATTCAGCTGTGGCAGCCTGCCCATCACTTCAGGGTGGGCAGCTGATGAAGTTTGGCTGGGGTGGCCCACTGACTGCCCTCGGCTGGACAGATGCAAATTTGGACTGCACCTCTCTGGGTGCTCACCCCAGTGGTGTGCAGCCCATGAGGTTCAGTTGAGGCAGCCCACCACCCACCCTGAGGTGGATGGGCAGCCAGTTTTGAATTGCCACTTCTGGTATAACACCCTTACCTCTCCTCCATGTTACATAATACAGTTGTTTCAGGGAAGTATTGAAATAAATATTTACACACTCAAAATAGACACATACAAAAACATACTCCTGTATGTAAGGCTGCCTAGATGGTTTTCTGGCCACATAAGATTTTAGGCTCATTATCCTGGCAACTACAGCACATTATCAGAAAAAACCACTTTTAAATGTGGCCATCAAGTGGCTGAAGTTCAAAACTGCATCTTAAAATGTAAGCCTTGAATATAAGCCAGTGTACTGAATGATTGTCCACTGCAGTCTAAGGAATTTCACCTCACTTTCCCACACAGCTCAGCTTCCAGCCAAACCTTTCCAGTAATGTCCACGACTTGAAAGCCCAAATGTGCATTGGATTTCATCAGACTATTGCCTTCCAGCCCCATGGACAACAGCACTGTGGGAAAACAATAAATTAAAGAAGAAAGATGTCTGAAATCTGTCTCTACCACTATTAATGCTTCGAAGGACACACTGCTGTCCCAAACAAATCTCTTGGGCTTATGAGGTTTCTGAGGTCCCACTAATATCTGGAAGTGCACACTTTCTGAGTTACAGGCTTTCAATTTCATCCTGGTTTCTGAAAGTTTTTACCTGCAAAATGCCACTTTTTTTTCCTGAGCCTACATCCTCTTTCACCAGCTGCACTGAATCTCCACTGAAACATGTCTGAATGTACCTCTGCTCTACCCTGGCACTCAGAGACACTAATTTTTACCAAACCTCACAAAAACTCAATGAAACTATGATTTTCTGGAAGCAGTTCCTCTGCCTGCATTCCAGCACATACTCTGTTAAATGGCTGAGAAGAAGCTGGGATGATGACTGGCTATGAGCCTGATTCTGCCTGTGAGGACCAGGCTCTGCTCCAGTCTCTGTTTAAAGGAGCCCTATTACTCTAAGGGAACCCAGGCAGGCTGGGCTGGGAAGGTTCTGGAAGGCAAGTAGGAAAAGGGTAGTTCACAGGTGGAGAGCTCCTCAGAGTGAAAGCAGCTGGACAGGACAGCAACCTTCCCTCAGGTGAGAAGAGACAAACTTACCCTCAAATAACAGGAGAAAAGGCTTCCCTCAGCTGGCAGGAGCTTTCCCTCAGGTGGCAGGAGAGGAGCCTTCCCTCAGATGTGAAGAGTTTTCCCTCAGGTGACTGGAGAGAGGTCTTCCCTCAGGTGGTGGGAGTTTCCCCTCAGCTGTCAGGAGTTTTCCCTCAGGTGTCAGGTGAGGAGCATTCCCTCAGGTGTCAGATTTCCCTCAGGTGACAGGATTGAAGCCTTCCCTCAGGTGGTGGGAGTTTACCCACAGGTGGCACAAGCTCTCCCTCAGGTGTCAGGAGTTTTCTCTCAGGTGTCAGGTGAGGAGCATTCCCTCAGATGTCCGAAGATTTCCCTCAGGTGTGAGGTGAGGAGCCTTCTCTCAGATGTGAGGAGATTTCCCTCATCTGACAGGAGTTTTCCCTCAGATGTCAGGAGAGGAGCCCTCCCTCAGATGTGAGTTTTCCCTCAGGTGACAGTAGAGGACACAGGGTAGGCAGTACCTCAGTGTTGGGCTGAGGGTGAGCTGGGAGGAAAAAAACCCACTCTTCATGCTGGAAAATTTAATTATAAACTCTTCTTCATCCACTTTAGCTTTTGTGCTCAACAGCAATGCAATTTTGCTTGTTATCTCACTCATCTGATAGTCCTTGCTTTGAAATTTCCAGAGGGCTTTAAAGGTAAAGGGCTGGTCTCAACACGGGTCTGGGGTTTCTTTTGAGGCCTAGGTAATATTTGACCACTATATTGATGCTTTTGCTGTAATTTTTTTACCTCCCCTGTTCAGAGCAAAACAGGGGGAGAAAAATCAATCAGGAAGGGATAGGGGAGGGAAGTTATTCATGAGATGTTCTGTATGCATTACCAGATTCAGAGAAAGGACCCTTTCCTGTTTTAACAGGTGGTGTCTTTTCATAGAATCACAGAATGTCAGGGGTTGGAAAGGACCTCTAAAGATCATCTAGTCCATCCCTCTACTCAAGCAGGTCTGACTAGATCAGGTCATACAGGAATGTGTCCGGGTAGGTTTTGAAATTCTCCAGAGAAGGAGACTCCAAAACTTCCCTGGACAGCTTGTTCCAGTGCTCCATCACCCTTACAGTAAAGGAACTTGTCTTTAAAATTAAGCGGAAATTTGGGTTCTACATTTTATGCTTTTACTAAGAGCTGACAAAACTCTATCCTTCTTTCTGATTTTTCTGTGGCTTGGAATGGGTTAAGGTTAGAAGCTGCATCCACAGTGTATGGTTATCTTGGACACAAGTGTTTTACATATGGCAAATGAAAAATGATTTACCATAAACAGCTAAAAAGAGAGAGGAAGGGACTGAAATGTGAGACATGCATTCATTGTCAAAGATTTCCTTTGCTGGACCATTATTTGCAGATTTAGCTGCAACATTACATAGAAAATATTGAGAGGAAGGAAATTATCCCACTCAGTTTTTACCATTGCTTTTATCTTGATTCCCTGGGGCTTTACAGGGGCAAATTCTAGTCCAGACAAGAAGAGCCAGGAGGCTGACTACAAGTAGTGAAACTAGGAAAGACGTTTTTAGTGAATTTATTAACTACAGTAATCAATGGTATTTTATGACTCAGATATCAGCCTCTGTGTCCTTGCCCAATGTTGTTTTGCATTTACCACTCTTACTTTCTTATAAATACATCTACATCCAGATAAAAGCTTTTTTGTAATATTTATTTATTTGGACATTCTTGGATGTGATGGAAAAGCTTTAAATGGTAGATGCAGAACCAGCAGGTGTCTTTTGGAGAAAGCCAGTGTACATAACAGCAGCAAGAAACAAAAAAGCTCTGAAAAATACGATAGAATTTCTCTAGATAACAACCAGGATATTACATGTTGTGTAAATGAGTACAACAAAATTAGTGTGTAGCTGGAAACAACAGAAGAACAAGCATTCAAAGGGTATTATTGATATATTTTAATTAAAAATTAAAGCAGCTTTAAGATTGATCTGAATTGTTAGCTGTGAAATCAAGCCAAATCCAAGAATGTTTGTTTTATACACAACACTTAGCAGCCCCAGCCGAGATAAGCCAATACTGCTACAAGGTTCTACAAAGAGTGTAGTTACATAGCCTCTGTCCCAAATATCTTGCTAGGTTAGTGTCACAGACAGAGGGTGAGTTTTACACATAGAGAAACATAGCACAGTAAAGGTGATTTTTTTCTCCGTGAAACAAAAAATATTTATCAGATCTGAAGGGTCTGATGATGAAGATTGGAGCTGAACACAGATCTCAAATCTAAAGGGAATGCTATACTTACAGGAGCATTCTTTCTTGTGTATTGTGTGACAATCCACATTGTTACTTTTATTGCATAATGGAAATATTTTTTATTGTAGTTTAACTAAAGAGGTCAATTGAATACATATTTATTGTAGATTTTTATCACTATTCATTTACATTTATTTATGTCTGTGTGTCCACTGTAATCACCCATGGAATGTTGAGACTTGATTACTACAAGGCTAAACAATGCCTAGATTGGTGTACATTTGAACATGGACTGGAAATGTTGCATGAAGTTTTGAGTTTCATATATTAAAATTCCTGTGTATTGTATAGGAATACTGATATTTAAACCTCATGTCCTTAATAAACTGTTGTAGTATAAATAACAACAAGTCTGAACAGAATTTCCTCAGGTGTTGCTTTTGTACATCTGATGGCTTCTCTATGTAAAATATTAGTAAATAATTTAATGTCTATTTTAAGTACAAAAAATTGGAGGATTCTTGCATGACTGGAGAGACACGTCTCATAGGTATTACCATGCTGCCCTCTGGAGTACAGTGACAATGGATATGTATGATAAAAGTTTTATATGCATCTGCTGTTCCTCTTTGCATCCAGGAAAATTATCCCTGGAATGAGGTTTATCCCCTTGGCTAAACTCAGACAATAAGGAAGTCATATTAAAATTCCAGCTGGAGGAGTAGGGGGAGGTAAGTATGACTAGCTACACCTTTCTTTCAAAAGGTATCCTAACCTTTTACGAACATCAAATTAAACTATTGATTGCTTCACAGTCACATTGTATAAGTAGCATTGTACCTACAGGTGGCTCAAAGGTAGAATCAGAAGTCTCCTGAACACTGTAGCTATTTGGGTTTGGATTGGATCTTCCGTGTTTGAATTTTTCTTGGATGGCAGCTTGGTTGATAAATGAGTGATGATTAGGTTTTTGGTGACTGAACCTAATGTATGTTGATAGAAATTGAAAGAAAATAAGCTGAAGTGTCCTACTGTTTAAATCCTAAGTAGATAGTACTGTCTCTTTTACTGTGGAGTTTATTCTAGTGAAAGCTCACTCTGACTCTTGAAAAGGCTTAAGATTTAACTCCCTCTGGCAGTTTTAGAAATTCTACCTTGTATTAATAATCTCCAGTGAGGGAAGGTTTAATATTACTAAATAATTGTTTAGGGAATATATTCCCCATACAAGTGAAGACTTCTTTGTGTGCAGGTGACCTGCATAGTGAAAAAAACATTATTATTATGTCCTAACTTTTTTTTTTTTGAGGAAAGATAGCATCGGCAAGTAAATCCACAATATCCTGGTAAATATTTTTAAAGAGTATCCAAAAACAGATCAGAGCACAAAGGTAGCTTTACTAACAGCTTCTACTAAGATTAAATATATATAAATATATGTATATATCTCCCAAGACAAAATACACAGCTTCATATAATCTGCTAAAGAGAAAAGTAAATATTTTGCAACCGCAAATGAAGTCAAAGCATAACATTGTGGCGAGACTTAAGAGGAGTTAACAGACCAAAATGTCTCATTATTTCACAAATTATAGCAGAATGAAAAAATACTACTTTAGTTTCAGGATACTTAGCTCTGTTTCATGAAATAAAAATATGTGGTTAAAACAAAGCACTGTTTCAAGTACAGCTCCGGAAGCTGGTTTAACTCGGTATGATAGGTGGGTAGGTGCAGCATGAGTGACACAGAGTCTGCATTTCAGGTATCAGAAATGCCATTCTTTCCACACTCACTAACATGCTGACTAAGCTTCATGCACAACATAACCTTATGCCCAAATGAAGGATCCAGGCTTTCTCAGGCAAGGTGAAATTGCTTTAGGTTCCCTTAGCTAATAGTATGGATTAAAACATTAAGGATAAAAATGCTTTTGGTGGCCTTGACCTGGTTTGTAGTGGATGCTGGGAGCCAAGTTCTGCCCTTAGCATACTCTGTAGCTCCCCTGAAGTCCATAGTGGTGCCAAGTGTAACTGAGGGAGGAATTCAGCTGTTCAAATATGCCCACGGTTACCAAGCCAACTGGCAGCAATTGCAAGGGAATAATAGGAGTGTTGAGGGCAAGAACCGAGGAGCCTTTGCAGGGCGGTCTGGAGATCTACACAGTGTTTGTCTACAGACTGTCTGACTTCCTAAAGTCAAAGCTATTAGTTTTTTCCTACTTGCTTAAATGCACTACATGTGGAAAAAGCTTTTACTGGTGAACTCTGATAAATGCCCACCATCTGGGGCTTCGGCAATCTCTTCATGCACTGTATCAGCAGCCTTTTGTTTGTGCCAGACCTAACCTGGACATTTCATGGGGCAGAGAGCAGATCTGAAGACATTTCAAATTTCTAAAAGAGTGAACTGCTATTTTTATTAATGAGAAAAATCTGAGTAGCTTCCAGGCTACTTATGACACAGATAAACTCATCTTCTTGTGGCACAGCTAGTTAGTTATTTAGTACTTCATATTGCTCAAGTAGCTAATAGGCTACTGGTTCATATGGCGGCTTCCATCTGAGAGAACAAGAGGTTATTTTCATTTCATAGATGAGGAATCAAGATCTTAAGGTATTTGTCTGAAGTCACATTAGAAGAAAGAATCTGAAACTCTTAGTTGTAGTGCCCTCATAGGTCAGTTTTTAAACCCTTTACCAGTCAATTACTGCATTAGCTGTCTGTAGACTTGGTGAAGTCCTAAAGCTTTACTCTTTCAGTGTAAGACACTTGGCACTGAATAACCTTGAGTTCTGGTTTTAAAATGGAAAACAAAACATAACAGTCCTTTTATGGGACAAGTGGATACTTTGAAGTCGTGCTCATATAGCTGTATACTGTTTGAAAAGTGTAAGCTTCACCAGAACAGATTAGCATCCCCTGGCAGCCATTTCTATTCAGTTTCATGGATGGAAAACAATAAATCACAGAATCTCAAGGACTGGAACTGACCTCGAAAGGTCATCTGGACCAACTCCCCTGCCACAGCAGGACCACTAGAGTAGGTCACACGGGAACTCATCCACATGAGTTCTGAATGTCTCTAGAGAAGGAGACTCCACAACTCATCTGGGCAGCCTGTTCGAGTGAAGATGTAGTGAGAAATCCAATAGACTGAACTAAGAAGATGTATATGTTTCAGACAGAGAGCAATCTGTGATGTGGATGATTCACTTTAAAGTATGCCATTTATTCCAATGCATTATCTGATTAGCAGGGAAAAGGCAAAGCAATATTGACAAATGTTGGTAATTTTCTGAGTGTTGAATTTATTTTCAGTGACCGTGAGTTTACTGAGTTGCTGTTGTGGGGTTTTTTTCCTAGAAGGGCACCCTGATATGCCTCATTCACGTGGAACATCTGAAATTAATAACAAGGAACGGATGGAATTTTCAAGAGAAAAAGAAAATAATAAAACTCCCACCATAAAAACTAATTCTCTATAAATAATCTCCATCAGGAAAACCTTTACCCCAAGACAATCCAAGGATGTATTTTTAGTATCTCTTTCCCTTGTGACAAGATCAAACTTTCCCTTTCCCATCTATCACACTAATAGAGTCTAAAGAAAAGCCATCATTCATTGTAATGTACCTCATACTTTTCAGGCTCAGATAGGAGCACATTTGCATATTTACTTGGTAGGACTTAATGAGCCTAGAATCAGTAATTATAGTCTTTCTGTCTGTTTTTTATACCATAGACCAGCAATTTCATTTTTGTCATTAAAACCTTCCTTAATTGTCTTCTGAAGATTGCTCCATTTCTGCCAATGTTCTTTTTTTGGATCAACTTTTCCAGTTATCATTGTGTTGCCTAGTTTATATGACATCATTCAAATTGCAGAAAAAAGATGTTGGTCTTTGTAAAGAGGACATAGGAAAAGGTCTCATAGATCAGTAGGGCTGTGTTGTTTATTGAGAAATGGAAGGGTTTTTTTTCTGTTTCCTTGACAGAACGTTCTTTCCTTTAATCTTGTGAAGTAGTCTGTCTCAGTCTTTTCTAGAAGCTAATTCTAACTGTCTGATCTGTGAAGAGGGCTATTTCCTACATGCTTCAGCAGCCTATTCTTTTGTATCACACTTACCATTAAAGTCACAGAGCTGTTCAGGTCCATCACTACCAGCTCCCAGGATCACCACTTCTGTTCCTTGCTTTCTTATTCTGTTGCTGTGGTTGCAAAAAATAGGAAATTGTTCAACTTGAAAGCAATGTTCATCTGTTAATGGATATCAGGCCTGTTTTGAACATAACCTGGGGAAAAGCAAATAGCTTCTCTTCAGTGGGACATTGGTCTTGGGTTATGTACATTGCAAAGAAAATAACTGGCTAATGGGCAGATTATTAGATGTTTTTTTCCCTCATCGGTAGCCTGAGGGGAAATGTATTATTTGCCAAGCACAAGATTTATATGCCTGGTTTGAGTTATCAACTGTGTGGGTTTGCACTGCACAAAGAATTGCAGTCATAAAAAACTCATTCCTAGCCTGTGCTATTGGTCATCCATCTTGGGCAGATGCTAGAAGATGTGAACAGATACTGACCCTAAAAAGTGGAAAGCATTATCTTGGAAGAGCCTGAATTATGATTTAAATATACATAAAGATGGGAGAGTGACCAGAAAAGGGAGGAGGTGACCAAGCATGCAGGCCTTTGCTCAAGATCATTTATAGTTACATTGCTGCTATATCCTATGATGATGAAACAGAGGGGTAATGACTAGCTCCTAGAATCATTGTAGGAGTGAGGACAGCAGTGAGACTTGCAGGCTGAATGGTAAAGTCACAGCTTTGACTGCTTAAAAAATGCCCTGAAGAGTAGACTCTTTCCCATTTTTACAAAGCATACCATTTTGGGATTGATTCTAGGTTGTTCTTACACTCAACAGTTCAAAATGACAACATTCCACCGTTTTCATTGTTTTACAAAGGTTATAAAATGTTAGCCCAATTCAGGGCAAAAGGAAATGAAGGTTTGATCTGTAACCTGCTTCTTATAACACCACAAGGCTGTTGCAGATATCACCAGCAGCCCTATTTGATATTTTTATTAAATTCAAGAAACAAATGTTACAAATTTGACTTGGATCTTAAAGTTTTTAGCATTCCAGCATTTCAGCCCTGCCCTGCCTAGGGATTACTGGCTCATTGAGCAACTCTTCTGATGTTATCTCTGAAGAGAATAGTCTTCACTTTTTCAGCACAGTTTCTACCAAACCTCTTTTCCAATGTTGGAATTGTTACAATATTATTTTACTCTGTGTAAACAGAGCACAGACCACAGGGCCAGACCAAAAGTCACCATGTCACTTAACTGTATCCTAAGCTTCATAGATCAACTGCTAGGAAGTGTAGTAATTTCATCTAATGTTCCCACTTGTCATATTAAAATATTTTCTTCCAGTTGTATGAGAAAGGCTGAGCCTGGCACACAGCACTAGATGGCAGTACCATATCCCACTGCCCAAAGAAACCCACAATTCCCTGCCTCATTCCTCATCTGGGCTGAGAAATGTAAACCAGGTGCAAAATAAAACCACATTATTTTTCTGGGTTTGTTTTGGTCTACAGTCTGAAGTTGGTCTCAACTGACCACAAAAAACATTTCCCATGCTGGATGCAGCATACTTCCCTGCAAAAGCAAGCCACTTAAATGCTTATGTGTCTGCCAAGCAAACTGTAGATATTGCTAGTTCAGATACCAGCAAAATCAAACAGCTTTATGCATTTAGCCAAATCTGCCATCATGCAATTGTCTTGAATATCAGATAAACGTGATTAATGTCAATGGCATAGTGTACAAAAATGTAGTTTCACTTAGTCTTGTGTGGAGATTTGTCAAGTGTAAATTGATGTAGCTGTGCAAGTCTCTCTTCTTACTTTCTAAACCAGATGTGAAACAGTGTGTATACTGTTAAACACTCACATATTTTCACTGCAGAAGCTTCTGTCAGTAATGTGCTGATACTGAGATGATAGATGTGTTCACCTGAAAAATGTAGAACTATGATTTCAGGATTATCCAAGTCCTTTTATCAAAGATAGATTTTTGTTTCTTGCTTTCACCAAAAGATCTTTTGATAGTGAACCAAGCAGACCTATTTCCTGATGCAAAGTTTGGACTAATAAAGGTTTATGTGAATGAACTTGAATGAACTGTCTTGGGTGAAGGTTCACCAAAAGGAGGGTTGCAGAGTTGACCATACGCTGTTTATTTAATGATAAAGTCAAAGTTTCCTGCAGAATTTTGTAGTGACTGTTCCAGAAAACTTGACTTTCACTCCTTGTTCTGCTGTTGACTAAGTGGATTATTTTATCTTGTGTTCTGTCTTTAAAATGTAAATTACTATAATTGAGTATTTATTAAAACCTGTCAAGACAAACTAATGAAAACAGGTTTTACTTGCAATTACTACTATTAAGTCATATCCTCTCATTTCATTTCAGCCGTAAAGAGGATTCTGTCCTGTTCCTTGCACTTCATTACTTCGTGGTCCTTCAGGCACAACCAATATTTTATGAACAGAACCAGTAAGTCACTTTAATTTTGCATTAGTTCCTTTTCACCTTCTGACTTTCATAAATGTGGTCCTTACAGTGTAAATCTCTTCAGAGGTAAAGCCTGATACATTTTTGTCATGAACTGTGTAGTGACATATAATGTTATTTTTATGTATATTTGAGAGTGAGAGAAAACAATCTAGATCTTTCCAGACTGTTCTCCTCAAATGAAAATATTAGTGTTAGAATCCATCTCTTGAGACAAAATTTATTTATGCATTAGAAAAGGAGTCTGAGCTATTGGTAATATTATACTTCAGGAAGTCTCAATGGGAAACTGCAAACTGTAAGAAACTTCCATGAGTGATATTTTGAACAATATTTAAAATTCATCTCTGTCTACTTTTAAGGTGTTATATATTTATTTTATAAAATCTAAGTGAAATATCTGTACTCTGATTTCCCTGATCAGGTTGGTTGGTATTTTATTCCATAAGAAATTTTGTGATGTGAAATATCTTTGTTACTCTTTAACATTTTAAGGATCAGATTTTGTTTCAAAATGTTAATTCCAGCTCCTCTTAAAAAAGCCCCTCACCATGGTGGTGCCATTTCAAATAACCTATGGAATGAAGCAAAGTAATATTTTTCCTAGTGTGCTAAGGTTTTGGATTGCTTTGGAATAATCTGGGGTGATCTTACGGAAGCAGAGGTTAGTTCAGGCATAGCAGTTTAAAAACAGTTTTTCTGAAAGAAAAGTTTGGAAGACTTGGAGAGTAAAATGACAGTATTTTTTTATGCCAAGTCATGACAATATGCAACAGAGCAGTATTTGGATAAAGCAGATATTGCTCTGCATTGCAGATATTTATAATATCTTTCTATTTGTTATTTAGGAGAAGAATCTGGGGATTTGTTCTGTAAATTCAAGGCTCGATGAGACTTTCCATCAGGCTTTAAAGATTTAGGTGTTTTTGTTAAACAGCTAGCTGGATAAATAACTTGAAAATGATTGTCAGTGTATTCTCATTTGGTTACAGCAGCTATACTTTTGAATAAATCTTTGTTATTTCTCCTTCCAATCTGCAGATTGCCTTTTATAGATCTAATTAGGGTGCCCTTTCACATTAAACATTTATGGAACAAAGTTTAGTTTCATTACATTTCTGTGTTCATAACTGTAAAACGTTCTTTGTCTCTGGTAAGACAAAACTCACCAATCCTTTTCTAAGAATACACAATAGCTCAGTGGTATCTATTACTCTAGTTAGTTCATTGTCAACTCTTACAAGCATGGTTGATCTACTGATGTTGCTGAAATCTTTATCCTGTCCCTTCGTAGGGACTGATATTCCCAACTCAGAATTTGCCTCAGTTTTTTATTTAAGTGATGGCCACAGAGAATCATAAAATCATTATGGTTGGAAAAAACCTTTAAGAAGTCCAAGTCCAACCACTAACCTAACACAGCCAAGCCTGTCACTAAACTAAACCATATCCCTCAGCACCTCATCTAAGCGTCTTTTTCACAGGCTAAAGTATTAGAGCTGTTATTTAGACTATGATTAGCATGAATTAGCAAAACACTTCTGAGCTTTAAACCATATCATTCTTTTTTTTTTTTTCCAATTTTTCTGGTCTTTTTCCAACCCTATGTGAAACATCAGGAAAGTATCAGGAAAAAGGAAACCAAATGCTGATGTGACTTAGATTGAAAAAAAAATGCTACTGTGTCCACATTGCTTCTATTTCCCCAGTCGCCTGGTGTTGCAGCCTGCACAGATCAGTGAGCAGTGTGTGCCCAGCAGTGCCCTTGTTTGTCACACTCTACTAGGCCCTTTCCTCATGCTTTGATGCGCCTTCCTGGTTCTTCTGTGTTTGGGTACCCAGTTTCCTGTAGTCTTTCCTCACTGTTAAGCTCTATTTACTGCCCTTTTCCAGGTGCTGCTTTGCCCTCATTTATTTCATATGCATGCCTTTCTGTGCATAGGTATTTTTGTTTTCCTTCCCCTCTGCCACATTTCAAAGTCAGTAATCCTGTGCTTGCAGCCTCTGCCAGTTGACTCACCAAACTGCGTGTGCAAGGTCATTCTGTAAGACAATGAGTCTGCCAATTTAGCAATATCATCCACTGGATCAGAATGCATTGGTTTTGTTTGTCAGCTTCCTCAAGTAATCACTATCTGCTGTCTTAAGCCCACTAACTAAAGATCTTATTTCCTGTGCAGATGGGGTTAACTATCTAGATAACTCTACTGAAGCCAAAGCTAGGATAACAATAACTATATTTATTTCTATCCTGTGAGACCCCTTTGGTTTCGCAAAGGTGGCCTTCCAGTACAAATGAAACAACAGTATTTGGAGATTGTCAGCTTCAAGATTGGAATTTAGTCTCTTGGCACTATCACAAATGCTTTGGAGAGATTAACATTTTTGCACCTGGACTGTGCTGGCCTGTACAGTAACTCTTCAACAAAGACAGAATGGATTCTGGTCAATGGGGGAAAGTGGCAGGATTATTCTGTGAAGGCTCTGCTGAGAAGGAAGTAACACTGTGGAGCAAAGACAATGTTAAAGTACTTAAGCAGTTGGAAAGTGTGACCTTCCATTGCTGCTTGTGCAATGCAGCTGTGAGAGGAAGGAGTTACTTGTTTCTGTAGATTTAATACTTTGTCTCTGTTTGGTCCAGAGCATTAGCTGCTTTTCAGCAGACAAAAAGGCTGTTAGTAGTTAAAAAATGTTGAACTTGTTTCACAAAAGTAAAAATACTATTTTCCTTATTTTTCCATAACAATTGGAGGACTGTCTCAGTTTTCCCTACAAACCTGGAGATTTCTTTTCCTTGCTGCTATCCCTCTCTTTGTACACTTTTCTTTTTAAAAATTAAGAAGTTAAAAACTGGAGGAAAATGAGGTGGGAAAAGCTGAAATATTTTCTATTTGCTTTGAAACTAACCCAATAAATATTCTTTTCAGTATGTTTTAAAACCAAGTGAGAAAAATGAACTTATTCCACTGCTCATTTATGTACCTTACTACATCACTGACTTCATTAGTACTTGGTTTCGGACAATGTAGGTGATGTACACAAAACCACAACCTTGCTTGATAAACAGCAGTTGACAGAAAATGAAGTGAAAGGCTGAGTAGTATTTTGTCCTTTTAACCCACCTAAAAGCATGTGACATCAGAATAGCCTTCTACACTATTTGCAATTTCCTCCAATATCCCCAATGAACCAGATGAGCTTTGTGGATGCTGGTTCACTACCAAAAATAGACTGCACTATCTTAGCTCACTGACGCTTCATTCATTTGATCTCTCTGCCATGGAAATTACTGAAGGCACTGATACTACCATTCTGAACAGTTAAAAAAGGAACATTTTTGCTTTTCCCCCTGATTTGCTACTGCAGGCAATGAACTTATTCTTGAGCAAAATAGCGTTTGAATGGGAGCTTTGCTGCAAAGCAAAGGTGGAGCAATGCAGATTATGGTTTTTTTAGCTTTCAAAATATTACAGGAAAACAGGGAACTGCAAAAGCTGAAGCTATCTTATCTAGGAAAGAATGCTCTAAGAGATTGGCACTTCCATTGGTGCAACAATGCCAAACTAATACAGGCTTACAGTTTTTAAAGTCAGAAGATAGAATTTACTGGGACTCTAACAAATATTTTTGTTCTTTCATTATTTGACACAGTAAGAGAAAAAGTCACAATTTCAAAATATATCTCTGCTTAATGAAAAAAAGAGACAAATGTACCTGAAAAATTGCCCTATTATTTTAATGGAAATCTGATGAAAGATTGTATTATAAAATAAAATGCACATAAGTAATCACAACACTTTAAATAAAAACACACTCCATTTTCAGGATGTCGCTTAACACTGACCAACATAGTTTCATATTCAGTGCTATCTTTTCAGTCCAGTTTGTGTTTTCCCCCCTCATTGTTCTTAGTTTCAACAGTTATCAAATCCAAAAGGCATAATTCTTTTTCCCACAGAAATCCAGATACATAGATCCACATCATATTTTGTGAATTAAAATGCATCCAAGATTTTTGTAATGCAGTAAAATGCACAAACACCAACAGGCACGAAAGTAATAAGTGGGTAGAAGACACTTGAGAGTGATGTTTGTGCTTTATTCTCCAAGGCAGGAATTATGGTTAAGTCTGTAGCTGACTGGGCTAAGATTTCAGAAGGTCAGATCACACACTAGGATTTGGGCTCATCCCCAGTGTTGATCCAATACTAAAGGGGGAAGGGGAAGGGGTGGGCATGTGACAGTAAAGGATGTTGTATTCCCCACTAAATATTGATTGGAAATACCTGTCTTTGGATCACTAAAGTCCACTATAGAATACACAAAAGGATTTCTTAATCTGTTGCTTAATAATAAGCACCAGGTCTGGTGATGAAGACTCTAGTTCCTAACTCTAAATATTCTTTTAAATTAATTGTAAAGAAATATGATTGAACATATATTCCTATCTGACAAAAAGAGAGTCTCACTGTGAATATAGCTAAAATATCATGACTGCTATTTGGCTCAGCTTGTTGTCTTTAAACATACTGTGCCATGGCAGTTAAGGTAAAATTAGAGAATCACTGTAGAATGCTTAGATATTCTAAATCTGCATTCCATCTTCTCTCTTTATTACATTTCAGTCTTGCCCAGTTGAGCCCTTCCCAGCTTTAACCTTTCAAATACGATGCAACAGGAAATGAACAATAACTGACATCAATAACTTCTTTTCTATGTGCAGCACAGCCTCAGTTTGCCTGATACTGCTGTGCTTTTCATGATTTCACCTAATAGTGTATTTACTCTGATATTAAGCTTCACTAGCAATTAGTCAAAGTTTGCTTTTGTTTAATTTAAACTTCCCAGATTTCTCACCAAACTCCTGCCAATAATTTTAGTTAAAATGATAAACTAGAGCAATTATGCAAGTCTACAATAAGGATCTGAAAAAAATGTGGATGTACCTGTTTCTAATACAGATCTTTGGTATAGGATTTTCATATACTTGTGCATCTCATTGTTTACCATAGGAATTTAGCTAATTTAAGTTGGTCTGTTAAATAAAAGCATTTGAGATTAAAATAATGCTGCCTTCTCAGGAGGACTCCCACTGTAATCTCCTGGATTTATTATTATTAAAACACATAAAATAATTCAGCTTGGGACGTATGCGATCATCTCATCATCTGGTCCAACTGCAGCATCACATTTAAATTTGGCTATAATTTCAAGATCAGATACATTGTGTAGAGCCTTGTTCAGCTGAGCTTTGAGTGTCTCCAAAAATGGAGATTTCACAGTCTCTTGGAGCAACTTGTTTCATTGGTGATTATCATCAGCATCAGGTGAAAGAATCTTCCCTTATACTGCCATAAAATAATCTCTTATATACGGACTACAAAAATGAAGAGCAAAATATTAGTTTCCTACTCAAGTCATATGTTCAGATTAAACTTACAAGCAAAGATATTAATTACTAGTTTGAAAGAGGAGATGGGTTAAACACATATTTATGAAACCTTCTTTATGAAAGGGAATGATTTCTATTATGTGATTCCTGTAGTTGCATTTAGTGATCTGGCAGGTATTTCTAGGCCTGAAAAGACGTCAAAGAGTGCAAACATCACTTAGTTGAAACCTTCTTTCCAAAAACTGGCATGCCTGCCTGTCATTGTAGTGAATTAATCAAGCTCATTATTCAGTGATAATGGTCTTGACTTCACAGTCCCAAGAACCACACCTTCTGTGTTATCAAGGGTCAGTTTATTCCCATGTTACAAGAAAAAAATTTGTGGAAGGCAATGTACTCTTTCACATACTCACCTCACACTTTGAGACAATAGATCCTTTTAGTGTCAAAGTAATATCCTGCTGAAGAAATGTTCCTACTGTTTGTTTTTATTTGAATAAGCGAACAGCGTCATATGAGTCTTTCACAGGGTAAATGGGTTGGCCAGGCAATTTTGGCTGCTTTTGGGATCATGCTCTCCACTCAAATGTACAAATCAATTACATGACTTCCATGTGGAGAAAACACATTAACTTTTAAAGCTAACTGCAGCAGTCTGGTCTTAATAAATATATTTAAAACCCATTCTGAAACTAAAACACAAAGCTGAAGCTGAATATGAAACATCCATTTACAGCCAATTACACACGATTTCTATCACACTTTGGAAAATATGTATTTGCACTAGGAATATTAAAAACCCCAAACCCCACAACTCTAGATGAAACAGGAAAAGACTTAAAACCTTTCATGATATGCTTCAGTAGGAATGCAGTAAGCTTTGCAACTTAACAGTTATGTAGAGCACACAGGTAACCTTTGGCCTTACATTTTACAGAACTGCTACAAGCCAAAACTTTCCATTTGAGGAACATAACCAATTTAAATGATTCATTCTCACAGTTTTTTCCATAGTTGAAGAATAATAGGAGAATTAAGCTCAGGGCAAAAAATTACTCTTCCAGTGTCACAGGGTGCATATAGAACCTTTTCTGCCTTCAATGACAAAATAGGATTAGAAAAATATAAAAATCTGCATGAAATCTGGCGAGACAAACTCACTTAAATCATATTTGTGCTTAAATTGTAGGAACAGCTTTCAGTTTAAATAGTTGCACAGCTGGGATGCAGGAAATTTTTCACAAAGCTAAAATTAATACCTGTATTCAAGACCCTCCAACATAATTACTTAGTATGGCATGTTCCACTGAAACACTTATTCACAGGATGCAGTCCTTTCTTTGGAAATGAAGGTTTCCAGTAGAGAGTTGTTCCCATTTAAAATGTTCCTGTCTCACAGCAGGACTCCAGGATACTTTCATAATTCAGATTCCAGATTTTAATGTTCAAGAGATGAGTGAAAACCAAAGTTTTCTGTCTTGAAGTCTAGTAGTCTCCTCTGATCAGAAGACTACAATGGGGTAGTAAATTTGGGTATGAATTATCCTGTCTAGAAGGAAAATCCATGCTCAGGAAGAGATTATTTTCAGTTAAGTGAAATTGAAATACCATTAAGTCCCAATCTAAATTGTTCTTTAGACATAGAAACCTAAAATTATTTAAAGCAAAATTGTTGGTGGGAAGATATATTTTCTACTAGTGTAAATCAATATCAGAAGTCTATCCCCCCATCTTCCTACAGTGTTGTTCCACTAAATTGTAAAAACAGCCAATGACCTGCTTGAGAAATGAAGTATCACCCAGATGTTTCCTGAGCAAAGACAACTTGTGTTTCCCTTTACACATCATCTTCTGAGAGGCAGCACTACAGCGATTGTGTATCTGACATCATTCACTGTTGACTTTGGGTTACTCAGAATCTTTTCTTTACTTTCCAACTCAAATACAATTTACAGAGATACCCCTTGGAAAGAAAGGATTTGAATGATCAGAACCCAATGTGGAAGAATGGGTCATATTCACTTTGCTACAACATCACCCTTTATAGAAACAGAGGAACCTCTTATTTACGTGAAAAACGACATGGAAAAATATGTTTTTGTAAGAGGCAGTAATTTTAAAACAAAGGTCCTATATAAGAATAGATCCAAAGCTCATTATGATTTATGGAAAGCTTGATTATGTGTATTGCCAGAAACTACAGCATTTTTCTAGTTCTGTTTGGCTAGTAGAAAAACTTCATTGGTCTTTATTGATTTCTAGGGTATGATACCTACCGATCCACTAATGGGGCTGCGATATAGAACAAAGACTCCATCACCATCTCACAGAAGTGCTTCACTCTTTTTATTCAAACAACTCTATGCTTAGAGATCATTCTAAAAGAACAAGCCTTGAGCTCCATTTTTAGGCAAGTTGGCGGAAACAGAAAACTTTTGAGCACTACATTAACAAAAAGCACAGGAAGAGGGCTTCCATATTTGTAATGCCATGCACTAGAACTCATAATGCATGACTTAAAAGTTTCACAGCAGGTAGATTTCTGTTCAAGCTATCCAGAAAAGATTACATGATGCATGTGTAATTTATACAAGATCAGTATTTAATCAGTCATGAATAACGTTCTAAAATTCTTTATGAATGTCTTTACATACAAAGACTGAAAAATACCAACACTTTCTGATTGTGACCTTCCATTTATACAAGAAACTACATTATAGAAAGCTGTAACTCCTGTTTTCTTCTCTAGTAATACAAGATAGGTGTAACAACATATACCTAAAACTGCTGTGTCACTGCATATTCATGTCACCATGAAAGCCTATGGGGCCCTAAATTTAACAGAAGATCTGATGTTGCATTCATCTCGTAACTGGTTAGTTGCCTGCAAATAGAGGAAAAACTGTTTTCAGCAACTACTTTTTAATCACGTGTGTTTTAATTTGAAAGTTGTGTACAGCACAAGAGTGCACTTGTGCAATGCTTTAAATAAGGATAAGTGAGCAAAGGCCACGGATTCTATATGCTCTGTGTGGGGTCTGTAGGAAATCAAGTTTTCAGTGAGATTGACAATGGAGCCATTCAGCCTCTCGAATGCTCAGTCTCACTGTTTCAGCCCACTGCAGACAAATGTATGCTCTGTCTTGATGACAAATAACTATAAAGACAAAGATGCAATCATTAATTTCTGAAAATCCTTTCACTCTTTCTCCTGCTTTAATTTCATTAAAGACTAAACAAAACAACAGATTGGTTGGAGAAAAAAAATGAAAAAAAAGATTACCTTAACTGTACATGATTCATCTCTGTGCATATGCTCACTAGGTACACATCGCTTGTAAACCCTGAAACTCTAAGTTCACTGCACAGATAGAATAATGACTTCTTGGAGACAAATATTTACACAAAGTATAAAGGCTATCACTTCAACCATTTCTTCTTTAACAAGACAAAGCTACTCCATTACAAGATTTGTTTCATAACAGGATTAGGTTTAGTAGCAATGCAGAATATTTTAAATCCCTGAGACTGATCCCTCTTCATGCACTCCCTGTCTCCCTAGATACAACCCCCACAAAGGAGCTGGAAATTTAATTTCCTGCACATTTATGCTTTTAGTGGATTACAATCCAAAATTACAGTTTCATTCTTTACAGCAGCATGAAGTTTAAAAACACAAGTATAAGTCTCACATCAAGTTTATACACATTGTATTGCAGGCAGACAGTTTAAAATTATTTCCAATTTAAAGCTGGTATCCAAGCTGCTTTACAGATAAGGCTACTGACTCTGAAGATACAACTTGTTCCCCTTCAATGAGACATAGAAGCCAACTCCTCCTTTTTTCTTTCTAGGTGGAATCTGCTATTTTTTTTTTACTTTTCATACAAGGGTATTGAGATACGAATGCAAAGCTTTAGGCACAAGTCCTGTATCTGGACTTGTATCTGGACTTAAAGCCAGAAAGAAGCTTAGTGACAGAGTTACAGTCCCTACTGCAGACTTCCAGCAATTTACCTATATGCCCTCAGCACTTTTTAGATTTACAGCAGGCAGACAGTTTCAGCATTACAAATTTGGGTAGCAAAATTGCTTCCTCCTAAGCAATTCAAATTCCATTATTCAATTTGGGTAGGAAGCCACCCTGAAAGGCCACCAAGGCAGATCCAGGCAAAACAGATGCAGAAAATTTTCAATCCAGGTTAAGACATTTTTCCTAGCAAGACTGTTGTCTCTTATCTGAGGAGATAATATTGCAATCAAAAGAACTCCTCTAGCAGACCATCAGCATAAGCAAAGCCTCGGTGACAAGGCTAAACTTAAGTAAAAAATGCAGCTGATGGTGTTACTGTGTCAGTAGCTAGCTCTTCAGCTGGAGATGGAAATAAAGATCTAGTAAAATATAAGGCATAAATCAAATAAAAGAGAATGATTTCCAATATTAGAGGTAGATTTTATCCATTGTAATATACAATAGCTACTCCTATAAGTGCAGAGCTCTAGCAGTTAAACAATTCATATCAACTTTGACCTATGTGTTCTTAGAATAATTATGGCAAGCTTTTTGCATATCCTTCAAGAAGGCAGGCACACCACTCTGCAAAGAGAAAAGTGGAAAAGTCATTATTGCATAATGCAGTCAAGAAAAACTATAAGCAAGATAAGAATTCCCACTACACAGATCAAGGCCTTGAAAGAAATACACAACAATTCTAAGATCCTGTAATTGACCGTTGAAGTTTGGTTGTGATGAGGTTATTCACATGTGCTCTGGAACATGGATTTGTTGGTTTTGCTGCATAAATTTACCTGCCTGGTTGACTAACCAAAGGAACTTGATAGGAAGGAAAAAATCCAAAATTAGGACAATTACCATGAAATAAAACAATTGTGAGACTCTACAACTGGATAAGCACTCGAAAGGTCAATATTTCCACTTTGGGAATTCTACCCAAGATGCAAAAACAAGTATGGATGTAGTGAACAGATTCTTTGAAATAGATTAGCCAAAGTTAATTCCACTGTCAAACTTTACTTACCTTGGCAGCCCAATTGACCAGCCATGATGGGATCATGCCACCAGGATTATCAAAATAGTACATATAGACTAGAAATGAGAGAGAAGTTATCAGAAATTACTCAGACATAGGCTGAATATTAGCTCTAACACCATATGACAGGAGCTGCCAATGTGCATGACTGAATCACCAAGTACAACAGTTCTGCTCTAAATTCTTCACAAAAAAAAAAGTCAATTTGTACTGAAGTGGAATGTGAAGCAAGTATAGCCATTCCCAGCTAACCTCTGGAAAGCTGAGAGCACCATAATATTTAGACTATTGCAAACATTTTAGGCAGCCTATCTTGTAAAATAAGATTGTCTTTAAATGACTAATCTCAGATGGGAAACAATCTCTAGGCAAACTCTTTAATCTATAATTCTGTCAAATGTGATAAAATTATCATTGCTGAGTCAACTAGGTGGTATCAAACTCTACACACCTGAACTGGCTGGCAGGAAAAGAAGTGCAGGCTGAGGGGTATGGGTGAGTAATCTATTCTTAACCACCCAGCCCAACTGCTAAATAAAAGATTATTAACAGTAGCCCACTGAACTGAACATTTCCAAAACTTTCATTCAAGTATGCCCAGTGCTCAGTACTTGTGTAACTGCTTTTAGCTTAAAATTTTCAGTCTCCCTCTCTGGGTATTTTGCTAATACATACATTCTTTGTCTACATGACTTGTGATCACACTTTCTTGACTCCTTACCTTTAGATCCAGTCTTGCCATCACTTTCAATTGCCAGACTTTGTTTATAGCTTTGAACTCTGATAACACCAGGCTTTTCAGGACACTGAGGAACAGTCACACTTTGAGCTAACACAACCCAGATTGTCCGCCCATCAACATCCATCTCTCGACATTCACGAATATAGACATACTGTATTCCAAGTTAAGGAGGCATGTCAAAACAGTGTCAGTTTGACATATGATGAATTGACAAGTGAATTCCATTACAAATACCAGTCCCTTCAAGTTATTTCTTATGCTTCTACAGGATTCAGTCCTGCAGAGTAATAATATGAATCTTAGTTTTATGTGGGAAGAGGCACTCACACTCTTTTTCACACTATACATATTCATATAACACATGGACTGCAAGATCTTAGATTAAATGCAGCTGAGCAGTAGAATCAGTACAATTGGGATCCCTGGATGACAAAAAACTGCAAGAGGAACAAAAAGGCTGAAAAGATACATCTCTGTTTGAGAGAGGAAAAGGGTACTTCACTTCCCAGTAGATTACTTTTTCACCATCATATGTCTTCTCAGACAGCTCTACAGTTGAAAAAGGAAGATTGTTCAGATATTTTTAATTCTACTGCAACAGAACCATACACGGCATCTAGAACTGTTTATAGCTTTATAACTGTTTATAAACTGTTTATAACTGTTCATGTCAGCCATCTGACATGAACACATTTTACATGCAAGTCTCATGTCAAAATTGATATGTATGTAAAATTCTAGCAGCAGAAGACATCTTTTAAACTTCCATTTCAAGGTTGTTCAGGAATTAAATACACAAAAATAGGGAGCTTGTTTTATTGCTGCTATTGAATTCATTGATAAAAGAAACCTAAAACCAACCACAAACAAAAACATTCCCCAAACCATATTAATTCTGGGAGAAAGCAGCATCAAATTCCTTTCTGACAGTTAGCTTGTTTAAAGTTTCACCATCTCAGAGCTTTTTCTTTGCCTATGCATACTCTCTATAATTCTGAGCCACAAGTACAATATGCTTTTTCACAAGCATGTCATTATCATTGTAAATTGTTCTGATTTAACATGGAACTGGGACAAGTATTGCTTTCTAACACCTGAAGAGGTCTTACATGAGGGATTAATGAAGTCTGGAAAAGCTATTACAAATTTCACAGCAGTATATACATGCAACAGTGAACAAGAAGCTTAAGGGGTTTATGAGCCTTCATTACACCACCTTCTGTCTTCCTAGAAACTCAATCAGAAGGCAGCTGAACAGGTAAAAAGTAAAATCCAAGAATAGTCCCTAAAACATGGCAGTGACTCAGTCAGATAGTAGTGTGGCATGAAGGACAAAAATTAGTTCAAATCAAACTACATAACTGGGCTTGAAAAACTATCAACCATACAGCTGCTTCCCTTGCAGCACTCACTGCCATTATCAGGGTAATGGACCTGACCATTACCATGGTTATTATCTGACCAAAGCCATGGGGTTGAGCCAGGGTAAATTCCTGTCTGCTCAGGGACTGGTGCAGTTAAAAAGAGCGTGATCCAGAAAGGTGATCAGAGGAGTCTTTTCCTCCTTTAATGCAGACTTCTGTCTGAGCTGTTACACATCCTTCAGAGCTAATGCACAGAGTCTGCCACATCACTTTTTTGGAAAAAAAAAAAAAGGCTAGGACAGGCTGTTAATCTCATTGCAAAGGCAAGAAGAGTGCCACAGATGGGAGGCTCCTTCCCTCTAAAACATGTTCCAAACCAGGCTTCTGTTAGCGTGTCCCGCAAGTCAGCTGTCATCCATTAAAACGGCTTCTCCTCCAGCTTGGAGCAGCACCGCATGCACAATACTGCCGGCGGCGTGCTGAGCTGCAGCATTTTGCTACCCAGCAGAGGTCAGTGGAGCATTGGTTTCTCAGCTTTACTGTCATTCCTCACCGCAGATCTCTTCTTTTTCAAAGGGACTGAGGCATTATTTAAAAGACCTCGACTTGTCTATATTGTGCTTTTGCCAAGAAAGGTTGGACCAGATGATACCTCAGGTCCCCTCCAGCCTGGTATTCTAGGATTGCACTGCTCCACTGCAATATGCAAAGATGCACAAAAGGTACAATCTCCATTTCTCCTCCAAGCACCTACTAAAACTTAACTTTGGAATTACAACAAGAAGCTACAAGGTGCACCAGCATAACAAGTGATACCAGTTATATGCTTTAACCAACCAGAAAGAATTCATTCCAGAAGAAGGCGATGAGATATTAGCTACTCCATGTCAGTTTTTATTGGTGTATTTGCAGAGTGGAACTTTATGCCAAAAGGCACTTAAGTCTTGCCCAAAGTCTTGCAATAACTTTAAAATACTTTTGGAGAAGGTTTTAGTGGGAAGAGTCAATGTGGACATTGCTGTCAAACTTGATGAGCTTACCTTTCACATACTGATCCCACTGCTTTCTGAAATCTAAGTCCATATAGACATCCACACACAGTTTTGGGGGACAGTCAGAGAGACCACCAAAGATTTTATACTCATAAAGTCCTGATTGCTGTGGAAACAGAATGGGAGAGGAAAAGTCACACAGGAAAGGGAAGTACTCTGCAGCAGGGAGAACAGCTGAAGGAAGTTAGGTGGGGCACATACTACAAATACTCAAGAGCTGTGAAAGCAAGTGTTCAGAAAAACAATGCACGATTCAGTCTTTAACCTCTCAACTTTTTGATCTATACATGAAAGTTTAAATCCAGTCTGCCCTGCACAATGGTTGTTCCTTCCCTCACACCAGTACCCTTTTACTTCATCAGTAGTGCCAAAGGGAACATGTTTCTGCTCACACATACACCCCTATTCACGTCCAGTGGTTAATGTGGACTAAACCCTGTCCACACTAAAGCTTAGCAGAAGCATTTAATTCTTGTGTCAAGGTCTCCAGACCCTCTATAATGTACTTCAGAATCTCAACCATTTCCATGAGGTTACCAAGTATTGCATGATCTGGAAGAATCTTTCCAGAAAGAGGTATGCTCATACTTCAGGTTGTGATTCAATAATTGTTTACAAGATTCCCGCTTACATACAATGCTCTATTATTATATCTGCCTTGAATATTTATCAGCTATGTTCCTTCTGAAAGCTGTCTATGCTCAAGGGGTGGAGTGCAGGATATCTGCTATGTTAATGCTTTTAATGTTACTCTCAACATATGGAAAGTCCATCTGTGCCTATAGAGCAATGTTTGTACTATTGTTAGTACCAGCTCAGGACCCAGTTACAACAACGAGAGTATTTTGAATATACAGTGTAGGAGTAAATTCAAGCATTCCCGAGGAAAGAGAGGCAAGGATTATACAACATTCTGTTAGTGAATGGCTGATTTGCTATCCTCTCCTCCCTTTCACAAATCAAGCCTAGCAGGTGAAGATTTGCTGTAGCAGAAGATACAGCACAGGCGCAGTTCCACACTCTTGTATTTTTGTAGAAGGCATCAACTTTTTATTTGCACAAGACTGATCACAGAGCTAAAGGAATAAGCCATTTCTATGGATTCAAAAGTCATTATTAAATCATAAATCTGCATGAGAATAGAAACAGGCACCACATTAATCTCTCACAAGTCAGTTCTAGGAGTGTAAACTTTTTAACTCCCTAAAAGAAGTGCCCACAAAAAAGGGAGAACTTCATTCCAGCCCTTTCTGGACCATCTCCTGACTTAAGAGGAAGGTGGTAAATAACTTTGAAGGCATTTTGGACAGCGGGAAAGGGAGGCCAGAGCCTGGAGGTCAGGAGGATGCTCTCTCACTGGAGCTCAGGAGCTGGTGCAGGGACAGGTCTCTTCTCATAGCCCCCAGAGGGGTCTCAGGACAGAAGTGGAGCATGCAAACACCTACAGATCCATGCCTGCTTTTGGCGCCGAGAGAACACCTTCAACAGGAACTTCTCCAGCCACCAGCTGCTAACAAGCTTTAAGAGCCCCACAGTTTGAAGGAACAGTTTGTAAGAGCGCGGTTTACTGCAGCAGACAAGCTTTCTCCATCAGCAGTTAATAGCATTACTCTGAAAGCTGCTTTCTGAGAGCTCGCAGAAACCGAGCCGAGGCCGGTAGCGCCAGGGGCAAAGGACGTCAGCCTGAGCTGTGCGGGGAAGCGCAGGCTCTGGACAGCGACGCGCCGGCTCTGCCCCGCACCGCGCCTCGCCCCGCTCGCAGCCGCGCTGCCCCGGCCCCCCGCCCCATGCAGGGCTCAGCCCCGAGCGGGGAGGGCCCGAGGCACGGCCGCCCCCCACCTCGTCGTACAGCCGGTAGATCCTCACGCCCATGCTCTCCACAAAGAGCTGCCAGGCCGCCCCCGCAGCCGGCGCCGGCCGGTCCAGCTCCCGGCAGGCGGCCCGAAACTGCTCCTCGGAGAAGCCCCGCGGCAGCGGCGCCTCCATTCTCGGCGGCGGCGGGAGGCGGCAGCCGGGCGCGGGGACAGCGGCGGCCGCGCCGGGCCCAGCCAATGGCCGCCGCCGCCCCTCCCCGCCGGCCGCCCGGCCCCCGCCGCGCCCCGCGCCCGCCGCGCCGCCATGACGGGGCCGCGGGGCAGGGGAGAGCCGAGGGCACGGCGCGCTGCGTGTGGGCATGCGGGGCGCCGCCCGCTGCGGGGTGGGGAGCGGAGACGTGGCTGCACAGCGGGGTGAACCGGCCGGCTCGTATATGTGCACATCTCTTTGCTCGGCGCATTTACATCGGGCTGTCTCGGGTTCTCAGTGGTTACTGGGGCAGGCGTCCTTTAAATGAGCGTGGCATCTCTCTAGTGCCAGAGCAGGGCCATGTCCTGTTGGCGTGTCGGTCAAGACCTTGCTATTTAAGTGATCCCAAGGACAGAGATTGAATAGTCCGTATGGGCAGGTGTATTTTTATATCCATTTTTTTCACAAGAAGCAGTTTTCCTTATGGACCGTTCCTTTAAGTTGCAGATGATGCTGTACCGCTGGTTAGTAGGTGCACGACACAGGCATGGACCCGAGGCCCAGCAGCCCTGGCAGAGGGAGCAGCAAAGAGGATGTGGCAGCAGGCTTTGGCCCATGGTGGACTGGGGTGGATAAGATACAAAAGGGACAGAAAACTCACCGGGCATTGCTCCTGGGCAGGAGGAAGCCACTGATGGGAACACACTTGATACAGTAACACCTATGACACCACCTATAACATTATGCAACTCTGAGAGGCTGGCACAGACAGACAAAGCATTAAGGTCGTGAAAATCTAAGTGGCCAAAGCATGTTGTTTTTCCTAGAGTTTAAAGCTGCTTACAATACAGCGTTATTCTTCAAATTCCTGTGAGATTTTCCTGCTGAACACTGTGTCTTCAGAGTAAAATACAAACTGCTCTGAGCTATGGGATGTCATCAGACCTACTGACTGACAAAGAGCCTGTCTGGCAACATTAGTCCAATGTACTTGGTGGTAACCTCTGTGCAAGGCTGGCAAAAATTATCCTTTTCTAGCATCCCTGCCAAGTAGCTCAGTTCTTTGACAAAGAGTTCACTCATGTCAGCTGTCTGTTCCAGTTCTAGTCAATTGGTTTCCAAGCAGAGCATGAAGACTTCCACATGACTACAGTGTGGAATCAAAACAGTAAATTGAACTCCTCAATCAGGAAATCGTATGTGTCCAGAAATGAAAACAGCAATGACTAGCACGTTAATGTTTTCAGACCCCAGATGATTTTCAGTGTAGTTTTTGGATATGTGAGAGAGTGCTGCCAGCTATAATGTGTTTTCCTGCATCTGTCTCTGTGTGGCACTGGTGCACTTTGAGAAATTCATGAAGATGAACTGAAGATGTGGGATTTTGATGGATTCAACTGCTGTGCAGACATTTATGTACTATTGTCATTCCATTTTACTCAGTGCATTCCAAAAACTTTGCAAAAGTGCTGAATAGTCCTGACACACTATTTATAGAGTGTGCACATTCATATTTCAGCTATACACAGCCAAACCAATTATAATCTTCTGCTACTGTTGTTTTACTGACTGCATTATGTAAAAATATTTCTTACAAATTGTTTCATGACTTTTGCAGCTTGCAAGAAGCAAATTCTTCATTCAGAAAGCTGAAAAGTAACAATAGCATCTCTCATCACAGATGTACATCCATAAGCCTGTCTGTATTCTCCTCTCCTGTACAAGTCAAAGGGAAATCTGTTTTTTCAACACTCTTAGAATGTTCAGAAAATCTAACCTGCCTGCCCTACTAACACCTTTATCTATTTTATGGGTTTTATATTCCTGTCTAGGTATATAGGCAGGAAGGGACACCCCAAGTGCAAAAGACTTGAACTGTTTGGGCTGTCAGAAGAGGTTCTAAGTGGCCTTTGAACACTGGCTTGTACCATCCTTTTTCCCAGAGCTGAATTTAACTCCAAACTATGACTATATCTATATTATCTAGTTTCAGCAAACCTCCAGCCAAATAGAACAGTCAGAGAATAACTGGAGTTCTGCTGATTTCCCACCTTGTAACACTAAATATTTTTTCTCTTTGGTAAAGAATTTTAATATGCTGGACTCCTGGTGTCAGGACCCATCTCTCTCATTTGCCCATGTTTACTTTTGATTTACATCTTTTAGCCACAGCTTTTCTAGAAAGTAATGTACTTCCAGTGCAAATAAACTGGTGATTGTGAGGTGTGACCTAGCAATCTGGCCTCAAAGAAAGAGAAGCAACCTTAAAACTTGATGTAGGAAAGAAGAGATTGCACTAATATTTGCATGACCTGAAATGACTCATTCAAAAGATAAGCAAGGCTATTTAAATGTTGACTTGATTTGGCAAATGGTTGTTGTTGCCACACCCTCGGCTTTCCAAACCTGTTTACATGAGTGTAGAAATATTTCTAAATGTTTCCTTTAGCGTGTAATGCTAAAGCAGATGATAGAGATGACAATCTGTCTTTTCTGGGAATAGTGAGAACTGGTATTATTGCAATAATTCCTTATTTTCTTTCTTAACTACCCTTTAGGTCAGACACTTGATTTACTGTTAATTGCACAGAAGTCATCTATTATATAGGAGAAAATGTGGGAATTTTAGCTATATGAAGTATTTTAGATATTGTGTATAATTTTAGTCTCAAGGATTGTAGTTGAATAGGACAAAGAAAGACTCATCAGACAAGGTAAAAGACAAAAGATTAACGTAAATCAGACAAATTAGAAATAAACCACAGTTTTAATAGTGAGCATAATAACATTTGAATGAAGTGTCAAGACAAATTCTTCATCTCTTGATTGGATGATTTTCTGAAAAACACACTTCAGATAAGCAGAGAAATATAGTTTTGTAATACAGATCTTGGACTGAGTATAAAATGGCATGCTTTGTGTTAGGCTTCCTTTGGCCATAAACCTTTTGATCCGTGTATCAACAGCCATTGAACAACACTGGCAAGTGGTTATTTCCCCATAGCACTTTCTTTCCCTTCTCACCAATTTTCCCAAGCTGTCTAGAGCCTACAGAGAAGCTTGTTTTAAAGGAAGTAATTCAACTGATGGCCTGTGTAGGTTAGCTGAAAGCTCATAATTTTCTTTCTACTGCAGAAGAGTCAACTACGACTGGCTCAAATGCTCCATATTGTGTGTTCCTTATGCCATAGCTACTGGCAGAGCAGGGAAGCAAGATACAAACTGTCTGGAAATCATCCACTTGATGAGCTTCAACAAATCACTCTTCCATCTCTTTATCGGCATTTCCCATCACATATTTGTGTCTGTAAATTCTTTGGGGTACTCAGTACAGGTGGAAAACCAAGAAAAGCCATCTACAGAGCTGTGAGAAGAGATCATTCCTGTCCTATCTTAAATCTCAGCTGAATCTCCTGGATCTTACTTCAATAGCCTCCAACAAAAAGCACTGTTGTGGTGAAATTACATTGTCTTGTGTTTGTTAGCAGGCTTCCTCCTGGCATAGACAGAAAGTTGTCTGTGTTGGCTAGATTCACAGGTTCTGTAACTGACTTGTGCAAGATTCAGGATTTGGCTTCTGGTGGTATGGCACAGCCCTCTGTTAATTAAAAGCACATGTCCACGTAAGCAATGCAGCTTTTCAAATGTGAACTCCATGTAATTATGAAAGCAGTAGGAGATAAGGATAATTATTTTCAGTTACAGATGTCCTGTCTTTTTCAGCACTGCAGAAAGATTAAATGAAGGGCAAGGCAATAACAAATTTCAAATACACAGCAGGATAACTGAGGTTGACCAAATATTGGTAGGATTTAATAGAGTTCAAAGAGAATTCCTTTCCATATTCCTAGTCACCAAAGAGGTTTGTCACTGTCTGTATAAGCACATCCATGTCCCCAGTCTGATTATACACAGGGTGGGTGGTTTGCATAGCTATCAACCAACAAACAGGGCTGAACTCCCTGGCACTGTAAACTAGTTTAATGAGTGGGAAGCATTTTATGTGAAATGATTTGGTTCTCTGGTTTAACTGGCTTTGTTCAGGACTCCATTTCCCGTCACAAAACACATACACTGCATGACATGGTAAGGACAATTTACAGTGTATTAAACACGTTGAAAGAGTGCTTTCTAAATGTTTCAGTCAAATGCAATCAATTGCCCTGTTGTGTCTGTGTGTGGGCTTATGGATGAAATAAAGGAAAATCCAGTGGAGGGTTAGGGAAAAGGCAAGACAAACTAATTGAATAGAGAGTCCACAATGGTTGCACTTTGCCAGATTAATGAGTCACTGTTTGCTGTGCTGTTAAAGCCCAGGAGACTGTTAGAAACCCAAAGGAAGCCGTGAAGTATTGCAAGTGTGTCTTAGCAGGCAGAGCAACAGCATTGCTCAATTTAGGAGTGAAACTCTGCTCCCTCAATAGGCTGCAGGGTTCCAGAATCACACAGGCTTCTTGCTTATTGTCCCTGACACTGGAGCTGCACCTCCTCCAAGCAGCTGTGTTAAGGCCATAGGGAGGAGATTTTGTCATTTAGGGCAGGTCCCAAAGGAGAACTATGTAGTATTTAAGCATGGCAGTCCAAAACTGTGAACCTGTAACCCCTCACTGCAGCTGTTGCTCAGTCCTGAAGTTTCCTCAGCTGTTTGCACTGGATTTCTACAGGTGCCAAGTGTGCTGCTGTGGGTATGTTTGATACTTCTTTCCTTATAACCATAGAGAGTCATGCTCAGAACACAGCAGGACCTCAAAGGGCAGAGATAATCAGTCATCCATCTTAAGGAAAGGCTGGGGCCCAAGGTGTATTCAACCCTTAAGCCTTAAAGACTACAAACTCATCCTTCTAGGGGAGAGCCACTAATCTCTCAGCACTAAAGGCAAATGGCATTCCCATCACTTCTTGTTGCAGTTTTTCTGCTTCACAAAAAGGAGTTCCAATTGCACAGGGTCTAGAAGAGAATGTGACTTTCTAGCCTATTGTTAGGGCATCTATTTGTATAGAAACACGTGAATTCTAAGCCCAGCTTCAGTGCTTGTTTATGTGTACTTCAGATTAGTTCCTCAAAAAACAGTATTGGGAGTTATTTTATGCAATACTTTCAGTAGTTTATGTAATATTTTTCAGTAATAAATTTGGCATGGAAAAGTAAGAATGAACTAGTGGAACTGTTGATGGTGCAAGCATGGCAGGGAGGTTCTCTATCAACAGAGAGGACCAAACACTGCGCTGGGAGGACTAGAGAGGAATTGATGTAACAGGAATGGGGTGAAATTTAGGTCATGTATGTATGTGCTAACAGCAAGAATTTCCAATATAAAATGGTAAATGGAACTGATACTGGAGAAAAATCCAGACACACTGAAGAACCAGAGGATAATTACAGAATGTCAGTATTTCTGGTAGACACAGGAAAATAGTCTTTCATGCACAATACTGATGAGGCCATATCTGATGAAATGATGATCGAAAATAAGACTGACCAAATTTGATTTCTAACTCTTAGGACATTAAGTCAACTGCCAAAATAAAGAACATCTATTTCAGCCAAAGGCTTATTATTTTCAGCCAAAGGCTCATCCCTGTGTAGCTGTCTATGAATTCACGCAGCTAGAAACAAGGTAAGAGGTTCCTAGATATCAACAGCATAAGGCTCATAGCCTTCCAACAGCAAGAGCAGGAAACCAGCTGGGGTGAGGTGGAACTTGGCAAGTTTAATAATGATACCACCTGGCATGGCTGCCTGTATTAGGACTGGGCTTAGTGGCCCAAGAGGTCCTCTCTAGTGACAGTTCCCCTCAGATCCAGCTTGCTTGTCATTTCTGCTGAAATGATGATGTATTTGTAGGGAACACTAGCAAATGGGGAAAAAAAACCCACCAGTTTCTTCTATAAAGCAGCACAGCTCTTCCAGAACCCCCTGGCTGATTTGACTGGAGGACATGAGCCCTTGGCAGCATCTCCATCACTGGGGAGTTCTTAGTGACACACGGGGTGAAATCCTGGCCTCTGTAAAGCTGATGGAAGCTTTGCTATTAATTTCAGTGAGAACAGGATTTCACCCTGGAAAGGGAGTCAAAAGTACGTGCATGCTTTCAGAGACAGAGTGGCTGATTAAACACATCTGGTGCATGGCTCTCTTATCAATCATTGATAAAATAGTGCCTTTTAAATATAAACTTAGGGTAAGCTTAGCTGCAAAATTCAAACACGTGCTTTTACAAGACTTAAAAGCAAAATTTGTCTGCTTTTTGTCTGAAAGGAACAGAAATCATGGCAAAAAAATAACACACAGCCATACCCATCCACTCCCAACGTCTGTAGTATCTGGTGTTCCACTGAAATGTGTGATTAAAATAGAGAAAAGATAGCTAAAATATTTCTAGATACACATGAAACTTTATCCTTTAAAGTCGTCATCCAAAACGATGTTCCTCCTCATTTAATTCCTAAGCAGTTAAACACCAGTGAGGAGTTTGTCTGGATTTCAGCACGGACTGTCCGACCCCCACAGTGCCACTTCTGACATGCCAGCAGGGCTTGGTTCGTGCTGCGAGCCCTCTGTCCTCGCTGGCACGGGTCACGATGTGCTGGTATTGATGGACCGGACCCCCACATGCTGGTGTGCAGAAGGGCAGATAGGGCTGGAAAATAGGCCTCGTGGTTACCCTGACACAGGCAGGGCACGATGCCCAGCCTGACCACCCTGCACCAGGCGAAGCAGGAGACACGCACCTCCCCACCGTGCGCATCTCTGAAACGGGCATGTGAACCCTGCAGCGCCAGCACCGCCGGCCAAGGCAGGCGACATCGCGCAGGGCAGGGCAGCCTCCCTGCTCGCCCTGCCCAGTCGGGCCGCTGAAGGACAGCCTTCCTCCTGTCCGCCCTCCCAAATCAGACCGGGACCTTCCCCGGTGAGTGCCGCCCCGCCCGCGGCAGCTCCCGCCGCTGAATTTGCTCCGGCCCCTAATTGTTTCGCTCTCACCAAGAACTTTGTTTACAGTCCCTTGTGCAGAGAGCTGCATCTCTCTCTTAGGTTTGCTCCGGGCTAGTGTCCGCCGCAGTCCCGCCCGGCAGTCGGGAGGTAAGGTACGGCTTTCACGGCACGGCATACTAGACTATACTATAGCATGGGCTGGCAAGGCTCAGCTCAGCTTGGCACAGCTCGGCTCGGCTCTGCTCGCAGCCGCTGGACCCGCACGCCCAGCGCCCGCAGCCCGTCGCGGCGGCCGTGCCCGAACCGGCGCTCGGTACCCGCGGGCTCCGGCCCCGCCGCTGCCGCCGCGGCGCCCGCGAGCCGGCTCCAGCCCAGGGGTCGCTCGGGCGCTCCAGGGAGCCCCTCTCCGCTGCGGCTGGCGGGTCCTGAGGCGGTTCCCAGCACCGCTCCCTCCTGCGTGGCACAGGGCTTTCCCTGGGGCGAGGTGTTACAGTTAAAAGCTCCGGGATCTCCGCAGTGGGAGCCGCTCCCGGCGTTGCAGGTCGGTGCGTGCCTTGGCGGAGTTAAGCCCGTTCTTTACCGGGGGGCTGCATATCAACAAGGGTGCGTAAAGCTTTCGTGCCTATTCGTCTTTTCTCTCTTGCACAGTGCGGGGGGATAGGCGTGACACGTAGTGCTTTACCTCAGGTGCGTGTGGCGTTTTACAGACGTGTTTGAAAGTTTTACCATTTGCAGAGAACAAAATTTGTTTGCGGAGGGGTTTGGCTGGCTCCCATCCCTACCCTCCAGCTACGTCTGAAAAACGAAAAAGGTGTGAGAGTTTACATTTGGTAATTGTACCACCTAAAAACTTGGTGGTGGAAACTTGTCGGCATCCCGAGACTCAGGCAGTTGCCATGGGTGCAATGTGTTCTTCTCCCGCCCTTGTAGTTCAGGGTCTGATCCTGGAGGGTTTTAAGTATAAATTCTTGTTCTGTATTTCCAAGAGTGTTCACATGGGGAAGAGCTGTGGGACTGTGTGCAAGACTATCGTAGTGTGCTGAATTCCAAATGAACTCTGTCTCTCCTGCAGTACAGAAGGACTCCTTCCACAGTTTTCATAGTAACTTTAATGCAAAACCAAGTGTGAAACATGGGAATTTTACATAGGCAAAAAAGGGATGTCTGAAATATTATGTGAGATACAGAGAATTGGGTCCAGAGCCTGAAATCGGGAAACTTAAATATATCCCATTGGCTCTGAATAAGATGCAGGAAAGGGGAAAGAGTTGTACTGACTGAGAAATAGCAGCTCTTTGCACTTGCATAGGAGATTCAGTATGTGGGAAGCCTCCTGAGAGAGCACATTGAAATGATTCTGACTTAAAATATTGGAAGCTTAATGTATGGATTTCATGTGTTTCTGCTTCTCGGCCTTGTGGGGAGGGAGAGGAGAGAAAAAAATCTTCTCTATAAAAACTTGCTCTGTTTGCTTTTTTGATAAAAGACATGAATTTTTAAAAATGACCTAAAGTGCATGTAGTCAAGGACAAATACAAATAAATTACTGAGAGAGCAATTAATCTTTTCCAAGCATGATGCTAGCAGAGGGGCTACAGGGGCACAATTGCTTTTCAAATGAATGTATCCTGTAATATGAGTAGAAGTTGACTGCAAGCTAATTTCAGAGGCCTGTTTTTGTTTTAATGTAATCTAGATTATTTATCTAAAGTGGGGTTTTTTTCTGCCTTTGCCTCAAAACTTTTCAAAAACTTAAGCTAATTGCTTAGTAGTGTGCATAAGAATATAGTCTAAGAGACAAACATAGACAAAATAAAGAGACTTCTTTATTATTAGCTAACTCAAATTGGCAAAATATACTTTAGATGTGTCACAGGCTTGTTGCAAGGATCATTCAGAGAACAGCATCAGTTTGTGCCTGTAAATGTGTTTGTGAGATGTCAGCATGGTCTATGTAACTTAGAAAGAGAAAAAGCCGTTAAACTTTATAATTATATGAACTTATTAACATATCCTTGTCCCCACTTAAGACTTCTGCTTCAGTGTCAAAGTGATCTTCCTTAATCATAAACATATAGAAAGGGAATGCTGAATAACATTACCAACATAAATCTCTGCTGCTTTGTAAGTTTTATCCAGCTGCTTGGTGATTTCACAGCTGTTTTCTGCAGTGCAGAGCAATTTCCATCACTCTGCTTTCAGCAGTGGTGACACTGCTCTGCTGCACATTCTGCCTAGTCCATTTTTGAGTGATGAATCTTGTTTTAAAAAATCCAATTACAGAAATGAACAGTAGTGAAGAGAATTAGACTTATGTTTCTGGCGGTGAGTTCATGGATGCAGTTTGTCTTTGACTTCTGAGAAGTTTTTGGTATTATATTACTCAGGTTTTGTTATAGTATAATAGATTTTAAAGGTTTGGGTTTTTTTTAAGTGGGAAGCGTGTTGTTAGTGTCAATTTACAGCTAGGAGAAGCAAGGCACAGGGAGATGAAGTGATTTGCTCAAAGAAACTGGAGACACGGAGGAAGCAAAACCCCAGGTATTCTGAGTTGTGATTCACATAGGTGAAGTAGGGAGTAGAAATGAAAATAAATGAGATTTTCAACTACAGAAATTCAGATGCATTACCTTTTCCTGCCTAGCTTTTGCTAGGGGACTTGCCTGGATTGTGATACTCATCATCAAGACATCATATCATCCAAGGGAAATGTTATATAGGGCTAGAAATGGGTGGCTGCTGCCAAGAAAAGAAGCAGAAACCACTAGGAAAGTCAGAGAGAGAACATCTCCTGCTTCGATTAGGTTAGGAGCAGGAGTTAGCATGCAGCAGGAGCTTTTCCATGCAGGAGTTTTGTTCTTAAGAAGCTGATAAATGTCCAATAACTTTTCTTGTAGGAGACATCCATGCTAGAATATTGTCACCTCCATTTCATCATTCAGCAACATCTGATGCTTCAAAGCCTGGAGTGACTCTTACTGCTGCATAATTCTGCCTTGAATTGACATACGAGACATCTTAAGCAGTGTTCCTCTGTTTGCTGAGCCAAGCGATTTGCTACAATGGATTTCTCATGGATCTGGTAGGTATGCATGCTGATGGATTTCATGTCTTTTCAGTAAATCTCAATTTACACTTATTAGTGGATGAAACATTTCTCTTCCCTTTATCCAGTGGTAGCCACAGATTGCCACAGAAACGTGTTCTTCCTCCAAGTCAAAGTAGCTCTTTGAGACAGTATTTGTAGTATGATCAGTGAGAGAATGCTGGTGTTACTGGGTATCTTTGCCTAAATTTCTTACCCTGAAACTCGAACCAAGTCACCTGTTGGCATAAGTCAGAAGTGACTTTGCTGGCAATGAGGATCTAGTGCCCTGTTTTCTAGGGCTGAATACCTTTACTCACACTTCAAATGGGTTCTACTGTTTATATAACTTTCAGCGTTTCAGTAGAGGTTTGTTTATTTGTTTTATATGAATGCATGTCTGCTTACATCCTATTAGAGGCAAGAACCTTGCTCCTCAGAAGTCAACAGGTATTTTACCATTGACTAGATTTTGGTAGTTTAGGAGATTTGTTTAACAGTTCATGTTAGTTTTGACTATATAAATATATCTTCTACATAAATCTCTGCCCAAGACATCTAAGAGATTTAATGTTCCTTGAGGATGTATCTGAAGCAGAGGGACAAGGACTCTAGAGATAGGACTAAATATAATTTGATGGAATGTCTTTCAGAATAATCATGTTTATTATGAGCCCAGTCCTAAGCCTTTTTAAGTTATTGAGTTATTTCCCTATTTCTGTGACTGATAGAGTATTTTGACTATTAAATAGTTATTACAATGTATTTGGAACTAAGAGACCTTTCGTATAGAAAATAGTTATTTGTTTTCCTCCCTCAAATTTAATAAGAAATTATAGATCAAATTGGATATGGATAATGGTAAGATCAAAAAGAGGTTACATTTGGGGACTACAGTCTCCTGACGTGCTGAACTTCTGTAACATTTTGTGTAGCAACATAATGGCACCAATGTGAGTCTCACTGCCATGTCAGTCATTATTGAAAATGCAGAACTTGTGCTCAGACCCACATGAGGACAGATTGATGGTGCTCTAGAGCAACCCCATGGCTTTCCCAGGCTCTTTCAACTGATATAAAAGGCACTTTGTCATGCATTATGATTTGAGGACAAAGCAACAGAACCTAGGAGGACCTACGATATCTAAGGTGTCAACACAGATGTACTTGCTTTGTCTGATACGCACTGATCAGATCCCCCTCCTGCCCTTGGAGATATAAAGTACACAGAAACACATGGAATCACGGAATGGTTGTAGTTGGAGGATGCTTCTGAGTGTCACCTGGTCCACTCCCTGTTCCACTCAAGCAAAGTCACTGGAAAGAGTCTGCCCAGGACTGTCCAGATGGCTTTTGAATATCTGCAAGGATGGAGACTGCACAACCTCACTGGGCAGCCTGTTCTAGCACTCAGGCATCCTCACAGTAAAAAAGTGATTCCTGATGTTCAGGCAGAACCTCCTGTGTTTCATTTTGTGCCCTTGTGTGACTGTGTGTGCTCAGTGTGCACTTGGTTATGTTGTGTTCAGTGTTGTCATTAGGAGGAGGAAGGCTACTCTATCTTGTAGCTGTTGAACTCCTTGCAGGATTGAACCCTCAGGACAGATAACTATGTACAGCAAGACACAATATTGAGCTGAGCGCTTCCTTTAAGCAGTAGAACAAAGCCTTTGTGAAACCAGATCTGAACTTTCCTTCTCTCATTTGGGTTCAAGGAAACTCAGATACAAACTCTGACTAGGTACAGAGTATAGCCTGTTTGTGTATGTGTTTAAAAATAGTGAAATCCTCCTTCTTGCAAAACACACTGTCAGTTATATGAGGTACTGAGATACAAAACCAAGGGCTCTCCACAATGGACGATATATCTTAGCAACAAGGGTGGGAGTGGTGGGAAAGGAAAAGGAGAATACAAGTATCTGGCAATTAACTTCCTAGTCACAGATGTGAAGGTGATAAAAATGATAAAAGCATTACTGCATTGCCAGCACTCTTCCTTGTTCTCTGAGCTACATATCATGCTGCTCATAAGAGCAAAAGCTACACAGCCCATACCAGGGCGTGATGGGGGAGTCTTGTGAGCTACTGGCAGCAGGAAAAAACAGTGGTTCCCTAGTGTCCTAGTCTCTGTTGTATGTTTTGGGGTGCATTGGGTGTATGGCCTGATCCAAGGCAGCACAGCTATGGTAGCCCCAGCATTGTCAGAGGCTCAGTGCAGACTCCAGTGTGTCCCCGTGCCACCAGAGTCCCGGTGAGATGGCCCAAGTCTGGCATGGCAGCTGTAGCGGTGGAGGGCCACAGGCTCATCTTACCCTGATCAGGTGGACTGCAGTTATGCACTGGGCTCCTTCGAGCCAAAGGCTGTTCTGTCTTGTAATGCAGATGCAATAAAACTCTGTAGGACTGAGTGTCTGTACAATATGGAGGACAGCAACCCACAGTAACTAGGGTGAATGAATATAACTTTAACTCCCCCTCCCACACAGTACCATGGATGTGGTTTCATGGACTTATAAGGAACCTGCTACTTTTGCATTAAGCTAATTTATATGACAAGCTGACAGTCTGGCATTGATGTTGCTGTAACCATAGGTTCACCAGCTTTCAGCTGGCCTTTGCTGGGTGAAGGGAACTGTCTTCATCTTTGTTCCTCCCACACCCATACCTAGCTGTGACCTTTTGAATTTTTTCACAAAGTAGCACTTACGTTCAGAAAGGGTTCTCTGGTCAGTCTTGGTTTTTACTGAGCTAGTTCTTCCTTGTGCTACCGTGAGTGCATTGGAGCAGATCTGTGTACTTTGTGTGTATAGGTGTCAGTATAAAAAAACTGAAAAAGCAGGTGAGTAAGAGTAGAATTTTTAACCAAAACAACCTGTGGACTTGACCTCCTCATCAGAAGATGCAATGCCATTGAAATCTAAGTTACATCCAGAAATACTGACTTTAGGACATAACTTGATTTGTCCCACAACACTTCGTTCTTTCTAGCACTTACTCTCATGCCGATGACTACCATAAGAATTGATTCAGATCCTCCACAATCCATAGTGTTACAATTAAGCTTTTGCATAAATCCTTACAGGGACAAAGTGTACTTGTGTATGATTTTGAGTGGAATAGTTCTTTGTCACTCATTTGTAACATAATGGTAACATTTTTTCAGTTGAACTCATGTTCTTCTCTCTACAGTGCAATTTGTGCTCAGCAGAGCCTGCTTTAGCCTGAGAACTGACAAAGTCAAGACAATCAAGATGACAAACGAACCCATTAAAGAGATCCTGGGCGCACCAAAGCATCCTGATTCGGTAACCACGGAGAAGAGTAATAACAATGACTGTGTCATAACCACCATCCCTCTCGTCAGTGAATGCCAGCTGACTGCAGCAACAGGGGGAGCAGAACTCTCCTGTTACCGCTGCACCATTCCCTTCGGTGTGGTTATCCTCATAGCTGGCACTGTGGTCACTGCTGTGGCATACATCTTCAATTCCCACGGATCAATCATCTCAGTGTTTGGGTTAGTCCTGTTATCATCAGGACTCGTTTTGCTGGCTTCTAGTGCAGTGTGCTGGAAAATCAGGCAGCAAAACAAGAAAGCAAAGAGGCGGGAGAGTCAGACAGCACTTGTGGCAAATCAGAGAACCTTGTTTGGTTAAAGACAACCAAGAGGAGGCTGGACAGAAGACAGAACCTTTGTAAGTCAACTTGACTTTTTATCAATAGGAGAGATTGCAGGTTTTAATTTAACTTTGGAAATGAAAGGAAATGAAAATGGAATGGATTAATACTCTTAACAACTCTGCAAGTGCTCTTAGTATTTTCCTTACTGCAGACTTGTTAGTGATTCTTTCCAAGATGGAGGAAAAAACACTTTTCTTCACAGAAAACAGTGTGATCATAACTGCAATCATCATAACTGCAATCATCATAACTGCAATCATCATAACTGCATTCTCCAACATACTGATCATGTTGGAAATGGAACTTATGAGAACTAAGAAAATAATTCGAACTGACTTGAAATGCCAGAGATCTCCTTAAAATACACACTGTGACATTTGACCAAGGGAGAAGTCAAAGCATTTGAAGTGACTACAAGATTATGGCCAGATTGTCTGCGACTTGTAGCTCAAAACTAAAAACCAATGCAGCAGTAACAACCAAACACATTGCAGATTGCTCAATAAGCTGATTCTTGTATTTTGTGTAACTTTCCCCTCCCAATATCTGTGGTACTTTCCCCCTTTTTTAAACCAACTAATATTAATTTTGTGTTACTATTGAATAGAAATGAGTAGAAATGTGTAATTATATTGTCTAACCTAAATAACGAGGTATGATTATAGCTTAAAACGTGAGACATTTTTGTAAATTAAAGTGTTCAGGTTTAGCACTTTTGATTATTTTGCTATAAAATGAAAAAGTAAATTTCATTAAAATAATATTCAGTGCTGCTAAACCTTTAGAAAATCGTTTTTCATTGCTGTCAAGATAGCTTATATCTTCAACTTTGACTGCTTTGCGATTTTATTTTTGTAGAACACCTGTGACAATAACTGTGAATATATGTATTGCTGTAGAGTATGGATTTTGCTCTGAAAGCCCATCCCTCTTGTAGCTTGATTAACAACTCAATTACTGAAAAATTTAACAGTGAGTTCCACAGATACTTACTGGCATAGTCAGTTTTAGACACAACTATTAATAATTGCTTGTGGAAGCAATAGTGTTTGCTGAATGAGCTTTGGGATTACAAATCTTTATGAAAAGCAGGTGCCAGGTGTCCCTTGTATGTGTCTGAGATGTTTGGTTCTGTAACTCTTGTCTTCTAGAGATCTTCTAGCTTGTCTCAGGTACTGAATAATTGAGGACTGGTTCCAAATTGAAACAAACCAAAACATAGTTTCATCACCTTTACATTAAAGGACAAGTCATGCTGCACCAAGTCACAGACTTCCTCCTCAGAGTGTTGGAGGGTGTCAGAAGGCAGAGGGGCTGCATGGAGTCCTCATTCTTTATTGTTTTTTTTTTTTCCTCACCCTTACTTTCTCCAGACTCAAAAGGGCTGGATGTGGTTGTGCTTTCCACTGCTAGAGCAAGACCTATGCTAATGTGCCTGCTCTTTGCCCTGTGGAGCCTCTGTCTTCCAGGATGGCTGTGACAATGCCACTGCACAGCACACCTGCCCAACAGGTGCTGCAGGGCATAGCCTCCTGCAGGTCATCCCAGAGCCCACACTTCTGCTGAGGTCACTCAGGCATTCTGGCTTCCTTACTGCCTTTTCCTCTGCCCTCCATGGTTTAAGCTTGTTACATCCATAACTTATCCCAGGATTTGCAAAGTGCACTTTGTGTCTTAAGTAGAGCTAGCTGTATGTATGGGAGGGCATGTTTGGAGTCAGTATTTGCGTTGCCACACTCCGTGGTTACCAGACGCTATAATAAAATCACTTGCATCAGAGGAAAGCTGACAACACATTTTAGCACTTCCAGAGCTCTAACTTAATCACGGCAGGAAGCTTTCCTGCTGCTAGGAGAACATGTTGCGTCACCAGAACATCTGACACTGGTGTCTAATGTCAATCACTTTGCTTAAGGTCATTAAAAATATTAGGGTGTCCCCTTACGATGTACAGGTTTTGCATAAGTGACAATTCATGGGAAATGCATAGCATGATAAATAATGGAACAGGTGGACTAAAGTGGAGTCTTTCCTGTTTAAAATGAGAAAAGTGATTGACATTAGCAAAGCTGGATAAGCTAAATAGGGCTCTTTATTTTTTTTCCCCTGGGAACACAATAGTTTTTCTGACTCCTTCTTTCCCATCCCCATTTCTTTTTCCTCAGTGGAATTTTGCAGGCTGGCGAGGAGAGACTTGTAGGGCCTGTAGAGATGCAGTGATTTCCACTACACCTGTAGCATGATTCCCCCATGATTCCTAGGCTGAGCCCAGAGCAGAAGCAGCCTGTTGCCCTCTTCAGAAGTCTTTCCCATATGTGGGTCCTCACTTCACCATTGCTGTTGTAAGGGCAAGTTTGCATGTGGTGTGTGGAAGGAAAGTAGAAGTGCAAGATGAGTCTCTGCTCCAAGTCAAAACAAGAAGTCCAAACTCTGTGGAATGGAGGCAATGGGGTTTTGGGAGCAGTTTTTTAAGGAAGGATAGATAAGAATGAGTAAGACTCACTCTGCTACTGCATCCTGTCCCTTGTCTTCTTTGGGGACCTGGTCCTAGTGTCCTTCAGGAGGAAGCCAGAGGTTGGGAACAGTTTAGCCAGAGGCTTCATGCCATGGCAGATGTTTTCACGCTTCACTCCTAAATTGCCACATGGCCTTAGAAATCAGCACACCTTCACCATGATTTGTGCACACTGATTGTGGGACAACCTGATGCACCAGCATCTTTGCTGAATGATCGATGAGGATAACCAACACAAATCTCACTCTTATGTTTTTTTCTTCCTGCAAATCTACATATTACAGATATTTTCATTACTGTGTGTTCTCTCACTGCACCCTTTGTCTTGGTTCCAACACAGGAGCAATATATTCTTCTTAGCCATTAAAAACCTATCATGAGTATAGTGTGACAAGCTAAGCACCTTCATTTACCCAGAAACTGGTGATATTGTTAGACCTGAAATGTTTTTTACAAGGGTACATTTACATTACTTTTACAAGGGTCAGCTCCCTCAAACTGGTCACCTACAAACACCAACATTTCTGCTTTAGCTTTCAAGCCCCGTGACCCAGTCTAGATCGATTTGGGGTTTCGTGCCTGGGTGCTGGCTCATGCAATCCACCAAGTGTCTGATACAAAGCCATTTGGAACTCCACAGTTGCTGTTCGGTATTTCTCATGGGAATCTGAGAGACAAGTCAGCCTGGAGGATGCAACCCTGTAGAGATCACAATGACTTTCCAGTTCAGAAACACCTTCCCTTCTGGTGTGAAAAGGCTTTGAATGTGACAAATAGGATTTTGGTTCTGGGAGAGATTGGGTGGGAGCTGATGCAAATTTTATTGTCACAAATGCTTGTCTCTCCCTTCCTGAAAGCTCTGGCAGCATTGCACAAGCAAAATTGCCCTCACAAGGATAGAAAATTATCTAATAGGGGAATTGCGCTGGTGCACCGGGCAAATGTTACAGGGATTTTAAATAATAATTTCAAAACTTAAGCACAGGAAATTGTGTCTGTAACTACACCCTGTATTGCTATTGTACACAACTTCACTTGTAGCCTGGGACAGTATTTTAAAATAATAATCAGTTTGGTATGACAATGCTTAGGATTTGTTCAAGTCAAAACGCCTCATTTACGATTCCCCAGTCAGTTGGCGTGTCATGTTCTGTACGTGACTCTGGTTCTAATACCATCATTTGCCAGGGGTTTTTAAACCAAACAAAAAAAAAAGGAAAGAAAAAAAGAGAAAGAAAGGTTAGTTTCATGCACTTGTGTCAAGATTTAAGTTTCTCTGCCTTGGACACGCAGGAGAGCTCCAATTACCAAACAACAAATGTACAATATTACTGCAGCTCTACAGAACAGGAACCAGGCTCAGAGTATGAAATAAGCAAAGGCTTGAGAGTCTCATCAGGATCTGGAGGGTCAGGCCAAGAACAAACCCTCTGGAATATCCCATATTCTTGCCTCAGCTTTGCTTATCCAGAGCCAAAGTCCAGGGCTACCACTCCTTTAATATCCAAAGTGGAGGTTGTTTCATATTATTATCAGGTTTCACCTAATTTGTTTTTACAATGGGCTCCAAAATAAGAAGGGCAGAACAATACTGGCAGCCATCATTTTGCATATGTATTTCCAATACCTCTGATGCCTTTAGATTGTAGGATCTTTTAACTGTATCAGTATAAATCTTTGTCTATTACAAAGGTCTTCAATACATTACACTACATTAGCATATCAAGCATTGCAGTGTAAGATGTGAACAATTATATAAATCCTGGCAAAACTCTATGTGCAGACTAAATCTTAGAGGCTAAACCATGTGGGAGAACAATGGTCTTAAACTGCAGAATCAACTTGAATTTTTGGCTTTTATTCAGATTGTTGATGTCACTATTAACATGACAGAGGACCTAATCCTTCCTTTTGTGAGCAGCCAGTTGCAGCCCTATTGTCCTAACTCCTGCATCCAAAAAAATTTAGATTTGTGGCAAACATGGCATTTTTTAAAAAAACGCCTTTTTTTCTATTGATTGTTTTCACTTCTGAACTCTTCTGTGCTTTCTAGAATAAGAGAAAGAAACATTACACTTTAAAAGCAGCAAGGAAAAGAGGAGAGAAAGACAAACATTGGACACTGCATAAAGTCATGGAGGGACAGTAGAGCTTTACACAAATGCCTTGTTGAAAAACAGAGACTTTAAAAAATATGTAAGTCTTGTTTCTGATAGATCCTTGGCTGTATCTGCAGTTTCATTCTTATCAAATGTCTGAAGTCCCCAGGTAAAAATCAGGCTTAGATGTCATCTCATATATCTTCTCCTTTCTGTTTCCCAGGAACCAGTTAGCTGAGCAAAAGGCAGAAGTTTAATTTCTTACCATCTTTTGCTGTCTGACTGAAATGAAAATGGCACTTGGAGTTTGCAGAGGCAATGCCTGCTCCATTTTGTAAGTTAAAAGGCAGTCAGCCACAGTCTGCTCTTGAAGAGGTAGGCACTAAATAGAGGTAAAGTTTTTGTACTACAGCAAGAGATGTCGGTGAATAATCTATTAAAAAAAAAAAAGCAAATAACACCAGAGCAGCCCTTCACCACCTCTTCTCAGCCACATTCCCTTTCAATATGAAGGCCTAAGTTTGTGAATAGAGTTAACAGCTTTCCTGGAAAACTGGCCCATGACATTATTTCCTTGTGAACTCCATCCACCTGTCATGTTAGGGCTTGGTGCGACGCCAGCACTGGCAGGAAATAATAGGCAGCAGGATGCTGGTGTGTGTCGATGGCCCTGACCCTCCCATTCCTGAACATGAATAAGCTTCAAGCTCACAAGGCGTCACAGCAGCGCGGCTCCTGGGCCCACAGAAACCATGGGTGGGATGCACAGCCACTAAAATAACATCCAGCCTGCCCAGCCGGGCAACAGAGCTACATGGGAAGAGATGGTGTCACATTCACTCGCACTGCCTGCTGCTCATTGTTCTTTTGCCTGTGCTTTGGGTAGTACAATGGCTGCTTAACAAAGAGAAAAAAGCACAAAGTACTCCTGTATGTGAAGTAGCTGAGATTCCTCAAAGGAACAGAAAAGCTTCATTGAACAACTTTCACCACTTCTCTCAAGAGAAATGCACTAACAGCGGAACTGAAACTATTAGTTTGAAATGGTTTGGAGCTAGCTTTCTCCTGGTACAGCAGTGTTGTGTCTGGGAAAGGTAGTTCAATTCAGTATTTAACAGGACAAGTTCTTGGGAGATTAAATGGTGACTTAGGGGAGCCCAAATCATCCCTTAAATGAGACTTGGTTTCAGCTTAGGACATAGTGCAAACTGAGGTGTGCATTCCCCAAGAGTACTTCAGCAGTCTCTTGCTGATTTCAGCAGCTGGCATCCCCATCCTCCATATACAGTGGGCAGAGTGCAGAGAAGACAATAGGAAGACTTCTTAGTCCCACTTTTCTCTCTATCAGACCATATGACAAAGTCTTTATGTTCTCATCTGGTATATCTTCTCTGAGGTACTCAAAGAGTATCAACCTGGAATATTAGTCCTCTTGCTCCTCTTCTCAAAGCTGTTGGAAACAGCTGTGCTCCCCTTTCCATTTTGAAACCCAGAGTCACTAGTCCATTTTTTAGTGCATACAAGCTACATGTATGGGCAAATAGCCTGAGATTTGTACACTTGTAGATAAAAATGCACTCCTCCAAAGGAAGCTTCTTCCCAGGACTGATGGCCAGGAGCCAGAATAATTGCTGGAAGGGCTGAGCATGTTGGGGCTGCAGCAGAAATTAAAGTTTGTGAGCCAGTGCTCTCCACCTCCCCACTCCCTTTGCAGTCTGCTGGTTAAGAAATGTCTGATCCCACAAGCTAGCTCTGGCTTCTTGTGGTGAGACATCTGATCCTCTGAATCAAGCATTGAATGCTTTTCCTCATCTTCTATGTGATGGAAGAGCAATTCTATGTTGTGTATGACCAACTGTGTTGCCACTTGAATTTTGTTTTTAGCTGGAGACAATTTCATCCTTTGCCTACCAGCTGATGGTGCTTCAAAGAATGACCTCAGCTATCACACAAGCAAAGGCTTTGCAGCCTTCACTCTGGCTTGTAAAATACATTTCTAAAGAAACACCCTGATCTTTTAGCTTTTTCCCTATAAATAGGTTTCATAGGAAAGTCCAATGACTGGATCAATTGTTGCCTGATCTGGAACAAAAGTCTAATGAAATCCAGGCTTGAAGCAAACCATCCTGTCACCCCTTACCCTTTTTTGCCCAAAGGTGAAACTGCTGAAGTGAATAACGTCATCCCTGTGCAAAGGCCAGAAAGATGGCCAAGTTATTGCTAACGTTTCAGTCTTGTAAGATGAGTGATAAAGTGTAATAGGTCCATCACCTTCATTTGCCTTTTAAAAATGAAGGAAGCCCAACAACCTAGAAAACAAGTCTTTCTTCCATTGGCAAAATACTTCAGTTCCTCCATCACAGCAGCTGAGACATGGCAGGCAGCATAGCCTCAATTACACCAGCTCCAAGTATTGTGAAAGATGTAAACAATCGGTGTTGGGCAGAGTGTTCACATCATATTCACTGACTTCTTCAAGTTCTGCCCCACTATGTGCTGACATTACTGGGGCTAAGGTGCCTTTTCTGAGCAATCACCTCTTCCTCACCATAGCCTAGGCTGCTGGATCATGCCAGGCAGGAGTAGAGGGACTTATATCCAGTCAGAGAAGTGCAGTTGGACTGTAAGGTGTTCAATAGTAAAGACATCAATCCTGGAGTTCAAGATGAGTAAAACAAGAATCTGGGACAATCCATGAGCAGGTGTGTATTTTAATCATACTGATGTTAAAGCAGAGGTAAGTACTCCAGAGAAGGACTGAAGCACATTGACAAACAGCTTGGACAGTTGCTCATGCTGTACCTCTTCCCCAGCTAGGTATAGGGCTTGTTTTTATTTTGTGTAGAGAAGATGACAGTCAGGAGATCTGGGCTCCACAGAGTATTGCTGGACACCCTGGGCATCTGATGAATCACAGCATGTTGTTGCTAATGCCTTTCTGGCAGTGACTTTGTGGGACTTCAGGGGAACTGGTGGTTAGATCATTTCCCATGGGCTACTAATTGGGGACACGGTCAGATGGTATCAACTTTCACTCTGGTCTTTGGTCAAAATGGTCAATAAAAACCATTCCCCTGATGGTGGTGAAACCATTTGTGCTTCTGTTGAAGAATTAGTACTCAATCACCTTTGTAATACAAGTTCTTTCCAGTCAGAGCTGCAAAAGTTTAAAGCTGGGGCCAGAGCTGGCCGTTACTAAACAACATAACTGCATAGGAGTTGGCAGCCAGACGTTCCCCTACCGAGCAGGTTGTGTTCCACAACTGCCCAGGATCTCAGCACTTTTCCAAATCCTCCCTGTGTTTTTACAGAACCCAGATCTCTTAATCCATTAACTTTATGTGTATTTTCTGTTAGCTTCACACTGAGCTAGAGAGTGACCAGTAAGTCCCACCAATGTCTGTGCATGACAGAGTGCTAGGAGGAAACTGGAAGGAACTGGGACAGGCATGGCCCCATTTCCATTGCATGGGTGAGCGATAGCTTCCTGCTTGAGCCAGCCTTGGCGTATGGGTCCGGCAGTTCTCGTCGTCTCCTGTCTCCAGCGAGGGCTCAGCGCGGTGACATCGCTGAGTGCGACCCGCAGCCCGCACCGGCCCCGCGCAGGGCACAGCCCGCTCCAGCCCCACGGCGCCGCGCCTTTGGGATATTTCTGAGCGCCATCTACTGGGGTTTTCTGTGCTTTCTGGTTGTTTGCACACTAAGGGCACTGACGGTACACTCGTGCCTGCGTCGTACTCTGGGCTAAGAGGTGTGAAGGATTTCAAATTGAGAAGAATGAGAAAATAAGGCAACTGATAGGTATCTCTGCGGTGCTACAGGCAGCACTTTGCCATGTCTCTATGGCTCTGATATTCTTCAGCTTCCTACAGTGGAAGATTTCCAACTGTTTGAGTTAAAGCTGGTCAGAAACTCCCAAGTGAGTAGACTTCCACTGGAAAATGATGATCTGCTTCACTCAAAACTTTTCGTAGAAATGTAAGCATTCCATTGCTTATTCATTTAAGTTGTAATCATTGGATTATCACAATCAGTTCTCATTGGCATTGGTTTAAAAAAAAAAGAGAAAGAGAAAGCTGACACAGAACATTTTCATCTCACTGAAATAAAATGTTATACACATATATCAAAGCCCTAATCCATGCATGGACAAACTCCTGAGATTGAGATTTGCTTCCTGATTTGGAAAGGTAACAAAATGAGAACAATTCTGGACTTTTTCATGGATTGAAATTCCAGACTGTGAAGAGCTCTGATCCCTGAATTTTTATTTCTCTATGTTGATTTGTGAAAAAAAAAACAAACCAAACCTGACTTGGGAAACTCTTTCTCTGTGTTTCTGTCTGTACACACTGCTGATACCTTGCTAAACCCTAATTCTGCCGACATACTCAGTTCAGCACAGCAGACTGTTGGCAGTTTCAGTTTCCTGTAGCAGAAGCAAACCTTTTGTACTTTTTCCCTCTGGGCAATTTTCTTTTTCCCAGTGTTAGATGTGTGCGAGGTCTTTCCAGCTGGGAAATGCATGTTGCAGGCAGCGAGGCCAAGTGTACAAAGAGAAAGGAGTCTTGGTACAAGTTACGACACCGCCATCTGGCATATAGATTTGACGTCTCTGTGGCCTCCTTTGCTGGACAATGCTCTTGTCCCCAGAGTGAAGTCTTTGTTACACTCTGGAACTCTGCAAATGTGACTGGCATCAGCTCTACAGAGTCTTTTGAGAGAGTTCTTTTTGCACAGATCTGTCATTTAAAAGAGGTAAAATCTTCTCCTCAGGTCTTCTTTGCAACATGCTGTGAACTTCAGGTATTTGGGAAGCCAGCCCCTGTTGCAGAAAGCTATAGTCTGAACACAGGTCACCAGAGACCAAGTTGGGCTAAAGAATGGTTTGGAGCAAATGAGACAGAGAAATGTGGGGGAGAGAAGTAGTAGTCACAACTTGCTCTCTGAATAACTACTGCAACAAATGGCCAGTTTTTACCAGGGGTTAGAGGGCTGTTGTTCAGTTGACTGCTGTTAGTTCCTGATGTTGACACACCATCTGTGGGGGATGACTGCTATTTTCATCTCATTCAGCCACTCATTTTAGCTGCTTTGGGACAGACTGGCTGTGTAGGGATCATTTAATCACAGGGACAAGGCTAAGAATGAGCTGTGTAAAGGACGCACTACAAAGTCACTCTTAGAAATGATAGCAGGAGGATCATTCTATGGGCACAACACTACTTGGGGATTTACATTTAATTTCTAGATCTGCCCTTGTGTGATGCCCTTCCAGTCCTTGTGCTGGACCACAGCACAGATAGTGCTTTTTGTCCTCTCACTGGTGAGACCAGAGGCTCCCTGGAGCAAGGCTGTCTGCACACGTAGGTGCAGAGGGCACAGCACAGCTGTGAGCAGCCATCACCAGCACTCCAATACCCGTGCAGACCCAGCAGACCTGAAAGGTGTCCAGGAGGCCAGTCACTCAAAAGCCTGTGCAGAGCAAGTACTATGCTCAGGAGAAGAGAAGAAATCCTCATTTGCAACAGAGAGTTGTTACATGCCAGTAATTGATAAGGGTGAGGTGGGCAGAGCTGTTCTGCGTCCCCTGCACATCAGGAGCACAAGGAGCAACAGTGTAAATTGTATGAAATGGTCTCATTAGAGGGAGTTTTTTTTCCCCCAAAAATTTAAATCCACCTTGAAACAAAGTTTTCCCTTGGGTTAGTGCAGCAGTTCAGCTGAACATAAAAGATGCTATTGAAGCAATTTTTGGCATGGAAGAGATTAAGTACCGTGAAGTCAGAACTAAAAGCTTGCAGTTCAGCAACATGCATAGCATGAAATTACATTCCTGAACATGTGAATTATATCATGGTCAGAACTTATGGCCATCGCACAACTGCCTTGGGAAGTTTTATATTAAAGTCCTGTCAAGCATTACAAGTGTCCTAAAGTGATGATGGAATGACTGATTAGAGAGGGGCATGTAGCATAGCTGGCAGCTGCTAATGAATGACCTTGAACTGCAGAGAAACACTCCAGGCTCCTAACAGAGTAAGAACATATTCTAAAACATGTGCTTGTTTTAGAGGATTTTTAAATATCTTTGTAAATGAACACATACATCCAGAAAGTGTCCTTGTTCCCTGTGGTCAGTGAGCATACCCAGGTGCTAGAAAGGGAGAGAATAAAAACCTGTGCTGACCTTAACAGTGGGTCCAAGAAGAGAACTCAGCTTCTGTCTCCATCTTCTCTAAATTTACTCTTTCTTTCAGAGAATGCAAAGAAAAATCTTTACTATTAAACAGGATCTTTTAAAATACTGACATGTTTCCATCATCTTATTTGATATATGAAGCATAAATAGGCAACTTTCTCATGCATCATCTGTGTTTATACTAGCTCAGTCTTATCAATGACGTTGGAACTTTTTGGTAGTGTTTGCCATGTACAAGCTTGTGGCTCAAGTTTCTGGATGTATTTAAAAATTTCTAAGATGGGCTCAACAGCTGCATTTCCCATTAGATACTTGTTCCTAATTGATGAAATTAATTTGGATTTGATTTTCTCCAAGTTATTTTTTCAGATATTGTTTTGTTGCTTGTTTGTTTTTCACATCTGCTCACTGAAACATATTGAGCACAGAAACATCCTGTTATGCTTTATTCTTTTCTTTGCTAAAGTAGATGATCTGAAAATATTAATTCTCCAACTTGAGAAAGTGCCCTGAGCAACACAACTATAAAATACATGATCTAAAGAAATTACAATGCTTCCTTTATTCTGATTCCATCAGATTATATCTGTCTCACTGGTAATAATGACACAACTTCCAGATTTCCATAAAACCGAAATTGTACCCCCAGTTGTCTATCTGTTGGCAACAACATTTTCAATAAAAAAGGAGTTTCATCTTCATGACAGTTTTATGGAACTGGGGATAGAAATTTCTAGCATTCTCTAAATCAAAATAGAAAATCATTTCTCTCAACCAAGCCTGAGGAACTTTTTAGTAACAGATACTGGCAGCAGAGTCACCTGGACTGAAGACCAGAATCCATTAGATGATCTTTCCACTCTTTCTGTGGGTTTCATCCAAAGTGCATAGAGAAGGAAGGTTCATTTGCTACAAGCATGAAACTGCACTAGAATGCATTACACCAATAGAACATCAGGGAATACAAGTTTCAGGGGTTTTTTTCCTCATAGTGAAAGTCATTTGGTTTGGGGCCATCAATTCAGCAATCAAAAAAATCCAGCAGAGCCAGAGTCTAATTGCAATGTAATCACACTGCAGTGAAACTGCAAAATAATCACAGTTGTCATTGCTGCACAAAAGCTTGCTATTTGCTGTCAATCTTTCTCTCACCAACAGGAAAGTCAATTTCCACTGTGTTTATAAGCCTCTCTTTGGGAACCTTGGGCCTAAATCCTAAACAAACTTCCCCTGCAATAATTGCTACTATGCACAATGTGGATACTTTATCACCACAAGTCCATTTTTCTTTAACTTGCCATATCGCAAAGCCAGCTCACTCCTCTTCAACACTCATTCTGTTTGTTCAGATGCCAGAGGTTCTTGGTAGGACCACAATGAGCTGAGAAAGCAGCCTTTCCAAAAACTAGTATTATTTGAGTGGATCCAAAGAATAGCTCTTCAACTCAATGTTGAATCCCCTTATTCCCTGGTCTACGTATTTTATTTGGAAGCCATTGAATACATTTGTTCAGATAAAAGTCACTGCACTTTGGGATGACTTTCTGCTATTGTTGCAAGTTCAGCAAAGAAGACAGAGATGCTTGACGTTAAACTGGGGTGCTAATGCTCTGCTGAACCAAGCATGTAGCTCCTGAACCACTCCTCGACTTTGTGTATCTGACGTTCAGTGACAGCAAAGCTGACCAAGCAGAAAGGTGAAATGACATGTCTTTCAAACCACACATCATGGTTCATACAATGAAGGTTTCACAGCTCATGGTCACTCTGATGTATTTTTCCCATAGGCCAGGGAGGGAATTTGCATACCATGACAATATTTTTTCTAAGTTGAAACAAAACACAGTCTTCTTTCATGTCTTTCAAGGAAGGTTTGGAGGACAGCCACATACATTTTGAAATCCCTGGACCAGAAATAAGCCATTAAAACAGATTTTGCAAAATGTGTTTTTTCACAACAAAGGGAGGGAATGATCTCTTTTTCATTTTGAGTCCTAAGAGTAATATTTCATTACTCTTTTTCCAAAACAAAAGTAGAACAAATTGATTGCTTTAACTTCCTTATTCAGGAACATTCCAATAACATCACACCTTACGCTTTGGCTTCTGTAATAGCTTTTTGCTGAGTTCTTTACAGCAGGGTTCTGGCTTTTGCTGAGTTAACAGCATGTTCTCTAGAGAAATTATTCTGGAAGCAATAAGGAAACTGTAAAACAGAACCTGGGTACAAGATACAACCTCAGAAAGATTGTTGTATATTTTGCATGGCCGGTCTTAGACTTCATGTTTAAGATTAAGGAAACAACACTCAGAACACCAATTATACCCATTGTAAAAGCTCTTCCTTCTTACTCCATGAATGAAGATCTCTTGAGCTTTTATATACATACCTGTGTGTGGATGTGTATATATGTGTGTGTAGATGTAGACCATTCTGTGATTCTGTATATCTCTATATATAAAACCTAGCCTTTCATTTTCTCCCTTCAAGAAATTATCTTTAAAAGTACTTTTATAATCAGAAGCATCACTCTCTTTGCACTTTAAAGCTAGCAATTGATTAACTGAATTATTTACAGCCACCAGGGATCTTAATTGGCTTCTAAAGAACCAGAATGCATTATAGATGCAATTGCAAGTCAGCCTGAACTCCCAGTAAACTGAAGTCTCTTGCTGATCTCAGTAGGTAATGCACAGTTTGAGAGATTGCAATCTTTATTTTTTGTTTTTGTTTGTCTGAAAGAGCTGCTTGTATAATTGTTTACAAAAAAAACCAAAAAGGGTTTCATTCCAAATTAAGATGGTAAGCCACTAAAATAAAGGTGAGTTCTGTGCATGGCCTAGTGTCTGTATCAAGTTTGCATGTTAATAGTTCTGGAAGAGTGCCATTGAGTATCTTGTTGCCTGGTCTAAGCAATTATCACTTTTGGTGGCAATTATTGAGCCTCTTGGTGCACTTTTAGATTGGTTTCTAATTCAGTTACCTGCTGAGGCATAGGAAAGCTGATTAGAAAAAATATTCTCCCTACATTGTGATGTTTTCTTTTATAAAGATAAGCCTACAAGGTAGTTAGCTTTGAGGTTCAGTCAGTTTTCCTATGGGCTCCTTTAGGTGCATATCAGGATTTAGATTTGCTGTTTGAATATTGGAACGCCAAAATTATTCTGACTTTCATAGGACATTGTTACTTGCAACACACTGTTCTCTGAGCTGGAGAAGCCAATATGACATTCCTAAAATCTTCAGGTTATTCTGTATCTTTAAAGTGTTCTGATCAGGATTCCATCCTCCACAGCACTACACCTATAGGTGGGAAAGAGAAATGTAACCAGTTCCCCTGCTGACCTTTATCTTATTGTGTCTATTTAAAACAGGAAGAGCATGCCCATTGGCTCAGCTAATACCTTAAATAACTAAAAGACACCCTGCTATTCCCAATTCCTGACTACTTCCTCCTTTACTTCCCTCCTGGCTAGCAGTAGTTTGCATATATATTTATATATGTATGCAAATCTCCAATTGCAGACAGGTCTTACCCAAGAAAACAAAGCAATTTGAGTAATTCTTCCAAAACCACTGCATGGTTAGGTCTGTGGAAGGGCTGAACCATCTTATGCCAGCCCCATAGCATTCCCTGAGCAACTGTCAGAGCAACTGTGAGTGATTGCTGTAGCATATGTGACTTCTCATAAAAGAACATCCCTCTGGAGCTGAGGGCTCCAGCACCCATCAGGAGGATGTCCTTGTCACAGCCCCCAAGAGCGTTAGCAGTCCAAGTGCCCTGAGCTGACCACTGGTTCTGCTTTTCCTCTCTGGTTTGCTAGCTCAAATATTTGGAGTGTAGTCCCCTACTGAGCAGGCTACAGAAAAATGTCCTGCTTTACATAAAATAATTAGTGGTTGATGGGGTGGAGCAGAATGATGAGGGAAGTACAAGCCCACTCTAGTGAGCTTCTGATGTGTATGGCATCTTCCCAGGTAAGTAGAAACTCATGAAGTTAGTGTGGACCAGCACCACTGCAAAATCAGGCTGTTACCTGGTGTTGCAATGAGAATCTCCCCCAAAGGCTTCACAGGTCAGGCATTCAACCTTCCATCAGCTACATAAGGAAAATGTGTCTGAGACTCATCACCTAGGCTCTGTTAGATACTTTTATTTACCTTGCTGAGTTGTCATCACGTGGAAAGAAGCTTACTCTCTCGCTGCCTTTGATTTTAAGCTAAATAGAAAGTGTGTTTAATGTATGACCATTTTTTTAAATGCATATATATTATCACTTTTGCATCTTTTCACTGTTATATGCAGATCTTCATACCTTGTTTAATAAGACTGGATGTACATTGGTCTTGAGCAATGTTCTCAGTGTAAGGAAATTTGAAAGAAATTGCTTTCAATCTCAAAATGGAGATTTTGAGGGAAAACTGATGTTCTAGATCTAGATTACTTACACTTAGATACTTCCCACTTTCAAAGGTACCTTAAAATACGTATAATTCCTTTAGGAGCTTAAAAAGGGAAAAAAGCTGTTTCCTAAATTCCCTTAGGAACCCGATGCCTTTTAAAGCACCTGGATACTCAGTCACTTTTGTGAAATCTGCAACTTGTGATAGCCTGAGAGATCTGAGTGAGGTGGAAAATGAACTGAGTCTGGAACAGCTAAACATTCTGGTGTATGTCTGGAGCTTACTCCAAAACACTGAACTAAATATGCCTTTATCAATTGCTGGTGTGCCAGGGAGTAAACGTGGCCACCTGGCCCTACAGGAACTGAAGTGGTATAAGAGCCATACACCAACGGATCCGGGAGGCACTCACACAGCTTCTCAAATGAAAAAGGCTGGGGTAGATCCTGACTGCAGGGTCTTGAAGCAGCATTCCCTGTGCTCATTAGCTACATTTGGTACACATCCATCTGGCACTTGTGAAGATCCAGCTGCTTTCCAGGGGTGAGCAGCTGACTGGTGAGACAGAATGGCAGATACGCTGTAGCAGCATGTGCAGATGTTGTTATTTCAAATGGAAATGTTTATTTTTCATGTGTCAAGTATGTTCCTGAGCAGATAAAAGGACAACTCTCTTGTCTGCATTGTTTGTAGTGAGGCTTGATCACTGTTTACTGAAGAAAGGAAGGCTGAGAAAGGAGCAAAAGCAAGGAGCAAAAGCCTCACGCAAAGCAGAGCAGGAGGGATGAGTGGAGAATTAGCTTTTGCCTTGGCTGATGTTTGTGGGAACTGTGCTGTGACTCACCAGGCTGGCGTTGTACCTAGGCTCATCTGCCTGAGTGTGTGGGGAGCAATGTTGCTTCCTCTGCATGGACTGTACCCGTGAGGAATAGCTGTAGAAGGTGAGGCACTAATGAAAAGCAAAGTTCCTTCCAGCTTCCTGCAGTGAACGAGGTGAACTCCAGGCACTGCAGCCTGACATGTCCTCTCTCATTATCCTCTTGCAAGGGCTGACAATCTCCACTTTAACAAGAAGTTGTAGAGGTGTTGGCTGTCAGCAGTGCCCAAGCTTTCTGAGATGCTGGTTCACATGGCCTCCGGGGCAGGCTCCAGGGGTGTGTTTTTGGCATTTCCCATAAAGTCTGGACCTCTCCCGAAGACGATAGCCAACCATCCTTGTGGTTTGCCAGACAGACATGTGGTGGAACTGTCATTATGAAACATGTAGTTTTGGGAAAGGAAATCACTTGCAAGAGTGACTCTTTTGGAGTGAGTCAGTAGATCCACATCAGCACACATGTGGGACAAATGGGAAGAAGAGTTCATCCAGTTTGTGTAAAATCTCAGCTCAGTTTATGTTAGAAATACCAGGAGCTTGCAAAGGCACTTACAGAAATACAATCCCCATGTTTTAAGGGAAGGCAGCAAAAAGAAGTCATTGTAGAGTTAAAAATCATCTACTGCCTTTATTACATGGAGGAAACATGGCATGGGATGAAAGGAAGAGCTTTATTTGCTGTTGAAGATGTTAGATTCCATGTGGTAGACAACATCCAAAAATATGAAGTCACTTCCAAAAAACACAGCTGCTCTGTGAGACCTATGATTTCCATATGACTGGGCTGTATGAGAACATCTTGGTGGCAGTCTCAGGACAGGAATGTCGTCATGAACACTGCTGAACTTTAGAGACAACTGGATTGTTTTTCTGGTAGTATTTAGTGACATTATTTTGTAATGCTGGCCTTTTGGAAAAAAAGATATTCCCCTGAACTAGCACATTACGAGCTCTTTTAATGAGTGTTTTGCCTTTAAGACACAAGATTGAGCAGACTGCTCTGTTGCTCTAAAGTTTGCATAGATTTGATTTATCTTAAAAGATATATTCTATCTTAGACTGTTGGCAAATTAAGGAATTACTAGATGAAATTCTGGAAATGGTGTTTTGCTCAGGCTCAGTTTAGAGGCCCTCAGATGAAGGGGTGTGATACTCTCCCAAGAGCTCATTGCCATAGGAGAAAAATTCTGGGTGTACTTCAATGCTACTGAAAGTCATTAGACTTGGCATTGACTTCACCTTCCTCGGCCTGTTTTTATAGCTGCACAGTGGAATGTCACTCTGAGGTAGAAGGCAGTATCCCCTTCCACTTGCATGCTAAAATCTGTAATCATAACATTTATGTTTTCTACCATTTGAAACAGAGCTGGTATTCAGGTTTCATTGCAGAAGAGAAAAGGTGTTTTTGCTCTCCTTCACGCTTGCAATAAAGAGCAGTAAGATTGTTTTGTTTAGATACTTGTGTTAAGACAAATTTGTCAGCCACTGCTCTGAAAGATTGATTGATGGCTAACAGAATGAAGCCCAGCTGCTTGTGAGGTCTGGGCTGTGCAAACCCCAAAAGAGCCTAAACACACTCTGTGTGTGGGAGAGGAGCCTCGGCTGCTGTGCAATCACTTATGTCAGCAGACATGGGATACTCCAGCACTGGGCAAATAAATACACCAAAAATGAGTAACCTTGTGAGAGGTGACAGCTTTGGGAATGACAGTGGTGAACCTGTTTGACTGTAATGAACACTCAAGCAGTTGGAGGAGGAAAGTTAGTGTGTGCTCTCTGGTTTCAGTAACATGTTGGGTCAAGAAGTGTTTGAAAAGAGCGACCACCGTGTTCTCTTGGGGATGTAGTCAGCCCAATTAAGTATGGTTTCTTAAATTGCTGTCAAGTCTGCATAAACAGAGCTTGCATGGACTGATCTGAAGCCTACGAGAGGTCATTGACTTTAATTATGGTTCAGCAGAAGTAAAAATTGAACAAGAGGCATTTGAAAAGTGGAAAGCTCAATGCTCCCAGCCCAGGTGGGATTTTGTGAGCGTTACCAAGCAGGCTTTCCCTGCATGCAGTTTCCATCCAATCACAGTTTCCATCAGATCGTAGCCCCAAACTGATTTGTTTGATCTTTATGCACCATGATAACAACTTCCTCTGGAGTTATATATGTAGGCAGGTAGCACTGAACAGTGTCATTTTCTGTAAGTTTATAAAGTCATGTCACCCAGCCACTGAATGAGTGGCTTTGGTACCTTCCCTCCTGAGGACAGTGCTTCAGAGAGAAGTTTTGGAGGTACAGTAGGATGCTCTTCAATTATTCAATTTAAGTACCAGTTATAAGTGATGTAAATGTTCTGGGCTTAGAGCAGAGGCACAGACAGCAGCTGTGAACACTCATCAGTGGACCATGCTAGTTTACTGATCATTTTATTTCTGGCCATCCTCCCCTGTCCAGATCCAATGTTTGCTAGCGAGGGCTCCAGATTGCTGGGTTTACATTAATATGCAGATTTCTCCCTTCATGCAAACAATGGAGAACTCAAGCAAAAGCTCATCCAGGATCTTGGGAATTTCCTGCAGACCTCAAAGGACTTTGGATCTAGCTCATAGGTAAACAAACTGTTTCAATTAGAAAGGTTTGTTACAAGTGTAATCTGTTCAGGGCAAGAAAACAGTCTGTTGCACACCAATCCCTGAGCTGCTCCCTTCTGTATCTTGCCTCCTCTTCAAACTGCTAGAGAACTTTCCAGTGTGTGATTAGTTTCTCATGGAGAACAGCTTGTATCTTAATCCCTTTATTTTTCATTTTTAAAACAACACCCTCTGATTTGCCTCATCTAGAGACTGTAGCTATCCACCCGAGCTGTGGCTGCGGGCTCACTGGGTGCTTGTCATCTGCAGACTGTGTGCTGTGTGTTCAGTAGCATGCCTTGGCTCACAAACCTTCCCAGCAGGAAGCTTATAATGAAAGGGTTATTGAGCAAGAAACAGAAAGATTCAAACTAAAGTCACTCCCGACTGAACAGCTGGCTTTGTTTTTAATCTGTGCTATCAAGAAGGGATGGGAGTAAGGGGGAGGAAGGTTTCCCTCCTTCGTGTAGGGGACAACCATGACCTTCAGGCGCTTAATCGCAGCATTTCACTGCTCACTTCTAACACTTCCACGTCTGTAACATCTCTGTTCCCAAAAGCAGTCAAGTGCTTCAAAACTGTGATTTATTGTGAATTTAATTGCCATCCCCTTAGCCAAAAGCAGATGACCACAGCCAAAACAGAGAATAAATGACTGACCCTGGGAATGCTGAATGTTGGAGCTCAGTCTTAGAGGCAGAGCTGGAGTCCAGGACACAGCACTCCTCTCTTTCTTTCCTGATGAGTGTATATTTTTTGGAGGCAGAATGTGTGTGTCAGGATGGAGGGGAAGGGTGGAAATCTGGGGATGGAATTGTACTTGCCAGCTCTTACCATGAATTAATTGCATTTGGCTTGTCCAGCATGTATTCATTGCCTTGAGAGAATACAAACAGAATTTTGCAAGACTGAACTATCCCAGCTCCAGCTGTGACACTTCCTACCCCAAGCACTCCAGCAAAAAATCCCTGTGCTCTACCCTTCAGTTTTTTGAAACACTTTATAAAAGCACTAATGATTTTGTACTTGATAGGTGCCTGTTGCCACTGTATCCATCCCTGACTTCTCTCGTTCTGTCTGCAGCTTGTCCAGTTCCAGCTGGTTAACCCCTTCACCTCCAGATGTGGCTCCATGTCATGTAAAATCTGCAAGTGGTGTATCACTTGCATTAAAATGTGTGGATGGAGCCCTTTAACATGAAGGTTGCTCTGTTGGTGTTAGATGTATCACATTAATGTGACATCTCTTATGAAGTGCTGCTGCACTGCTCACATTCAAAGTATTGCCACGAATTCCTGCTGTACAGAAAGCTCAGCAGTTCCGCAGCAAAGGTATTCCCACTGCTCGGGGATCTGAAAGTGGCTGAGCAAAGGGTCAAAATCTCAAAGCAGTCTGAGAGCTACTGCCTAAACCAGCTGCCTGCCTCCCTCAGAGTGGGAAGAGGGTCTGCCTCTTCTGTCCTTGCAGATGGTGACAGTTCAGACAAAAAGAGAAAAACGTAGTAAATTATTTATATCTTGCATTAAAGCTACTGCTCCTGGGTGATGACTGTGTTTTCTTCCCCCGGTAACACAGCAACAGAAGGAAAACAAAAAATCCCCCCAAAAACCCAACAGAGGGTTTTCCATGACAGAAAAGGGAGAGGAAACTGTTTAGGCTGATAGAAATCCTTGGTTTATCAAAAGAACACGAGAAGCTGTTCCTGTCCTTTGAGAGTTGTCTGTACCCATGAATTGTTTTAGGCTCAAAGCTTTCCCCACTACTGCACCTGCATTACTGACTCTTGCCAGGCTCACACTGGATAGGGGCTTCTTTTCAGTAGCTCTCAGCTGAGAACAGTATACTAAAGTCCTTGTAGCTGTGTGGCTTTCTGAAATCTTAGTTTGAATGGGTGACTTCTCCCAAGGAGCAAGTACTACCTTGCTTCTCTTGTCCACTCTTTTTGTAGGAACAGAGTTAAAGATGTAGCTTCTCTGTACAGAAAATTTTCTCCATCTTTCTTTCTTTATCTCTCAGCCTCCCATGTGATGTTCTGAGCTCAGAACAACTGTATTCTTGGCTTGTAGTGTCTGGTCTTCAAATCCTTAATGCACTGGGCAATCAAATTCCTATGGGATGCAACAATCATGCAATGTTTTGCACCTGGAAAAGTTGGAAGATAGTTGAAAGTCAAACCTAATAAGGAGAAAGCATCTGTGTTGCCAGCCACCCATCTCTGGTACAGGATGATTTGTTGGCAGCTCCTGTGTCCCTGGGGATGCCTTCAGAAACAAAACAAAAATCCAGGGACCAAAACCACAGCTGGGGGCAGAGATGTTTTTGGCTGCAGTAAACCTGGGTCCAGTGGGCTCCAGGATCTTGGAGGCTTTGTAGGTGGATGGTGTAGGGGCTGTTTTGTTGTCCTCTCTCACCATCCAAACCAGAGTTTTATCTACCCTACACATTCAGCTGGGAGAAATGTCAGTGATACTAAACTTGGCCTCATGCGTGATTGCTAGGCAGCACTGAGAGAGGGGAACAGCCAAGGCTGTGCTGTTTGTGACTCCTAATCCTTCAGCAAAAGGGCTTTAACCTGTGATCTGGATGGCTTTTGCAGTCTAAATTTGAGGGTAATTGCTATATACTCTTGTTTCTTGAGGTCTGACAGTTTCACAGGGCAGATGCGTCCCCTCCTAGTGTCCATGTTCACATCCAGAGCCTTGAGCCCTCTCACTTGCCTCCTCCAGCCCTTTCAGAGCTCAGCCTGCTTCTATATAATAAATAAATCTATCTTCCCTTGAAAGGAAAAGGGCTGAGGTCTTCCTAAAACCAATTGGGTAAATAGTTTATTGTGCAAATTTCAATAAGGGTTTTAAAAAGGAAGTGGTCTGTAAGCCCTGATAAACATTGTGTGGTAGATAGCAGTAGGAAGGGGTTGCAGTTCCATCTGAATGTATACACAGACCTGGGTCTCTCATGGGTATGTGAGAACAATGAATTATATATCATGTACTGCAAGGCTGGTTCCTGGGCTGTGGAATGCCATCTACCAAAACCCCTGGCACCGGTGGCTGTCACGGACAGGGGTTTGGTTGGCAGGACCTATCTCTGACCCGAGGCAGCAGGGACATGAGTTCCTGCCCATTAGGTGATGCAGTTAATGATGCTAATTGCTCTCCAACAGAGACATCTGATTCTGAACAATACAAAAAGAGAGTGAGCATTGAATGGGGAATAAATACAGACAAATATGAAGGCCTAGGCTGAGTTGAGTCTTACACGTACATTTGCTGCTCTGTTGCCTGTCACAGGCTTTCTCCTCAGAGCTCCAACAGATTGGGGATCTTGGCTCACAGTTTACCAATCCTGAAGACAATTTTCCTTGCCTGGCCAAGGACTATTTACACAATTATGTGCTTGAAGAAATGGATTTAAATAAATACTTTAGCTATAAACACACATTATCTTTCTTCAAAGCATTACAACAGCCACAAAGTACATTTCTAACTCTATTAGCTTGAGTTAGTGTGTTGTTTGGAAACTTAAACATCAGGAGGGAAGATGGCTCAAATGAGGTTACAGCAGGAAAAGTTTAATATCAAAATGAAATCTAAAATGAATGTTACATACAGAAGATTATCCTTTTTTTGCCTTGTTAAGACAAGGAGAGTGGAAAAAAAATTCCACAACAAAACCCAAACAAAAAACCTCACTAAACTGTCACTGTCACGGCCAGAGCAGAGTCTTATTTTGAAGATATGTGAGAACCTCATAGGACGTTGATTTATATTGGCTCTGAAGTCCTTTGTGTAATAGTTTCACTGTCATATTGAAAATTATTCATAATCTGTAGCTAATTTTTTTCCCAGTTCTGCTGAGAAATCCCTGGATACTGGTCAAGTTCTCTTGACAGATGAAGAGAAAATATTGGTTGTGCTAAAGATCATGCTGTGGTAGCTTAAATGGTTGTGTGTGTCTGTGACCCCAGGTTAAAGAGGTGCCCTTCACTCTCTGTGCAGCTCCACTACTCCTGGTGAAATGGTATGAACAGACTCCTGTGAGTAAAGCTGTGTGGACCCGGCACAAGCGCTGCTTTTAGAGAAGGATGAAGGTGTGTCTGATGCAGCTGCAGAGGGTCACGGTGCGGATCACAATGAGGTAATAGGAAGCTCTGTAGTTTCTCTTGGTCCAGATGAGAGAAGTGTTTGTTTAGGAGTGTCCTCCCCAGAGCCGGGCAGGGGCAGATTCATAACATTTAACTTGCATTTTGGAGGTAGAGCTGCAATTCTCCCAGGGTAGGGGTGGGAGCGTTGCAATCAAAGCTCCTGCCCTCAGCATGATAGGAGAGGTGGAGGGGAAATGACTTGCCAAGGCAATCCTAGGAGCTCTGTATTTTCACATTAAAAAGTCGGGCTTGATGGATCACATTGCCAAAGTGTTGGCTGGAATAGAAACTCCTCCTGGCCTGTTTTGCAGACAGGAGGTATTGGGAGGCTGTGCTAGCTTCTTCGGGGTATAACTTGTTCTACTTTACAAATTCAGAGTGTTCTCAGGATGCATTTGTGCATCAAGATGCTTCAGTGGAGCTCTGCTAAAGAAGTTAAAGCAATTATGATTCAGAGACAGGGCAGCACGTGATGGCCCAAACACAACAGTGTGCAGTGCCCAGTCAAATGGAGGGACCTTTGGGGCTCGGAGGTCAGTAGGAAAAGTTGGGGAGAACCTTTTGCCATAACTAGTGCACTAGTAAAATACCAAGACCAAAGGTCTGGACAGCTTACTGGGGGGCAAAGGGTATTACAGCAAAGAAGGGGTTTCCATGTCACCTGCACCCTAGTCCAGCAATGTGGCCATGAGGCAGCAGGAGAAAGGAGCAGTAAAGTGCTCCTATCTCATGCCCTGCTCCCTGAGCGCTGGCAGGATTATGTCCTAAACTCCAAAGGATGACTGCAAGCCCTGGACAACTGTTTGTTGTGGGGTTGCTACTAGAGTCTGTGGTATAAGGGAGTTTCTCAGGCACGTTGGTGAGTCATCTGATACAGGAGGAGTCTGAGACAGGAGCTACACGTTGCCCCCTCGCCCAGCAGCCGATCCTAGATGGTGGCTGCTATTTAAATCGACAGCAGAAGTGTCAATATATCTGTGACATTTTTTAAAGATGGCTGAGGAGACCAAGAGCTGACAAATGGTTCTTCCACTTCTCCCAGCTAATTTTGGATTAGCTGCATTTACAAACAGGTGCTGACATGTCCATAGGTCCCTAAATTCCTCACTGTGTCTTTTTTGGATTTCCAACACCCAAACCTGTGGAGCAGAGAGCAGTGAGCTCAAGTGTATCAGTGTTCCATCCTTTGCAGTGTATGCAGGTGTGTTATATATCATCAGGCTTGGGTTTAAATGCCTTCTTGGGTGATCTCTTAGAAGGAATCTCTATGCACATTCCACCCAGCTGCTTTCTTCTCTCTGTCATTGGTGTAAAATGTGGGCTTTTCTCAGTTCTGGACTGGTACTTTATAAAGGTGTCTAATATACCCTGGAGACTGAACCAGCAGGGAATTGGTCAGTTGGTCACAGAATCACAGAATGGTCAGGGTTGGAAGAGATCTCTAGACATCATCCAGTCCTATCTACCCCTTGCTAAAGCAAGTTCACCTCAATCAGTTCCCAGCAACACAGCTCCCAGCAGAGCCTGTGGTGACAGAGGAACGACCATGAGTGCTGCCTGGGCACCGCTGTGTTGACTCACAAGAGCCCGTTGCTCCCCATCGAGCATTTGCTGCCAGGAGCAAAGGAGCCAGCCCCCATGAAGGGGTGGGATGCCCCATCAGATGAGGACTGCCTCAACTCTGCTCAGGGATGCTGAGGCTTTGTCCTGAGATAGAGCAGGAGCAGAGTAGTGCTTGCACAGCACCCCCTGAGCCTGCTGCTGAGGTGCACATGGAAGATGCCGTGTCTGCAGCTGATTCTGAAAGCATGTTTATCTCTGGGGCATTTCCAAAGAAAATACTCAGTTTCCTCAGCTTTGTGCTGGCACAACTTCTATGGAATGGGAAAAATGAAAAATAAGCAGAACTTCTTTTCAGAGAGCTCTGGTACAAACCACAACGCTGTCCAATGCTGCTCACACAGCTCAGGGCTCGCAGAGGGAATTGCTTCTGGTGCTGATCAGGCAGCATTTACCAAACAGCTGCATTTAAAGTTGTTTTCTTTTCCCCACTAACTCTGTACCAGTGCTTTTGGTCCCATCCTGCTTGAAGGAAGAGATGATCAGGCCTCTTGGATATCCCTGAAGCTCAAAACACCAAGTGAGAACAAGCAGCACCTCCTGAGGGGCAAGCACCCATGGAGCTCTTCTCGTGGGGAGAGGCATGGCCAAAGCAAAGGCAGCTGACTCTCTTGGTTCAGAGGAGCATGGTGGAGGACCAAAATGTGGTGAGAATGTCCTGGAGACCTGAATGCAACCTGGCAGACAGTTTATGCAAAGGAATACCATACACATTGAGTCATCCTTGAAAGTTTACTAAGATCTCAAGTCTGATATTTTTTCAACTTTTGTCATGATTCTCATGGACCCTCTGTTTTTGAGGGGGATTTGAGGAGAGTGGGTTAAGTGTCTGTAGAGTCACAGCACCTTCAGCCTTCAGGGTAACAGCCCTGAATGCCAGCTCTCCTACAAGTGTCAGCATCCTCCCCAGGCTTCTGATGCTCCTCCATCTGATGCATGTCAGTATGTGGCATGAGTTCAGTCTCTGAGTTCAGCACAGTGATATTACCAGTGTAAATGGCAAGAAAAAAATCTTCAGTGCTTTTCTAAAGAAATGTAATTTGCACTAGTAGACATTAGTAGAGGATTTATACTTGACAGCAAGTGGTACTGAAATATGTCTGTTTATGAGTCCAACTCCTGCAATGTTTACCCCAACTGTACATAAGTACTATTGGTGTAAGGCCAAAGATACAATGTACTTTTTAATCACCACTAGCTTCAAGTACAGATCAAAGTAGAAAATGTTAGAGAAGAATTTGGAATTCGAGGACAAATACAATGGTTTTGACTAGCTTGTTTTCAACTGGCCTTTACTGGATGTTGATTGAAGGAGTCTGAAGGAAAACACTGCCTTAAATCAACATGCTATCAAGTAACAACACCACAGAAAACAGCAACTCAGAGCTGCTGCAGGCCTGAGCTGCCCTGGGAACTGCACAAGCCTAAGAAGTCAAAAGCACTGACCTGAATAAGAATGAGACCATTTTGGGCAGCTGAAATTTAATGTGGAGCCTGAATAAAAGGCCTTCCAGTTCACTGGAAGTAAATGTGAATAACTTACTGTTTCTTGGCTGAAATCATGGTGTTAAGAGCAGGCAGCAGCTTTACACAGCACGCTTTTCATTACTGATGTCAATTTTGATACAGTCCCAGTGGGACTATAGAAAACTCTGCCCCATTATGTTTCAGAACAATAGGATCACTGCAAAAGAAAGACACCAAGTGTGAACGTGCCAAGCTAGTTCTTTTCCAACTTCATCTTGAGCAAACACATCCAGGAATCAACATCCTCAGGTCTTGAGATAGACAGAATCAATATTCAGATCTGTGTGCTGTGGCTTTTTATGGCCTTTCTTTCTGTTTGTACCCTAATTTTTGCAAGAATGACACATCTTCCTTTCCACTCTCCTGAAATGCCATTATGTGTGTGTTGGAGCCATGCTATTGTGCAGGGACTAAATACCAACAGCCTGTTTGGAAGGAGTGTTGTGGGCTGTGATCTGATCCATCAGCTCTTGTCTCCAGTAGTGGTTGCTATGTGAAGGTATAAAATTGACTTTTAGTGGTGTTTGGATGTAGATGTGCATTTATATCATATATCTCCAGGACAGGTTTCTAGGATGGCACATGCTATCAATAACTAAAAGGCAGGTGACAAGAGGATGGGGTGAGTCTTTTTTTCTGCAGTGCCCAGTGACAGAACAAGGGGTAACGAGCACAAGCTGGAACACAGGAAGATCCACTGGAACAGGGGGAGAAACTGCTTTGCTGTGAGAATGAGGGAGCCCTGGCCCAGAATGCCCAGGGAGGGTGTGGAGGCTCCTCTTGGGAGCTTTCCAAACCCACTTGGACATGTTCCTGTGCCCCCTGATTGAGAGGAACTTGCTTTAGCAGGGAGTTGGGCTGGATGAGTTCTAGAGGTTACTTCCAACCCCCACCATTCTGTGATTCTCTGTGATTCTGTCTTATTGCTCTGATTTCCAACAGCCATTGGGGTTTCCCTAACCTAGTGATAGGCTGATGATTAAAAACCAAGTTCCTCTTCCAGTTTCCATTTTCAGAGAAGTTAACACTGAATGAACAGGACACTATTAGAAGATATTTAATAACTCAGTTTGTAAACTGAAAGTTGATCTCGAATAGACAGTTGTTGCCAAGCTGTTGACTTGGGGTGAGCCACTAGATGCAGCGAGTGCTGAATTGATCTCCCCTCTTTTTATTTTCTTTGAGTGCCCCTGGGGATAAGCACTTACAGTTTCTGTCACTAAGAAAGTAACCAATAGGAAAGATGTAAAAGCTTTCTGAATACAAGCCATCCTCATTTAACTATATCATGAGAGTAATAAATACATCAGAAGGGTAAGCACCAGGGAGGAAGAAGAGCTATTTAAACAGGACAATGTTGGCACAAGAACAAATGAGTGTAGACTGGCCATAAATATACTTGGGGTGGAATTTGGAAGAAGATCTCTGGCCATCAGAGAGAATTTCTTTTAGTTAAAGGAGTATGGGAAAGAAACTAATTTTTTCCCCCTGCTAAGATGAAGCTTATTAAGTATATATTAGCAATTACAAGTGCTGTCTGCAGGTCTGCAGATCCCTTCCTGATCTGTGCTCCTATTTCAAAGGCAGACTTTTGTCACCCTACTTCAGTTAATTTTTGTGAAGAAGGGCTTCCTATGCAGTTTCTGGGAAACATAAGCAATTGTAATTCCAGCTTTGGACAAAATACTTCAGACTTCCAATGAATTTTTAACTCTGTTCAGGACAACTGAAAGCACCAGACAAAGAGGAATGTGAAGAACAGCTAGCAGAGCTGCCATCATTCTGCACTTCACTTCTCCAGTGCTAAAAACAGCAAGTCGTTGGAAACTGGAATTTGCAAATAAAACTGTGTCAATAGATAATAAATGGCAGGGAGGAGGTAGTAAATCTATCATGTCTCATCTCTATAAACTAAATGATTCAATCTTCAGCTTCATTCAGAGGGCTGCAAGTGTGGATTAGACTCAGAACTGGTATGTCTCTTCCATTTCTGAAATGTAAAATTTTGTCATGTGGTGGAATGCAACTCACGGGCATGTCCATGTCCTCCCATCTGCTCTGCTGCCCTGGAATGACTCACTGGGAGGGACACAAGAAACAAACATCTGTCTCTGCTGGCTCTTCCCTCTCTTCTGCTCTACATCCTCCACGTTTGCAGTAGCTTCTTCCCACAGCATCATCCAGGAGCTCCCTTTCTCCCCAGAAGAAAAAGGACCAGACTCAGTAGAAGTATCCCAGAAGTTCATGATTCAGTATCTCTAGTTCAGGTCTCAAACATGCCTGGTTCTTCACAGCCTCCTAGTTCAGACTCAGGCAGGCCTTCATCTCCATGTGAACCAACCCCCTTCCTTCTTGGCTTTTTGCACCCCACAAATTGCTTCCAGGCTTTTGGCAGACAAGTTGCTGAAGGGGTCCCCCAATGGTCCCTATGTGCCTTACCCTGTTAGCCCAGAAAACAGTCCCAAGCTGTCTTGCACTTGATTTTTCTCCAAAGAAAAAGCAGTTGGACTGAAAGTACTCTAGAACAGGCCAGGAATTTGACAAAACCAGCTCTTCACGGGAAGGGGAAATCTTCCCACTTGCTGAAACTGGACTTCTGTGCAGGAATGTGCTGTTTCCAACTAAACTTTCGCTGTATTTCTTTGATCCAGAGTGGAATTTCTGGACAAAATTAAAGTTCACATAAGGCAAATTCTTTTGTTTTCTTTCCTCAAGATGTTTGGCTCCTTTGAATCCTTTGTTGCACCCTGAAGGCACAACTGTGTGCCTGCAGATCGTCCCTTCAACCTGCTCACAGCTGCTTTTTCCTCTTCTTCGGCTGGCAGTTCTCATTCATCTAGTTGTGATCAGCTTCCCTTAGTGCTAAACAATCCTCACACTCACCGCTTCTAATTTCAGCTTTGGGGGCTACCTGCTTTAAGGCAGAGTAAACAAATGGTGTGGAACAGAGGCTTGTAGAAACAAAATGTCTGCCTCTGCTCCATGCTTGTGGAGCTGAAGGTAAAATCATTGATTGCTGACTTCCATCCCAAAAACCTGCCTGCTCTGTTCTAAACAACTGAGTGTTAGAAGATTTTTTTCCCTTGCAGGCTTAAATTAAACAGCCTTTTACTAGAGAGAACTGAATGTACAAGCCATTGCAAGCTGTTAGGAAAGCTGATACATTAGAAGATGTTTTAGCTTGCATTTACAATCTGATTTCTTCCTGTGATATAACCTGATTTTACCACAACTCCTGACTCTTTGTATAATTTCTTTTAATGATAAATTACCCAGACTTGGAGGTGTTTATATATTCTTACTTCACCGAGGGTGGAACAGATGCCAGTACTCACATCTTCCAGTTGTTCTTCAAAGATGCTGTTGCTGGCCATGTGGAAACACTGTCAGGAGGTGATCCATGTTAATAAACACTTGTAGGAGCCCCTAAGCAATGGGACGTGTAAGAAGAGCCTCTGAGACAGACTTTAATGAATTTTTGCAGCCGATTTCCCTCTACTTCTCTCCTTTTTTCCATTTTTTCCCCCAAATGTACTGAAGGAATAAACTGAAAAGCACTGTATATGTTATAAGCCCACAAGGAAATGAACCAAAAAGTGATAGGACAAGTCTGAGTTATTAAAGTCGGGTCATACCCTGAAGGAGATTACAGCAAAATGAGCCAATATAAATACACACTATATTTCTGTCATATGTCTTTGTTACTCTGAGTAGCCTACAGTCAATTAACAGGACAAGGGGAGAAATGCACAACACATGAGTATTGTGGGAGCCTAATCCAGCTGGTTGGGATCAATTTCTTGTTAACCAACTAATTTATATTCCTCCTATGGACCAGAGCTTGATATTAGGCTGGTGTAAATCTGGAGCAATGACTCTACTTTTGGGTTTTACTGAATTTAAGACCCACAACTATCAGAACCTGCCCTTCTTGTTGATTGTTCTTAATCCTCTAAATAATAAATGGGGGTTTTCAGTCAAATGAGAGTGCTCAGTGATAAGAAAAGCCATGCTACAGTAAATGCAGATCTTACACAGACAGTGTATTTATGTATTTTCAGACTTTGATCCCTGGATAACCTGTAAGGAAAGGCTTACAAAGCTTTTGAAGAAAGATGCACAATGCTGGAAGATATTAACATATTGGCCAAGAGTACAGAGAGTGTTATCTCTTAAGATGTAGAGCCAAATTCTGGTTTTCATTAAACTGGTGCAAATCTGGAAAACACTGCTTGCAGTGCCATTGCTCAGGATTTGCTCTTGGTGTAATGAGAAACATAGAACTGGTACAAACATTAAACCTTGAACCCACATGAAGTTAAGCTCTGCTGTTAATCTGGGTATATGCAGATATAAGTATGATTTTTGCTTGGGGCAAAAATAAAGGTTGAACCTCAGCTGCTCTATGTCAAAAAGACCAAGTCAAAAAGACCTTGCCCATAGTATGACACCTTAAAACACCTCATGGCAAAGCATAGCCTTGGCCACGTTGCTCAAGCCCAGGAATAAACCAGAGCTGCACCACTTGCCACAGGGTTTTCTGGCAGTAGCTCAAGGCCAGGCTATATGAAATGGCACCACTCACCCTGGGAATGATTGTCAGACCTTCTCCAGGAGGGACACTGCGCTCATCCCACCTGCTCTGGGGTAGCTCAGACGCAGGACTGACTTCTCACTTCAAGCGATTTAGATGCTGGAGTATGCTTGGTCTCAGCCTGCAGTTTGGGCACTTGCCCTGCTCTGAGCCAGACCTGGACTAAGCTGAACACACAATGAAAGCAGTGCCTAAAGGGAGCAGACATTGGCTTCCTTGCTTGGAGGGGATTTTAACTTGTAAGTGCTGCATGGGGAAGGGGTGCTGGAGGGACACATGCAAGACGGGGCTGGGAGCTGCAGTGCACTGATTACCCCTTGGATGAGCCAGGACTACACCTGAGATGGGGGATGAAGGCTTCTTTCATCCTCTGTTGGAAACCTTCACATGTTGGCAGCGTGATTTCCTGCTTGAATCCTGTCAGACCTGGGAAAGGCTGTTTTAATGAACTCAGTAACTGCACTATACGAGTTTTGGGCCACAATGAGCCTCATGCACAAGGTGCAGCATTGTCCCTCTGGGAGATCACACCAGTGCCCACCAGCACTGCACAGCGGGCTGCCAGTGGGAGCAGGGCAGAGTGGGCACAGTGAGGCTCTGTGCTCACCCTGCTCCATCCTGTGACTGTAAAAATAAACAAACACATCAGGGGAGTGGGGGGAAACCCTCCAAAAACATTGCTCACTTGTTTTGCTTGCCTATCACAAATCTAAACACAATATTTTCTCATTCTTGGGCTTGTATCAATTTCTGACAGTACAATTGGAGGCCAACCCCTGGAGTGTATTGTCTTGAGGAGCTTACCAAGGAAATCGAGAGTTTGGTCAGCAATTGTAAATATCCTCCTGTAATTGAGTTTGTTTGTTCTGCAGCGTGCTCCGGCGTCATGGGCTGTGGGACACCCTGGCACCAGGTTACTGGTGGGAAAGATTCGCTGCTCAGATAAGGATGGGAATAAACTCCACCCACAGAAATGCCACAGAAAAACCCCGGATTTATCCATTAATTGCTTTAAGGGGTGGTGAGTGCAAGTACAACAATGGGGTATTGACAATACTATGCCTTGTTGGCAGGAAAAGGGCTTTCCCCTTGCTCAGAGGTTTTAATGCTCTTGTGCTTGGAATTATTAAATGTTTGCAAATCCTGCACTGGCTTGGGGATACAAAATGAAAGACAAATACACAGCAAAGAAACTGCACATTGGAATGGCTGTTCCCTGCTTGGGACGAGGTGAAATGTTCCTCTTGCTGTGAAATATGCCCAATGCTCCAGGCTGGGAGTCCACTTGTGATGGAGTTTGTCAGAAAGGATTTTTAGGGCTTTTTAGGGTTCATTTTGTGACCTGTTCTTTATTTGTAATTCACAGTGTAGGTGGTGTCCCAGGTCCTCAGCAAGCATAAAGAAATCTGTTTAGGAGAGAAGAACTGTTTATAAAACCCAACCATTTTCTAAAAGACTGCATGTGAAGATTAGCAGCAAGTGGATTTCAGACAGCAACGGCTGTGGGGAGAGCGTGCCTGGCTGCTCTGTGTTGGGATGCCAAGGGAGAAAGGGAGCAAGCAGGGTGTGAATGAGTGCTATAAAAATTACTTGAACTTCTTTTAAGCCCTTTGAGACAGATGGCTCTAGGTCATAGGGCTTTCACTCTACCTGTGCTCACATGCTGATGTGATGTGCTTTTCTGCCTGCAGAGGCTGGTAAACTGAGGCACAGCTCCTTATTGAGCCCTCTTCAAAGATGACAAAGATCTCAAATGCTCAAAATCCTCATCAATGGCCGAGTCTTTGGACATAAGTGATGTTTGGGCAGTTAGGGCTGAAATTCATGCCAAACCCTGCACCCAGCACATCCCCTGCACCAGTCAGTTTGGTGGGCAACCTATTCTCAGGGCTCTGCTTGCCCCACCAGCATCCAGCAGCCCCTCCTGCTTGTGCTGGCAGCCTGGGACTGCTTTGTCTGTGGGAGATAATGAGCTGTTTCTGTGCTGTTTGTCTTCATGTGCTTGTGAAAGATGTGAGTGCTGCTGGGAAGGGCACGCTGGAGGCCACTGCCAGCCAGAAAGGATCCACCTGGCCCTGTGTGCAGCCAGCCCACAGTAGCACACTCCTCCATTAAGGCTGTTCTTCCCAAAGCTCAATATAAACAGTCTCCACTGTGAGGAATACATTAATAAATCAAACCCAGCTTTAGTGGTCTCACTAGGGAGGAGCTAGATATGATATATACACAAGAAATATGCCTGGTACTCTTGAGATCCATCTGTCTGTGCTGCTAGTGCCCTGCCATGGTCTCAGCCTCATCTGTTTGCTCCAGGCTGCCCAAGGCTCATATCTGTTCCCTATTACACAGCACAAATCTAGAAAGGACAGCAGATCCTGCTCTCCAGGTTATGCTATGGAAGTCAGTGGAGTTGCTTTGAATTTGCATTGACACAATTGAGAGCAGAATGGGGCCCAGCAGCTCAGCTGACAGCAGATGAGTCAGAGCAACCAGAGAGAGTGTGACCAACTGGTTCTTTAGTGGTTTTTGACCAACATGGACCACTGGAAATGTTGCCTCTCCACCTGGTGCATGAGGTGATTGGATCAGTCCAGTAGTTTCTTTAAAGCCCTCATGAAGTCTTCAGTGTGGTGCTATGTACATCTGCAAAGGGTTTGATCCCAAAGCACTGATGTGTACCTGTGCAAGCAGAATTGTGCAAGGCCTCAGCAGCCATTGCTGTGGGTAAGACTGGCTGGTGGGCATGTTGTGCCAGTGAGCACTGGGAGCAGAACGACCTGTCTCAGCTCATTGTGCAACCACCTGAGCTTTCACAGCCTGTAGCATCCGAAGGGTTGGGCAGAGGTGCAGGACTGGAGCCCACTCCACTCCCTTTCACAATGGGAATTGCTCACAAATAGCAGGAGATAAATGATGCTGCAGATCTGATATCATGGTGCTGACTGCCCTGGAGATAGAAGGGGAGGTTTGTGGGGAGGAGAGGTTGGGCACTTTGTATATCTTTTAGAATGTCTCTAGTTGAAAGGCAGAGCTCTATTGTTTGTATGTTGTGCAGAGGCTGTTCCCTGGAGGATATCCTGTCTGAAACAACCCTGTGCCAGTCTGCTCATGGCTGTGGAGGGACTGGATGGTCAGTGTGAAAAGAATGAAATCATGCCTTGTAAAAACAGTGGTTTATCTGCAAGGGTGAAGTGGATGGGGAAAGCCTCAGATATTGCTCCTCTTGTTGGATTTCTAGCAGTGCCTGCAGTCCCACTCCTCAGAGCATCCCCACAGGCTGCAGGGCACACAGTGCCCATGCAGATGTGCAAGGGTGTTCCAATATCTGTGTTTATTTGCACTATGGGGAACTCTCAGCAGCATGAGTGAGCCCTGGCTGGGGGTGTCCATGGACTGTGGTGCCATTTCAGAAATGCTCTGGGAAAAGCCCTTTATTGCAGTGAAATTGCCCTGCTCAAGGACTTCTGTAATAACTCATCTCTGACTTATTTAGCCTGTCCTGCTGGATATGAAAAAGAAAATATATCAGTTAAAATAAATGACACCAAGTTATTTTGTACATGGAATTCACCAGGAACACAACAGTTTTGCTCCTTCTGACTTCTTCCAGCAGTGGTTTAAGGGATGTGCTCTGCTGTGAGCCAGTGCAGTCCTTGGAGGGACAGGTCCACAAGAGCTACCTTCAGAGAGGGCAGCTGATGAGCAGTTTGGGCTGCTTGTCAATCCTGTAACTCACCCCTTTGATGCTGGTGGTGCCCGTTGCACCAGCAGAGCCCTGTGGGGTGTTCTCAGTCTGGAGGGATGGCTGAGAGATTGGGAGGGGATGGGAACAGCTGGTCTGTTCCCATCAGCTCTCTGTAAACACAAGCAAATGGTTCTCATACATTTTTTTCTAGTGAAAAGTACAAATCTGGTGACATCAGGATGTTTTCTGAGTCTATGTTGTGTTTTGTGAAGCTTTTGTTTAGATTTTTAGGTCTTTCTCTAAAAATAACTTCAATGTCCTCTTCTAACATCCTCAAACTAAGGTGCTGCCCCATCTTGGAACCAGGTGGTGGAAACGGCTTCAGCATCTACTCTGGGTGGGACAGAGCTGACTGTGGTCTCACTGCTGTTGGTCTCTGGTGATGCCTCTGAGAGGGGTGAAGTGAAGGATGAGCCCTTCCATTTGCAGGCCCCATTTTGCAAATAAGGCCACTGGGCCATGGCAGCACCCATCACTCCAGCAGCTGTGGAGCCACAACCTGCAGCAATTTAGTTTGGCCCCAAGGATGGCAATTTATCTGTCTTTTCCCTCACTTTCCCAAGCAAGCTAGTCATCATTAAACTCATCTGACCTTAGCTTGCTCTGTTAGCTGGATGCTGGCTCCTGAAAAATGCCAGGGCAATTGGAGAGGATTTGTTGTATTAACAGTTATAAATCACAGCTCAAGCTGGACTGCCTCCCCAGAACTTTCCTCATGGCTCTTTCACTCTCCCATCCATACAAACAGATGGTTGCCATCTTCTCCTGCCTCTGCAGCAACCAATCACGAAGTACATGGGGTATGTGTTCAGGGGAGTGTGTGTGTGTGTGTGTGTGTATGGAAAAGTCAGGCTGGCTCAGCTTTCAGATTTTACAAGAATTGGCAAGAATTTGGATTGCACTTTCTACAGCAAGGGAAAAAATCCCTTACTTGCTGCTGTTTGGCAAACGTGGGAGGGGAAGGGGCCTGAGTGCCAGCACTGCAATCCTCCCCTTGGGCTGCACCAGCCAGGAGATTGCTTCCACAGAAGGTTTCAAAGAAATGACTTGTTTCAGCACTTCATTTGGCTATGGGTTTCTCTGGAATTGGCTCGAGTCTGGCTTGTAATGAGCTGAGAAGACTTGAAGTCTTCTGCACCCAGGCCTGATCTTCACCAGAAATTCAGCTCTTTTGTGTTATATATTTCCATGAGGAAACTAGAGACATAAGCAAGGAGTGATTTTAAATTCCCCTCTGGGGAGTTTGTCCATGATGGTGCAGAGCTGCAGATGCCACAGGACACCATATTGGGATTGAGGATGGGGCCACTGCTGTGTGCTGTGATCTGAGGTGCAATGGGATATCTGGGGCTCATCTCCTTCCACCTGGCATGGACACATACCACAGGTCCTTCATCTTGGAGGGTGGATTTTGATGAGGTTGCTGCAAGTGCTGATTCATTTGGCAGCTGGACCCAGCCCGTGAGTCACCGTGAATCACATCCGTCGTGTCTTGGGGCGCATCGCTGCTCTTGAAGTCTTTGATATGAGCTATATGTATGATTCCTTGGAAACAGCTTCCCTTGGTTAAATAAAAGGAAAAGCATCACTGGAGCTCAGAGCCTCAATTAGTAGGAAAAGCAAACTTCAAACATAATCATTTAAAACCATTTCTGGCAGGTCTGCTTTGTGTAGCCACGAGTTTCCAAATGGCACTGGGTGTTGCAAATGACACAATGAAGCTGAACACAAAAATTGCCTCAGTACAGCTTGGAGATGACCAGAGACATGCAGCCAAGCCCAGTTTTTCCTCATGCAGCAGTTTTGCAGGGCAGGGTTGCCACAGGCTGTGGAAGTGTGATCAGGAGGGTAACTTGGTACCTGTGGTCTGCACAGAGGCCATCAAAAGCATCCATCAAAATCCCAGTGCTTGCAAGCAAGTAAATATGCTAATTGACTAATTCAGCAAAACACTTAAACACATACTTGAAGCTAGACAGCTTTTTAAGTGCCTTAATGAGTGTGAGCCAAGACAACTAGGGAACACAGCAGACCATTCTTCACTGGCTAAAATCAACAGGGACTTTGGCACAGCCAATATAACAGCCATCTTCAGATACTGTTTCTTCCTTCCCCTCCCATGTGAGCCAAGGAGCTCAGTTCAGAAACCCTAGATTTGTTGCAACTGTCACCTCCACACTGGAGCTGGCAGCCCCCTCCTGCCAGCCTGGCCCCACAATGGCCCTGTCACTTCTCATCACCCTCAAAAACATACTTTAACCCTAAGAGAAACCCTAAGAGAAACCCTACTTTTACCCATGCTGTCGACTCACTCTTTTTTCCCCACTGTCTTACTGATTGCTAGAAGCTGCTGGTTTTTTGGCAGGATTTTCAGCTGAGCAGCCCTTGAGGTGCCACAGGCAGCACTGACACTGGGGCTGAACCAGGGTCTGCACATCTCACTGGGCAGCCCAGTGAGACCTTGGTGCTGTATGGTTCATCCAATACTGCAGCCTGGGAAGAAAGGTCGGATTATTTTTTTGTGGCTCCCACTCTTCTTTGAGTTTTGATGACCCTGGTTCCTTTTTTCCTCCACATTTTGCTTAGTTTTTTCCTTTGGTTCAGCTCCAGCTGCAGTGTGAGAACTGGGTAAAGCCTTTAGCAAAAGCCTGTGCCCCAGATGAGCCCTGGGGCCAAGTGTTTCTCCTGAGTGTGCACATACACGTGAATACAAGAAAGGGAGAGTTACACATCTCAGCTCAACAAGGAAAGGAGATATATCTTTTTTACTTTTGGATATTTTATTACCAGTGATTAATTTCATTAATGAGTGCCTACACTTCTTCCTCTCAGGCAGAATGTTCTTGCCTCGGTGATTTTAGTTTTGGTTGATGGTTTATTTGGCACAACAGCTGCTAGGAGGCAGCAGAGGCTGTAAAGGCAGCCATAAATCCATAAATCCAGGCTGTCAGCCCTCTGTGCCCAGTTGTGACAAGATGGAAAAAAAATCATTATGCTGTCTGCTTCGTTGGCTCCACTTTCCTTCACTTGAGGCAATTTCCCTTGGCAGTTCTGTTGAGCCATGCAGGGAGACGGTTGCTGCAAGAGGAGCTGTGCATTAACCGGGATCTTCATATCTCTGATCTTGGCACTTTTGGTATTAATAGTTATTGCTCTAAGTGCCTTTTTAATTGGGGTAAGAAAAGCACATAAACTAGGACAAGCTGACTGGTCTCCAAACAACACACACCAGGTGATACTCAAATGATTTTCTCCAACCCATTGTGTCAATCCACAGCTGCTATTTTAAAGAGCATCTCAAGGACAGAACCTTTCCCTCAATAAGTGATTTTGTTCAGAAAGGGAAGTCAGAATTCCTTCTTCCTTGGGGTACAAAGTTTTAAGAAGTTGCTCTAAAGGAATTTCATGCCTCATGTTAACTTTGGTGCGTGACCTGGCAAACCCAGACTGAGCCTTTCACCACTCCTGTTGCAACAAATGAGCAAACAAAAAACTCCACAATATAAAGAAAAGTGTTTGGTGAGCAAGAGAAATGAAACAATTTATTGCTAGTAAGTAAAGGAAAATAAAACCAAATGGGCTTAAGGGATACCAGAAAAACAACCCTTTGCATTCTTCTTACCAGGGAGGCAGACACTTCATAGGGGGCTGAGGCATGTGATTCCTCCCAGAGCTGGTGTGAGTTCTGTGCCTGTCTCCTGGCTGGCTGTAAAAATCACTTCCAACATATCTGTCTATGAGGATGTGTAAACTATGGCAGGGAAGATGTCCCAGTCAAGTTTTCAGCTCTGATCCAAATGAAGATGTTATTATTTCCTGCTCTGCTTGAATCCTTCTCCTTGCCACTGGTAAAATACTTTGAAGTGTTGATGCCTGGGTTGTATTTCTGAGTCTGAGAGCAGAGAAGAGCTCCTCTTCCCACCTTGGGGCCAAGAGAAGACCTACCTGCTGTTTTTATCAGATTCAAATTACACTCACATCTTGATGGTTGGATTTAGGAGTTTCCTGCTAATAGAAGTGTGCTGGTGTTAATGGGCTGGTGATCAGGGGACGGGACACTGCCTGACCTGCAGCAAGCCCCGAGTGCCTTGGCTGCCAGCCTGCAGACAGAGCCTCTGCTTCCTGCACTGTGGTTTGAGTTACTTTACAATTCCCACTTCTTGCAACTTCTGGGAAGAATCCCCAGGTCAGTGGTGCCGTGGGGCAGTTGTTGCTGCCGTGGCATCCCTCTGGGCTGCTGCATCTCCTCTTGCATGTGGAAACCAGCCCATGCCTAGAGTTTGGGATTCTCATCGATGCACATAGCCTATAGCCAGGCCATATTCTGCCCTGCAGCACATGGGCAGCGGAGGGCTTGTCCTTTGTGAGCATTTCTTCATTCTGTGTCAACACCAGGCAGGAGGGACGTTTCCTTTGCAATCACATGGGGCTGAGAGCAGCTGTGACTTTCAAGAATATAACACTTCAGACTTACCTAACCATGGATACTGTTTTGGGTTGCAGGAAGGTGTGCCTTTGAGTCAGGACAGCTTTGCTAGTCTGGCTCCATACATGGCTGCATTTATCCCAAGGTCAAGAGAACCTCAGCCCCACTTTGTTTCAATCCACCAAACTGTTTGCAGGATCAATGTCGAAGTGGAACATGAGCAGGTCTGAGGTTGCTGCACCAACAGTCAGTGTCATCTGCCTGGGGACAAATGCAGAGTGTATGGCTGCAGAATACAGAGTTTTTATATGTGTGCACACAATTACTCAAAACAAATTCATCAGTTTTTACATTTTAACATTTCCAAATGTTTTTACTGTCTAATCTTTTGCAAAGTGCTGGTGCTACAAGTTTGGCCTTTCCTGGGTTAAAAGGAATGAGTGCCTTGACAAGCTTTCAGATGCTCTGTCTCTCAGTTTGTGGTTGTTGAGTTCAGCATTTTTGGTGTGTGTGTTTTTTAAGGATTGATTCATTTATTTTTGCTCAAGGCTAGCTTGGTTTCAGCAAAGATCAGGCCAAGGAGGATATGGGTTTAGTTGTGCAAAACCTCATCAGTGACTTCCAATTTGGTAATCCAAACCCAGAACTAAAGTGTGGCTTGGGTCCAGCTTCCAATTTACCTCAAATGAAGTGATTGAAAACCAAAGCTGAGGTTTGGGAACATGATTCTCCTTTTAACCCTCTCTTCTTCCATCATGTATCTTCCTTTTGAAGACAGAATGAGAAGGAGACTTTCTAAATGTGCATCAAACACAAGGGAGCTTTTGATGGCTTCTTGGATGCCATGCTTTTTTCCTGATTGTGATTGATTTCCAGCTTGCTGCACTTTCTGCAAAGCTCAGTGACACACAGCTTTGCAGGTGTAACTTCTGGGGTGGAAGCGTCAGCGTGGAGCAGATGTGCATTCAGAGCTGTGTGAGGCTGGTGGGAATGCAGTGCTGATGCTGATTTGCTCACATCCAAGGAAGAGCATGGACTGTCACAGGGGACAGGAGTGAGCCCTCACAGCCCCAGCCATGCAGCCTCTTCCGAATCCAGCCCTGCCCTTCGTAAACCCAGGATGTACCTGGGCAAAGGGACATTGTCCTGTTTTATAGCTGGGAAACAAGGCTGAGAGGCAGAAACAGCTGGCTCAAGGAGACACGGCAGAGACAAATGCTGAATTTGGGTATTTTAGCTTCTTTTCTGCTTCCTCTGACACAAGCTCAGCTTTCCTTGTGGTCTATTCAGTATCAGGGGGATCCTTTGTGCTCTTGCATAGGTAGGCATCACACAATATAACTCCTCTGGCCCTTTTCTCCCCTGTCTATCCTGGGTAGGCTCCTGTGTAAGCAGAGCAGAGCCCTCTGCACAGTCCGTGGCCCACGGCAGGAGCAGCTCAAACAAAAGAGTTCGTGTCAGAGGATTTTCTTTCCACTTCAGCATTTCAGATTTCCAAGAGCCTCCCAAACACAGTGCTGCAGTGTCTGTGAGTGAGCATGAATTGAACATCTGGTAAAGGTTAGGGTCAAACATATAAATGGGGGAAGCGCAGCACATTTCATTAAAATGCTCCATCTGTGACGTCAATTGAACTGATCGAGCCCTTCTGCGTGGCAGTTAGGGAACCATTAACTTCACCCAGTCAAGAGTGTTTATATGGAAAATATGAGGCCAGGAAGTTTCTCCTGATTGTGATATTAAGGCTATCAAAGGAGTTTGCTCTCCCCTCTTTCTTTTTTAATCTCCACGTGTTGCTTTTCCACCCTGTTACCGTAGCACCAGCCTCTCCCCTGGCCTCTGTGGGATGCCACTTGCCATCTCCTTGCCAGCCAAGCTGCTGCTGCTGCCTTCTGCTCCTCACAGGCTTGGATGCCACAGGAGCCTGTGGAGCTGCTCTCCATCATCCCATTTTGCAGGGAGTTGTGCGAGGCAGCTTCCTACCACACATGCAGGGATTGGCCACAGTCCAAAGTACACTGGGAAGAATTAAGATTAGGTTTAGGAGTATAATAAAAAAATAGCTTCCATGGGAACAAAAATTCTGCCCTTGCAGTTGTTTAAAAATCAAGACAGTATGTCTACAATGTCCTAAAATATCAGGGGATTGATGTATGACACCCCTGTGTGTCCACAGAACACTCAGTATTGTTGGTTTTCTGCACAAAACATAGAAGGCTTCACATTTTAATCCAGTAATTCAGATTCCTTCAAAGCGTGTTCAATTCCTGCCAGGCAAGTAGGGGTCTTGCTTTCTGTGCTCCAGGAGAATAATAATGATAAAAAAGCTGCCATTGAATGACTTGATTACAGTGTCTGGTTCTTGGATATCTGACCAGCACTAAAAGTGGAAGCATTTATTCGGTGCCCAGGGAAGTCTCCCACCTGACCAACTCCCCACTGCTGCACTGCAGCCCAGGCATGACGTGGAGATGGCTGCCACCAGGACACGAGGCTGCACTTGTGGCTGCCCACAGCTGAGCTTCTTAAATCAATGTGATAGCAGCACGGTGTATGGTATCTCCTGAAGGACAGATGGGACTTCATGCAGGTAGACCCCTAGACATGTGCTACAGGTCTTCCTCCCTTGGACCATATCCTGCAGGTCCTCTCCCAGGATGAGTGCTCTGAGTGTTCTCAGGACAACAGGGCTGGGAAGTACTGGGGCAGACATCAGTCTTCTGACTACCTTTGGGCAACTGGGTACCATCTGGCTGTCAGTTGTTGAGTGGCTGCAATTCTCTCACAGCTACAGGTTCTACACCTTGTTCCCAAAGAGTAAAATCAGAGCAATTACTTTTGGATTTTCCCAAAATGTCTGTGAGAGTCTGCAGCTGTCTGGGGTGGGATCACCCTTTCAGGACAGTGCAAGATAGGCCCATCTCTGTTTTCCCACAAAGCAGGGGCTTTGTGTTCCAAGAAAAACAAATTTATGAGAGCAGTATCTTCTTCACTTTTGGTCCCCAGGGTATTTAATGAAAAAAGTTGAGGATAGGGGATGAGAACTGAGGCTGTGATGGGGAGCAGACAAACTTCTCCCTTCTCCCTCTGTTATTCAGGTGTCTTTAGAGCTCCTGGTGCTTTCCAGCCAGGCTTGAATGTCATCCTTGTAGTGACTAAGCATTATGATCATATCTGAAGTTTGTGGCTGTGGTAGGAACAGAACTTCTATATTCAATCCGTTTGAGTATCGATCTCCTTTTAGCCAGTCCCATATGTCCACCTTGATTTTCCTGATGTTTCAGGAAGAGGGGCTGATCCTTTGGGTGTATATTTCTGTTGCTGAAGTCTTTTCCTCTAATTCTCTTCTGTTAAATCTCACCCCCACACACACACCTTGGCAGTGTTAGTCATGTGCAGTGCAGCCTTGGATGTTTTGAAGGGCCTCCAAAGCAAACGCTACCTCCTTGGAGAAGGAGGCTCCCTGCAGCTGCACTTTTTTCTTTTTCCTTCTTTTTAACTAGAAAGGGCTTTTGTTTAACTTCTGAGCAAGCCCTTTGCTTTCAGCGACCTGATCTCAGGCACACAAACCAGCTGGGAAAACAAGAGAGCTGTAAAAGCAGCAGTCGAGCAAAGACATGGCCGAAACCATGAGAAAAATGGGTTTCTTGCCAGGCAACTGGGTGGTCCACATGAAGCCCAAGTGTTGCACTGAGTCTTGTAAAACTTAACACACCTCTGAGCACAAATACCTTCTCTGGGGAAGCAGGCATCTCATTTACCTGCTTTTACATCCCAAGATTTTTCCGAAAGCCATAGGCTGCTGCTTTAAAGCTGCCCTTTGTGAAGCTGAAGGACAGGTACCAGGGATGGATGCTGATGGCCACCTGAGCCATGAGGATTTGTAACTTCATAGGAAGTTTTAGCTTTGGATCTGAAAGCACTTTTTTGTGAATCCAGCTTGAAAAGATGGAATTGTTCACCCAATCTCCAATGGCAGCAACTGCAGATGTTGCTGTAGAAGACCTGAGGATGTAATACATCCAGGCGTCATTGATGACAGGCTCTTCTGATAGCCTTCAGCACCAGTCAGGTCTCCCAGAGAGTGGCTGCATGGTGCTGAGTTGCCAGTTTGGATTAAACCATGACAGACACAAATGGTGGATTTAATGCTTGTATTAAAAGGTTAGGATATCAACATTTCCTCTTTGTCTACCTTTGCTACATGAAGATTAGGTGTGCTGCTCATCAAAAGAAGTTGCTGAGCAATTAGGTGAAAAAGTTGAAACTATTTTCAGAATATATAGATTTCTGTCAGTTCTGTTTCTGATCTGTCTCCACTGAGTGACCCACCACACAGTTAACTGCCACCAGGTAATTAACTACTCTTGAAAGCACAAAGAAAAGTAATTTCATTTACATATGCATTGGTTGGGCCATCTGCTTGAACATCTGGCAAACCAGAACCTCAGCAGCCACTTGGAGACAGTGATGGAAATGCAATAGTGCTTCCATACAAGATTTTCTACAGCAGTAAATTAAATGCCAGTGAAAGCAGGCATGAGCATCTGGCTGCAACCAGAGCAGTCAAGGGGCCTTAGAGACAGGCATCTACACATATGCAGGGCTCTGTCTGTACCTCATTTGTATCCTACCAGTGTATGACAGTGTTAATATCAGTTTTCTCTCTGGGGAAAAGCAATCTGAAGTATCAGTGTAGAGCTCAACCAGAGCTATGGCTATTGAACTGTCATGGAAAGCTCTAAGCAGTGCCTGATTTCAAATCAGAGCTGTACTCTAGCAGTTCACATAAATGGGTCTGTAGGGCATCACAGGGGCTTTGGCCAACTGAGTCCAGCTCTGCAGCTCTGGGGAAAGCTCAGGGCAAACAAGTCCTCATTTCATGCCACACTTGTGAACATTTTCACAGTCACCTTCCCACCACTCTGACTCCCACTTCAGTTCAGGGCTTTTTGGTCAGTTGAAGGATATGTTTGACTTGAGTTCAGCTGAGTTTTTGCTCAGAGAGGTTGAAGTACCTTGACAGGAACACAGCAAAATCAGAATGCCATTCATTAGCAGTAACAAGATGTCTGATGAATGACATCAGAACTTGACTCCAGCTAAGCCTATGTTGATACACAAAGAAAAGACAGATAGGAACCACAGAGGAAGCCAAAAAGGAACAATGTAGCTATGATAAGATAGTGACTGAGAGAGAACAATGCAAAAATGATTGGGAGAAAATCCACGGGAGAAAAGTGTGACTGGTGCCAAGAAAGAAACCCAAGGAACATGGCAGGGCTGACTGCAGTATAACTGATGGGTCTAGACAAGAGGGAAAGTCCAAGTGTCAGGAGCAAGGCTGGAAGGTGGAGATCAGAAGCCCAAGCCTCCCAACAGCATGGGGATGTGGTTTCCTCCTTGTGAGGGATGAAAAACTCCCAGGAAAAGCCTCTTGCTGCAGACTGGAGCCATGCTTTTGTCTGAGGGAATACAAAATTAAAAGGTGGGTGTGGAAGAAGCAGAGAGAGTATGAAAAAAAGCCTGGTGGTAAGCAGAGTGGAAGTGGGTGAGGCAGGGGAACAGGATTTAGTTCAGACTGACACATCAGTTATTTATTGCTGTTTGTATCCAGATATCTTCCATCTCAAGAGGAAGGCAAAGGCTTTGTCCTCAAGGGGTGCTTATCTGCACCCAAGGGCGGCTGGCAGCAGTGTGGGTCCCTCAGGAGGGACCAGTCCCTGCCATGAAGGGGACACCAGGCTGACCTTCTGAGGTGTGGTGACGGCAATGAGTGCCACAGGGGATGGTGAGGGGCTGCTGTCACACTTCACCTTTCACCTGTAGGCAAATGAACTAACTTAAAGAAACCTGGGTTTCAGTGAGGGAAGGGAAAGAGAGGTGATAATGCTGGTTAGGTTTGAGTGCATTGGGAACCCTACACTTCAAGGAGTTCAGCTCTGATCAGCAAAACATCTGCTGAGCTGTAGGCATTGAATGAGTCCTGCAGCCTTGACTGAGCACCAAGCACAATCCTTTTCTGTTCTTCTGAATTAAACTGATGCTTTAAAAACTTGGTGAACTTGAAACCAGGGACAGCAAAACCAGGCTTGCTCTACTTGTTTGTATTTGTTCCCAGAGGCTTGTTGGCAAAATTGTACTCTGTGTACTTTTACAAAAGAAATCTAGGACATCATTATTTGAATAGAGAGTTATATGTGATAAAAATCTGTTTATACCACAGCATCTCCAGCCAAATGATTGACGTATACATTTCTGCCCTTCCATTGATGTAACTTTTCAATTTCCTGTTGATGTCTAAGCTTGATTTATTTTTCCATTTATTTGGGTTTTACACAGAGCACTAAAGAGCTTGGCACTTGGGTCTCTTTTTTTTTCATCAGTTCAGCCCTCTTAGTACTTGATCATTTCATTGTTTCTGCAAACAATGAAAAAGAGAGATGGAAAGACCGGCTGGGAACAGCTGGTTTGTTCACCAGGTGTCTGACTGGTGTTCAAGGATCCTCCTTTGAGGGAGGCTTGTATTCTCTGAAAAAAAGCAAAATTCAGGGTTCACTTTATTTGCTGCCTTCACACATGACACAGATTCACAGGGGTCCTAGCAAGGAGCCTGAAAAGTCCAAACAAACAAACAAAACCTGCTTTGGGAAACCTCAGGGGTTTTTCCCTCCACTTACACCTCAGCTGGATCTAGCAGAGAGCTCTGCAAGACCTTCTTAGGCAAACCTTGCCAAGTTGTGTTTAGAGAACCTTACCTTTTCTCATCATCCAGCTCCTTTGTCTTCTTCACCCAACATCATATTCAACAAAGCACTGATTGAGAGTCAGGGCTGGAGACCACTGGTTTTGCAGAGCTGCCTCAGCAGCCGCTGCTCATGATCGTGGTGACTCTTGTGTTTTATCCTGCCTCTCCCTGTTCCCAGCTCACAGAAGTCCTCTGGGCCTTTGAAAAGAAGCTATGTGTTGCCAGTTGTCCCAAGGCAGGAGAATCTTGAAAGAAAACCAAGAAAAAGCAGATTGAACTCACAGCAAAATTAATTTATTGCCTGCAGACTTGTAACATGATCACACCAGCACTCAAATGTACCCCAGGAACAGTGATGCTCACAGCCTGCCCCACGGAGGTTTATTCAAGGCAAGCAGAAAGAGAAGCAAATACACATATGTCACTGAGGAAAAATGTACAGATTTGGTACAAATAGAAACTGGGAACTGTTCTGCTGCTCTGTCTGCAATGGCAAAAGTTGGAGCCTTCAGTTCCTTGACCTTCTCTCAGGCTGGGTTCTGGGCTTTCTCCTGTGTGTAGCACCTGACTTTTCTAGGGGTCACCTAAGGCTTCCAGTGCCTATCTTCCTCTTCCAGGGTGCAGTTGTGCCAGGGAAGGGATCATCATCCCCAGAACACCCCAGCTTGTGGAGCACCAAGAGCCTTCCACTACCATACTTCAGCCTGCTCCAGTCAGAGTGAGCCAGACCAGCAGAATCCTCATTTACTGGGTGTGAGGAAGGAAGGAATACAGCCCTTAATCCTCACAAGCAATAAAATCAGGAGCTGTAGTGCTCTAAAACAAGGAGCTATAGCTCTCACTTTGTGATTTCTCATCTGAAGTGCTTTACTACCTACAATAATAATTGCATTTCTGGCAGCCACAATGTAGTTAACAGCCCAACATGCCTGAGCTGAGTGCTGCGTGTGCCTAAATCAGTCCCAATTCTGCAAAGCCCATGAGCATGTACTTCAATAAAACAAGGGAAGTGTATCCTTAAAGACTTGCTACAGTCAGTTTGCAGCACCAAGTCAGAACAGTAGGAAGCATGGGGTAGTTTATATGGTGTAATTTTGAGTTTTATAATAGACTCAGATCAGGAGAACCATTGATTTGATGCAACTGTGCCTGTATCACTCTGGTTTTATCTTGATTAGCTCTTGAAGAAGATATGTTACAGGACAGAAGACAAACTATGTGAGCAGCTCAGCTCCAGCAGAATCAAAACCCAATTAGAGTCTGCTTTACCCATGTGTGACCCATTCCATGAGACTTGCATTCAATATCAGATATTCCCATTCTTTTCTCCTGTTTTTATGTCATTTCACCATTAATAATCAGAAGGTATTCACATTTGCAAATCCTTCTCAAGCACCCAAGGACAAGTGGCCTGGCTAAATATTTCACAGCACATCAATGTAGATTTACCACAGTTTGAGGTGGTTTTGTACTCTTGCACATCTCATGGGTGCAGCATTACAGACAGGGTATCTCTTGGCTAGTTGTATGTCAAAATCCTCACATGCTGCCTTAGCTCTCATTGGAAAGTTACCTAGAGATGAAAAATAAGCCTGTTGCCTTTCTTCAGGTATCAATCATCTATAGGCTCTCACCTTAAAGAGCAGCACTGACACCCACACTCTGTTGAGCCCCCTTATGTTGATAAAGTTACAGAGATTTATCTCACATGAAGATTCAGATCACTGTTCTGAAACCAAGTCATGGGTTTTACCTTCCACATCAAATCTATCTTTGTGGTTAACAAAAGAGTAAATTACATTTGAAATTCTTTTACTTGAATGTTCACCATCATTTGAGTTACATCCTACTGGAGATCATGAAAAGGAGTCCTGTCCTGCCTGTCACATCTCATGAACCCCCTGGCTAAGCTCAAGCTCTCTAACCCCTCAGTCCCTTTGTCCTGTGTATCATTCTGAATTTATGCACACTTCTCTATAAGAAAATTAATCTTTTGCTTGCAAGAGACATATCCAAAGCAAACACCACAGTGTGGAATCAGCTCCTTTGGGTTTTACTTCTTGCAGCACCAAATTGTCAGCTCTGATGCCAGCATAGCTCTCCAGCAGGGAGTTCAGGGAGAAGTGTCCCATTTTTGTTTGATATATCTCAGCTGGGCCACAGATTTGAGTGATATACCTCACCTGGAGCCCTGAGACAAAGAAAAAGCAACAAGAAAAATAACTGATCAGCATCTGCCACCTCATGGCAACTGGATTTATTTTACTGAGGACCAGCTCTTTTCCAGCTGAGACTTTTCTAGTAGGTCAATTTGCAGATAAAGGTAATTGGATTTAAGTCAGTATGTGGCTCTGCTGGGTACAAGAGGTTGTAGGTGAGGAGTGTTTTTTCTGACTGTGGTAGCAATAGTGTCTGAGTTTTTGGGGACTGGAGCTGTACAAGCAACATTCATGGCCAATGTTTAATATGGTAAGACTTCAGTCTTTGTTTTGAGCTTGTGATTTTTTTTTCCAGCAAGATTCAGCATGTGCTTAACCTCAAGCACTAGCTGTGTCCTTTACCTCTGTAGGACTATTCATAGTCTCAAAGTCAAGCTTTCACTGGCTGTGTTTTATTTGTGGGTTTAGGATCCCAGGAGGGAAGTGCACTACAACTGACTAAGTAAGCTGTACCATAATAGATATTTTGTCTCTTTTTTAATCTTTCCTCTTGAATTTCTATTTTTTTTCTCAAAAGCAGCGTTTTTACAGCTGTTTTTTAATGCTGTAGAGATCAAATAGATAACAAATGAGCTTTTAGAGCAGGAAATAGTCTAACAACTGCACTCAAATACTTCTTGAGAAGAAGGGTATTATAAACCCTGCACGGTAACAGCACAAACTCCGCTTCAGGTACTGACAAAGGAGTGATGCCACTGACAAAAAGGGATTTAAAAAACAGTAGAGGGGTGGCTCTTGGAAAGCAGCTTTGTGTCTTGTGCTGAGGAGTTTAATGGACACGGGGGTCCCGGGCGATGTTGCGACCTCCCGCTGCCGCCCGCCGGAGCTCAGCACCTCCCGCTGCTCTCCCGATGCTTCCATAAGGAAAGCAACAGCACCTACGTGTGGCCACCCTGAATTAGGCAAGGGCAGAGCAGTGAGGATCATGTTAAACCTGAGCTGAGCATCAAGTCATGCTATTGTACAACTGGCTGTGCGAGGGCTGCTGTGAATTCGGGTGTAAGGTGCTGCCGTGTTCTGTCGAGTGAGGGTGGGATCCTGGTTAGCCCTTGCCTCTGGTTATTTTTAGTGTTACTGGTTAATTCCAGCCCCTCTCCCCAAAGTTCTCAGCTATGTTAAATTACATCTTGCAGTATGGAAATTTGCAGGCAATAGAGGAGACCTGGGTGAGAGACTCCTTGTAGCACAGTGGGGAGTAAAGAGTGGCTCTAACTCTGGCAGAGCTTGTGCAGGAGGAAGGCAAGATCCCAAAGGCCACAGGCTAAATACACACTGATGTGTGGCTCCTTTTAAACACCAAACATTGTTTGCCCTAGAGGCATTCCCTTTTGTTGCTGCCCTTGATGTCTGCACAAGATGTGCATAACAAATCTCCTCTCATTGGATTTGCTCTGAGCAGGTGACACTTGGACTGTAGATGTTGGGGTAACTGCAGTTTGGTTCCTGATCTTACTGCCCTTAAAGCTATGTACTTTCCCTCTTAGAATAATGGACTCATTTGGGTTGGAAAAGACCTTTGAGATCATTGAGTTCAACCTCTCCCCTCACCCTGCTCAGGCCAGCACTAACCCATGGCCCTCATCACCTCAGCTCCATGGCTTTACAATAGCTCCAGGGCTGGGGACTCCCCCAGCTCCCTGAGCAGCCTGGCACAGGGGCTGACACCCCTCTCAGGGAAGTTTTTCCCAATCTCCAATCTAAATGTCCCCTGGGGCAACTTGAGGCTGTTTCCTCTTGTCCTATCACTTGTTACTCTTAAATTACAGTTTCTGGTAGGAGAAAGGCAATGGACTTGGGCAGCCACCTGCAGTCTGTAAGCATCCACCTGAGCTGCAGGGACAAGGCAGCACAAGGTGCTATCCAAGAGGCAGCTCTCTCCTGTCTGATACCTTGTCTGAATCAATTCATTATTTGTTTGAAATATGCTGGGATTGCTGTAATCGGTATTCCTCTCTTTCACACTGCACCAGGATTGAAGAGGTTTATCCTCTGGAGGTTATTTTTAGCAGTGACACCACAGTTAAGTCAATCAAGCCTGGCAGTGAGGGCTGAGTGGCAGCTCTGAGGTGCAGACACCTTGAATCAGAGCAGCCACGTTGGGCAGCATGTTCTGCAGCACACAAGGCTCTGCCAGCACGCCTGCTATGTGGGCTTCACCTGGGAGATACCAGGACTGGACACTGCTCTTTGCTTCCCTGTGCCTCAGTCCAGCAGACACGTTTGGAGACTCTGCTGTGTACATCCATCTCCGTGCATTGTGTGATGTGTTCCTCTCTCTGAGCTGCTGGGGCTTGGATCTGCCAGCCAAAATGCCCCTGTGATTAGCCTAAACATGCTATAGTCAAAAAGAGCTGGCACAGCAGGGACCTGTTATTTAACTCCTGCACTAGATGAGAAGATGCTGTAGTTTCTCACAGGCTGATTTATTATCTTCAGCCATTGCTTGCAACCCTGTTGCTACTTGTACTGTAGTTGCTCTCAAAACAAAGCACTTGTAGCTCTCTCCCACTAGAACCTCTTCCCAAGACTTTCTGTTTAAAACCTGGTTTTCCTCTGACAATAGTGAAGTTCTTTGCTGTTTTTAACAACCTCTGAACTTTTGTACTGTGGAATTCACTGTACAATGGCTTCAAGCAAGAATTATAACCAAAAAAAAGTATACTTCTGTTATGCACATTTTCTTCCCTTATCTCTCATCCCAGCTGAACTGGGTGCTTGCAGAAGAAGAGGTAATTTCTGTCCACAAGTGTCCACCTCAATTTATAGACAAAAGAAGGGTAGAACTGATTGTGGCTTTATTGGTGGCAGCTGGTGGCCTTGGGTCTCCAGCCAGGAGCTCTGACTCTCAGGGTGAGCTTTTTGTCAAACATTAAATCATGGAATAAATACATAGCAGACTCCAGCTAATCCATTTTCAGAGGATACATCAGAGGTCTTGTGCAACACGCTGTCACTGCACTGTGGTGCAGCCAATGGCAGAGCTGGTCTGGCCTTTGAAGCAAGTCTAGTAGAGGTAAATTTTGGACACCTGAGGAAAATGTGTTCCCCTGACACTCTCACCTGTCCCTGCTAGAGACAGCCTGCACAAGCACAAAGCAGTGCTTTGCCCTGACCATCAGCCAGGCTCCTGGCACTGCCTGGGAAGCAGTGCTGTGGCTGCAGGATGGGCAGGAGGGAGCAGTATTGGGCAGGGAAGGACTCTGAAACACTGACCCCAGGAGTAGTGCCAGCTCACTGGAGAGACACTCACTATAAAAATCATCCAAGTGTGTGCAGACAAGGTTCATGCAGTGGTGTGATGCTCCTTCTCCTGGGACAGGGGTGCTGGCAGGCAGCATCAGACCCTGCCAATCCTTGAGCACAGTGAATATCTACAGTGTGTCCTGAACGTGAGCTGGCACTTGGGTTTCAGTGTGCTGACCCCAGGTACAGGTTGCTAGGAGCAGAACACAAGAAGTTCCACTGGAACATGAGGACAAACTGTTCAGGTGAGTGAGCCCTGGCCCAGGCTGCCCAGAGAGGATGTGGAATCTCCTTCTCTGGAGATTTCCAAACCCATCTGAACACGTTCCTGCAGAGTCTGATCTAGATTGACCTGCTTTAGCAGGGAGCTGGGCTGGATGATTTCTAGAGGTCCCTTCCAACCCCCACCATTCTGTGATTAATCACAGAATGATGGGGGTTGGGAGGGACATTTAGAGATTATCCAGTCCAATTCTGGCTCACAAACATGCATCATCAGTGCTGTAGGGTTCCCCCTCCCTGCTAAGCATACCTCTCACATTGCCAGCCTGGGGACTACTTCTGAACTTCTCAGCTAAAGAGCTGTGAGGGCAGATAGTGGGGGATTGCAGCTGATGTTAGCCTTAAGGTGAACAGCCTGTGTCTAGGTTGTTGTCAGCAGGATGGCCCCATGACATATTTCTTCCAGCTTAGATGTGCCGGATCGGATTCCTGCTGACACGTAAAGCCCTTTTCCACAGCTCTGGCAGTGCTGAAAGCTGGGACAGCCTAATCTTCCTAAAACCCTCCTGTGCTGTAATACTGACCAAAACCTTGGAGTTGTGTGTGCAAGTGGTGAGCATGCTGACATAGGGGCTGTGGTGCTCATCAGTGTCACCTCCTGCCTGTTGTGTCTGCCTTCAGGGTATCTCATACACTGGTGCATCTGGGGTTTTTTTGGAGGAGAAGTGGTTTCTGTAGCACGGTTTTCTAGGGAAATAAAGTTCTGTGTGGACAATGTGTGGCAGCTATATATGTCCCTACTTACTCAGCAGCTTCAGACATGTAAACCTGGAAGATGCAAAAGTATTTGCAGGTTTTGTGTCTGGGCAGCCTGGCCACTGCTGCCAGGCAGGAGACAGCCACAGTGCAAACTTCCCCTGGCTTTTTTTTTAGCAAGCAGAGGGTTTACCTAGGGAAAAGAAACTAGTAGTGCCCAGGCTACAGAAATGGTTCAGTTGCATTGCACCTTTTCACATATGGCAGGCTCAAAGGGCACAGAGCAGCCTGAGGGAAGCAGAATCCTACAGCTCAGTTTGTGCAAGGACGAGCTGGGCAGGGTGTGATACTGTGATGTGACATGTCCCACTAATCCTCATATGGAACTGGGTAATAAAAGTATTAAATTCACTTGAAAAGCCCTTCTATAGCACCAGTGGAGGGCAGAAAGAACTTAGCTGAAAGGAGAAGTTCATTAAATGTTGAGAAAAGTTACCTTGCAAATGGCTTTCTCCATCACTTCTCTCCGTGTTTATTTACTAGTTGTAGGGATCAGGGGTTTTTTTCAGCTCATGAGCCCAAATCCACCTGTAGAAGGGAAGCTCTGCTAAATGTCCTTAGAGGAGACCCAGTTTGGTACCTGCTTGTCAAGGAAAGAGCTAGTCTCTCAGTAAGGGGGATGTTTTCCTGCCAATATAGCATTCAAATTTAGCTTCTGCCACTGTAGGCAACGTGGCATTAAAAGAAGGAGCTTAAGTTATTAAACTGAGCTGCTTTAATCATCCAGTTCGGGGAAATCCATTGCTACAGGAGACCTGAGGATTAATGTATTTTTACCACAAAGCCAATACATCTATTCTGATCAGTTTGCAGTCGCTCACTCGTGCATATGAAACTTCATTCTCTGGGTTTGTGCTCAATAGCATGGGACCAAATGGAGTTTTATTTGGAGATTGACCCTGTTACCTTGAATCTCATCATTCTAGTGGCTAGTTATGTTATTCTGCTTCTGGTTTTCCTCATCTCCTGCGTGCTCTATGACTGCAGGGGGAAGGATCCCAGCAAGGAATACGCTCCTGAGGTCCCTGCAGACACCCAGCCCCCGATCCGGCTGGTGGTGATGCAGCAGGGCTCCCCTGGCACCCGCTGGGCAAAGGACCTTGTCACTGCCTACGAGAACTCCTCTGACCTGCCAGGGAAAAGGACTACTGTTGTGTAAGGGGACACTGCCTGGCAGCTCAGGTTTCTGCCCATCAGCTTGCCTCGCCTGCCATGTTTACTCTCCGTTTGCAGAAGGATAACGCGCTCACTCGGTAAGTTGAGATGCCGATTGATTTGATCTGGTGCCATTGCTGAGGGGGTCAGTTCCTGTTCAGCTGCATTCTGCGTGGGTACAGCCTTGCACTCCTGCTGCCATCCATGAAGAGACTTGTTTCCATTTATGCTGAGGCTGCCAGCAGCAGTGATGCTGTTGTCCACTCAAGCACTGAAGAAGGGCCTTGGTTGCATCTCGAGTCGTGCTTGGTGCAGGTGTTTTTGCAGGAACACGGTGTGGTTGAAGGTCTCCCACCCAGGAGGGGCAGTGCTGCACTGCCCTGCAGCTCACCACAGCTCACACACAGAGTGCAAACGACCTTGGGAGATTGTTTATCTCCCCAGTGAGAAAAGAAACGCTGAAGATTTTAAAAGGATAGAGAGTGCCTTTCTGATAGAAGCCAGCTGCTGCTCCCATCAGAATTTAATAGTTTCCATGTTGTCTGTCAGCTCCCCAGAGGGCAGTGCCAAGCCTGTCCTGGCACTTATTTTCCACAGGTAGAACATGAGCTCTGCTCTTACAAGGCAGAGTACCCCTTGCCCTGCCCAAATCCCCTGACAGGATACAATATACTTCCTGGAAAAGCTGGGTACAAAGCCTCCTGCCCAAGGGAAAGTGTGAACGATGGTAAATGTACTGGGAAGATGATATGTGTGAGTCATTGCTGCCACCCACCCCACCAAAAGGGAAACTTCTGACCCCTTGCACCAAGTGCTACTTCCCTCCTGGGTTCCATCGTGCATCATCACATATCTGACCCTGCCCCTCACCTCTCAGCCTTCCTTCAGCTGGATCATGTTCCAGCTGGACCATATGAAGACTGCTATTGTATCTCCAGGAAATATAACATTATATTCATCAGCTCTTGTTATCGGAATTTGGGAGCTACAGGCTAAAGGCTTTTGTGGCTAACAAGTTTCTTCTGCTTCTTGCTGGTTTTTGTCCCTCTTGGTACTTGATAGACTTAAGTTCACATCTTCTGAAAGGAAAGGAAATGTTCTCTTTGTCCTCCCGGTGAAGCACAAAGAGAGATGTTCTTACAGCCACAGAAGTGTCTGTGATGTTGTGTAGCTGTTCCTGAGCACAGACAGCTCAGGTCCTGCTCTGTCTTCATCAGCCTGGGCTGCAAAACCCACCCAAGAGTCTGGGGAGACACTGTCTGGGTGTCCATTGGTGTGATGAAATTGGTAATAATTCAGAAGCTGGTGGCATGATCCTCAGCCATATATACTGAAATAATGATGTTGAATGTCTTGTTTTGGTTATTTAGCACTGAAAAAGTGTAATTAGTTAACCACAAGTTGTAGCTGCTTTGGCAAAACTTGGCAGTAACTAAGTTGTTGGCATGTGAGGGCCACTGTCACCCAGGCAGGCCAATGTTATCTTTCCTTGGGCTCTCCTATCACCCTTATCTTCAGCTTATAAGCTCTTTAAAGCTTTTTATGTGTTCATATATCATCTAACATACTAGAAGCCCTCTTAGTGATAAGGGATCCTTGGTGTTGGAGGACAGAAACAATCATCTTTGCTTAGAAGACCTTGGGGGGGGACTAAAAAGAGCTCAAAAATATCACAAAGTGTGGCAAGGCTGTTTTGGTGGTGAGATGTCATAAAAAAGTGCCCCAATGCCAGCAGTAAAGCTCTGCCTTTCTTTGACAAAGGTCATGCAAACAATGTCATGACACATCTGCTGTATCATTGCCATCGTGTTTATGTAACACATGCAGAGATAGAGCCTTGCAAGGCTATGTTAATAAATACTCCTAGATAGCTGAAATTATCCAGATATATAGGAGCATTTGTGCAGCAAACCCTTTGCATACATTGGCCACAGTCTCTTGTCTTCTCAAAACACAGTAGCCAAGTTTCCTTCTGACAGCTTGAGACACTGGGGCTGCGGTGCCACCAGCAGTGCCTGGGGAGGCTGCAGGCAGGGAAAATGCTCCTGAGAGCACAGTGTTCACTTGTAAGGAAATTTATCAGTTGTGACGTGGCTGATGGACTCTGCCCTGAAACATGGAGGTAAAAGCAGGAAATGACACCTTCCTGATAGTATTTCTAAACGGCTGGCAAAATCCTCTCCCAGAAAACACGGGACTGAGGTGCATCAGGTCCTCACCTTCCCAATGGGGATAGAATGGTTTTCTTAGGTTTTTGTCTATACTAGAAAAATGTTGGAGTGTTAAAGCAATGAGAGAGCCCTTAGAATCATAGAACCATTTTGGTTGGAAAAGATCATTAAGATCAAGTCCAAGCCCTCCCCTCACACTCAGCCTGACAGCATAGTGTGCCCTCTTCTAGGTGGATTAAAAACTGCAAGCTCAAGTCTCTTGAGCTACCTTTGTACTTCTTCATAAGGCCTGTGTCTCCTGGCCCTCTGCCAGTCCAAATGACTTTGGGACTCTCCCAAGGGCTTGACTCCCTTTGCTGAGTCTATCCCATCACGTAGGGTCTGGGTGTTGAAAGCAACAGCAAGTGTACTCTGAGAGCTTGTATCCAAAATAGCTGCTTTTGAGGGGTGGATGTAAGGACAGCCAGAGCTGCAGCAAGGAAATGCACATGAGGAAGGTGTGAAGGATGGAGAGATGTACACTGCTGGTGGTTGCTGCTGCCCAGGAGGAAAGCAGATAGGCTCCCAGAGCAGCTGTCAGGACTGCTCAGAGATCTGGTTCATCATGCTTGAGTGACAGAAAGGTATTTTGTTTATAGACTGCTCTGCTGTTCACAGCAGAAAGCTGTTGAATATCATAAGAAAAAATCACACCAGAAATATAAAACATGGGGAAATGGGAATGGCTGCTATCTCTGGCTTCTGGTTTTCTCTCCTGGCTCCCTCCTTCTCATGTCTACTGGTTTCCTTGGGGATGCTGCTGCTGAGTTTCCCTCTCTAATGAAGCTGTTTGACATTAACCTTTCAAAGAGGCATTTCCACTCTACAGTGACAATCCAGGTGCAGATTTTAGAGGCAGATACTTGTCACGAGGCACCTGACTCCAGCATCTGGTCTTTCATCCCAGGCTGGGGATGGGTCTGTCTCTTCCCAGATCTGCAGCAGATGCTCTGTGGTGGGCAACGAAATTGTGCCCTAATTTCTCCATCTGTTAATGTCAATAATATTTGTTACATAGAGGGGCTGGGTTGATTTAATTAATATTTATGAAGGAGCATGAGATTTTTTCCTGAGTGGTGCTATAGAAATATTGATCATGATGAATTATTATATATTTGCCTTCTCCTGAGTGCATAGGAGATTTGGACATATTGTTTAAACACCCACATTTCACACTCCTTCAGTATTGAAGCTTATTGAGCCCACAGTATACTTCTCTGTTGCCATAAAAATACATCAAACATAACCACCATTGACTTCAGCAGGAGCAAAGGGTGTAGGCTTAGAATTCGCCTCTGTTTGTGTTAATGATAGTGCCTAAATCATCAATATTTTTCCATAACTTCATTGGGTAATACTTTTCATGTTCTTTTTTTAGCCCATTTCTTTTCAACAAAACAAATGTACACATTCAGGCCAATTCTAGGCCTCAATCTTTCAATAAAGGGGAGGGGAGGCAGGAATCAGGCTTCACCTATCCCGACCCTGAAGGACATGTCCCTTGATAGAGGGAATGGATCTGCCCAAATGTCAATTGATTCCCTGCTCAGAGCAGTGCAGGGATGTGCTTTGCTATCTGCAGAGCTCACAGCAACCTTTCCATTGAATCATTTCTCATCAGCCACCAACAGCTCTGCAATTCCCAGCCTCCAGGCACAGCACGCAGGTTACAGATAAGGCATGAACCCAGGGACACCCAGGGGAAAGAAAAGCTTTTTACTGAGATGGGAACAGTATTTTAGCACTTTTGAGGACATTACTTTTAGAGCAGGTTTCCACTGGAACCAGGGTGGTTTAATAATGGGTGAGTGGTTTTGTTACTAGCAAAAACTCTGATGCAGACACGATTACACCAGGAAAACGTCATTTGACAATAAGCTGTATTTTACTTGCAGAAACTGTGTGTACCAGCTTGGCAAATAACCTCCTCAATTAATTGAATCTCTGTTTACAGTTGATGGAGAAAGACAGCTTGTAGGGACATGTCATCAAGCCTTTTTTGGTGCAGACAAGGCCTTATAAAGCTGCATTTTTATTTACATACCTCTGCAGAATTGAAAATGGGGGCAGCGCTTGTAAAGCCAAGTGTTCTGTCCCTGGGGTATTGAATAGAAGGCAAAGCTTTGGCATCAGGAGGCTCTGTGTTTGTTTTGGGAAGCAGAGCTGGCTGAGATCCCAGTGCTAACTCTGAACATCTGAGGAAAAGGCTGGCTGGAAAGAATTATGTCGTGACGCAGACAGGGGAAAGCCAGGAAATTCGAAGCCAGGACAGAGACTCCTACCTTAACTCATTCTGGCGTGGAAAAACTAGTTGTGAAGAGTTACCACCACATCCTTGGTACATGCAGTTATGAAATGTGCTGGTGTTTAAGAGCTCCTTGGGAGGATGGATGTTTTTACCAATTTGTTGTGGCAGAGGTTAGAGAACTTCTCAGATAACCAGGAGCTTTAAGTTATAACTGGAGGAGAAAATACAGCTCATCATTGTCAGCTCTGTGTTTTTGCAACAGTTTTGGCCAGGTTACTTGGAGGACACATGCTGCTCTCCTGTTATTACCTCTATAGAGTTGAAGGGACAAAGGACTCTTTCTCTTTCCCTCTAACTAACCTCATTTGGCCAACTTTGCAATGTGGCAGATCCCAGGGGTTCCATCCTCATGCAGTTTTGTGTTCTCAGCATCACAAAAGTTCATCTGCTTCTTGGGCTGACAGTTAAACCACCATCAGGAGGGTGTAAGGTACTATTACAGGTGGGTAATGGGAAACACTTTTGCAGATAGACTCACCACTCTTCCCTTTTTGCCAACAGAAGATGCTTTGCCTACTTCACCTGCAGAGGGGAATGTGGGGTTTTATTTTGCTGCCTGTTTGTTAGTGTGCAGTACAGCGTATGGCATCCCAGAGGGGTGGGCAGCAATGTCTGTAAGAGGGCAAAGAAAGGTTCCAGCCCTGGGGGCAGCTGAATGGTGCCTGTTAAAGCTTCCCCTCGGAAGGTTACCAAAGCCTATCCCACAGGCAGAGCTTCAAAGCACCGACAGGCTGTAGAGCCGCTGCTTCCTGTTTTGTTTGACAGCTGCTTGGGAGGAGGCAGGTCATGACCGTGGCTTTTCTGTGTCCTCTCTGCTGGGAAGTGTACAGGGTAACCTGGAGAAATAGACATTAAAAAAGCCAGATGCCTTCCATTTGTTTTTTTTAGAGCAGAAGTTGAGGCACACATACTGGATGAAAAGAATGAAGGAAAATGGCTTAAGGCTGTGTGTGTCCTCAGCACACGAGGGTGAAGCACCTCTCATTGTTTCTACACTTAGCAAAGTCTTGCTCTTACCTGGACTGGACCAGGTCCAGGTTTTTGCCACTACTTGCTTTCCAGGCAGGTGTGCAGCAGCACTCTACCTGTCTATGATGCAGAAGACACCCCTTGATCATAGAATCATTTTGATTGGAAAAGATCTTTAAGATCATTGAGTCCAAGCACTAACCCAACACTGACCTCCCTGGGCAGCCTGGGACAGGGGCTGACAACCTCTCGGGGAAAAAGTTCTTTCTATAGAATCATAGATCTCCAAGTACTTCATCCCATGCAGACAGATGGAGCAAAAGCTATGTCCCAGCAGCCACCTGCACATGCTCAGAGACCAAACCTCAGGGATAAGCACCTGGACCTTGCCAGGTCTGCAGCAATGCAGGTCCTGAGCAGGGCCAGGGGTGAAACGTTGAGTTGGAGCAGCACGGAGCGATGCTGCGAGCGTGGGGCAGCTGCCTGTCACCACATCCTCTTCAGCACAGGGCCTGAAAGCATCTTCTTGGGTCAGAGGCATTTTGCTGCGCTCATTTGATTTCAGTGCTCCCCGACAGATTAGCTCTGCTCCTACAGGGCACCAGCTTTTCTGTCTTAACAGATAAACCTCTGCCAGGCAGATCACAGCCGTCTTGAACTCGTAGAATAACCCGCCAGAAGGCAATGAGGGTTCAGATAAGCTCTGAGTTCAAAGGGGCACTTTGGGCTTAAAACTCACAGTGTGCCCGATTATGACTTTAACCTGGGATGGGGACAGCAAGTGCCCAAGATGACTGGAGCAGGGCAAGACTGCTCCAGAGAGAGAAATAGGTTTGTAGGTGCAGCCCTGGCTGCTGACACAGCGCAGGCTCCCGCAAGGAGGCAAAGTCAGAAAATGCTTTACTGTTTTGCCATGGATTTAAGGAATTCAGTCATAATGCATATCTCCTAATAGCTGATAATATAGGAAGAAAATCAACTCTATCAACTTCTTTTGTTATTATACCCCTGTTAATTTATGGAGCATGTGTACACCTAGACACACACAGAGACGTGTGTTTATGCACAGAATTACAGGTTGTACAAAGATTACAGGTGCTTCTAACTTAATCCTGTATTACAGTATTCAATACAGAAGTCACCCAGCTTGATTTTGATTCTTCTCACCTTGGATTGCCCTCTGTCTCTTCTCCAGGAGCTCATGGGACAGGGCAGATGATGTTACAGTCAACTGCATAAAGCATCTTCTGTCTTAAGTGTTATCTTTTCAAAGAAGCCCATTCTAGGATATAGGCACAGACCACCATGTGCAGTTTGTGTCTCCCCACAAATTATTGGGCTTTCTATGCTCCAGTTTTTGGATTTGCATGGGCCAGATTCTGCTGCCTGGGACTTGGTCATGAACTGGGCTGGCTCCAAAGCTGCAGGCTGTGCTCTGCTCTCCCTTTCCCCACAACAGGCGGGAGGTTACTCGAGGTAATTCAATGGGATTTCAGTGGAAATACCCAGGGGTGACATGAGTGCAAGTGCAGTCCAGGAGAGAAGGTCCAAGTTTGCATGGGTACAACCATGATTAGTATTTGGCTGCCATGCTTCAGAGCCTGTGTCAGACGCGATTTGGCTGCTGGATGTGCTGCTTGAGTGTTCCTGCCATCTGTCTCTGGTTTCAGGTCAAGCAGGGCTCTAGCTGTCAGGTTTCACATTCCTTTTGTTGCTCTCTTCCTACAACAGCATGACCACTAACTGCTCCAGGTAATTAACTGTTAAAAGACAGGGTCTTAGTCCCTAGACCCCACTCAGAGATTTGAGGAAAGCTTTCCTGAGAAGCAAAAGCAGTTACAGTTATGAACACCCTAAAACCATGTCATTAGAGCACACACCTGGGAGACACAGCACTTTGTTCTCCTTTCAAGGGCCTTGAGCAATGTTTTTTCTTAGTCATCAGTCAGTGTGCTTCATTGTGGACAGATGGTATTTTTCAAGTGGAGATGAGATGAATGAAATCAAATATTTGCTTTTCAGTCTGAACTAATGGACTGTCTTCCTCTGTCCATGAAATATAAACCACCAAGTAGCAAGCAACAGCTCCAGACTGAGTCTCCTGTTCAGCAGAGATTTCACTGACTTTCCTGCATTATTTAAGCTTTGGTTCAAGAGCTGCTTTGCTTCTTTTGAAGAGTTTAGTACCTGGCAAAGCACCTCATTTTCTGAGTAGCTTTGCACCTCCAGAGCTGGAGTCTTATGGATATAAGCCTCCAAAAGCTGTGTAGAGGAGACGTGTAATGCTACTGATGCAGCAGCACTGGCTGCTCCCTACACAGCCAGGGCCAGCTGCTGGTAACAAGACTCTTGTTTTTGTTGACCAGAGATCTCATTTCTGGCACATCTCTACAATGTTCTGTGCATCAAAGAAAGCAGTGTTGTACACAAGCTGTAAATCATCAGGTCTTTTTTTTTCACTACCTTTTGCATAGGAGGTAATAGCAGTCCCATTTTCTTTTGATAATGCAGTGATTTATCACTTGACAGTGACTTAATGAAACTCCTGCTATTCTCACTGGAATTTGAGAAGTGACATTACAAGGAAGTCCTTCCTTGAACTTTCCCTCTTGGCCACTCTTGGAAATTAGAGTGTCTTGATTTTAATGAGCTCAGAGGATTGGGGAGTTGCAAGGGGAAAAAAAAAAACAGCTTCAAAAATACCTGGCCTCCTCTTGTGAATGTGTCAGGGCATGTTTTTAAATACAGAGCTCTCTCACCAGAACAGGCTTGTGCTCTCCTTATTCTCTGACTTCTCCGGCTGAGCTCTTTCTTGGCTCTAGCCCATGGTTTATGATGCAAGGCCGTGTTTACTTTGCATGAGGGAATGTTGCAACATATAGACCAGCTGGTGTAAATCACCCCAGTCTTTGCTCCCCTCTCTATCCCTCCTGCAGTCGTATCTAGATGGCAAACCATGGGTCACCTGCCAGTGTGGATGTACATATAAACACACAGGTACATGGCTGCAACATATAAGCACCTTTGAAAGGCTTCTGGGAGCTGTGTCTAAACTGACAACACAATCACACAAACAAAATGGAAGAGAACACACTAATTGGAAATGACAGTAAGAACAGCATGAGCTCAGGAGATGCTTGTTTTGGGGATCCCAAGGGGCAGATGGAGGGGTGCCTGGAGCTGCTCGATTCCCTCCCCATGGGTCTGTTTCATGGCCACGAGGGTTCTGAACTGTGTCCACGTACAAGGGTGAACAGGGAGTGATGTGGAGACAGAGCTCAGCACCTGGAGGTCCCTGTGCTCATGCTGCCTGGGACATGGCTTCTGCTTCAGGGCCAGGTGACTGCTGCTTTTCTAGCAGTGATGGTTTATGAATGGGTACCCACTGGCTGCAGCAGTTTGTAAAGGAGAGCAAAGTATTTGTCAGCAGTTGAAAAAACTCTCAGCTGAATGGTGGGGGTTTTTTACCAAAAGGTTTCCAAACTGGCCAGGCATCTTGTTGCCTTCTAGGAGAGATGATTTCTCCCAGAACTAAGGTCTGGGGTCAGTCAGATCCAAGCCAAAGCTCATGGCTATGGAAACACTCTTTTGTCAACCTCAGTGCCTGATCAGAAATCCAGTCTGCTTTCCCAGCCAAGGGAGAGGGATGAAAACTTCCTGAGGGAATTCAGATCTTTCTTCCATGAAGAAGCCAAAGGTGAAGAGGTACTTCATTGGGATGCTTGTGGGTCAGTGAGAAGAGCACAGGTTTGGTCTCTACTGTAGGTTCTGGGTTTCTGGTCCTGGAGGTGGTGTGAGTGCTGCTGTATAGAAGATCCACTGCAGCTTTGTATCTTAGTAAAATATTTGCTGTGTGAACTATACCTTGGAATTTGTATAGGTTTGGGTGTTGTGTAAATAATAGTCTTCTGTAGAAATACAGATACACTATCTCCCATACATATTTATTTAGCAGCAAGATGGAGAGTTTGAAAGAGAATCATGTTTGCAAAGGGCTGTGTAATGGCAACTGTTTCTTTCTCATGTGGATGTGCAGCACATAACAGAAGCTGAAACATAATGGAGAATCTGTAGGAAAGATAATTTACTCTATCAACATTAAATACACATACAAAACAGTATGGCTCTATATTTGTATTTGCACAAATAGTGGTGAAGGGAACAAAAAATAAACCATAGTGAACATAAACCATAATGAACTATGGGAGAAATGTCAGTAAACCTCTCCTTGCTGCTGCTTCTGTGCATTTATCCAACATTTGTGCTGAGCTCTCTCAAACTAGGACTGAAGAGTTCAGCTACATGGAGAGCCAAGGAGGGAGAGTGATTATTTTTTGTGAAATCAAGGTAAAATCTTGATGGAGAGGATGTATGAAAATGTTGCTATATGAGGGGATGAATATGCATTTATAACATTCCCTTAAGCCTTCAGTCACAACAGGAGTCTTGCAGCGATGCTGCAGCTGGATGAGACTGCTCTGCACTGAGCAGGACCTGCCATTAGCCAAGGGAATCTTTGACTAAAGATGGCTTTATCCTATTTTTAATAACAAAAAAGAGCTTCACTACCTCACCTGCAGGGCAGCAGAAGGCAGAGCTCACTCCTTCAATGCTGCCTGAAGTCCCTGCATAAAAAAATGATTGTAGTTTCCTTGGTTATGTCAAAAAAAAGGTGGTCATAGCTGAGAGTTTCTGACTGTGGCCTCTCTGGGGAGCTGGGTGTTATTTTTCCAAGTGGGATGGTTAATAGATACCAGCTTTGCCACCATAAAATGAGGAAAACAGCTGCAGGTTTCACAGTCAGGTAGCTAAGCCTGGCCATCCCTGAGCAGGAATATTGTGTTGTGCTCACCTAGCTGTGGCACAGTGAGAATTATACACGCCTCACGTCCCCAGGGATTTTACAGCCAGGGAGCTGAGGCACATTCATTATCCTGCCGTCAAAACAGCCCATTCTCCTACACTGAGGACAAAGCCTCACTCGGAGCTGCCCTCAGGGGCTGCTGTAACAGGGGCTACCTGAGGTCAGGGCTGGAGGTGAGCTGGCAAAGCTGCCCAAGGCAGGGTGGCTGCTTGTGTTCCCTCCTGCTTAGCTCCAGCTCAGGCCACAGCCCTGCTATAAAGCTCATTTTTTTACACAAAAAAGGACAGCATTGCTGCCACTTCGATGTGAAGCTTGGAAAAAGGATGGGCATTGCCCCATCCCTCTCTGAGCTGGGAACTCTCTCCAGCATGCAAAAAATTCCATTTTGGGGGGGGGTGGGTGGTCAGAATGGGAACTCCTGCTGGGAACTCATCCTCCTAAAGCTTCAAAACCAGTAGCAGTGACTGGGATGCAGTCCCATGTGGGCTGATGGGTCCTTCACAGCTGCTCAGACTGCAGTGGTGATGAGCAGATCTGGTGTCTTCATGAAGCTGTGTCCATCCCTACCCCATGAAACCAGAGGTGCAGTGGGTAAAATGCAACCAAAACAGAGACTCTGGACTCCTTGGGTTTTGTTTTTACATTAATAGCAAGATTTGGGATATAAAGCTGTGATCAATCAGAATCAAGGTCCAGAGAACATCCCTGGTTTACACCACTTGCACTGGAGCCACAGCTCTCAAGGATCTGGCCTTCAAGCAGCTCGTTCCCACTGTGCCATGCTTGGTATTGAGTACAGGGCTGCTTTAGGGAGCAGACACATTTGTCATCCACAGCAAAGTTCCATGCAGAGCCAACCCTCCTGGCAGATTTTTATTGCAGGGAGAGGAGAAGGTTTATGTGAACTGGATTTATGAAGGCAGTTGTACAACTGTTTGCTCTCTGCTCCTTAGCAGCAAACGGGTGAGTACAAACATCTCCATTTAAGGAGAAAAGACTCGATTCGGGTTTGGTTTTGTTATCGACTTCCAGTTTCATTTGTAGGTTGTGTAGCTCAGCCCTAACTCCATAGCACTGAATAGAGGTAAGAGTCTTGACAGAGCAATGATGGAAATCTTCCTGCAAGGGAAAAGTTTCAGTTTGGGTAGTGGCTGTAAAGAAGAGCCTCTTTGTGATGCTCAGTCACTAGTACAATTCCATCTGCACCCCATGAATGCAGATCTAGCCACGGCCATCCAAGCAGAGTACCCTGAGCAGTTGATTTGCCCAACAAGTCTTGGCTGCTCCAGGCAGTTCTCTCTCCTGTAGTCCCTGCATCAGAAGATACTGTTCTTACTACATGGAAAAGTCAAGAGACAAAAACAAATTCACAGGAAAATGTTTAGCATGCAGATTCAGTGCCCAAGTTAGATTAGGACTGCTCTGTAAATGACCTGGGATCACATCAGATTATGAAGACTGCAGTTTATAAAGCTTCTCCCTCTCAGCTTGGATTAAATCTTTGGCCACATATTGTAAAGTAAATAGAAAATGAAATATGGAATAGCTGCTCCCAAAGTGAATGTAGTCTGTCCAGTGGGTGATTATTTTTTCCTACAAGAAGAATGCAGTTTGCTTATGGCATTAAATACTGTGCCATGTTAGATACATAGACAGACAGAATTGACTTGAATTCCCATGCTCCCTAATGTTAAGGCCTTTGTTTTTGCAACTTTAACACTATTATGCTGTAGGTGGAGAGATTTTGTCCTTAAAAATGTTTATTTGCAAGCCCCTCTGTGTGGTGGGGCACAGGTCTGCACTGGGCCTGTAGGAAAACTGGAATAAAACCAGCAAATAGGAAACCTATGTTGGATGATCCCACAACCAAAACCAATTAGCCTTGATTTCCTTCAGTGCTTTCATATTGGACTTCTATCATCGCTGTAATTTGACATGAATATGCTTGAAGGTTTAGTATGGGAATGTTTGTGGCAGTTGTTTTTAGTAAGTTCCCCATTAATGTCGAATTAACTGGAGACTGAAAGAGTCAAACACACATTTAATTATGGAGATGCCTGCATGACAGCATAAGATCTCAAACAAAAAGGACTCTCCTAATATGACTAATCTGGAGATTTAAAAGTATCAGTCATGCATAAATAGCAATATATTGATGACTAAAAGCAGCACTACCATCTATTGCACTATACAGCCTGTAGGTTACCAACCATTTCTTCTAAGTTTCTAGTTGCAGGCAGGCAAGTGCAGCACAGTGCATCCCTCAGGCTGGGTGGGATTAACCTAACCATCCAAAGGCTGGGCCTCTGCTCCCCAAAACTGCAGAACAAGAGGCAAAGGATGAGTGGCAAAGGACAGGATTGCCCATCCTTTGCTGAGGGGCATCTCTCCTCCAGGGAGATTTCCTACTTTTAGTTTTGAAGGGCACTAAAAATCTTTAAAACAGATACTCTGTTACTTCAAATGTACCAAGTTCAGCTACACTGCCAAAATACAGGGACTTGGGTTTCCATTGGAGAACTGAAATGTGCCTTTCAGAACGTTCTGATAAAAGCTCTGGTCATTTCCATTGAATACCCCTCGAGGCTTTCCCTGTGCCAAGGGATCCAAGAGCTTTAGGATTCTTTCCTACCATTTAAAAAGCTAGTATTTAAGTAAAACACTATTACAGGACTCCAGTAAAATGACAAAGAACTGGTAACAATTCAAACCCAAGCATTCCTATTTCTATGAGACGTGAGGCTGTTTGAAATGAGTCACATCCAGTGGATATCAGCAGCGTGGGGCAAGCTGCCAGCACAGGGCCAGCTGAGGTGACGGGCAGGTGCCACTGTGGTGGGCAGCTGTGTGACACAGCGCCAGCCACGCCAGGGGCCAGCAGCAGCAGCCTTCCTCCTCCTCCTCACCCTCACATTAGGGCTGTACCTCACCCTGTAATTTATAAAATTGCTCCTGCTAAAGCCAAAGAGGGCGGAGCAGAGCGGTGTGAGCTCAGCCAGGAGGAACGGGCCAAGCGCGGCGCAGGAATTCCTGGGCTTTGATCTGCTGCCAGCACCGACTCCTGCCGCCGGGGAAGCTCCGAAGGAAACAGATTGCAAAGTGTGGCCTTCCTCCAAGGCTCTGGGTTCCATTCCTCACACTGTGGCCTTGCAATTTTGCGTCCATGAGCTACAGATAAGAAGGTTGAAAGTGCAGCAGAACAAGGTTAAGCCCTGGTGTGGATTCACACCCAGCTCTTTGGGTAACCAGAAGTAGCTCCGGAGCAAAAGCCCTGAGGAAGGAGTTTCTGAGAAGCCTCACTCTGTACAAACAGACATCTCTATTTCAGCTCTTTATCAGGGACATTGCCAGTTTATTTCTTTATTTTTTTAAACCAACTTATCCTTGTAAATATTGCTATTGAAACTCAAGACACCAATTTGCTTTCTGAGGGTCCAATCTTGAGAAACAGCTTGAGGGACTCCTGTGTCCCTCTGGATTGATGTTTACCCACTCACTGTCTAAGTGGCTTCTGAAAACCTCCTAATTATTCTGTGGCTTTTTCTCTTTAGGCCTTCCAGCAGTTACATGATGGTCAAAGCCTCATCAGTGTAACTCAGATCTCTCAGTTACATCACTGGAACGCTGTAGGCTTTCCTCCACCACAACAGAAAGAGACGTCAGGTTAGAGTCTGTCTGAAAACTTAACCACTTCCACCAAAGATAACACAATTTATAACTCTATCTCAAGGGCAGGGTGAAAATTAACTGGATGGCAGAGGCAAGGCTTCACAAAGGTTGACAACAGCAGTAACATTTGTTTTGCAATCACTCTGTTTTCCAGACAAGCAGAGAGATTTGCACTAGAGTCAAACCTCTTGATGCTTTTCTCTCTTGCAAGTCTTCTAACCTCTCTGCAACTTGGCTTGTGTACCACAAAATAAATGGTACATACCAAGAGTTTCCTGTTGTCCAGACAGGACATTGTGAAAGAGAGTTCTAATTACTCTTTGTAACATACCACAGCCAAGGAAAAGAGTTTTGTCCTTGAATACCATAAGTTATCTCTGCAGAAACACTGCAAAAAGAATCTGTCAATATACCAGGGGAATTACAAGTTAGAGTCACCCGTCTCCCCTTGTCCCTGCCAGCTCCTTTACTCCTTCCCACCAAGGCTAACCAGCATTATTTAGATTAGGAGATATGGTAGGGACAGTGTGTCTGATGTTTTGTTGGGCTCTAAGAAAAAGAAAAGATACTCATTTTGCTTCTGAGTTATATTTGTAACCATTTGCAAGCAACAGAGACAAATGGATTCATATTTTATTGTCTGTTAACAAAACCTTGAAGACCTGAAGTTGTGCTGTGCATCAGAGACAATTTCTCTCTTTCCAAATGTATTTAAGGAACATTAAAAAAACCTCCAAAAAAGAACAAGTGCTCAGCAAGATGCTTTGTGAGAAAGCCCCATGTGCTCCTGGCAGGAAAGGCAAAGCGAGTTCGCAGGCTGCAGTTCCCTGCCCATGAGGCTGAGCCCTGTGCAGAGTCAGGCACCTCTTCAGTTTAACTGACTTCCATTCATCTTGGTCTTTTATCTCCTATATTTATTAAGATAAAATGCAATCATAAAATTAATTCAATTCAAGCAAACTTATCTTTAAAATCTCAAAATGACAGACTATTCAATCAGAGTAAAACTTCAACCATTTAAACCACTGACAAGAGATCAATTTGTTTTCTTTTGCTAAATATGTTTAAAATCTCCAAGCAGTACAAATGGGATGTGGAAATCATTTCCTTTCAAATGACAAATGATGGACTAGATTCCACCCACTCTGTTCACTTTAGGCCTGACCTAGAGCTGATAGGAAACAATGAAAACGTGAATGGATTTTATGTCAGACCCATTAAGTAACAGCTTATTTCACTTTATTGATTGGGATGTCAAAAAATGAGGTATTAAGAGTGATTACGGACGGCAGACACACTCAGGGAGCAAAAATCAGTGGTGGGAAGCAAAAAGGGTAAAAGTTTTTGCATGTCAGTGTCATAAACAAGGATTAAAGTTGGTCTGCTCTTCCTGAGGAAAGCGATTTAAGCATGGAGCTGGTCTATTCTGGCTTTGGTATAAGTGTCAACGTTTTTCACTTACTTCTGAATAGGCAAAAATTTGTGGCCATACCAAATATTGGGGTCAAACAGAAGGAATTTGTTCCACATGGGTAACAGGTTGCTAAAAAAAAATCTTCAAACCCCTCTACTTTTGGAGGCTTAGCACATCCAACATCTGCAAGAGGGCATTAATGTGATTTTAGTTTTGTTCCAAGAGTGGGGTGCAGCTGGTGGTGATGTTTTCCTTTGCAGGCCACAAGAATGAGACTCTGTCAGTGTACATGGAGGATGGGATGGGACTTCCTAGAATCCATGGACACTGAAAGTGTATGTTGTTACAATACAGTGAGAGTAATTCTGTATTCTCTGCTACAGGCTTCCTAAAGGGAGGCTACAACACAGAGTCTCATTACTCTCTTATCCCTTTGGTTTAAGTAACTGAACGGTGATATTCCAGGGGTTCTTGACAGAACAGTCCAAACTGAACCTGAGGACGACAGCAGCTGCTTAACTCCTGAGTCAGGTTCCCCTGGCTTTTGTATAAAATCCTCTTTGTGAGTGAATTTTACCTTTATATTCCTTTTAGTTCACTCCTCTTTGCCTATTAACATAAATGACACACTGATTTCACTTGGAAGAACTGATAGGTATTCCAAGGGCTATGGGTCACTCAGCCCTAACCAGCAGGTTCCAGTCCCTGATGTCTGTTTTTATGGTGTGATTACTAAAAGTCAAAAAACTCCCTGACATTTGTTGTTTCTATGCAAGCCTGGAGTTCTGGTACCTTTCTGACTAAAGCTTCCCAAAGGAAATACTGCAGAACCAATATCTGACAGCAGGATACTTCTGTATTTTAAACTCTGCAGTCATAACAGACTTGATTCATCTGATGACTCAGAACTTGTGCAGCTGGTCCAAGGCCAGTACAGAGACTCACAAGTGCTACTTTTTCTCTCCTTTTCTCAAGATGTGATCTTGTCTCAGTTCCACAAAGCACCTCCTGCCCTGGTGTCAACTTCCTCATCTAAGGAGAAGGTTGAATGTAACATGCAACAAAGGAGGGATTTGATTTTTCACTCCCAACAGAAAGTTCTCTTTATAGCAAATTAATCAGAGGTATCCTACTAGAAAATGTTACTGAGTGAAATACATTTGAGGTATGTCATGAAACCAGATGAACCTAAGTTTGCTAATCAAAACAAGGTGTGTTTGAAACAGTCTCAACCACTGGTACGTTGGAAGATGTGCTTTTAGGATCAGCTATGCCATGGGGTATTAGCAACCTTCAAAAAAAAAGACCTTTTCATCTTTTCCTGTGTTTGAAAAGATGGATTAATATCCAATTGGATCTTCAGTTTGCTCAATATGCATTTGGCAATCTCTGTAATTTTGTTTATTGCTGGGAATGCAACCCACAGCAGGGCTGCTCTGTGATACTCAGACCAAGTGACTGTGGAATATTCTCCTTTAGTCACATAGATAATCAAATTACCATTTCATGTCTGTCTCTTGTTTAGGAGCTTAACTCATTGATTCAAGGTCCCTAAATCAGTGAACAAGCAACATAGACTCTCTCTGCATTGTGGTTTAAGTTTTCTAAACAATGAGAGCTTAAATTTCCCATTAACTATTTAGGGTTTATTCTTATGGTAAAATTCCAGACTCACCTCGAATTTTACAATGTTCCTAACTGAGCCATTACCTTCAAAGAGGTTCAACGGCTCATCTCACAGATTTTTTAAACAGGACATTTTGAATTATCCCTCTTTCCTGTGAGTTTATAGCTACACTGCTCATTTGCCACTAATTGCTCTCATATGAAAGTTCCCTATGGACTCAAAGGACTTTCGTTATCATTCCCTGACGTAACTCTTGTCCCCACAAAATCTTGTGCATTGTGGCCATGAAAAAGACACTTTTCTCAGAAATACTGACAAAACCTTCAGTAGAATATGACATTTCATTATGTAGCCTAATGTGATGTAGCACAAGGTGCTTCCCTCTCAAATCACTTGTTTTCCTTGCAGTAAGTCTTGTCTATCATATTACTCGGTCATGCTGTAATCCCATTTCAGGCTGAATGCTGGCAGCAAGAGCACTGTGACATAGGGTAAATGTTTATGTTTCAACATTTCCACTGCAAATGGCTGTATATGCCAAGGAGCAAGTCCTTCTTTGATACCTGTGTCACCCTGGAAAAGTTGTCTGGGCCAGAACTAATTCCATTACTGTTTGGAAAGCTATTTATAAGCCTGCCTTCAGTGGGATTACCTGATTAATTAGATTAGGGGAAGGCTGAGGGAGGGAGAGGCACTTGTTTCACAAGACCATTGACATGCATTTCAGTAAGAGATGCTTCTCCTTCACACTATGCTTAAAAAAGACTGTTAGATAAGGCAGAAATCTGGGACAATTTGCAGCAAGAGCTACATCCATGCTTCCAGCACGATTCTTGTCCTGGTTCAAACCCAGGGCAGAACTTACAGGGTAGTTCCACTGCCATGTGTCCACAGTCACACTAAGGAAGCCCAAGCACTTCTCTGAGTTGATTCATCCACTTGATCTGTACTGCACAGATGTGTCTGAGGACATGCTAAGAGGGAGCACAGCCTCCAGCTTTGCCCCCAGTGCTCCAGAGCACCCCACAGCTCACACTTAAATGGGAGCTTGTGTCCAAAGTGCGGCACGCAGAGCTTTATCTTGGGCTCACCTGAGGCCTATTGCTGTCTAGGTCTTGACATCTACATTACAGTAAAATTGATTTTCAAATTATAAACTTGAAGAAGAAATACAGTTTCCTTCAAAAGTTACATCAGTGAGTTATGTTTTACCTCTAAACCTAAGGAAAGAGCTTTGTCCCTAAAACTTCTAAATTAAACATTAGTGAAACTATCACCTTCCTCCATTATCACATACAGTCCTTAGAGAGGAAGGCTAGATCCTCATATTCTGTTTGTTATGAGGTCAAAAAGGACAGAAGGGTATTTTTCTACACCCTTACTTATCAGAAAAGCTTAATTTATTCTCCCATGTAGACTGGGAGTGGAGAGGAGTTTCACCTGTCAAACTTGTTTCCCGTCCTCATTAAGGGCCCTACATGCTGCTCAGCTTGCCTCCCTGCTGCATTCAATTGCCCAAGAGCTTTCTGGGCCATAGCATACTGCCCTGCTGCCTCCAACTTCAGCCCGTTCCCACTGGCAACCCCAAAAAGTAAGTACCTGGGAAGATTTGTGATGTCTTGTTACAGATATATCTGTTTCGGCAACCATGGCATTGCTTACAAACATTTGCTTCTCTGCTACCTGTCTAACAAAGTGAGTGACTAGTTATTGGGCAGGCTCATCATGAGAACTTGTCTGTGCCACATGGCAAGAAGAGACTCAGTGTTTGTGTGAGATGTTTAGTTTTATTCATGCAACCTCCTGATAGAACTTCATTCCCCACTGATATCTCATCTGGTAACTGAATTTTCATCTTGGGTGGGAAAAAGGGAGCTTCTGGCAAGTTCTGCTTATTTGCTTGAGAGATTAATACTTACAAATATGTGGCTGATGTCAGGAGGTTGGGGCAGCACTTTTTTCTGTTGTATCCAGTGACAGAACAAGGGATAATGGCATGAAGCTGGAACATAAAATGTTCCAAAACCCACCTGGATGTGTTCCTGTGTGATCTGATCTGGGGGGGTTGGACTAGATGATCTCTAAAGGTCCCTTCCAACTCCTACCATTCTATGATCTGTGCCACCCCAGACAATTCTGCAATGTGGTAAAAACCACAGACCCCACTTTTCTGTCCCTATTTGTATAATCCTACAACAGCATTTGGTGTCTGATTCACAAACTACATGTCTGCATGTGTCAATGGAATGCTTATAAAGTGTCCAGGAGTCCAAACTCCTCCATGCCCAGGCAAGTAGACAGTGCCTGTCCTAGAAATCATAGAAAACAGAAATTTGACCTAGGAATAATAAAGGCAAATCCCATAGATCATGTACTCGTTGATTGCACTGTGGAGATTGTCAAGAACTGCAACTAATTACAGATTTGCCCCGCAGACACCTGTCCAATGGGCATCTGAGGTATCAGACTGGGATTGCCTGGTTTATTTTGGACAAATCCTTTTGCAAATACCTCAGAGCCCTGATTAGAATAAATCAGAATAAATAATTAGAATAAATTAGAATTAGAGGATAAATTGTCTTTATCCAATGACAAAGTAACAGGCTATCAGCTGTTTGTTTTCAACACACTGCTCCTTCTTCCAAACACACTACATGACAGTGCCTCACAGCAGGGATCCATTCTGTAAGGAAAGTTCTTCCATCTTCTTGTAACCCTGACTCACCTATGAAGATACATTTCTGGCTGAGCTCACTATGATGTATTCCTAGTCTTAAGAACATTTTTTAATCAAATGGATATTGGATATTTGAAGGGTGTTTTTTTTCTTTCATACCCTGTAAATAAGAGTAATGAAACTCAATAAGGTTTTTGCTTCCTTAATTTTGTAAGCCTAATGCCAATTTTTTATGACTTAGATTTAATGGTTACTTGGTCCATAATGAGAGGCTTCTTTTGTTGTGATTTTTTAAGGCATTGTGATTCATTACATCACAAAAAGCAATTACAGAGATGAGCTTGACAAAAGTCACTGGTATTAAAATCGTTGTATTGGTCAGAACTGCTTTAACAATATCCACGCTGAGGAATTCAGTCTCCTTAAGTAACACAGACATTCAGTTCAAAATCTAGTCTCATCACTGCTGTTGTGATGGCTGGTGATCTTAACTTAGTTCCACTCAGTCAAGCTTCATGATTTGAACATTCTCTTTTTCATTCAAAATAAACAAGTTTGAAACAGGGATTTATTTATTTATTTTAACTGCTTCTTGAACCTGAGAATCTTTGCTCCTCCAGCAACAGGAAGCTACACCAATTGTTGTTTTAAAGACCACCCAATTTGTGAGATCTGTGACCATAGCACAAAGGTGGAAAAACAGGCTTTGAAGACTGTGAAGAGAAAAATTCCATGTGACACGCTTGCCAATAGAGCCTAAATCAAATGTCAAAGGCAGTAGGGAAGGAAATGAACTGAAATGAATTGAGAAGAGACAGAAGAAAGAGTCAAAGAGGAGCACAGGGAGTGAGAGAAGATGGAGACAAAAGGCAATGCCTTTGACCTTCGAAGGTCTCAGCAAGTGTATTTTACAGGAGCCAGTCCAGGTTCTTACCAGAACCACAAAGAAGCCAGCCCCCCAGTCCTGGTGGCCATAATGTCACATGTTCAACAACATTTTTACAGCCTGAAAGAGCAAGTTGCTGGGGCAGTCCTTGGGGAATGCAAGGATGGAGGTGTGGTATTGAGCAGGAAGGTAGCTAGGCCACCTCAAAACAAAGCCATGCTGTTGGGATACCATTGAAGGTGTTGAAATGCAGCCATGCGTGTGGCTGGGCTCTTCCGTGGTGTCCTCAAACTTTGCTCCTTTTGGGTTAACAGGTAACATAAGGAATAGGAAACTTTATCATCAGTGACACTGTTAAATTGGATGACAGATTGTACCAATTTATTAACAGTGATACCTTGCTGAGATTAATAGAAGCCTTTCTCAGGGAAGTAGCTTGGCTCTGCATTTCAGCTCTCCCTTCCAGCAACAAGCTTTACCCTCCCCTTGGAGCACAGCTGAGCAACCAACTGCCTGAAGTGGCCCAGCCCCAGCCACCCTTGCAGCAACCCCCATGGAGACCAAAATCTGCCCCTTGTACCAGGAAAGCTTTTTCCATTCTGATTCTAGAGAAACCAAGGGGTAAGTCTGGCCATGGAGGTTTACAAAGCTGCTACCACCTAGTTGGTTGCTTGCTCCTGGCACAGAGGGTTAGTAAAATGGACCGAGGGCTGTGAAAAGTCAGATTTAGCCTGAGAGCCAGCCAAGTCTCACAAGCCAGCTCACACTTCCTTCTGCTGCCTGTGGTAGAGATGGTTACCAGACAGGGATGACATGGCTGCTTGGATGGGGGGATGGCTTACAAAGCATGGCAGCAGCAGCCAGCAGATCCCATCTGTCCCAGTTCTACCGTAAACGATGCTGATGCTGGATATAGCTTATTTGTCTTAACCTGTGGTTTGCTTCGCTGTGCCTATACTAATTGCTTTTGTTGAGGGCTGGAAGCTTTCAAACCTCCATTGTAAACAAGATCTTAGCTCAGAAGACAAAAGCTTGAATAGAACTTAATGTTCTCCTAATTCATGCCCTGATTTGTGCAATACAAGGCAACACCACATTCATCACACAGAAACATGCTTGATATGGTCTTTTCCCTTAGTAACATAACCCTTGCTTGGAAACATTTGGTTTGAGTAGATAAGATTATGGCTTACAGCTGGGGGATGGAGGAAGGCAGCCGGGCAGGTTATCACAGGCAGTCTAGCCACTGTAACCTCGATGTGGAGCGGGGTGAATTATTCCACAGGCAGCTTTATGTGACAGGGAGTGCGGTGCCGGCTCTGCAGTGCCCTGCTGGGCAGAGACAGGAGGGTTGCCCACCCCCGCCAGGGCTTCGGCTGGCCTGTGCCATATCCCTCACAGAAGGGCTCTCTCAGCTTCTGGTATTTAAAATGTAGGCACGTTGCAGCCGCCAAGTCCTCATCCGCCTGCTTATCCGGGTGCGTGCGTTGAGACAATGGCAACTCAACCACTGTCTCCTGTCACTCGGTGCTGTTCAATCGCGGCCGCCCCTGCAAGGCTGCGGGGGCCGAGCCGCAGCCCCGGCGCTCGGAGAGCCCCCGGCAGCGCTGCTGCGGTTCCCGTTGTCGTTTTGCAGGCCGATCCTGGAAGCCCGGCTCCGCCTGGGCCACCTTCGGCGCGACCTCGCATCCAGGCCGCGGCTCGCGATCCCCGCCCGGCGCTTCCCCGCCGAGCTCCATCTCCCGGCAAAGAAGCGGCCGCGGACCCGGCTCCCGCAGCCGCCCCTCGCCGAGGATGATGCCCCGCGCCCGGCCGCCGCCCTCCCGCCATTGCCGCGGCGGGGGCGGGGGCGGGCCGCGGCGGGCCCGGGCGCTGTGGGCGGGCAGGGGCGGAGGGAAGCGCGGGCCGGGCGGGCTGAGAGGAGCCGCGAGGGCGGTTAAAGCGGCCGCTCGCCCGCAGCCGCCCGCTCGGCTCCCGCGCGTCGCCCATCGCGGCGGCTCGCACGCCAATGAGGGCCCGGACTCCGGCCCTCGCCGCCTCAGGAGCCGCCCGCAGCCTCCCGTCCCGACCCCCCGCCCGCCCCTCGGCCGGGGCGGGCGGCCCGGACCCATGCGGCGGCTCCAGGAGAGGTTTAGGAGGTGAGATCAATTTCCCCCCCCCCGCCAACCCCTTTCATTCGCGGCGGCGCCCCGCTTCTCCTGGCTTGCTCTGATGGATGGGACCCTCCGTCCGCCTCCACTTTCCCCTCCGCTCGGAGTCCGGGACGGTCGCGGCGGTGCTCAGGGTCGTGTTTGGGTTAGGGTGGGAGTATCTGAGATTTTCTTGTCCCCCCGCCCGATTTCGCTGCTGAGGCGCCGGCCGCCACCCGCACAGCTCCCGGGGGCCCGCGGTACCGCCGGTGCCGGGCGGGGAGAGGAGAGCCGTCCCGCCGGGGTGTGCGGGGAGAGGGAGCGTTCTGCATGTCTTTATTATTTTTCCCTTCTTCTGCGTTAAATGGGTGAAGGTTCGCGCATCCGGCCGTGTGTCCCAGCCGAGCCTCCAGCGGAGCCCGACCTGTGGCTGCGGAGCCGCGCCGCTGTGTGCTGCCCGCCGGGCCGGGAGGCACCGCCGCCCGCCTTGTCTCCCTCCACGCCCTCGGATGCTCCGGTGCCTTTCCGGGCGGCCTGAAGATGCTGCTCGTATTCACAGCAGCATCGGCTGGGTGACGGTGCGATCGAGATTCTTGGATAAACGTGTATGTGTGGGCTTTAGGGACTTTAATTCTCAAAGTCTAGATGCAGGGCCATGACTGTTGAGTGACAGTCTGTCTCCCAGATAAGACTAGGTTTTAGGATGATTTCCCTCAGCAGGTACACTGCTGTAAGGCTGCCTGCTCTCCTTTGAGCAACTTGCTCATCAAAGCCTAAGTATGAAAAGGGAAGCAAAAATGAGGGAAAAATACAAAAGTGCTCAGACCTAGTTGCTGTAGCAGCACACTTCTAGGCAGCCAGGCTGGCTGATACCTTGCCCCTGAGCTCAGGTATGCTGCAGCACCTGGATCTGACTTCTGTTCACTCTTCACTTGAAATTTTGCCTTTCATACCTACCAGAGGGCTGAGGAGTCTCTCTGGAGATCAGTGCGATGCACAGACACATTTTTCCCCATGACCTAATCTTTGTGTGATACCACAATTGTTAATGGATTCTCAGAGTATTGCAGATTTTATCTTTAGCATCATGCTGTAAGTATGTGAACCTTTAGGCAGCATATCCCTGATTTCATGGATCTTTCACTGCTACTGTACTGCTCTGAATTACTTCTGTAACTCAGTTATCCAGCAGTAGCGAAGATTATGTGAAGGTAAAAAGCACAACTAGTTATTTTCTAATCCTGGAAGGAAGATTGCTTGGTCCAGAGGAAGATGGCTCTTTTTTTAACCAAACGGAGTGAAATTTGTCAAGAGGAAATATCTGCCAGTTTGGTCAAAGAAACAAGCTTTTCTTAAACCTATTTGTCTTCAAAATCTTACCTAAATAGTCATCATGAAACTTCAGCCCCGATCTGTTTTGACTTGCTTGTAATTTGGTTGTGTTTTTCCTCTCCAAAACAAAGAGCCTAAGTAACATAAAAAGAATGCTTTAGTATCTAAATATTTAGGTACTGGATGTAGTCGCTTGCATGAAATGTGTCATTCAGTATCTAAATATTTATATAAAGATATAAATATTTATATACTGAATGATACATTTCATGTGTGCAACTGCTGGCCTTGTGCAGTTATCCCCACCTTGTTGCAGTTTCTCACATGCTGTTATTTGTGGCTTATTAGATCTAAATGGCCTCTCCTGCTGCTGGAAAGCATAAGGGAAGAAAAAGATTCATGAAGGGGTAATGTGCTTTTAAGCTGGTAAAAGGAAGTATGAGGCCTTTTAAGGTGAATAAAGGAAATGTACTTCCTGAATAGACTAAAAAAATCCTGGTCTTTGGGGCTACCATCAGTGTTTGCTGTTTTTACTGTCACTTTACTTCATGATTAAAGGAATAATTCATTCAGCAGATGGGAATCAAGAATAAGGCAAGATTTGAGGAGTGCTTTTCCCTTCTGCAGTTTGGGATATGAGCTTGCTGTGATACCAGACAAATGCCATCAGATACTACAGTAGATTTTGGATTTGATCATTTCTTTTTCTAAGCTGGGTATGCCTGCAAAGATTAAGCATTAAGAACCCTCAGATTTTCCTCCTGCTTCCTCTCCCAAGCACTGTGGTCTCTTAATTCTGGAATTGCTGTGATACATGTAGCATCTACTCCTTGGAAATGAACAGGAATCAGATCAGGGGTCTCTCACAAAGAATGGATCACTCCACATGTTTAACATTTAAAATGTTTGAAGCGTTTCAAGATCAAAGTTCAAGTAGTGTAAAAGGGTATGAGTTTTCTGGTTTAAGTTGTCATGTATCTTTCTCAGTACCCCTTTTCCACTTCTGGTGGGAATGTGCTCATCAAAGGAGGTTGTTCATGTGCTGTGAAATTATGAAGCTTGGACTTCCTTGCCCTCAAGTAGATCTTGAGCTTTAAGAATGTGTTTAAATGGTGGAAATGAACTCATAACTCAGTTCAGAGCAGAAGCATTCTGTTCTCGTGACTGGCTGCAATGAGTTATGAGTCTGTTAATTTCAGAAATGTCACTTTCTGATATTGAAGCAATTAATATTTTATGTTAGACATCTTGGATTGTCAGTGTCTGAAATGGAGAAGTATTTATGCATTCTTGTGAGGTAATGCTGCAGATTCCCTCATTAAATGACTCCTATTTCTCTAGAGCTCTTATCAGATAATACTTTTAGAGAGTCAAAAGGCTTCACTTAAAGATGTTTCCTGTGAATTTCAGTTCAGTTCAGGGGAACCTTGTCAGATTGTCTTGCATTTGATAATAACCTAAATGTTTATGTTATAGAGAGCCTTTATTTAGGACTCAACAGCATCTGAAAGCTGTGTATCAAGTTACCACTTTTAGGAAGGTGAGTTTATGTTCCTGACTAATATCTTTCTCAGAAGAGGCAAACTTGACCTGGAGATAGGAGGGAAAACAACGTCCCTGTGTCGCAGTACTCATGTGGCAGAAAACAAAAAGCATCCATTGTTGGAGGTGGTGTGGGGTTTATTTATTTATTTATCTATAACAAAGAACAGAACAGTTTTTGCCTCTTGACTCTGAATAAGGCTGCAACCAAAGTCTCTTGCCTTCATACAACCATGTCATATGTGTATACAGCTACAGGAGTGTATGGCTGGCCTATTCAACAGGATGTGTCAAAGCAGACTTACCTGATTGTGAGGAGTTTCTTAGGTGTAGGATCACAAAGCCTCTGTGCTCAAACTTCAGGTCTGTTTCTGGAGACATTAAGCACCAACTGTCAAACTGCAAATGAAGCTTCAAGAGAAGCATTATCTGGAATTATTGCCCCCTGCAACCACTTGTTAAATGATCCTTCCTCTACAGTTGTTCCCCATAAGGTTCATAAAGAGTGTTATAAAAAGGCATAGGGAAAGAATTCAAATTCAATGGAAGTGTTGCCTGTGAGCAGTGACCTGAGCAAATGTGCTCCAGCATTTGCTGCCTGATGCTTGCAGCATGTTGCAGTCGATGCCTTTCAGCAAGGAGAAGTGCAGGAATGGCACAGGTACGGCAGAGTTAGGTACTGGGGGGTTGTGAGAACCTTTTCTTTAAGGTAAAGGTAAAGTCTAACTGTCACTCCTGCCAAAACACACTAGTGGTGGTGGTGTTCAGATAAACATGTAGGTGAAGAGAATGGGGAAAGATTTGCTAATGGTGGTGTTCTGCTCGAACTCTCTGGTGGTAGAAAAGCGAGTTTCAGCTGTTGTGGGAGCCTTTTTACCATTTTGGTGATTGGTTTAAATTCCATAATCAGAACTGAAGGATTTAAAAAATAAGAAGTTTGAAGTGTTTGGTAGGTGTGAAGTTTTCTGAAACCTGATGCTTGTCTGTTTTGTCAGCCTGTAGTTACCACACAGATGAATAAATATTTGCACCATTCCCGTGCTGGCACAAAGAAAGGGGGAAAACCCCCAACCCTTTGTGTAGATAACAGAAAGGATTGCTTTGTTAATGTCTTTCTGTTTGTTTTACTGGTAACAACACTGCCTTTAAATGAGTGAGAATAAGAAATCCTAATAATAAATGGACTTTTCCAAAGGGTTTGTTCATAATTCTGTCTAAAATCATAACATTTCCCCAGGCTCTGTTATGACTGCTTTAGAAAGATCCAGTAGCTTTTCTACTAAAATACAAATTAAAAGGGGAAAAATAACCTTGAAAGAAATCTTGTAATGGATAATAGAAGGTCCCATTAGCAGGCTGCCTTCAATTATTTATAGATTTTTAGATTATAATAATATCTTACACAGAAATTTAGAGCAACAGAAATGCTGCAGCTAATACTGAGGATAAGCTCATTCCTTTTGGTTCTTTAGTTTGGGAACTGTTTTTTTTAACTACTTGTGAGACTCCCAAGGTACCCCCATGGCCTTTGGAGAAATGTAATAAAGTTTGAGATGTAACCAGTGAAGGGTTTCTCAGGACTTTTGGATTGATGAGGTTGGGCAAGGGCAGCTGAATCCTGGTCACTTGCTGAGCCAACAGATGCTTTTATTTTTAAATGTTTTCCTAACTTGGAAGCAGAACTGAGGAAACTGAATGTTCCATCTGTAGAGATGCTGAGATGGTCTTCAGCAGCTGTTGAAGACCTGACCTGGAAGCACTGGGCAACAAAATTGTTTTCCAAATGCTCTGCGAGCCAGTGGATGGAACTACAATGTCATTGTCCTCTTGGAGATAAAAGCAAGGTGTCCCTTGTCACTGACAGATGATTTGCCATTTTTTAACACTATATTAACTCCCATGGAATTATTCAGTTGCCATCAATCATTTATAACACAGCATTGGGGAGTGAAATTCACAGTTTTCTTATCCTTTGTGTTGGTGAGAGTTGAAACTGGGTTTCTGAAATTGCCACGATTCTGAGAGAGATCATGACACTGTGTTCTGTTAAATTTTCATATATCAATTTAGAAATCACTTAATAAATCAGTCAAAAAACACAAGTGTCCTACCCCAGAAATCTGGAGCTGCTTACTCAGATATGTAAGATTCTGGTTGAATTCTGGTTGTAAGATCCTGGGGGATTTTGGTTGATTGGTTGGTTGTTTTTCCCTGGTTTCAGATCAGCCAATATTTTATGGATGCCATAAAAATAGGGCTGGTTTTGACTTAAACCAGGAGGGACATGGAGGAGGACCAAAGTTCATCTAACAAGCTCTTTATATAAATCTAGCTAACAAAGCTGCTCTCAGTTGTGAACATACAACGATGTCTGGCTGTGTTGTGATGCTGTTTCTGGTTTGTTGGATACCTGTCTTAATTGTCAGTGCATAGTTTTATAATAGTCTGGAGTAAACTGGAATTTATTAGTGAAAGAGAATCACTTTTGCATGATCCCAGGCTGTGCTGGGATAACTGTAGCTGTAGCATAGCTTCGATGTGACCATCTGGCTGCACACACACGTGTTCTGGTTTTATGCACAGATTTAAGTTGCACATCACAGAAACAATTCAAGTGTGTGTTTGTTCTTAAATAGTTAAATGCAACATTTCAATTGGCAAGTTCTTCCCAAACTTCCTCAAGTTTCATGGTGTTTCCTTCTGCTTGCATAGGTTGTGTCTGGTGTGATTGTTTGGTGGGTAACGTTTGGACATTAAAGGGTGGAACATCTATGGGAAACCTCTTGACAATTTTCTTCTTTGGAGTTGTCAGAGTCTCCTTTGATCCCTCTGTAGCCTGAATCTTAGTTACAGACAAAAGAGAGGATTAACCTCAAAGGAAACTCCAGCCATCTAAGGCTGCAAACACTCACACTGCTTGCTACAGGAATTGAAAAGGCAAGGTCCAAATGGGTTTATTCAGAAGTGTTACAGAACTGGGATATTGCGGTAGTTTTAAGAGCTATGATGATGTCCATATATGTAAGTTAAATAGGAAATAGTTCATTCTTCATCTGACCACACTGTTGGAAAAGAGAGGGATCTGACTTCTGTATGCAAAGTCTTGATGAAAGGTAACCATCAGCTGTGGCAGGCGGCCACGGGAATGGATTTAACACGTGTTTCTGTTAAGAGAGAACTTACAACTCAAATAGCAGTTACTTTTACAATGTCTGTACTTAATTTTAACACTGTTAGGTTGGAGATATCCCTTCATGATACTCCAAAGAGGTGGTTTATTAACTCTCCTAAAAATACCTTCTAATTATTCAACAGGTTCATGAACCACCCAGCTCCAGCAAACAGCCGCTACAAACCCACTTGCTATGAACATGCTGCTAACTGCTACACACATGCAGTAAGTACATTTCTGTTTTGTTTGGAGTTTGCTTCCTCTTTTTTTTATATACACCAGATGTTTCAGTACACTTTTGTGGGGTTTGGATGACTAAATGCTCACCTTTGCCTGACTGGATTCACGTTTACAACCTTTTTGGCTTTGTTATATGTGCTTCAGCTATAACAGTCCTGAAAGTGCAATGTTAATTAGATGGCTGGTTATCACTGTTCCTTCTTCTGCATCTCTAGGAGCTCCAAATGCTTCATGACATTCCTTTTCACCAAAGTGAATGACATATCTCAAACTAGGTTCATTATCCTCTGTCCCAGTCAAAGGATGATTACAGTAAAGTGAATACAGGCCTGTACTGGTTATTCTTGCAAGGCAGATTTCTCAGTGCTGTGCTGACATAATGTTGTGCAAATTGTATATGACAAGTGTAAGAAAGATTTACTGATGTTAGAAGTGGAAGGCTTTGTGAGACTATCACATGGGTATTTGCTGCAAGAGCTGAAATGGCTCAATTCTGATGCTTAGTGTCTATGAACTGATTCTCCCAAGAAGTCTGCTGTTTTGCAAGAGGCACATTAATGCTGGCAGCTCTGCTAAAAGTGCTATTCTGCCCTTATTTTCATAGTGTGAGGACCCATACTAGATTTGAATATCTGATGTATACAAAATAAAGGAAGCAATCCCCTTGTTTATTTATTTAAGTAATTGGGAAGTTTAATTTGCTGTCTGCCACTTTAAAAAGGACTTAAAAATGTGTGTGTTTGTTTTTGAAGATAACATTTGCCCTTTTTTAAAAGCAGCTTGTGCTTCTCCTCAATCCCTTGTTTAACTCCAAACATCTGAAGTATGTTTGACTTTGTCCTCAGTCTCTTACCTCCAGTGTGTCTGAGGGAGCTACAGGTAGGAATTCTTGACGTAGTGCATGGGGCTGTGCAGTGCTAGAAAGACCTGTTCTTAAGGATCCTTTCAATATACTTTATAAATAGCCAACCTGCAGCTCTGTGTTGCTGGTAGAAACAGGATCACCTTGGTTTGCCTATAGAAAAGCCAACAGCATACATGTTCTTAAGCCAAGGATCTGAAGTACAGCATTATGTAAATATGTGCTCATTTGTCTAGAGAATGAAGCAACATTCTATCAGTTAACACAAATACATAGTTTATCTCATAATCCTTGTACAAATCTTGTTTACTCTGGCCAAAAAGTTAGATTTCAAAACATCTGGCAGAAGTTGCAGTGCTCCTTAGCAATTTTAGCCTACATCTAGTTGAAAAACAGGCATGTAGGTTACAGCCAAGATGTCCTATCAGTATTTTCTGGTATGCTGCAGTTTCTGGTGAAGCTGCCTAATTACTTTCTGAACAGTGCTAAAACCTACCATGACCTGGTAACAGCTCGGGGTTATGCAATACTGACATCCCTTTGAAGGAGAATAGAGTGGAGCATGAAAAAGGCATTTGTTACTCCTTAAACACAAGTGTATGGAAGAGGTAAATTTGGATTAAAATTCAAAACCTTGAAATAGGAATCTAATCTGGGAAAGCACAGTGGATAATCCAGGAAAGGCTGAGGCGGGGGATGCTCACTTCTGTGTGTTACAGACTTTTAGGAAACGTTAGACAGTCAAGTGAGTCTGTGCCAGGAGATCAGTCTGAGTTTTCAATTAGACATTGATGCAACTTCTACAAAACAGAATTTAGCAGTGGTTCTCCATGTATTTTAGCCAAAGCTTTATTAATAATTCAGAAAGTAGTCAACTTGTATTTTCTGAGCATGGCTGTACTGCTCAGTAGGTGTCCTGTCTGGTTTTTGACTTGAAAATCTGCAGCAGTGGGTTTAGGCAGCTGCTTCAAAAAACATAACAAAACCAAACCAACCCACCAATGTTGCATGGGGATACAGAGGCTCATGCATAGCTTTTTCTTGTAGCTTCAGATTTCTAACTAGCAAGGCTTTGTTTTAAAATGTCTTGATGCTTTTAGCTTTAAACGAGGCCCTGACTTGTCTTTAGACACTGAGAGGCAGGAAAGGCAGAGAAGCAGCTGAATAAAGTCAGCAAAGACTGCTCTCTGTGTTTAAAGAACAGGAAGGAAACAGTGTGAGAAAAACAGGAGTTGTAAGAATCTGAGGTGTAAAGTAAGCTGAATCTAATCTTTCACTTCCTAATGTGCATGAGCTTTGTCAGACAAAAGATACACCCTGTTGTACCAAAGCCTCAGAATTTAGGCATGGTTTGCTTTATACTGCTCTGACACTTCCTTCAGATGGCTTAAAAGGGGGAACTATTCTTACAGTAAGTTCCAGTGTCTATTCCAGCCTTGGTTTGTGCAGTGCATGGAAAAAAAGAAGAAAGAGGTATAAATATTTCAAAAATGAGGCTTGGAGCATTTAGCAGGCAATTTGAGCATGGGAGAAGGAGTCATGAAAATTTCAACAGGGCTCTTACAATGCAAATGTCTCCATTCTCCCAGACTGCTGTTAGCAGCTTCCCTGCTCCACACTGCTTCTCTCCAGCAAACTGATGAGCAGGCAGCTTGAAATAGGCACAGTCCTTTGTGGATCCCCCAAGTGTCACGTGAGATTGTGGCTGCTGTGTTGATTCTTCCACTCTCTTCCTTTCTGAAGAGGAAGTGTAAAGGCCATCCTTATGCTGTTGGTGTTTCCCTTTTGCTGAAAGGCACGTGCTTTGCTGCAATGGCTTGTGCCTCAAAGATTATTATTGCTGACTGCATGATGTGCACAGCCATTTGTGCAGAGAAAACAGCTTAATTGGGCATGAATGTTATATATAAAGGCAACATTTTAAACAGATTGTCTGTACAAATACAGATAGAATACAGATAAGATACAGAGCAGTGTACCAGTGTCCTAAGCAACTCCACAGAGATGGAAGATACCAGATATTTTGCTTTGAGTTAGTAACCAGAGTGTAATTTCCCTGCAGTACATGATGGGGTTTACAGCTTACTGTTTCAGCATCTTTCTTTGTGCTTTGAGGCTTTTTGCAGTGGCTGCTCTTTGTAACAGTAGGAGTTGTGGTAGTTGGTTTCCCAAAATACTTCACTCAGGGGTTGTGCTCAAGTCTCTTCTTAAAGATACCTGCCTATAGCTGTAAATAAATACATTTTAATCCTTTGTCTTCCTCCTTGTTGCAAAGGGATTTGTACCTTCCTGCTCACATTTAATTCTCTAGGAAACTTAGTGAAACTGTTGCCTGCTCCTTTGTTCTGTCTCTGTAGCATCCCCATTTCTTATTTAGCAAGTGTTAGTGAAGGTGCTAAAATTAGTAAATTGGAGTATGATGGTTCAGGGTTTGGTCACAGTACATTGCTGGGTTTGATGGCAGTCATTCAGAAGATAAGCACTTCATGATGAAATAAGCAAAGCTGTTTGGGACTTGGAAGTAGTTGGGTTTTTTTACTAGTGATCTGGCAACTTGGAAGTGCTACATCATTGCTGTAAAATTAGACATCACAATCACACTCATTCTATTATTAGCTCTGATTCCTTGATTGCTTTTTTGGTAAGTACCCCTGCTTTTAAAGGACTGATTGATTGCTTCTCCAGGCTGAAGGTGAGGATGCAGTTCTTGTGCTAGAGATGGACTTTTTCCTAAATGAGCATGGGAAAATCTGCCTTGTAGTGTTGAGTGAAGTGTTCTGTTTCTTTTGTAAGGTGGATGTTAGATGTGAAGAGGTCCATTGTATTGTGTGTTATCTGTTATGGCATTAGTATCCAAAGAACTTTTATCCAGTTGGCTGGAACAGCAGGGGATCATTTCTGGATTTTGTCTTGAATCTGACTATTTTTGGTCTGAACAAGAGTCATAAAACATCTCTTGTTTATTCTAACTGTTCCCATGATGCATATCAGGCACAGAGGGGAAAGTGTTTCCAAATAGAACACTTAGAAAAAACCAATAAATCCTTCTCCTGGGAGTACAGTGCTGTTCCCTGGGAGAAATGCAATTGTTCTTCAGCACCAGGACAAGGCAGAAAAGAGATTAAATCAGGTCTTCACCCATGTCATCATTTCTAGCTGTATTTTTCATTCTGAAGGTGCAAAGAAACAGGTAATAAGAAAACTCCTTGTTTTAACCCTACAACTTTATATACAGTAAGTACTGGGGGAAGTGATTGTCATCACAGTCTGGCCCCTTTGAGTGTTCACATCATAGCTTAACTTGTGAAATACTGGTCTTTGTAGACTGGTAAAAAGCTGAGATATCTGGCAAAGTTTTTTCTGTGCAATGCCTAATTCTAGCTCCCAAAGAGGTCTTCCTTCCTATCAAATGCTCTCAACTCAGACAGAATCCCTGAGCAGCTCATGGCCAGGTTTTCAATAGGGAATAGGTAGGGGGTTGTTATTTTCTCTCGTGTTTGTGTTCATGGTACTTGTGAGTGTGTATCTCTGAAACCTTTTAGTTCTCTGTCAAGTTTAGTCAAAAGTGAGATTTGCACTAGGCATCAGGAAGGAAACTGAGTGTGGTTATAGTGTGACTGCACAGCTTAAAAAAAGATGGCCAAAAAATATGTCTGGAGCTGAGCATCTACCCTCCTGTCTCCTGCAAAAGCTGAAATGAAACAACTGCCACATCTGTTCAGTTTCTTGCTGTCTCGGGCTTCAGCCACACTCTGAACTGCATGCCCTGTGTGGGGAACAGGAGCCACTAACCTCCTGAGGACTGGAACACTCTAACCTTTCTTCAGTCTGGGGTATGCATATGGAAATTTATGGTTTGAGATAAATGAGAAACCAGCCTGGCAGAGTATTTTTGGCTTTCAAGTGCATGAGATCAGCTTCCATAGCCTCATTACAAAACTCAGAGTGCTTTCACCTCTGGTCCAAATGCTGTGTTGTAAGAATGCCACACTTTACATTTCTTTGGCTGTTCTGGTGTAAATGCACTAAATTTTGCAAAAAGGAAGAAAAAAAATCACAATGAAGTAAAGAAGTAAAAGCCACATTTGTTTTGGGCTGGTTTTTACTTTTTAATTGTCTGGATTAGCCATCTACTTTTCAGATTCATCTTCTGCACTGGAGCTGTGATCAGAGCCTCAGTTGCTTCTACTCTTAAGCAGATGAAGGACAAAGACAGTGCAGGCTAGACCAGAACTTTGCACTCTGAGCCATCAAACCTGTAATGCAAAGCAGAGTTGCTGGATTTGTTTAAATATTACTTGTTCCTAAGCTTTATTGTTTAGCAGGTCAGACTTGGGTTGAAGCTTGTTTGTAATTCAAGTGAGTGAATTAACATTTTAAGACACATAGTAGGTCCTGGAAGGGAACTTTAGCAGTGTTTTATCTTTGAAGGCTGACAAAGATGTGCCTTTGTAGTGGAAAGTAATGGGTAGAAATGTCCAAGCCAGCAGCTTCTGTTCTTTGAATACTTGATGGAAATGCCTTTTACTTTTTCCTTCTTTTTCCCTAGTTTGTTTTTTTTTCTGAATGAGGCAAAGATATATGATGTAATTTGTTCTGGAAAGGAGTGTGGTTTTAAGTGTTATATGAAGCTTGAAGCCCACTTCTTGGATGCTCCATGTGAGCCATCACGCTGGTTCCACCACCAGGTCCCAACAGTGGTTCTGGAAGCTCTGAATGAAAGCTGCTTGAGAGGGAGGTGGCAAGGAAAACAGCCTTGGATATGCTGCATTGAAAGAGCATCATTTTTGTGCATTAAAGATCTATTCATAAAAGAAGTTTGCAGCTAATGAATTTACAATTTAATTAAGCCTTTGTTTAGTTTTCTTGACTGCATTATTTCTACATGCTTTGGGATTATGGTTTGCTTTGGTCTGTCCTGTGCTCTGCCTCTGTGGACAAAGGGTACATAGATCCAGGGCTAGAGACAGGCCAAAGTAAACTATAATCCCAAAGCATGTGGAAATAATGCAGTCAAGAAAATTAAGCAAAGGCTTAATTAAACAGAATTAATTGTGCTGCTTTAAAACATGAAGCAGGAGTGAAGATAAAAACACTACTCAGACTTAGCAAGTTCTTTTGTTTGTCTGCTTTGTGTCATGGCTAGGGGAGTTAGTCATGTAACTTCATACCACATGAGGGGAAGTTTCTCACAAATGGCTATAACCTGCAGCCCAGGTGCTGACACTTGTGTGGCAACATGCAAATAAATGAAAACCTCTCTGGCGAGGAGCAATGAGTGTCATGTGTAGGGTCTTTCAGGGCTGCTGCAGTGGATCTGCCCTGCTGTTGCTGTGTGCTGGTACTGTGCTGGCTGCCTGTAAAGACTTAACAACTGGCCTTTTGTTTCCTCAGTTCCTCATTGTTCCTGCCATTGTGGGCAGTGCCCTTCTCCACCGGCTCTCTGATGACCGCTGGGAGAAGATCACGGCGTGGATGTACGGCGTGGGGCTCTGCGCCCTCTTCATCGTCTCCACAGTCTTTCATATCATTTCTTGGAAGAAGAGTCACTTGAGGTATGGCTACAAGACATACAGGATGTTTTCTTTTCACGTCCTGTGGTGGTTTTCCACTGTGTTTCTTGGTCAAACCCATGATTTTGTGGAAGGCTGGAGTGGTACCTTGTACTGAATCACACAAAAGCCACCCTTGGCTCTGTCGGAAGGAATTGTCAACCAGGCTCATGTACAAGTGGCTGCTGCTCTTTCACAGAGAAAAGATGTTCTGGGCCTTTGTGGCTCTTAATGGGAAAAACATAATCTAAGTGCATGGTAGATATAATCCCATTGCAGAGATGAGAACACTGGGACTGTGACATGCAATACACAGAACTAACAGGGAGCCTCTTTGGGAGTAAGGCAGCAATAGCAAAATTAAGACTTGATTTGACTAATTCTGGACCATAATTGGATTTAACCAGTCGCCATTGACTAGTAACAGTTTGTGGGTTAGGCAGAGTTGATGTGACAGCTTTCTGCCTCCTTGCCAGAGAGTGGGATGCACGGTGGGGTGCAGAGGGGGAAAGGAATGGAGGAGTGCTCATCTCCTACGAGTCTCATTTCTGAAGTTGAAGTCAGCTGGACAGTCTGCCAAATGGTTTTTGAGAGGTTATGGAGCTGATGGTATTTCCCCAAAGTAATTCCAAAGTGTGTCAGGAAACTGAGATGATAGAAAAATCTTTCACAATCTCTCTTGTTCTCTCTCTTACTAGGACAATGGAGCATTGCTTTCACATGTGTGACAGAATGATGATCTATGTCTTTATTGCGGCATCTTACGCACCATGGTAAGAAATCTGAAGCACAGTGTCAGACTGACAGCTTTCCAAAATCTATAGGTATCTTTTTAGGTGCAATCAGACACATTGTGCATTGCAAAATGCAACATGATGTAATCTCCTGGGATTTACCAAGCAGAAAGTAGTTTATTTATATTCCACCTACCCTAGTTTATGCTCTTTGCATCTCGCATTGGTGCAAACACACCTCCTGCCTTTCTATGAGTAGAATGTCCAAGTGTCTTTTCACCCATTGGACCAACATTTTGCTTCTGAATACCTATTTATTTGTATCAAGCCCTACTGCTCTTTTGACTTTCATCACTTTTGTGTCGACATCTTTGTACCTGCAGGTTAAATCTGCGTGAGCTTGGGCCTCTGGCATCTCACATGCGTTGGTTTATCTGGCTGATGGCTGCTGGAGGAACCATTTATGTATTTCTCTACCATGAAAAGTAAGAATTATTTGCCTTTAACTTGGAAATCAAAAGGTGGGGGCTTTCTTGGTCTCTGAGTGATCCTATCCAGCCTCTCACACATTGAAATCAGAGCTTTGAAACAGTGGAAATATGAGAATGATGCAAATGCACAACTTGTCAGAAGATAGTTGTATCCCTCCTGCCATGGACGGTCTTTGATTGTTGCCTTCTGTTACAGGGGTGGGAGGGAAGTATCCACTGTGTAAACTTGATATTTTGCTACAAGAATGTAGAGGAGTTGTTTTTGTTTTGGAGGTGAGCTGCTGAGGTTCCTGTCATTATAAGAAAATAGAAGTTGTCTCTGTTTTATTCTCACTAGTACGTGATGCAAACGTGTGGCCTGCAACTGTGCAATGCAGAGAGAAATACTACCTTCAGTTTTGGCATAAGCATTGGTTATCTGTCTGCACAGAAAGCTTTTTGAATAGCTTAGTGAACCCAAAGTAACATCACATTTACAACATTTGCTTGCCTGTGAAGGAAATGTTCATCCGCTTGTACACCTGGAATGACTCAAATCATTCCTTTTTAGGTATAAAATCGTTGAACTCTTCTTCTATCTAGCAATGGGATTTTCTCCTGCTCTGGTGGTGACATCCATGGTAAGGAATGTGCCTATTGACATTCTGAACACAACCTTTCCTTTTATAACTAGCTGAAGTTCCAGTGCAGCTCTCTCTCTTCTGAGAGGATGTTAATTTTAGTCCAGCATAATTGTAAACGTTCCCTGTAGAACCAAAGGCAGTTGGTTATATTTTGGGTCAACAGTTTGCACTGCAATGAGATGCTCCCTTGTTTTGTCAAATCTGGGTCACAGGGTCTAGATTAAAAGAGTTTATGTTCCAAACTTTGCCTCTGAAGACCTTCAGTTCTGAAAGGATATGGGACATGATCCAATTACTTCCATTTGAGTAAAAACAATAAAGATGTGAAGTAGCTGAAGCCTGTTGAGGAATGTTTATAGATTTTACTGTTTATGAACTTACTTAGTGCCCACTTACCACTCAAATTGGGAAAAGAAGCCTGTTCTGTATAGAAGTGGAACTGACTTCCAAGAAGACATTGTCCTTTCCTTGGTGTATGTAAGAGCTCTCTGAAAAGTCAAATCAATGGGTGCTGTGGTCTGAACCCAGACGGGGGAAGTGGATTGACTCTTGCCTCTTTCAAAATGACTTAGGGGCAACAAAGCTGGAAGACTTTGCCTCTTACTAGAGGCTTCTTTTTTATCAGTGGGAAAAGTGAGAAGTTGAGCAGTGGCTGAACTGTCTGAAGCTGATGCACCTTATCTGGGGCATTTAATCTCCCTTTTTGTCTAATAAAAGTTTCTTGGTGCGTGTGTAAAGCATCTTGCTCTGCCCACCTCAGAACTGAATTCTTTATTTCTGGCTACACATTTTAAATAACTTTGAGTTCACTCTCTGTGCTGTTAACATAAATCTGAACAAGGCTCATGCCTTCACTGCCACAGCAGAACCTTGCTGGATGCTCCATCCAACTTGTGAGAGCCCTTAGGCACGGTGTTGAGGGTTTCCTTTGCTCCGTGGTCGTCCACTCTGTAATGAGCAAAGCATCAAACTTGTCTTCATTCCTGAGTTCTCCAGCTATTCACTTCTGTAGTGCTACTGAGACTTTATGTAAATATATCCTCTTTTTCACAAAGAGTAATATAAATAAACCAATTTTCTCACTTGTCCATCTGTCCCACCCAAGCTGCTCGGAGCTGACAGCCAGCTTGCTTTTCTTGGGCAGAGAAGGGGGGAAAACATTTAGTGCATAAACCACCCTTTTCCTCCTTTACACCCCATCCCTAATCTCTCTTTGTGACTTGACAGAACAACACCGAGGGGCTTCAGGAGGTGGCCTGGGGAGGTCTGATCTATTGTCTGGGGGTGGTGTTCTTCAAGAGCGACGGCGTCATTCCCTTCGCACATGCCATCTGGCACCTCTTTGTGGCCACAGCAGCTGCTGTGCATTACTATGCCATTTGGAAGTACCTTTACAGAAGTCCTGCAGACATCATCCGTCACTTGTGAGAGAGAGAGAGAAACGACAAGGAGACATGTAACCTGCACTTGGCCTCTGTAACAGTATTATTGGAATTCTGGGGGGCAATTGGACAATTGCACAGAAGAACCTGCACTGACTTTGGTAGTTCTCTGAACACAGTTACTGTGAACTGATGGGGGAGGTGCCCATGGCGTGGCAAGTGCTGTAAATACCCAGGATACTGCACTGCAGTACAAAGAGTCCATTCCATGTGAGTAGAACTGGCTACCTGATGTTTACAAATCACTTTTTGTATCTAGGTTTAATTTTACGGTTTTTAACGACGTGGATTTTTCTAAATTAGTGATTCAAGTGGTGGTCAGTGCAATAGTGACAGTGAAACTCTCTTGCTTTCAGATGGCTTTCTATCACCTTTCCACTACTCAGTTATTGAACATGAATCACAGACAAATAATCGACTTTTACCACCCATTATCTTGGTATAATGTGACTTTTATAGACTCTCTGTGGGTTTTGTACACTTTACAAGTACATTTGTTGAACTGAAAACACACAACTGTCATCTATGCAGTTCCTCATGTTGCAAGGACAGTTACATTCCATGTTCTGTACTGACATGCAAACCTTGTACCTCTTCCAAAGGCTGTTACAGGTGTCATTGTAATAACCACTTTTACCAACTAAAATGTGATTCTGCTGAGCTTTGATGTGACAGTATTCTGCTCATCTATAATACCACTTAAACAGCACCTTAATTTGGCTTTATCCATGATGGAAATGATTTAAAAGGAAGAGTTAACACAAGTTTAGATTCCCAGTTTCTTCTCCATGCTGCCCAGGCAGCAGCTGTTGGGATGAAAGCTGACTTACCAGGGGTTGGCAGCTGATATCTCCCTCTCCAAACCAGTCACTTCTCCAGAATATATATACTCACATACTGGTGCTGTAATCTTAAGGCTTGAATTTTCAAAGGGATTTAAATTGGCCACCAGAACCTCTTCTGTGTTGGGGTCATTCTGTTGGGAGCTCCTGGCTAGAGCAGCAGGTGCAGAGCAGTCACTGCCTGCTTGGAGTCCATGGTTATGGGTTCTTCAGCCTTTCAGGAGGAGAGCTGGAGGAACTTGAGTCAGTGTCACTTGGCATTCTGGGACTTAAACTGGTCTTTAATTGTGTTACCATGTTTCAGTCCAGGAAAACCACAATCATGACTGTGGAACACGTGTGTTAAATGGCCAGGGGTAGAAGACTGATGATAATGCTGTTTGTCCCGTAACTGTATCCTGTCCCACTATCCAATGAATGTCTTATATTAAGATTGACTTTATCCTCTTTTGAATTCACTCAGTTTTTCATGTCAGTATTTAAAAACAAAACCAAAACGTGTTGCCTTCTTCAGATTTCATTCTGGATGTTGCCTGGCTGCAAACAACAAGTAGCAAGATCGGGATGTTTTTCAAAGGTAACTTTCATCCTGCACCTTGCTCTGCCAGGGGGTTGCATATTGTGAGTGTATCCATTTGTAGGCAGGATTTTAAAGAGGGACAAACTTTCAATTCAAGGCATTGAAGCATTTGCTGTGTGCCGTTAGCAGGTGACTGGAACAACACCACTACAGCAGGCTCAGGAACTGCCCAAAGGAGAGCAAAGGGAGCACGTGGGCAGGTGATTCCTCGTCCAACACACATCTGGATGCCTCAGTTTTTTAACATTGTGTCTATTTTAATATATCCACTCTTTGTGAGTTCATCTGCTCTGTTGAAATGCAGTACTGTTACAACCACTAAAACACACCTACAAGTTTTCTTTAGGTAAAAAGTGAAGCTATTGCTTGAGCATCCTTTGGTTTAATGTGAAGCTAATCTTCCCTGGCTTGGCTTTTTGGAGTGTTTGAAATGGTTTTTAAAAGATTTCAATTCGCCAAAACTATTTTGAATGACTGTATTCTAGTCAGTATGATCTTGAATGTACCAGACTAACAATAAACATTTTGTGCAATTTGGAAACTCTTGTGTTCTTGCTGGCTCTTTTGGGTTGGGTTTTCTTTCCTCCTCCAACACTTCCACAGGGAAAGACACTGTTGCCACTCTGGAGAGACGCAGAGTTGAACGCAATGACCCTCCTGCTTTCTCAGTCAGCTCTTACAACCAGCAGGAAGGATTCCATTCCAAATCATTCAGTTTGTGCTGAGGGGAGAAAGAGTATATTTGTGTCTAAATTTTGGTCAGTATTGGGAACTTGCTGCTTTCCCCTTTGCTGTTCTGCATCAGTTCTCTTACACCATTATGTACTGGGGTTGGGCTTTTGCAGTTGTGCAACACTCAAGTCCATCACTTTGCCCTCTCCCTACAGGGCTATTGTTGCATAAAATGTGAAGCTGAACTAAAACCACATTTCTGTCTGGAAAACAAGTATGTCAATTAGCCTCTTCTCCCCTTCTGCCTAATTGCAGCTCTGCAGGCTGTTTCCTCCCAGGAGTAACAGCAGTGCTTTTTCTGGTTGCGTTTGCTGTGGTAGCAGAGATGAGATGTCTTTGTCTTCCTGACAGAAATGTCTTTAAAAGCACTTGCTTCTGTATTTGCTGTGCCTGTAGGTTGTAGAAGTGCAACCAGCAGAGTCTAACTGGCACAGGGCTCACCAGTGTTGTGGTTTTGCAGATGGACCTTTCCAGAAGATGTCTGTGACGCAGCAGGTACTTTGAATACCAGACACTTTCAGTCTCATCACTTGTAGGTCATGTTTTTTGAACACTGTCTTGTGAGCCATTCAAAAATGATTTGGTTATCTGAAAGGATTAATTTCAGGATTTATTCTGGGGTGCATCACTTCTGTATTGTGGTGGGGTTTAAAATTCAACAGCAGCAAGGAATGAACAAAGAAAGTCTTCATTTGTCTTTGTGTTAGCAAAAGCAGGCTCTGCCAATTCTGTCTTCCCCACATCCCTCAATTACTGAGGGATCTCCCTCTGGCAGGGCACAAACTGCAGAGTGGGTTCTATGTGGCTGTCACAGCTGCTACCTGAACCCTTGCACACTGCTCTGGGAATTGTGTCAATCACAGGGGTGTCACAGCATCTTTAGAGCTGCTGCTTGTGAAATGCCTGAGTGTCAGGGCTGGAGTGAAGACGTTAAAGAGACTGAAGTTTTTCAGAGGGTGTTTTTTTCTTGTTAAAGCTCTCCAATGCCCCTCATGCTCAGGTCCCTGTCACTTGTTTGGGAAGCCACACAATTAAATATTTAAGTCTGGTGTATTTAGCCCTGGGATTTCTCTGGAGGCTTAAGGCTGTCATGCTCACATATGTGCTTGATAAAGTCTTTTCTCTGTGCTTTGCTATTTTTAAAGGAATGCAGGATGTGAGTCTCTGCTCACTAATTGCTTTCACTATCAATAGGTGTCCTGAGATTAAAGCTAAAAATAGTGAAGAGCAGGGACGAGGAGGCACATCCAGCCCTCCAGCACGTCTGGCTCTGCTGGAGACTGTTCTGCAGCAGCTACAGGCTGCTCATTCCCATTCTACTGTTTGAACGTGTTTCATTCATCAGTTGTGTAGAATAAATTCCCCAACTACTGCCATAGTGTGGCAAGGGAATGTACAAATGGCACCTGAAATGGTTGCTCTTGGTTTAATTTGGTGCTGGGAGCAGCAAGGCTGCTCAGCTGTGGCCCAAGGGGGTAACACTGTGCCTGGGGCTAAACACCCCCACACTGCTCAGCAGCCTGTTTTGGGCATGTCTTGAAAATTCAGCCCAGAGAAGTTTGTGCTGAAGCACTGTCAGAATATCTGTGTCAGGTACAATCCAAACTCAGGGGGTAGTTCAGGCTTTTGGAGGTCCAGGCACAGCAGTGGGGTCTTCAAAAATGAGCTTTCCAGTTCCTGTTTGGGTGGCATTTCGTAGTGGGCTGATGCTTTCTTATCAAGCTGGGTGCCTCACAGCTTGTTTATGCACCAGACACCCTCCTGTTCATGGTCAGCATGACCCCAGCACCGATGGCAACGCCTCTTGCCTTCACCAGGGCCCTTCTTACCAAGGATAAGCTGGGAACCCAAATCCTCTTGCAAAAGGCAGCAAAGCCAGTGCCAGTTTTATAACAGAAGTTACATCATTGGCTCTAATGAGGGTGTGCTCTCCAAAGGATATATTCAGATGCCTGTTGCTTAGCAGCATGAGCCCAGTTGCCAGTGGATTTGGGTGCCCAAATCCTTGAGGTGCCTTTGAAAATGTGCCTGAAATTTGCTGTTAGCAGGGACCTGTGGGTTTAGCTCCAGCAGCCATCTCCTCCCTTCCTGGGGTCACATTTTCTTCCAGGAGTGATCAGCCACCCTACAGGGCTTCAGAAGGTGGTCAGCCTGTGCCCAAGCCTCATCTCCAACAGGACTTTCAGAGCAGACTGTGGGGTGTTTGGATGGAGAGCTGTAATGATTTTGGATGTTGAAGCACTGAAACCCAACAGCACCTACTGAACTTTGGGAAGCTGAGGTAGGTTTGGCTACAAGCAGCATCAGAGGTGCTAAAGGACTGAACATCATTGCTGTGGGAACTCACCCATCTTCTCCAGTTAAAAACTCGTGTGCTTGGGAAGAGAAAGGTTAGTTCAGGCATGGAATATACATTCGATTCTTTTTTAAATAGGTGTTTTCATTTATGAACATGTTTGAATGAAAATGACTTTTGTCTTGCAGCTGATGGTGGTGCTGAGCAGCTGAACCAGCCTTCTGCTGCATCCCTGAAAATAAAGCTTGAAGGGACTCAGATATTTTTAGCCCATCCTCTGCCTGCAGGCGATAGGAACTCTGCCTGTCATTCCTGACAGGCCTGTCCAACCTGTTCTAAAAACCCTCTAACAATGGGGATTTCACAATCCTTCTGGGCACTTTATTTCAGTGTTTCACCCTTTGCCCTCTTAGACATTTTTCTGCTGTCCAAGCTGTAACTGAAGCCCGTTCCTCCTTGTCCTGTCTGCAGTGGGCTCAGGGAAGAGCCTTTTCAGGCAGCTTTTATATAGCTGGAGACTGACAGTTCTTCACTTGCTTCCCCCACCCCCCCTAGATTAAACAAACTCAATCTCTTCAGTCTTTCTTCACACTCACCTCATTTAACACAGCCAGCGGGGGCAGAGGGATCCAGAAAGACTTCAGGCACAACTTTCCTGGCTGATAATGTGACACAGGGACGTGACATGAGAAAGGAGCCTCAATGCAAAAGGAGGGAGAGGTGGAAGCAGGAGCTGTAATCAGGTATTTCAGGAGAGGAACCAAGAGAGAGCTGAGGGGGAACAGCTGTGGAGGAGAAATTGGCCCCTCCTGGGGCACATTATCATTGAAAAAGGTGGAAAGTGCCAGGAATAGGGAGGGATGGTGGGTGAGGAGAGGGCTGAAGTGTCACCCATTCAGCTTTCATGCAGCTGAGGGAGTGTGAAAGCATCAGGTGCCACAGAAATACGATGTGGCTTCTGGCTGTGTGGTTTGGGGAAAACAGGAGCTGGGAGCAAAGGGCTGAGGAGTGTCTGTGACCCTCAGGGAGGGTCTGTGTGCCCACAGCTGGGTCCTGCTCCCACCAAAGCTCTCTTTTCCCTGCTCTGCCATCCCATAGCACCCCAGAGAAGTTGCTTTGCCCTCTTCTTATTCTGGTAAGTGGTTTACTTGGTTGTCATGTGAGGAGGGGGTGATTGCTGAGTGGTTGGTGGGTTTTGTTGGGTGAGTATCTGTTCCCAGAGGCATGTTTCTGTCTGAAAGCTGCAGAGATGGAGAACTAAAGGGGGGACTGAAGTACAGGTGAGAGGAAGGAGGTTGCTGAGACAATTTGTTAGAAGAGAGATCCTCTGGCTCATTTTGTCAATTCCAGGTGAAGCTTGGCTATTGATTGCTATCTAAAATTGGGGAGAATTACCTCATTTTCTATTAAAAATCGGTCTACTAGTTGGCAGAATGATTAAGCATCATTCTTTTAAAGCCAAGTGTATTTTATGCTCCCAGATGGCAGCTGAAGCCTCTGGGGAAAAGCCGTGGGGCTGATGCTGCCTTTATCCCTCTCACCTGGTGACGTTTCGGAAGGGCTCACGGGATCTCTGACCCTGCTGCAGCATCACGGAGGGAGAAACACGCTCGGGAGGATCCACCAGATGAAGGCTCCACTGAAGATGAAACCGACCAGCGGTGGTTTGAAGCAGAGCAGCGCTCGGGACTCGCGCACGGCTCTTGCGTGACCCCTGGTGTCCGCGCTGCCCGCGGCTCGTCCCGCACAGCTCCGGGGCTCCGCCGCCGTCACTTTTAAGGTACGAGTACACGCAAAAATGAAGCTGTTTTTGCAGGGGGTTGGGCTGGATGAGCTCTAGAAGATCCTTCCCAGCCCCACCATTGCGGGGAGCCATATTGATAAAGTAACTGCTGCTAATTAGGTGCTATGAAACTGATCAGCCAATTAACAGTTGTGTGGCTGCAGATACACGAGGGTGCACACGTGTGTGTGATTAGAACAAACACACTTTGTGTCTCTGCAACCAGAGCTTTCTATGAATCGAATGCTTCATATAGTCAGAAATAGCTCTCAAAATACAAAGCTAGCTCTAGAAATGAGATTCTGCTAAAGGTGACCTATGAGCATGTGATTTTTGAAACTTTCTTCTATATATACCTCAAAAAATGCTTCTATTTTCATCTATTAGATCTATATAAAGCTGTGTCACACACAGGCAGGAGGCTGAGCAAGAGTGGATGTGTCTGTGTTGTTAAAACATTTTTTGTGTCCTGTCTGTGTGTCTGTCAGTAGGTCACACTGCCTCATCATGTGCAGGGAGCAGAAGAGCAAACACACGTGTATTTTATAACAAATATACTTTGAACTTAATATGGAACATACACACCAAAAGCAGATCTTGATATCAATGATATCTGCATCTCCACAGACACACATCTGTGGATACACATATTTTAATGAGGAAATCAGTCAGTGGTTAGACTGGGGTTTTTTTTTCCCTTACTATCTATATCTATATCTATATCTATATCTATATCTATCTCCATATAGTGTAACCACATATCTCTAAGCATGTAGCACACACTATCTGCTATGTGCTCTCTACAAAATACTAATTTCAATGAAGCTTAAAATGAATTAATTGTTTTGTATCTAGGAATAAAATTCACTCCCAATAAGCAGCAGTTTGGGATGGCTCAGTGCACGCTGTTGATTCATATGTGGTCACACCTCGTGGTGTATCAAGTGTCTATAATGGGTGTGGTGGGGATGATGTAATAGACATCACTCTATCATTTTAATACTTGTATATAAGTATTAAAAATATAGTAGTGGTAATAGTGTGTGTGTATATATATATGTATATGTATATGTGTGTGTGTATATATATATATGTATGTATATGTGTGTGTGTATATATATATATGTATGTATATGTGTATATGTGTGTGTGTATATATATATAAAAATAATATGTACTATATGAGCCAGCAGTGTGCCCTCATGGTCAAGAAGAATCAAGGGAGGTTCTCCTCCCCCTCTACCCTGCCCTGGTGAGGCCTCATCTGGAGTCCTGTGTCCAGTTCTGGGCTCCTCAGCTCAAGAGGGACAGGGAACTGCTGGAGAGAGGCCAGTGCAGGGCTACCAAGATGATCAAAGAATGGGAGCATCTTCCTTCTGAGGAAAGGCTGTGGGACCTGGGGCTGAGGAGACTGCAGGGGGATCTCATTAATATTGACAAATATCTATTGGGGCAGCACTTTTTTCTCTTGTATCCAGTGACAGGACAAGGGGTGATGGGATGAAGCTGGGACACAAACAGTTCCATTTAAACATAAGAAAATACTATGTGAGTGTTGAGGGGAGGGAGCCCTGGCCCAGGCTGCCCAGGGAGGGTGTGGAGGCTCCTTGGGAGGTCTTCAAACCCCACGTGGACACCTTCATGTGTGACCTGAGCTAGGTGGGACCTGCTTTTGGCAGGGGGTTTGGTCTAGATGATCTCTAAAGGTCCTTTCCAACCCCCACCATTCTATGATCCTGTAATACAAGTACTAAAATCTGTGTATTATGTATAATAGGCCTCAGTGGTTGCCCCTCATCCCTCGGCAAGGCCCTGAGCCCAAACCCTGACACAGCAAAACAAGCACAAGGCTGAGAGAAGAAAAATTTAAAAGTTTATTAAACATTAACAGACAAAAAAAAAAGAAAAAACAAAAGAAAAGAAAGATTTGGGCTGAACAGCATACAGGCTGCAATCCATCAGCACAGGTCTGGGATCTTACCCCTTAAACTCCTAGTGAAACAGACGCTGTCTGTGGTGTTGCCAGAGATACGATGGTTGATCACACACAAGGGTTAATACACTTTTTTTTAATCCTTTTTCTTTCTTCACATTAAAAAAAAAAGAGTCAATAAAATAAAAATAAGCTGCACATCTCTATTGTAAATCACATGCAAAAATAGCTTTTTCAGAAGCACTAACTGGGGTTATTACAAACCCACAGAGGCGAGAGATTCGGGCTCGGCGCCGGGAATGTCTTGCTTTTGTGGATTCAAGTCAGAAGGTGATTTCCATGGTGCTGGGCTGAGTCACTTTAGCACCATTCTATATAGAAAACAAAATCATCTTCCCCTCCCTTCCCCTCTCTCCCCCAGCCTCCTCTGCCACGGGCTTTCCCACGGAGAGCCCCGGGGTGCTCGTCCTCCCCAACACCCCTCCAGTGCAATCCATTGCCAGAGGGCATTCTTTTGTAAAAAGAAATCATTCTCTTCTAAGTTTCAGCAAAAAACAAAAGAGAAGACAAGCATTTCACCAATGCTTATAGCTCAGGAGAGCTCAGTGACATTATTAGACACATTATTAATTATTCTGCAAATATATATATTTCTATTCTTATAAAATTACAGTTTCAGACACCTTCAAACTCCTTCATGAGCAACAGAAGCCATCAGAGGTGTGATGAGCCTGGCTAAGCTGGCCTTGGGATCTGAAAAATGAGCTCAGCTCTCATTGCTTTGCTTTTTAGTCCATTTTGGGGAGCCAGCCTGGCTCCCAGCCCTCCCACCTGGCGGGATGGGCCCAGGAGGCTGCTGAGCAGCTTTGGGGCCCCTGGGCAAGGCAGCTGCTGGGAACCCCTGTGCTCCTCCTGTGTGGCTGTGACTTCATAAATCTCTGATATTCAGCCTACAAAAACTCTACCATCTATCTCCCACCCTTTCCCTGCCCAAAAGAAACCAAGGAACGATCTGTACTTTTATTTCCAAGCTTCCTTTTGCATTTCAAGGGAACTGTTGTGCTCACAGGGCTCAGAGCTCACAGCCCACATCCTGCTGTCCCCAATATCTGTCCTCAGGCCCATTATAACCTGTTGCAAGTTGCTGTGTTGCTGCTAAAAGCGTGTCCTGGGCAGTGTCTGGCTGAGCTCTGCCACAGCCAGGGCAAAAAGAAAGTCTCTCTCATGGTGGCTCCAGCAGCTTGTGCCAAACACCATCCCTCTCTTTTCTCTACCCACATCCAGTGGCTTCTACTGACCTTTAGAATATAATTTCCTAGGCTTGAAACTCTGCTGCAGCACATGGAAATTCAATTTGCTGAAGAAATGGTCCACAGGCAAGTTGAGGGAGGCTGACAAGTTGGGTCTGTTTGAGGAACAATGCCACTGATGGCAGGGTCTTTTTAATGCTGAACAAAATGCTGAGTCCTTTGTAAGGATCTCCTGAAGCATGAATAATGATTCAATGGAATGGACAACCTCGGTATTTGAAAGTGATGTCAAAACACTTAGGCAAAAAAAAAAAACCTGTGAGCAAGACATGTAGCACCATATTTTCCTCACGTTGCTAACTGGATGCAGGGTGTACCACTGCACACACAGAGATAGCTGTCGAAAAAAATGCATCTGGAAACAGCTTCTAGCAGCAGCTGAGAAATGAGTGTTTTGTTGTGATGGAATTACTCTTCTGCCTTTACAAAACACTGTACTGTCCAATTGAGGGCTGAATTAAAACCCATGTTGTGCTGTGTCCCTATGGAACAATTTCTTTACATGTTTCTGATGGAAGATAAGTCTTTTCTTTTTCAGTAACATGGAAAATTCCTGGAGAGCTGTGTTACTGCCATAGAAACATCCCTTACAGCACAGACTGGGCCTGTGTGTGCCAGTGGTAGGCTTCAAATAGGAAAGATTTAAAAAAGAAAAGAAAAACAACCAGCCAACAAACCCCTAAGCATTTCCTCTCTGTACAATAATGGAGAATATATATCTTTGCTATATAGTTTAAACATGGAATAGCTTTTTTTCCTCTTTCTGTTATATATATGTCTTTCAAAATACATTGTCAGTATTTGTACTTGAAAAATACTGTACAAAACAAACATCCTATAATTATTCTGTATAAACTTTATACACTTTATAACATCTATCCTTTTGGTCTATAGTAAACACTTAGATTGATTGGATTAACCACAGTATGTGACAACACCATCCCCTTCTGAAATACACCAGTGTCTCTTACATTCATTTGTTTCAGAAGTCCACTTTAGATTCGAACATACGTGTTCAGAAGCAAAGAGAGAGTTTAAAACGACAGAAAGTTCAGAACCATCAGTTCATGTCACACTCAAAACAACAATCACTAGGGGGGGAAAAAAAAGGGGGCTTTGCAAACCAGTGACTTCTTCTAAGTGAATAAAAGTGATTCCTTTTTATAAACAGCAAGATATCGTCCACAGAAAATATGTTACAAAACATGGAGGGGGGGAAAAACCCAACTGAATTTAGGTACTTGTTTAGTTTGTAATCACAAAATGGAACCTGAAGAAAGGTGTTGCTAACTGAAAACAGAAGAGCCCCTCTGATTTCCACACTGGGTCCTATTTGACGTGATTAACTCCGTTCTCCTTTCATTTAATTATCCTGCTTCTTACACACGCGCTCCCTAGAGCCAGGGGGACACCTAGCATGCTCACCTTCAGGGGTCTTTTACTCCTTAGCTGGTTTTGTTTGTTTGTTAAAGACATGACAACTCCTGTTGGGTGGGGGAACCATCCTAGGTCCAGTGGGACATCCGGGCAGCATGCGTGAGCGAGCGACAGGATTATTGCTTCAGGTACAGGCAGTGCAAGATACACACGCTGTGGCCTATCCACAGACTCCTACTACCTGGGGGCAGTGGGGAGGGAAGAAACCTTACTAGCCAGAGAGAAGCCATGATGGGATCTATCATGAGTACAGCTAACTCAGTCTAACAGCACTTTAAATCTGAAGACAAGTATCACCAAAACTTAAAATACAACGAAAGCAAATCTATAAATTAATATCTCTGCAGTGTAGTACTGAATTATTCCTTGTGCACTCGAGTAGCATGTTAACTGTTCTGATTAGCCATACTGAGACAACAGCTTGTCACTCTCCAGCACACTGACAGCTGCTTGCTTGGACTTTTTTTTTCCTGTTTTTTTCTTTTTTCCTTTTTTTTTTCCTTTTTTTTCCTTTATTTTTATCATAACTGACACCAGGAATCTTTCCAAGTCAATCAGGAGGATGGAGCTGGTCAGGAGAACATAAAAACCCTACTTCTGAAGCAGCACTGGAGGAAAATATATATATATATATATCTCATAATAAAAAGCTGACTAATGGAGGTTCTCAAGAGTCCAGGTAAAAATGTGGCACCCTTTGAAGAGGGCTTTGTAAAAATGGGACGTGCTGAGACATGCACACACACACACTCACACACACACACACAGACACACACACACAGAGAGAGGAGCACACAGCCATAGATGTGTGAAAACACACACACACACACACGCAAACGAAACGAAAACACAACATTAAGTCAGTTTTGTTTCTGCTTCTGGTAAAGTGCTGAAGACAGAAAGGTTGGTTTGGGTGTGGTGCTATCAAACAGGAAACACATTGTCCATCTAGAGTCAAACTGCCAACCCCCAACAGAACAAAGAGAAAAAAGGGAACCCCCACCCCCCCCCAAAACCTCCCTCCCAACCCCCTCCCACCCCTCGCTGCCCCCTGGAATTTACAGGGGGCCGTGTCGAGCTTCGTACTTGGCGAGGACGTTCTTGCACTTGCCCAGCTCCTTGCGCAGGTCGGCCACCTCCTGGCGCAGCGCCGAGTTCTCCTTCTCCAGGAAGGAGGCGCGGATGGCGATCTGGTTCTCCTTCAGCCGCCGCGCGTCCCGCGAGCGCTTCGCAGCCATGTTGTTCTTTCTGCGCCTTGCCCAGTATTTGTCGTCCTGCTCATTAAACACAGAAGGAGACAAAGGAGATATTAGATTTTGGCAAACTGAGGGGCCATCGGGAAGAGTTGAACTCGCCACGCTTTGCCCTGGCGGCACCGGGCACTGCTGGGGCAGAAGGCGCGTGTGCACATAGCACAACCCACCCCAGGGGCACAGAGGCCTGCCCACGGCTGTGTCAAAGTGTTTACACTGACTCCCCTGTCCTCCTGACTGTGAACATGTGAGGAGTGGCTGAGGGAGCTGCAGATATTCAGCCTGGAGAAGAAGAGGCTGAGACGAGACATGATCATTCTCTACAACTCCCTGAGAGGAGGTTGTAGTGAGGTGGGGTTCAGTCTCTTCTCCCCAGTAATGAATGACAGGATAAGAGGAAACAGCCTCAAGTTGCCCCAGGATAGGTTTAGGTTGGAAATGAGGAAGAACTGTTTCCCTGAGAGGGTTGTCAGCCTCTGTGCCAGGCTGCCCAGGGAGCTGGGAGAGTGCCCAGCCCTGGAGATATTGCAAAGCCATGGAGCTGAGGTGCTGAGGGCCGTGGTTTAGTGCTGGGCTTGGCAGGGTGCAATGAATGGTTGAACCTTAAAGATATTTTCCAACCAAACTGATTCTATGATTCTTCCAAGGCAAACTGAAGCAGTCTTCCAGCAGCACACCCCACCTCACATCTGCACTGCCCTCCTTAGCACAGCCGCCTTCACACTGGTGACTCACTCACTACCGGTTACTAATTACCTCTTGTATGTCCCTGCTCATCTTTGCCAGCCAACACCTAGTTCACTCTGTTGCTATCACCTATTTAATTTACAGCTTTTTTTCCTGCTCACAGCCCTTTCTCCACAGAGCTCCAAAGCCCTCCTATTTGCACCCTGCAAGTCACTGGAAGAGGATTCCTTGGCACAGCAATGCTGGCAGCTTTGGCACCATCGCATAGGGATTAGTACAATAGGCTTTGGCTGTGGAAAAAAACAAAGCATTTGCCAGAAATAGGTCCTCTAACCTCTGAAGTTTCATAAGCTAACACATTCCCAAAGTGTCATCCCTAGGAGATCACCCTACTGCATTGCTGCATCAATGGCTCTGAAGTCATGACTTAATTTCACCTCACTTTTCCACTCTCCCAGTGAACTGGCCTTCAGTGAAGTGGCACCTTGAGCGCTGCTTTGAAATGGAAGGAAGTTCTAGAGATTTGGAACAGCTCAGTAAATACAAAGTGGGCAGAATCTCATGAAAAGTGAAATTCAGTCCCCTGCAGAAGAAGAGTGATGCAGCCATTCAGTCCTCAAACTGCCCAGTCAACTCGTATCCCCTCCATTTTTACCGGCTCACATTTGCCAGCCTGGCTCTCTTGTTTCACTGAGCACAGCACTTCATCCAATCCATGGCACAGGAACCACCTACTCCTTCCTTGCACTGAGCAAACTCCCCACCACTTCCCCAGGCACTGCCAGGACCAACACCACTGCTCTGCATCTCCTCCTGCTGCTGGTAAAAGGCAAAGCAAAACCAGTGCTGCAGGTACTCCAGAACTGCCGTACTTTAGCTTAACAAGGTGTGCAGCAATGTTGATTTGGAGCCAGTGTATCTCTCAATTGCTCTTCACATGGGGACCCCCAAAAATCTTCTTAAACACAAGCACACGGCATAAAACTGTGACCCAAATCCTGTTTATAATTTCCCATCTCATGCCACTCCATAAAGATCAGCTTTAAGCAATTTGTTAGTGTGCCACCTAGGCTTCATCCCTCTTTATTTTAACAAATTGCTATGGCAAATCCCTTAATCCAGGCCTGAAAGAGGTAAGGCTGGCATTTCAAAATCACATGCAACCCAGAGACGATTGCTTGGTCTAATCTGCTTACCCTCCCCCAGAACCCAAGGGCAGTGACACATGCCAGGGCAGAAGCAGCACTTGGGTCAAGCACTCTGTAAGGAGTCAAGGGCAACTGATGGGATTATCTCTGAGAAATGAGAGACCCTGAACTTCTAGTTCAGCCTTAGGCTGAAAACTTATCTGCCCCACTGCTGCGTGTGACACTGATATTTTCCACCTCTGGCATGGAGCAGTCCAACAGCATCTTTGGCAAAAGTTTGCTTTGATGGGTAAGGACACCTGAGAGAAAGCAAAACATGATGAATGGCACTGAGGAGCAAACTCCAGTCTCCTCCCACCCACGCAGCCATTTCAGTACCAAACATCTCCCTTGAGTAGACCTCTTAGCACACTGCAGTGCCAACACTTTGCCCAGGGAAGTGATGGCAGGAGAGAAACCTGTCTGAAGAGAAGCTGAGGATGCTACAGACAAAGAAGCAGCAACATACCACCTGAAAATTATGACTTCTGTGCTTTTAACTCACACAACAGCATCCCTAGGGATAAAAACAGCGAGCAGCAGCAGCTTCTCTCCCTACTGCCATCAATCTGGTGTAAACACATGGCATCCCAGTCTCTTCACATGCACAGCCAGGGACTCAGGCTGTGTTGTGGGGGGCCGTGGCAACAGGAAAATGAAACTGACTACCTCTGATAAAAAAGATCCTCTTGGAAGTCACATACTGGGGAAAGAATTTTGCAAATAATGACCATTTTCACAGTTGTTTGATAAGCTGAGTCAGCTGATCAGTTAGTTCTGCTCTCTTTGTGCTCTTTGCTCCTCATATCTCAGAAGCAGCGAGAGACATAATAGACAAGGGTGGTCCTTCTTTTAAAAATGGAATTATTAATTGTAAATGTTTTATTAAAACAAACTTCTCAGAAGAATAATTTTGTTCTGTTTCCTACAACTAGTTTAGATTCTTTCAGCTAGAACACTGTAGTGTTCCCACTCATTATTAAACACAGAGCTAAAGCAACTTCCAAACAAGACACAATATACTTCATCTGTCACCATCAGGGATCTCCACGGACTCTGTAAGAGACAGATTCTTCCTTCAGAATTCACAATCTATGCTGATGAGACAGATAGAGGATAGAGGAAAAGGAAACGTGATCAGACAGACCGTTTCATAAGTGGGAAATATGGGACAAAGTAAGCTTGTCTAAGGTCAGGCAGGAAGTTTGTGGCACACAAAGGAAATGAATACTGGTCTCATGAATCTCAACTGTTGCTTAACTAACAAGGGACATCCTCCCTTTAGTCTTATTCAGAGCTGTTAACAGTTTTATTCTACAACAAAGCCATCCTCAGTTTAGCACATTTACCTTACAGGAGAAAAAAGTCATGCTCCAAATCTCTATCTCACAGAGTAACTGTCAGAGAGTATGAACTACCTCGTCACCAGTTCCAATTTACCTTCAGGTCATCTGGAATGAAGACTTTGCGAGCTTTCTTAATCATGGGCTGTGGTTTCAGCTCCTCTTCGGAGAATTTGCGTTTACGAGGGTCAAACATCTCCTGGCCAGGAATACTGGAAAGAGCAAGATCTGCAGGGTCAGGTTCGTAACCAACAGGAACTTGGATAGTCTCAGGATCAATGGGACTTGGTGTGTTTCGGTTTGCTGGCAAGATCTGACCTACAGAAATAAAGGATAAATTCAACTATGTTAGAAGAAAATATGTAAATAGTGTCACTGAACATAGACTGTAGATCTCTAAATACCTTCCATGCCATAATTCCTTAAGCTCTGTAAATTTGTATCTACTTGTTAAATATCAGGTTGTCCACTTTGTAGGGTACATATTCAGATCCAGACATGCTCAGGATGTGATTTTCAGAACTGGTTCCTAAATCCAGTTGCTAATCCTGGATGCCCATGTCAGATCACGGAATCACAGAATGCTTTGGGTTAGAAAGGGCCTTAGAGGTCATCTACTTCGAAGCCCTTGCCACAGGCAGGGACACCTTCCACTAGACCAGGTTGTTCAAAGCCCCATCTAGCCTGGCCCTGAACACTTCCAGGGATGGGGCTTATCTGCACCAGTGATCTAAAGATCCTTGAATCCAACACTGAGTCACACTGGTCTGTTGCAGGCAGATGACATATTGCTCCAACCTGTGACAATTCAGTATCATCACATCCTGAGGAACAAATCCTAAGTACCATCATTTAGCTCCGATTTATCCCCCACACTGAAATCCTTCCCAGTTTGCTCACACACAGATTTCTTCAGATATATCTTTAAGGACACATTTAGCTCACAAACAAGACACAGCACTTGCAATAGGACAACCCCTCATCAAAATGTAGTTTCAAGCTGTGCTGAAGCTCTCCACTAAAGAGATTGCTATTTTCTACAAAATCCTACCAGTGATATTCCAAAAGTGAAGGAAACTAGCAACATGAAAGGCCACAATGACTACTTAAAGATGCTCTGCCAAAAGAAAAGAACACTTATTTATGCCACAGTGCCCTTTTATGGTAGATACAATCCCATTATAAAAGAGCCTCTCCCCAGAAAAGGATATCCCACCCGTTTTTGGTTTTTAATCTTAAATATAGCCTTTGAGATCCTACAGCACCAATTCAGGCACCATCCCCGCTACAAACCCCATTTAAAAACTCAACCAAAGGTTCCCAAAATAGGATCCTAAAGTCAGCTGCCTGAACACAGCCTGTCCCCAGGGGCAGGATTTTCGGTTTTCACATGCCTTGGAAGCAGGAGCCTCATAGACTTCAGAGGGAGGACTTCTGATTGAAGCAGATATTCTTTTATAACTGTTGGCTATTAGCTCATTGGGTTTGACTTTAGAGATACAACAGCTTTCACAACGACCCAAACATCCTGTGACTGCATAATATTTCCTTCTTTGTGCCCAAACCGTCAAGATTTAGGGTGTAAAATGGCAAACACGAAGTGCAACTTCTAATTCCAAACCAAGGCCACCGTTAACAATGTAGGTTTTATTTTAGCCTAGAAGATCGCGGCAACAACACTGGAACCGCGGAGAAAACGCACCGGGGGAATTGCATTGTGCAGAGCGGGGCCAGGGAACCGCGAGCTCGGCGGTTTAAAAACAGCCCCGATAAAAATCAGCTTCCAGGAAAGGCGAGGAAGGGCCCGGGAGAAAAGGAGGATCAAAGCTGTTAAAATATAGCTTTGTCTGTAGGGAAAGCATCCCGCCACGGCCTCGCACTCTCCCCCGCGCCCGGCCGCGCCGCGCCAGCAGGGGGCGCTGTCTCCCCGCGCCGTCCGTCACCGGCGAGAGCGGCCGCCGCCTCCGCTGGCCCTACAGACATCCCCGCTCGCCCCGCGGCCACCTCCACTGGCCCTACAGACACCTCCGCTCGCCCCGCGGCCGCCCCCGCCGTTTATAACCTCCCTGTGCGGGGAATATTGGTCGGCGGGGTTCGGCCCCGCGCCTCGCGTCAGGCTGATCCCCTCTCGGGTACGTCGGATGGCACAAAGAGGCTTTAAACACGGGAAAAGGCTCCTTGGCCGTGGCAGAGCACACCCGTGCTCCTCTCATGCACACAAAGATACAGACACACGCACGTACAAATCACACAGGTAAGAATGAAGCACGAGCCTGGCCCTCAGTGCTGGGACATTACCTCTGGAGAGCGCGCAGGGTGTTGCCTAAAGGCAAGTGGGTTGTGAAATCTGCCCCAGCTTCCTAATTGACCTAAACAAAATAGCCTGTATTTAAATATTGCTGAAGTTCTAGATACCCAGTATCAGTTTAGACGTTATCATTTATCTATCAGGTGCTATGTTACATAATGATGTGTAATCATTGGCCTCAAGAAATCTTACCGATATCCTTCTGAAAAAGGAAAGGTAAAAACATTCCTTGTAAACACAGGAGGAAATTGAGGCACTGCATCTTACCAATGCAACAGCACAGAGAGTGATGCATCTCCAAGGTGATCTGGGAGAGGAATGTACAGGGATCAAGATCCTGCCTTGCTTCCCAGGTGCACACATTTCACTTCACCTGGTCCAAGAAGCTCTTGCTGCCAACGACCTTGTCCTTCAGCAAACATCAGATGTCCCACATGCCACCACAAAGCTCATTCAAGGGGAATGCTATGCAGTAATGCAAAGCCTGAACAAATCATGCACACAGCTTGACACCACCACGGAGGAGTCTGAAGGCTGCTGCCCTGGAAGATAATCCCAGACACACACCTCTTTCAGTCACGCTCCCGTAACTCATCAGGAACTCTGCTGAGCACAAACAGAGTTCATAAGGGTGTCTAAAAACCCAGGCAGAAAACCCATTATTTCCTTGTCCAGCATTTTATATTAGGCAACTCCTGGCACTTGGTAGCTTTTTATTTATTCTATCAAGTTTTGCCAATAATACAAGCCAGGAACCTGTCTTCGTTAGCTCACTGGCTAATGGCCATCACGTCTATGTGGTGCTGGAACTCATCACAACCCAAGACGACGGCGTGGGCTGTGCTGGGCTTGGCACTGCTGTTACTGCAGGAGTACAGTACGTGGCCTCACGTTACATTGCTCTCTGAGCTCCTCTCCCTGTGTGTGCACAGCACTTGAGCTGTGCATCCTTCTGCCAAATTTGTGCAGGGTGTTATTTTTGTGCACTAAATTCCTCGCAATCAGAGGCAGGTCAAATAAGCACAGCAATCTGAACGTCATGTGCCCAGCAGCCAACTAATCCTCACATCAGCAAGCTCCACAGCTGTCACAACATCCAGAGAAAGAGCTGGTCAGAGGCTGAGATGCGCAAAGAATCAGCCGAGGAGAAAACCTACATCGGCCAGGTGAAGGTAAAGCACCTCACTGCTCAGCATCAGGAGCCAGATGCCTTTGTTGCCAGTTCCTGTATTATTTAAACACTCTGCACTCACAACAGGGGCCAATTTTTCACAACAGTGAAGTGGCTGGACTGTTTAATGTGCTTAGCTTTGTTCTCAATGGAGGCTGATGATTGCCAAATGTTTTGGAAAGAACTTAGCCCCTCTATTTAAGTTGCTGAAACGAGAGCCCTTGAGCATTAAGCTCTTTTGGAAATCCAGCTGCAGAACTCCACAGTGGTGGTGGATGCAAGCTGGGAACAATGGTTAATGGAAACTTCCCCTCATACCGCCCTAGTGATGTGTCTCAACCATGGCCTGGAGAGACCACAACTATGTCAACACTGGCCTTTTGTCTGGAGACTTTCCCACTTGCAGAGCTCCCCTCAAGCAATGAGTATGCCAGAACAGACACAGCTCCAGGTGTCTCCTGGCAAAGGAAGCTACAGGTTTTGACAACCCCGGTAGTTACAGCTGCCCCAACATCTTGCCTTTGCTGATGCTCTTGGTGTTGCTCTGGCAGAAATTAGCAATAGCAGAAAATTTTCCAGAAAGAAGGACTTGAAAGAAAGTTGGCTGTTCTAACCCTTTGAGTCCTTCTCCTCCCAGCAGAGTCTGCCAGCAAGGAAGTCCAACGTAATGGCAATATTTTCAGCGTATTTCTTTGTTCAGAGAGAAATGGGCTGCAGCACTTCACTTGTGTCATCTAGGTCAGAGAATGACTGGTAAGAAAACCATCAGCTTTTAATTGCTTGCAGTAATTAAAATTCACAATTCAAAAGTACAGTAACATTTTTGTATACCTACAGAACCAAAAAGCTGATCTGGTATCGTGGGGAGCTCAATTACCATATCCTGATTCTTAATTTCCCCCTTTTGAAACATCCCACCTACCAGCTGTGCCCAGGAGAGTTAAGACGGAAATAACCTCTCCAACTGCACTGCTGTTGACAGGCTTCTTATTTATATTGCAAGAGATCCCCAGTAAATTATGTGGAACTCAATTCTGAATCATTCAGCTTCCATAGAAATGCCCCTGATTTTCAGACAACCTCCCTTCTCGCAGCCTTTCCACACTTTTCATCAGCTCAGCAGCTGGCTGGAGAACAGTGACGAGACAAAGAAAAGAAAAAAGAGTGGAAATGTTCTAATAAAAATATTTTTTCCCTATTTTTTTTACACATACGTTGGGAGGCAGGAAAAGAGGAGTTTCTTATTCAATTTATTACCAGCCCTGAGATAAAATGTGTTTGCTAATTGTTTTTCTTTATATAAACTAAAGGCACTTTGGGTATGTCAGTCAGACAGTATAGTAGAGCAGTTAAATTGACAGATAATCCTCACTCCGAGCTGCTCCAGAGAACGCCACTGCTCTGCTGATACGCTTTCCAAATCATCTATCTGCTTGGCAGCTGGCCAGCTCTTTGGGATGGTTCTCTTACTCCAAATCACAGCCTGTCCCAGACTAATCTGTCATCTATTTCTGCATTAACTCCTTCAGCCTCCAGGAAAAGTTCTCTCAACGCAGACCGCAAGGCAGTGTGCAGGAATGGAAGCTGCCAAAAATCCCCACGAGCAGTGATGTAAAGGAGTATTGTGGAGGCCAACATTTATCTAAGGACAGTATCTTGTCAGGTTATAATTCCTCACTTAAAATAGTATAAGCAACATTTTATCTTCCTATCTAATCTTCCTACTACTAGTATTTAGTATTTATTAGTCTTCCAGAACCAGAAACCAAAATGATTGCATGGATAGTAAGACCATAATCTGGACTTCCAGCCCTCACATAGCAGGACAAAACCAACTACTCTCTGCCTGGGGGCAAAGAAGACGCTTCACCCCGGGTGTATTTATACAAGCAGTTATTAGAGGAGCTTTATTTTCTTCTGAAGCAACAGGAGATCAGTGTATTTTGACCAGTGCTCCAACCTGGCACAGGCATTCCTCTATTTCTTATCTTACACAACCTTGATTCTGCCCAACATGGGGTGAGTGCAAACACTTCCTGCGGAAAGAAGGATCTTAATCCAATGCAACCACAACATATTCACTGCTCTTAACACACACTAAAAGACTGGCACAGAAAAGTTCTTAAAACGTGCCCTTTTTAAAGATATCAGCATTGTTTACAAACCTTGTGAATGTAATTACGAAGGAATTGCCATTTCCCCTCTCAGCATTGTGTGCCTCCCGCTCTGGGCCTCTACAGTATTATTACAGGCAGGACTGGTAGTCTTATTAAGATTGTCAGACACTTCCCATTAGAGGAGGCTGTCTCCAGTTCCTTAGACCTTTGCCAGATTTCAACCATTCTGTTTGGATTTGTATGTGCCAATTATGTTTCTGCCAAAATGGTTCTACAGTTTCCCGAAAGAGTTTCAGCAAAAATACTGTTTTCAACCTGTTAAAAATGTCTGGCAAACTTTTCACTGAACTGTGCTAATGGCCTGTGCACTGGAGGAGGGAAGCTCCTGAAACAGTGTTATTTCCCTTTCATTTGCTGCCTTATAATCTACTGCATGCTTGCTAAGGCTGGGTGAGAAAGGAGGAAGAAGGGGGATTCAAAGCTGAGAAGAGAGCAAGGAGGTAAGGAAGGCAAGGATGAGGGAGATTGGTAGACAAAGAGAAGTAGGGAAGAGCCTGGAAGAGAAAGGCTGCTTTAGCAAAGGCTTGGGTGAATGTTTTCAGTAGAAGAGCACCACTGAGGGGACAAGGGCAGGAGAGTGCCTATGCTGATGGTACAAACACAGCTCCAGTCTCATAGATTGTATTTGACCAGCAACAGTGCAGTGGCAAAGCACCCTGTCCCCCTTCAGCTCCTTACAGGCAAAATAAGTTGTCATCAGCTATTCAGTCCAAGTGGCAGGACTCTGTGGGGTGCTGTCAGGTCCATTCCTACGCATTGCCAATGTGCCTGTTGTAGGGGTGGCACAGGAGAAAATCCAGGTTACGTTTTCCACTACTTTTTAGAATTAAATGTCAGAGTTGTTTTAAGCAGCACTCATAGTTGCAACAATCTTTAAAGTTTTGATGCTCTCTCTCATTCAGGCGTCACTTGTTTCACTCATTTTGATGTATCCAAATGGACCCAAGGTACCAAAGTACCAAGGTACTTTATGGGCTCCTCCCAAAAAGGGAAGCAAACACCTCCCTGGACAAGCTCACAGAACAAAATGACTTGCTCAGAATTCTGCTGAAACTTTGTGGCAAAATCCAGTCTCTCTAGACAAAATCCTTCTGTCCTTCCTGTCAGATTTTCACTTCTCCTCCTGCTGTTCCCTGCATCCTCTGACATCTGCAGTAAATGAGGTCAAGATCCAAGATCTTACAGACAACCGCTTCCTTCCTGACACAGCCCTGATTCAACCCAGAGCTGGTCTGACCTCTGCATCTGAAAAGGGAAAAGGGAAAAAGGAGGCTATCATGTAATTACAAGCCTGCTTCTCCAAGCTGATGAGGGGGAAGGTTGCTAGCTGAAGCAACTCACGTGGCCTTCGGTAAAGTGTCTGCAGGCCTTTGAGGGCTTGACTTTGCAGCTCCTGCATGTGGTTAGCAGAACAGGCATGTAACATGCTAAGTCTGCTGTGCCAGTAACATTCTGCCCTTCAAAAGCAATAAACAAAGAAATGTGAGGCCCCATCAGGTAAAGTTTTCCACAGTGTCTGCTGAAGACGCTGGTTTTCTGTAACATCCCTATTCTGAAAACCTTATCCTGTCTTTAGCCTGTGTGAAGGTAGCACTTAGCTCAGTGAGGCCTCATTTCCAAAAGCTACTAGGAAATCAAACTTTTTTTCAGCCCCTGCAAAATGCCTGAAAGTACTTGTTGCTGTTTTAAATACCCTTTTAAATACCTCTCTAATTTTTTGTAGGGTGCTGCTTTCCTTACAAAGACAGGCCAAGACAGCATTCAGTAGGGACAGGGCCTGAAGAGATGCTGCAAGGAAGAACATTCAGATAGGTATTTAATTTAGATTTACACTTGGCTTAGAAGCACGTTTCAAGATGCTGATAGTCTCTGGTGCATTGGAGCTTCGTGACAACCTTTGGCATGTCTGTGTATATTTCAGTTATCTGGCAATTCACATACAGTAAAGTTCCCCAGAAAGTACAATTCTTATTTCTTTCCTTAAAGTGAAGGTTCCAGAGAAGCATTACGATTGTTAACCTGTTCTGAAGGAGACACAAGGTCCACTTTTCTTTCTTTGGACAATTACATATCCAGCTTTAACAAACTAATCTCAAACAGTAGATCTTAGATAGAGCTCCCGCTTTAGATAACATCCATAAATATGCCATTACATAGAATAAAAAGACAACACTTGTCCTCAAGATGCATTCATGGCACTGCCAGTGTGCTCTGAAGACTCCAGACCAAGTAAGTTCTTCATACATTGTTCTATTTATTTGGCTAATGAACATCCAGGACAGCAAGCTCTCAGGTAGTAAACAGGTCTTGCAAAAAGCCACCATGTAATCCTGACAGCATATGCCTCGCATGACTCACCTATCTACTACCCAGTTCTGGTACCCAAACCCATCTTGTTTGGGTGTGTTTTCAAAACACAGCCAGGTGAGATTTCAAATGGCATGGAAAAGCCACGTGAAAAGGGTACATTTCCTCTAACTCCCAATCAGCAGCTAATGGCAAGCCCTGGGAGACAGACAACAGATGCTGTCAGCTGCTCTCTGAATATACCCCTTAAGAAAAAAGGGTCACTGGGCAGAGTTAGAGGAACTTGCAAATCTCATCTTCTCTTTTGATCTCTCACAAATCTGAACTATCTGGTGCAGTAACTTTCTATTTTTACTCTTTTACAGTTTTTGTTCACTACAGTACACTCTTTATGTATAAGAGCTAAATTGATGCCGAGGGTGATTTGTCTAAAATATTGTAGAAAATAATTTGTATTAAATCATCACATTTTAAGAAGCAGAGATGCCATAATGGGGACACGTTGTTCCCATAAACTTCTAAGTAAGGCTTGGTACATTTTCTCTCTGCCTTAAATGATGACCCTCTAACAACATGTTCTGGAAAATAAAACCACAAAAAAGCAAAACAGTGAAACCCAAAAACTTAATTTGGGTTTGTTACAGCCCAGTAACTGCAGAGATCTAATTTGCTTCTAGTTTTCTTCCCAAGGAGCACACACAAAGCAAGCATCAGGTTGTGTGGTTGTATCTTTTTCTCTATTGATGTATTTGTCTTCATTTATGCATCTGTATGGGGTAGTCTGAAAAATGGGTCAGAGGAGGAAGGAAACACGTAACCACAGCTCAGGGAAAATTCCAGGAGAACAGACTGTTGGATATGGATGTTACCCATGTGCCTGTAGCTACTTCTTTACAGCTGCTGCATAATACAAGTTTGCAGAATATCAGACACAGACAAAACCAGGGAACTTCAAAAAGCAAGTCCAAACAAAAGAGATGACAAGACTGAACACTGGACAAGACACTCATAAATTCATTTCAAAAGGTGAGGCACCTAGCATCAGAAAACAGCAAGGAGCTCTATGCTAAAGAATCTCAAAAACCAAACTAATGCCTGCAGATATTTCCACACCTAAGAACAGCAGCCACATTCTTACATAGAAAGATAAACTGGGGAAAACATCTGGAAAAAAAGCTGATTCCACAGAAGCAAATTGAGTCATTCTGGGTTCCTTCAACAGTGGTGGCCATGCTGTTCTCTATATGGGGTACCTGTGAGGCAGCACAGACATTAGAGGATTTTACTGCTGAAAGCTTTTCAGGAGATTTGGGGTGAGGACAGGACAGGACACAACCTTTCATATTATCTCTGTCTTATTCACCAGGTCACCTGTAGGCAAAGACAGTGCAGGCTTCATCACTCCTACACAACTCCCACTATGTGATCCAGGATCTGGCCACACAGAAAAAGGTGTTTCTGCATCCAAATGAAAGGAGAAACACTGGAGAGTGGGAAAGGACTGTAAGCTGAGGGCAGCAACAATTCAGAGGCTTGGAAAATTATGTGGGCTTTACCTTTTACACTCCTGTTAACTCTGATTCTCATGAAGTAGGTGGTGTTGCTACAGCAACTGTCATATCACATCATTTCTGCTGTCTCTGTCACAGAGATCATCTTATTTTATCTTCAGCTCAGATATGCAGCTTTTCTTCTTCTATTCTAAACCCCTCTATATTTTGGATATAAAAAATTACACAAAATAGAGCTGTGCCATGTATTTTTTTTTTTAATGTAGCAAAGCTTATGGAACATTTTTATTTGTTCTGCTTTTAAGAGTGCAGAAGGACTAAAGAAAATGACACTGACCAGATTTATGGTGCTCCAGAGTTTCAGAAATAAATTAAGAGCTGGTCTCATGATAGAGATGTTTTGTGCCACCTGTAATGTGTTCCCCTACAGGAGCTAATCCGGTGTTCTGGTGCACTTCACCAGAAGTAATTCATCTATTTGCAGGTGAAAAGATCCTGCTTCCTCGTGCCCAGGCCATTAATGTACATGCGTTCCACATCATTCACACCCTGCTCAGATGCTGCTGTGCATCCACTGCACACAACAAGCTGTTCAAATCGTGTACCTCACCTGTTTGACCTGCAGCCTGGAAGAAGAATCTACTGAAAGAGAAGTCTCAACCCATCTTTCCCTGTTTCAGAAGATTTGTGCTAGCTGCTAGGGATGAGGTGGCCACCCAGTTTTGCAGCTCCCTTGCTCAGTAACCCAAGAATGTGGCTCTACCTCCCTTTCCTCCATTTTGCTGCTTGGATAAGGTCTCTGAGGCCTCAATGCACAAAGAAAACTCAACAAAATCTAGATGATGGAAAGGTTTAATTAGGTTTTTGTTATTAACATGCATTGCAACTTGTGCACTCACACATCTTCCTTTAAAAAAATAAAAACCCAATGTGGAACAGTAATAAATATTCAGTTACACCCTCAGGCTACTTGGGAAACAAACAAGCCCTATCTGCAGCCAAAGGTTATTGCATTGACCACTAATCCACTAGCCCTGCTCGGATCACCAGACCAAGCTCTGCCACAGCCACAGCCTAAGTGGGGACATTAAAAACCCACCTATATGAGTTCCTGTGTGACCTACTCTAGGAGGTCTTGCTCTGGCAGGGAAGTTGGACTAGATGATCTTTCGAGGTCCCTTCCAACCCCTAAGATTCTGTGATTTATATCTGTTTCCTCTATAAGCTTTTCCAGTTACTTTCAAGCCAGTTGATGGAGTCATCAAATTATACTTCACTTTTATGAAGAGAGGTTCTGGGCAGATGGAAATCTGCCTGCATGGATCTAACCTGTGGGCAAGAACTGCATCTTGTGTACCTGGTTAAAGGTTATATATGCAATTAAGATACCAAACAGCTTTGCAGTTCTTTCAATTACTTTGCATGGTTCTTTTCAGTGCCCCAGTATCTGACAGTTATTCTTTATCTCAGTTTCCTAGAGAAATGAGTTTTGTGCAGCCCTGCTGTGCACATGTCTCTCTAGCCTCCTACCAACAATTTTTGAAACAGTTGTCCAATTTCAAACAAATTTGGCAGAGAGTTATCCACATGCATTAACAATGTAAATAAAACAATGTAAATGAAAGCAGCTCTTAACTCCCTAGCTGAAAGAAGACTGCAGGAACCTCATTACAGACAACCCATGGAACAGATTCCTCAGGCAGGTAGTGGGAATGAATAAAGAAAAGCATTCACCAAGTTTTTATTTATTACAGCAGTCAGGAAAGCCACTTAATCTTCTTGTTCTTTACTGGAATTGAGAATATCTTTTCTCCTTATCTCACCCACCCATTTACTATTTCCAGTAATCACGAGCAAAATTATTTGTTTGACAATTCCACTGTCACTTGCCAATCTCTCTGAATTCCACGCAGACACATCTGGTACTGATAGCCAGTAAAAGAGTCATGCACGTGTCTTGTCTTAAAAATCAATGTAGAAGACAGTCAGATGTGGACAACCCAGCTGTCTGGTTTCATCTGAGCCTTTATTTAGTCTTATAATATGTAGTGGAAACCAGAGCTCTCCTAGAAAGAGCATTTTTGTATTATCCACAGCACTTATTATGGAAGCAATTTAAGCCTTCCAACAAAGACACAGTAAGAGTGTTTGGGAAATCTGCTCTAGCAAATGAAACTTTAATTATTGGGTCTGGAGTGTGGAGGGGTTTGGTTGGAAGGGGCATTTTTTTTCTTTGGTAAAGACTTTGTTAAAATGCAGAACAAAAGGCTATGTGAGAGACACTGGGTAGGACTCATAGCTAAGAATCAGAATCCTCTAGATTTGTGCTGGAAACTGCATGTCCCTGCCCACTTGAGGGATACACAGACCAGCTGTCTCTTCTAAGCCTCTTCCTTCTTACTCTCACTGCTGTGACTTCAGAATTATGAACATCTACGATTACTGAAGCCTAGGGAAGAAGGGGTTAAATTTAGCAAAGAGGAAAACAAGCAAGAGAAACATCTTTCCTCTTTCTGCTCAACTGGATAATTGGTTAGCAGGAACCTGCTTGATGAGTTTCAGCAGCTCCTAGAGATCAGCCAAGGCTGTTTCAGAGAGCGGCTGAAGCTGTGACTGCACAAAGCTGACCAGGAGGGTTCCCCTTGCTACGGCTGGTTTGTAGGCAAGGAAGCAGTTTGTATCCCAAAGATCCATCCAAACCCAGTAAGAGCAGGGAACTAAACTATTTTAGGCAGAATATTCTACAGATGTCATACATAGAAAACTGTCTTATGGTCAGAATAAAGAGGTGATTTAAGAACTGTTTAAGTGACTGAAGAAAGGCTCAATGAGCGTAACAGTGAGATTCAAATGGATGAATAACAAGTAATGTTCTAGTAATTTCAGGGACTAAGAAGATTCCAGTCCTGAAGACTCACGTGACAAACCAAAGGGCTTCACTGGATCTTGATACCATTTAGCTATCATACAAACATTTTCCTCAAGTAATTACTGATTGAGTTCAGTTGACTAAAAAGAAAGTACACAAGGGTTGATTTTCACACAGGGATTATCTGGTCCTGTATCAGATGAGTGTGCAAGCATGTGAGTTTGAAAGTGAAAAAAAAAACAAACCCATTTTAAAAACACAACCCCTGCTAAAATCTTGCTGTAAGTTCAAATCAGCCACAACTGTATCATCAGCAAAGCAGCACTTACAGGAATCGGTGCAAAACATCAGAAAAGACATGCTTAGCATTGTCCACATTATCAACTTCATTTCTATTTATTCACCTTGATGTTTCAATTAACTACATGGACATTTATACAAACTGAGTTTGTATAAATGAAGAACCAAACTTTCCCTTCCTGAATCTCTTGCCAGTCGACATCAGCCAAGAGTCTGGCCACGGGGCTCTCTCACCCTCTCTGAGGATGTAGCAAAGACTTAGAGAAGACAATTGTAAATTTATACCCTAAAGAACAATGTACAGATTTCAGGAAAAGTACTTCAGCTTTAGCCAGAACTGATCTGCTCAGACACAGCTGAAAGCATCTGATAAAGTTACTGTAAAACCAGACTTCAAGGCTAAGTATTGTCCATATAAATCTAACCACCACTCCTCCACACACACCCTTCAAGAGAGATGTCCCTTCATGAAGTAACAGGGACTGCTCCTCAAGTGCTTTGAGCCCCCTCCCCAAGCACTATGCCTTTTTGTACTATTTTTCACACAAGGGTGCCCTCAGAGATGTTGGGGTTTCAAACCCAGAGCCAACTTTCCAAAACATGCCGTATTTTGAAAGAGCCCATTTTTGTTTCACAGAAAAATAAACGAGTTTGCATCATAAAGGCTTTATCCCCCCAAACCCAAAGCCTCCCATACAGTTAAAAATCAAATCCAGCTTTATTTTCCTGCGTGAGTCAGGCTGCACGCAAAGAGCTTCAGAGGAAGGCAAATTTGTGGTGGAGAATAGAACTAAAGGAAGAAATCCAGAGAGGGATACTTGTTCTCCTAACAGCACGCTCCTATTTTCCCAAGACATTTGCTAATATTTTCATTTTAAAACTAGAGGAAAGCCACCCCCTTCCCCCCTAAAAGAAGTTTTAAATATGATAAAGACACACAAGGACACACTTTATTATTTCAACAATTATTGCTATTTTCAGAGCTCCAGCACAGCTACTTCCTTCCATAACTGGACTTCAATCAAACCCTAGTGAAGCTTTTGATCTTGGAAAGAGTAACAACATAGCTCTGTTATCGGCCCATGGGGGGGGGCAAAGGGTAGGACATCTAGAATTTTTCAATAAAAGAAAGTTAATTACTTTGACTTATATTTATCAAAGGTCATGGCTACAAGTTCTGAGTGCACATACATAACGGTGCACACTGGAAATCTTGTATAGATTGGCCAGAGTTAAGTGTTGGGATTATACTATCTGTGTGCATTAAAAAAAAAAGGAGGAAAAAAAAAGCAGCAAAACAATGCTAGATTACTATCCAAATATACCCCAGTGGATGTCCTGCCAAGCAGCAAATATGTGGCTGTAAGATCCAAACTGAAATAAAAGCTTGGCCAGGAGCCCAGAGCTTCACTGTATTTTGCTCAGCTCGCCATAGTCTGGCAGAACAGAGTGAACACATTCTCAGCCACGTGATAAAGGGAGTCCGTCAGGCCAAGCTGATTTCCTTGTGTTGGTTAAATGTGATCTTCAGACTGTACACACCAGCGGCTTTGGGAAAACGTGAGCCAGTGGGAAACAACAAGCCATAGGCTATAAACTGAAAGGCAGCAGAAAAATTACTTCAGGAGTTTGCTTAAAAGCTAGTGTTGCTCAGTGCTATATTTTAATGAGGTGTTAGCTCATAGGGCTGAGCACACTCTGCAAGGGTGCTGAGCGCTGTACATTCATTCACATGGGTTTCTACAGCAGTTACACCCCATCAGCTCCTTCAAGGATGCAGACTCTGAAAAGATCTAGTTCTGGAACGGCACAGTATAAACTCTTCACTGTGGAGGGTTATGAGAGCTTCCCATCAGGGGCTCAGAAATGCAAAAGGCTGAATGACTTAAAATTCAACACTCAAGGGAGCTGAGTGTTAGGCCTCTCAGAATGTGGCCCAGTACAGGAAGGGTACAAAGCTGATGGTGATGCAAATCCCCTATGGTTGAGATTCTGCAGACACTACTGAAACAGCCACCAAGTAACACTACTGAACACAGGGAAACACTCATGTAGTGAGACAGAATTTGTCCAAAGGATTCAACCTGAAAACCAAGCAGGACCTAATGAGATAAAAGCTACCCCAACAACAGGTATTGTATTTTGATAGTAGCGACAATCATGTTTTAAAATAGCTAACTTAGGGAGACACAAACAGCAGCCCTGGCCAGCATCAGAGGTGCACGTGACTCGTGAGAGCATGTCACCTGTGGAAGCAGAAAGAAAAGCTTCCAGATGTAAGGTACATCCCTGATACAGATAAGAGCAATTCAGATGAAAGTGTCTTGAGAATACATAAGAAAAGTGAGATTTGTTTACTTTCTAGCAGTAATAAATGATAACTCAGGCACAAGCAGCAGCTGGTGAAATCAGAGACACACACAAGTTGACAATTATACCTCCAGTTCTTTCCTTCTATTTAGCTAATGATTTCTTTTCATGTGCTCGGAACAGCCGCCAGACAGAGACTGCCACAATTTTCAGCAATGACTTCACCATGTCGCACGGAGAAAAATGAATGGATAAGAGAGTCTGGAAACGCTGTGCCTTAAACCTGGTGATGAGTCCTGTCCAACAAAAACCTCAGTCTTTCTGAGAGCAGCCATGTGATTATGGACGCATGAACGTCCAGTCTCAGAGTCTGGACAACCATGCTCTGATTTTTTTGAGTGTCAAGACACCAAGAGCAAAGGTGTTTCAAGTAGATACTCAAAATGAAGCTGGCCAACATTTGCAACTGAAGGCTTGTGGTTTGACCTTCTCAAAAGGTAAATATGCAGGTTAACTTTAAATATGCTACACTCTTTCCTACTTCTTTAAGTATACAATTGAGTGATGCAGGTGTTCACAAGGTCAACCTCCTGCTCCATTTTACTCAATTTTTGTTGCTCTCACGAAATATCTCACTCACCAGACTACTACCACTTCAGAAAATACTTCACCTAATGAGTCAGTCCCATTGGTTTTTTTGCCCATGTAAATTAGAGTAAGGCATTGTAACAACATATGGCTAAGGAATATGACAATCTGACTTATTAACCCTATCTATTAAGCTTTTCTCTTCCACGAGAAACAGTCTTTGCTACAGGCAGGGGAATTAATTTCTCATTTTCCAATGTATATGTAGTGATACAGAATGCAGGCTCCCAGACAGCTGGTAACAAAAGCCTCACTATGGCCAGACTCTTGGGACTAACCTGCTTGGGCAGCCACAGTCCCTGGAGAAGCCTGGAAATCAAACAACAGTACTCTAAGGTATTTGTATTTTACTCCCCAAAGTCTGTGTATTCTTTACTAGTCTTCAGAGCAGTGATCACCCAGCTCAACAGGGCTCTGATTTTGGTCACCCTTCTATAACTGCCTAGTCAGTCCGTCAGTTATTGTTCCACACTCACTCTACAGTAAGCAAAGAGAATTGAGCTACTCCACAGGGCTAGGCCAGTATATAAAATGGATGCACTAGATTATCTCAGGATGCCTCTAACACACAGAAAAACAACCATTGAACAAATATATACTGCTGTGAACATTTTACTTTGAGATGGCTATGCTGCTGTGGTGTACTTCAAACAACAGTGAGCTTACAGATATTTCAGATCCAGATCTGATGTTTTACTCTTCCAAAGTGAAGATCAAGGCAATGCCTTAGACACAGGAGTTTTTTAACAGAAAAAGAAAGAGAAAAAAAATTAACAACTGCAACACTCCCCAGTAAACTTTCTCCAACTTAATCCTGAGAAAGCAGGAAGAAACTCTTGAATGTCTTTTCATGCCACTGCCAGATCCGACGGCTTTTGACCCTCTGATAAGGGTTACCTTAACACAAAGGCTATCAAAGTGTCTCAATATCATGCTGGAAACAGACCATAGGAACATAGAGAGGTTCTAACAAATGTGTAAATGTAAAACAAGTCTATCTGTCGAGGGGCAGAGGGAAGGGGACAGGCAGGGAGTGGGAGAGTCCACCCAGCAGCGCTGCATTACCCTGTGAGCGTGTTGTGTCATTACAGCTTTATCCCGACACACCCATATTTTACAGCACACAATGTACTGTACAATTCACAATGCCAAGAAACTCAACATATCTAATCTGGCAGAAAAACAAAGTCATATCAGGTTAATCCAATTCTTAAATTGCACAACTTTGAAAAGCCAATAGGAAAACAAATCTTCCCCCAGCTTGGGCTCCCCCCATTCCTCCTCCCAACACACATACCCTGCCACGACCTACTTTTCCTCTTCGATCCCTCAACGTTTTTAGCCTACTCTCACTCTCCTCTGTCTCTCATTCACTTCTACCCTACCTCCACCCCAGACCCCGGTGGCAGAGTGGAAAGTTACGCTGATTAGAGCGAGCTGTAAAAGGCAGCTTTGTGTGCAGCACTCGGGCCGAAACACGTCGGGAAGAATGAATGGCAAGACACATACACAAGGTCACTTGGACATCTGCCCACCTGTGATACTGCAATAATTGTGATAAGATAACAGGCCTCAAATTTTAAGTTGGCTGACTGCAAAGTAGTTTCAAGCAGGGCAGTGGAGTCGGGGTGCTTCTCCTGCAGAAGAGGAACAGGATAGAGCAAAGTTGCATAAAAAGCCAGAAAATACGAAATAACTGTGCTCAACTTTGGAGAGGATGAAGATCACAAGACTCCAGGGGCTGAGGATTTCAAAGGAAGAATAACTGTGGAAAAAGGGTTGCGACGTGCTCCCCCAACACACTAAACCAATTAAACCTGGCTTCTTGCAGATTCATTTCTCAAACTCAATTGATATCTCCCGCTAGCTAAAAGGGTGTCAGCTTTCCCACTAGCATTTCACACAGATCAGGTGTTTTAAAGGTCTGATGTAGAACATGTACATTTACAAGTCCTCCTGCTCAGGAACATTCTCACCCTAACCACTCAGCATGACATTTAGGAATGGAGTTATTCTTTCAGAATGACAACTTGCTGACCACATTTGGTTAAAAATCAGTCAATATACTCAAAAATCATGAAGCAGGAACGAGGCAAGAAGCTGCAGACACCTAACATGACTGGATATGGTTTGTTTTCATAGCAAACCAGGTGAAAAAATAACACCCCAAGGCTCATTTATTAGAGCTGCAGGAGTTACAGATAAAATAACCAAACGCTCCGTGCAGCAATGAGGGGCTGCAGCTGCAGGGATTACGGACGTCAGTGACATCTCTATTTCCACTATGCAGTACAAAGGAAAAAGGAACAGTGGTGTGTCTGATTGCTGCAGGGTTCTTCAAATTAAGTCGGTTTAACCCTCTCTGTTTTGATGACGAACAGGATTTGGTCTGTAGTGCTTAGTTCCTACTTAACCAAGCATTAGAAGCTAAGCACACAGCTGTTTTTTAAGCAGCCTTCGTGCTGGAGTAGGGCTCCTTTCTGAATGTTGAAATGGTGACTTTGTGAAAATTACTAAATTGTTTTAAATCACCTCCTCTGTTTCAATGCAGCCCTCTCACTCCATGCTCCAGTTTTGTGTTCTGCAGCCTTGAGTAATGTACTCTTCTACAAGAAGGTTTAGTGCTATTATTTCAGTAATTTCACTGTGCTAAAAACATTGATTGCTCTGTCAAACAGAGTTCTGCTGGAGTACTTTGTGTTTAAAAGTTTCAAATTACTGTTCCTTCAGGTTTGGTTTGGGTGGTTTTTTTCCAAATGCAGTCTAGTTTCCTTCCTTGTCTCCTTAGGATCTCAAGTTATAAGCAGTTACTAGTGGGACAGCTTTTCATTTGTTTTTTCACCTGTATCATGACTGCCAAGTTACCAGGTCACCTCAAATACAACAACGGCCACATACAATAATAATGTAGGGAGCCCTGCAGGCATTTTTTTAAACAATTAAGATCCAATCATTTCCACACAAAGTAACGGATCTTGCTATGGACAGAGAACTCTGCTCATTCATTTGTTTATTAAATTCAAGAGTACCAACTAGTTCTGTAATGAATTACTTACTCTTTGACCTATTGTCCACAGCCATGTTCCAGAACAAAGAATTTATAGCAAGCTGAGCTCCCTAAGGCTAATTGGAAGAAAACAGTTTGGGGGGGCGTTTAAACCATTCTCCATCCTCAACAAATCTTTCTCAAACTATGTATTTTTGCCTCTCTGCTTAGACACCTACATATCTAAGGATGACATTTTGTTAGAGATAAGTTATTGCTGTAGTTCACTCTAGCTTCTGCTTGTAGTAAAAGCCTGCTGATATACCCATCTGTGGGTTCCTGTCCAGTTTTGTTTCAGTAGTACTCTAGGCTTGTGTTCCACTTGACAAGGACATGAGTTTTCCAGGACTCTAATGCAGCTTGGATTTTTTATTTCATCCTACAAACATACACCAAAACACATGGAAAGAGCTTCAAAATCCTCAAAGCCTGTTTTCATTAAACGGCAAGTAATACGAACAAGAGAATACTACCAGTAAGATGAAGAACTAAAACTGCTTCAAAGTTGAGCAGAGAACCCTGAAGCAAGAGCATGCCACATCAGAGAAGTTAAACAATGGTGCTGGATGGCATACAATGAAAATCTGGGCCAAATTTAGCCCTGGTAAGATTTTTTCAGAGAATGGGATAGGGCAGCATAACTGTACAACAGCTTCCAGTGTGTCAGAAATGTGAGAGGTTGAACAGTAACTTGTATTCACTTAAAACATGATGGATAGCACTTCAGTCATGCAAAGCTGAAGTGCTATGAAGAGCTATATCAGAAAAGAGAAAGAAAAACACAAAGAACCAAACCCAAAAAACCCACATGCTGCCTTACCTACCAGTGTTAGCTTTCCCCACAGCAGCTCTGAAGCTTGTAGGCCCAAAGTCAGTTTTGTGATAGACAGAACCTTTAATGCCATTTGTTCATTAAAAGAAATGCAGGCAATACAAGTTGAAGTCTGTTTGTCACCCATGCATTTTGACACAGTTGTGCATTCTACATCCATTCCTCTATATTAAACTCATTATGTGTAACTTTATTAAATGAAGGAGATTTGAGGTTTAGGTGAACGTGGATTATTTTTCACAACTCTCGTTCTCTACTTCACACAGAGGAGGTCAAACTGCAGCTTTTTGTGACTATTCAGACAAAAGATTGAAAATGCATTTTATTATGAAAGTAAGGCTCCAAAAAAAAAAATGAAACTTATGATCATGTTTGAGAGATAAAAACATTCAATAGCTCCATAGCATACTGCCAGACAACCAAACTTCTGATTTCATAATGTTCTAAAGTGCTCTTTACTGATGACTACGTACTTTCATCCTGAGAAAACTCCACTGGTGCACTGAGAGCTGTTGCTCCCCTCAAAAAAAGAAATAAATCCAGAAAGATGAATGACAAGAGAGGGAATGGTGACATTTTGCTGCTCCACCTAGGAGTTCATGGAGAGCAGTCAACAAGCTGCTTGCCTGCTGAGCAATACTGAAATCAGAAAGACCACATGAGGAGTAAAGTACTCATTGCTGAGATTAATTGGGCAAAATCTGGCCACTGCTAGCTCCCACAATTGCCAGTCTACAGTCACATAAATATGTAGAGATTGAACAACTTAATGTGCTGCCTAGTAGCTTCATCTAATAAAATCATATCCATGCTGTCTTTGCACACATCTCGTGATGACATCTTCTCTCTTAATTATAACATTGCTTTATGAAAGAATTTGGGGTGTACTTGCTTCTTAAAAATCAAATCACTGGAGAATCATTCCATCAAACCCTCTCCAGTACACTTTGAGATGGGAAGCAAGGCTCTGAGACACTGGACTTTTTCTAGATAACTGCAACAAGCTCAGCACTCAGACATCTTTGAAAAGTCCTTCTAAGAGGACAAAGTAAAGTCCTATTTGTTGCCTCCATGTATCCTCTTCCTACCACCACATATCCCTTTCTTCCCCAAGCAGCTCCACCCGTGTGGAAAGCACAACTCATGACGAGAACTGAAGAGTCAGGCCAGCTATATTTTAAAAGCATGGCGTAAACCCCAAGACATTTCATGCTGTTTAGTGTTTGAACTCAGAATTAACTTCAAGTTCTTTCACGCAGTCAAGCAATTATTTAACCGATAATCAACATTTAACAGTGAATATTAAAATTAGATGGCTTGAAGGAGACACGGTGTTCTTGCTTCCAGCACTAACAAGGCTTGTACGCTCAGCACTTTTCCCCCCCCCGTTGTCATGTGACAAGGCTATTTTTACTTTTTGCCTGAGTATATTTTGCATCATCCTTTGATCCAGAAAGCAGTTTTTGTGAGGCTTGTCTGCATATTGCCTCTCCCTTTCCGTGGCAGTCCGGAGCAAAGCTTTTCCATTTCACTGCAGTTTCGGCATTGGCTGGTGATGGCAGGAGCACACACAGCCGTGCGTGCGTGCCTGCTGCTCTAGCAAAAGCCATGCTGAGCAGGCTGCACAGGGGACTGCCACGTGCCTAAAGCACATGGTCATGCAGGCAACAGCCATCCAGAGCCTCACGTGAGAGTCAATGTGAAGATCAGCTCTAGTACCAGCCTGCCTGACGGTTTTAGCTGGTCATTCCCATGTCGTCACGTGGGAGACTAAAGGTCAGGAAATTCCCAGCTCCTCTTGGTGCTGGAGGTAGAGTCCTTCGACTCTAAGAGAGGGGGTTCAAGCTGCTCATGCAATACCTAGTAACTGCTTGTAAACAATGATTAAAGCTTAGGAGAGGATTCCATATACAAGCTGGCTGCTGGGAATGCTGCGCTTCACACTACAAAGGCTGTGCTGGAAGAGGAGGTCACGTTAAGAAACACATGGGAAGGAAGACTGCAATAAAGGGAGTGTCGCACACACACCCTTTTGCGGGCTGCCCCCTTCACCAAGTCATCCCCAGTATGCAGTTGAGAGGCTGGATGGAGCAAGAACAGACCTCTCCCAGTTGGCTGCTGTGCCTATCACAAACAAGAGTTAAAATAAAATGCTGGAAAGCAACCAATCACACCTAGTGTCAGTCATCACCCTTCAGTACCTGTATGTAAGAAGAAGTAATGGATACTGTACTCTAGATGAAATATCCCAGCTAAATAAATAAAACATGGCATTTAATAAAATCTTTGTGTTCATGAGGGGGTGGGAGGAGTAAGTACACTTCAAATGGAAACAGTTTTCAGCTTTTTAACTCACGTATCCCTAAATCTTTTTTTAACTGAAAGTGAAGGCTTGCAGATACTGCACACAGGTGTATTTCTGCAGCAGATTACAAAGCTTATTTTTCCCTTTCCTTAAATAATCTTTGGTAGATCATTTGCAAGCAGTCTAAGGCACTCAGCCATCCAGGCAACACAGACTGAAAACCACTCTCATAGGAATGCAGAGAATGAGGTTCTTTCAAAGCCTCTGCCAGTCCTGTCCCTAAGGAGCAGGGCAGTACTGATCCATGGGCTATCACTCTGTCAGCAGCATCCCCATGATGCAGCCCTACAGCCAAGGCTTTGGTGGTAAACAGAAAACTCCGATCTAAACCACAAAACCCCAAAACTGTTCTAATTAGGGTCTTCCATCAAGCTTAGCTGATGCTTCTGAACTCCACTTCATTCAAACCCCTTCCAGTAGATGCCTCCTTCACCCAATTAAGGACTATAAATAGGGAAGAGAGTCAGGTATAAGCAACCAACAACTAGTTACCTGCAAAATACAAACCTCCCTTAACATGTAAAGAGCTACAAATACTCCAGATTTCCTTAAAGGACTCCACATGTATATGGAGATCTATGTTCCATCCACCAAAAACACGGCAAAAGATAATGCAAAGTGTGCAACAGATGAACAACCACGAAAATGTATTTGTGGTAGCAGGTTACTTCAAGAGCTAGCTTTATAAAACCTGTTTTTCCAAGGGAGACTACAGATTCCAACCAACTAACCAGCATCCAACACCAGGAGAGAAAAGAAGTCTCAGTGCTTCAACACATCATGGTGACTGGTGATCTGCAATGCTCAAATAAATCAAGATAATACATTTTTGTTAATAAAAAGAGTACTGTGAAAAAGATATATTTCAGATTCCAGTCTTGAAACAGCCATTAGCCTCTGTCTTTCCTCTTCAAAAGAAAACTACTGCTTGCCATACGCACGTTCCCCAAACAGAAATTTACAGGACAGTAGGCACTTGCTTTAGTCTTTGCTATAGTTCAGAGAACAAACTGGTAAGTCTAAACATTTTTCCACTGACCAGACAATCTGAGCTGAAAACACAGAATTCAGGTCAATTTGTCAGGAACTTTTTTTCCTTGTTGCAGTTATTTTTTAACCTTTAAGAACAACAACAAAAAGACCAGTGAAGATTTTGTAATGTCATGCTTAAAGTCAGGGTCAGCTCAGCTTTACTGAGCCTGATGACAGGAGAATGCCAATGCAGATTTCTAGATCTCTGGTATAAAATGTATATTTGTGCAACAGCGTTAGCTTCTAAAGGTAGCTAAGGCTTGTATTTCACCATGTGCATAAATTTCATTCTTCTTATGCCCCTCTCCTGCAGCCCCTCTGTCAGGCACCCCACGCCCGTGCTGCAGGGACGCTGGCTGCCCCACGTGTGCAGCCTCCTCCACCCCCAGCACACGCAGGTACGGGAGCTCTGTCCCGCCGCACGTGACGCCAAATCCTGGGGAGACCTTTGAAGCAGGGACATAAGCAGCACAGGGTTCGACCCCTGCTGTCAGAGTCCACACGCTCAAAATAGGTTTGCATGAAACTCAGAGGACATAACAAGGAAATATTTTCAGGGAGAATTACTATCACCTCAAAAAAAATCAGTTTTCCTAAAAATAAGAGCCCGTGGATTAATTTTTATTGAAGTTGTGTATTTCACACTATTGCTCTTGGGTTTATTACAGTCACACCAATCACAACAGCTGTGCATATTGGAACAGCAGCTCACATCATTTTAAAAAAGCCTTCCTTTGTGTACAGTTTTTAAAATGTATTTTAAAAGTCTTAAGGTATGTTAACCAAAAAGCTCCGTTATACTGATTTTAACGCTTACCTCAGGACTAACTTCTATGCTTCAAAGCAGCACACTTGCTTGGCACTTTTATGACACCCTGAAAAGATCTGGTTTTATTTCACTAAAAATTTGGGGGTTAAAATATATACTATCTTACTCTAAAAGTTGCTCAAATGTTGAACTCTAAGGTGATCTTTTTCTTCAAGACAGGTTTCCAAGTAACATGAAAATTTCAACAATCTGATGATAAACCAAGCTCCTGTCCAGTTCTAGTACTTATCTGTAAGGAGGAGGCAAGAGAAAACACTACTTGAAGAAAAAGAATGAGCTCCCTTTTAAAAAACTCATTTAACCAGAAAATTCTATTATTCTTAAGGCTAGATGGCATGGGGAAATGAATACCTCCAGCTTTAGAGGTTTTACCCAACCCCAAGCAGGCATGACTTCTTTTACAAGAGTAAAATAAGTGGACAGAGTTTCTAGTGGGAGAAGTTTCTAACACCGAGCTGCAAACAGCTCAGGAAAAACTCCCCCCCTGCCAAAAACAAAAAAAAAATCAATGAGTTGAAAAGTCCCACAGCCAGGTGATTACAAATAAATTCTGACAGGTGATCATTAAAAGCCTGGCTGACAACCAGGCTCCTCCAAAAAAACTCCAACAACCAGGACAGATTATCTGCTTTTAATTTGGTGTGTATGTGACAGAAAATGCTGTAGCATATACACACTATTTTTAAAAACTGGCTCAGAAAAGCACAAGGGGTTTTTTTCATATCCTGCTCTTGCCAGCTCCAAACAGATTTTCACTTTGGAAACTCTTTTAAGTTATTAGTTAACTATGAAATATCTTGAAACTGAATGACAAAACAAAGCCAAATCCACATAAAGTGAGTAAATCAAATCCATGACTTAACACATAGTTCTGACTTGGGGCCAAAGAATCTGTTGACAGGTTTGGGGTGCTTTGGGGGGCATTTTATTTCCTTTTAATGACAAAGGAATGCTGCACACTTGTAGCACTTCTCTATTTCACCCTGCTCCACAACTCTTGTTCTCCTATTTATTTATTTTGCCTCCTTATCAGATGATTCTGACAATGACTTCGCACGCTGAGCATGGCAAACGATCAAGCAGAAGGGAGGAGTGGTTTCCTGCTCCCAAGAGCACCCTTTGCTCTAGCAAGCCTTGTGTGAGCAGAAGAGCACAATAAATAAGTCACCCTTAGGTTTTTTTCTTTTAAAAAAAAGAAAAAAGAAGTAAAGGCAAAGCTCCATGTTTTCCAAATGTCAATGTTGACACTGTTCCACTGACCATGATCTCAGCCATGCTGGTGTCAAGCCAGAGCAGTTATTCTGGACTCATACTAGTGTTTCTAATGGGATGATTTAAAGCACTAATAAACTAATAGAAGACTTCCACTGACATCAAACAGGTTTGAATCACACATTACAAATGGACTCCACGATGGTTTCTTTGCCTACAGCTTAAGGTGACTACAGATGCAAGTTATCAGGTCAGAGTCACACTCAGTTTACGTTAATTTAAGCAAGATTATAACATGTGCCTCATCACTGTGGCAAATTTTACTTTAATCAACAGATAATACTATTATGGCCCAAATTCCAAACAGGAAGCGCTGGCTTTAAGTTTTAACCTCCAAATAATTGCCCACTCTTGTCTTCTCACATCAAATATTGGCCACGGGAATATTCTCTTTCCCAGTCCTCCTCTCTGTTCATTTAAACCACGGCATCTACATTTCACTGCTCTGTTGGGGTCTTTTTACCTGCTAATAGTTAAGCTAGCAACAAAGAAAAGAAGACAGGGAAGTTTCCTTGGAAATCCCACAGTCTCCTTATATAGTTTAAACAAAAATCCGAGTGGAGTAACTTCACAATCTCCAGAGCTATTATTTTTCATTTTTGGAGTGTCAGTGACTTGGAATCACATTGTCTCTTTCTAAGCTGCCTGTCACCCATACAGGGATAAGTAACAATTTACACCGGGAAGGAGGGTTCATGCCAAAATCCATAGGAGGTTCTTAGGGCTGATTTACCTGGTCTGACCGGGCTCTGCATGCAGTTCTGCGACACCATGCCTGGATGGACTGAAGTAGAAGCCCTGCTGCTGAGGTCCATGACAGAAGGTGATGCTGAGGTAGCTTGCTGGAGACCTGACTGGTGCGGGCTGTGCTCGTGCTGGTTTGGGCTGGGTGGAATGCCATTTTCTGAGAGGAATTCTTCCAGGTCCATGTATTCCAACTGGAAAGTGTCTCCATCGTATGGCAGTGTCTTGTCCCATAATGTTGGGCCCAAGAAAGCTGACTGAGGGACCGTGGTACTGGTGCTGTCATCATCTAACTTCTTCTCTTTGTCTTTTTCTTTACCGAATGCTTAAACAAAACACATAATAAAGATATAAGAGCCAAGCAGCTACTATGACTTCAGTTATTTCTCCTGCACTCACAGCCGTAAGAAACGGACACTGCAGTGATGTCTTTGGTACAAAATGCCAAAGTCACGCCAAATGAGCACCTTTGCTGGACCTAACCCTGTTTTTCAGATTTCCCTCTATTTTTAGTCAACAATTCCAACACATGCATGGCTTTAAAAGCCAGCTTCAATAAGTATTCAACAGACTCAGAGTATTTACGTGGAAGCAAATTGGAAGGTGTTACATATTCTGCTGAAACAGCCTTAACCTAACATCTCCGTAGCTCATTATCCTCCCATACTTCATTAAAGTCAGTCTCGCCAGTCTTTACACAAGAAAAATAGTCCTCAAATTCAGTACTTCTTAACGTTGTAAGCTTGGAACTTAGAACAACAATAAAGTCTGACAGAACACGTATTTCGATGTGCAAAATAGCTAACAAAAAATTAAAAGGTATAAGCAAAGCAAAATAAAGTTCAGATGACACATCCTACTCCCTCCTACAACACCCAGGGATTTCAACACGCTTTTTTGAAGGGAAACACCTGACTTCTCCATCAGATTTGCAAGAATCTGAACCAGTAAAGCTTCCTGTCAACTATCACGCCTTCTAAACATTTTAATTACACACAAGCCCAGTGAAATCCTGCAAATCGCTTTGCAGTGAAACTCGGAACGCCGAGGACACAAAAAGCTTTGGCTCTGCAAGATCTCTCACTGATACGGGGGGTTTTGCCTTTTTAGAAAGACAAAGCGCAATCGTGGCCGCACTGCCTCAGCTTTCCAGAGGAGTTGAAAGTTTCTGCTGCGAAGACGCCCGTCAGTTCTGCGGGGCGAGGGCGGGAGGGAGCCGCGGCCGGGCCGCCCCGAGGGGAGGCTGCGGCGGGACCCGGGCTCGGGGCGGAGGGGGCCAGGGCCGCCGCCCTGCGCTGTCCCCTTCGACCCAACGTTTCGCCCGAGGTCAATCGCGCTCTTCGGCTTATTTTTTTCCAGGCGGCCGGAGCCGTTCCCGCTCCGCAGCGGCGATGGAAAAACCGAGTGCTTTCCGTTAGGTCAGGCCGACTGCGCCCATCGCTCACCGCCTAATACCCTCACCCAATCATCCCATTACTTAATCGCCTTGGGGAGGGTGGGGAAGGGGTCGGAGGTAGGGGAAAAAAAAAGGGAAAGCGAGGCAGCGGTCCCCGAGGTGCCGGCAGGAGAGGGGCCGCCATTTCGGGGCGCCCGCCCTCCCCGGACCGGGCTGTGGGGGGTCCGCGGGGGACAGGGGCGGCCCCGTAGGGCTGAGGGAACGAAGGCTGCCCGGGGAAGCCTCACCGTCTTCGTGAGCGAGCGGCAGCTTGAGCGGGTTTTCCAGCAGGGATTTCAGCACCCCGTAGGTGGGAGGTAGGAAGGTGGGGTTCAGCGGGAGCGGCCGCGACATGATGGGCTTTCCCTCGGGGCAGCTGCGCGGCAGCGGCTCCTCTCCTTTCCTCTCCCGGTGCCGCTACGGAGTGCGGTGAAGCGGGCGCAGAGGGCCGGGCCGAGCCCCGCTGTGGAGGGGCGCCTGGAGGCCGCCGGAGCAGAGGAGCGGGAAAGGCCCCTCGGGCGCGCAGCTCCGCCGCTCCCGCCGCCCGCTCTGCGCCGCGCGCCCCGGCCGCGCGCCCATGTGCAGGCGCTGCCGCCGCTGACGTCAGGCGCCGCGCGGCCCCGCCCCGCCCCGCCCCCGCCCCGCCCCTGCGCCTCGCTCCGCGGCCGCGACCCGCGCCGGGGCTGGGGGCGGCGGGGCCGGGGCTGCCGGCGCCCGCCCGCGGGGAGCCGCGGCTGCGAGCCGTCTCCTCGGTAACCCTGAGGAATGTTAATGAGTGTGAATGTTTGACCTCGCTCGGTGCATCCGAGCGCGAGGGCAGCGGGGGCCGCGGCGGCACTCCTCCGGGGAGCGGGGCGTGAGGGGCGGCGGGCAGCGCGCCCGAAGGAGACGAGGCGGGTGGTACTTTTATCCGTTTGGAAGGGAAGCGGCTCTTGGGTTTGCGAGCGTTTCGTTCGGGAACACACGCACCTGCCGCGTGTCTCATTTCCATCGCAGATTGCTTCTCTCGCCAGGTACCAAGATAACGCAGGGTGCGATAGCTGTCACCAGGAGTTCCCGCTAGCTTGTCCCAGTTTTGTGTCAGAAGGGGCTTTCCTCTCTACTTTTAAGATCCCCGTTGCAAGTACAGTTGACGTTTTACCCGCTCAGGCCCTCGGCCACCCTCTCGGGAACTGAGTCCTGCTCAAGTCGACAGCTCAAGAACTGCTCTTGCTGCAGTAACTTCCACCCTCGGGTGCTTGTAGGCATTTCCATCTCCCTGCTCCTCATCTTGTTTGTTGGATGGCATTTTGCAAAGCTTTACCATCCGTATTTAGTTGTTACTTGTCAAAAGCCAGTTTGTTTACCATTAAGAAATACAAATAATCATAAATACTCTAAGCCAATAAATGCAAGTAACGTGCATGAGCGTTTAATTGGGTGGCCAGCATTTGGAAATAGAAGCTGCCTGGGTAACAGAAGTCTGCCTTGAACTGTTAATGTTTTCCCCTTCCCTTTCTGCCTAGGATTATGTGCACTGACTAGTGTCTGGCCAAATGATCCAAAACAAGCAACTAATCAAAGTCCAAAGTACATTCAAATCACTACAAATCACATTGGCACAACCAAAACCTGAAGACTGGTTGTCATCAGGCCCTTCATAACATGGTTATGGCACAGCTGTGCAGGGGTTTTGGAAGAACCTTCATGTGCCACGGAGACAGCACGTTCATGATCAGAAAGACTTCAAGCAGGAATGTGATAGTAGTTTTTAAGTCACCTAACCAGAAATCAAAAGCACTAGATTATTAAATGATTGTACACGTAGCAACGTTACCAAATTGCTAGTTGCTACAAACCTTTAATTATAGTGGCATAAAGGTTAGGGTGATTGACAATCTACATGCAGATGTGGTACAGGTGTGTTTTCTATGGGGTATAAAGATAGACTTAGGGCATTCAGAAGATGTTAAAGTAACGGGGATACTGGGAAACATCAGTAACAAGAATAGTTAGGGATGCAATGAAAGCTCAACTTGGGCAGAACTACTTGGTTTTTTATGCTTACTATTACAAAATATACTCACCAGAAAGAAAGGGTATTGTCACTACAACAGAACGCCAAGAGAAGTGTGCTGTTTCACTAAACATTGAATAGGGTAAATTATGTGCAAATGAACAAAATGAAGCAACCAGACGCTGAAGGCTGCACGCAGTGACAGAGCCTGCACTCTCAACACACCAGCTGAGAATTTCCTGGGTAAGCAAGCTGAAACAACTCTTCCTGATATATGCACCACACAAAAAAACGCTGAGCAAAGTACTCGAGTGTGGTGCTCGAGCTGTTTTCAGTCTCACAATATAACAGGAGCAGTCACTTAACTCCAGCCTTGCCATCCTGGCAGGTTTTGTACCAAACAGCCAGAACTGCCAGCTCATTTCTGAGCGCTGCTGCTGTCTGTCACCCATTCTACTGGCTACGCTTTTCCAAAGGTGGTCTTCAACCCCCTCATCCTATTTGAGCCCCTGGCTGACACCCCCCACCCCCTCAGGTAAGGCTGACACAACCAAAGCAGAAATAACAAGACACTAACTGGATTTCTACATCTTCCAATGAAAATACTCTTTGTTGGTGTGTATGCTTGGCTTAGCATTCACCCATTAGATGTTTATTTTAGGGCTTAATGAAAGACTATGCCAGCTACTTAGCTTTTGAATAGAAAATATCCTGATTGGTCCCTGATTAAAAGAATAAAAATCAACCCATGTTTGTGTCCCTGCCCCTGGTGTTTTCATCACAGAAATGGTTATATGAGTTAAATGGCCCAGAGAGCCTATTTTTTTCCAAACCCAAGTACACATCAGTTACGACACCACTTCCCAAGGTATATTTTGAAAAGACAATTTGAAACTGAAAGAGCCTTACACTTTGAAGAGATTCTTCTACCTACAGCCCAGGTGTACCAGGATCATACAACCATAGAACGGTAGGGTTGGAAAGGAACTTGAGACATCACCCAGTCCAACCCCCTTGCCAAAGCAGCTGCCACCTACATCAGGTCACACAGGAAAGCATCTACGTAGGTTCTGAAGACCTCCAGAGGACAGTCCCCGTTGCCGTACACACCCCCAGGCTGCGGGAGCCCCCGTTCCTCCAGCTCTGGGGCCGTTTCACGCAGACAGGGGCTGCCTCGGGAGCTCACCGCACACAAGCGGCCGCGCATGAACGCGAGGCAATGCCACACTGACGGGCACGGCAGCCTTACCAAAGGGCACACGCAGGGCTCAAAGCCCGGCACCGCACCCTGCCCAGCTCCTCGGGGTAAACAAACCGCCGCCGTGCCACCAGCACCGCGCTGTGACGGCCGGGCCCTGCCCGCCCGCTGCCCTCCCGGCGGGGGAGGAGCCGCCACTCACACCCGCGGAGGGCTGTCCGCGGCACCTGCGCTCGAGCGGGACGAAGGGGCGGCGTGTCTGAGGGCTCAGGGGCCGCGGGGGGCTCGGCTCCGCGCTCCCGCCGCCCCCGGCAGCCGCCGCCGTCACGCGGCGCCCCGGCACGGCCGCGCGAGGCCCCGTCACGTGAGCGCGCGCGCTGACCTACTTTGGGCCAATGGCGGAGCGCGCGGCCCCGCCCGCCTCGTGCAGCCCGCGCGCGCGACCCCGCGGCGGGACGCCCCGGCACCGGGCACCCCCCTGTGCCCGCCCGGCATCGCGGCGGGACGCCCCGGCACCGGGCACCCCCCTGTGCCCGCCCGGCATCGCGGCGGGACGCCCCGGCACCGGGCACCCCCCTGTGCCCGCCCGGCATCGCGGCGGGACGCCCCGGCACCGGGCACCCCCCTGTGCCCGCCCGGCATCGCGGCGGGACGCCCCGGCACCGGGCACCCCCCTGTGCCCGCCCGGCATCGCGGCGGGAGGCTCCGGCACCGGGCACCCCCCTGTGCCCGCCCGGCATCGCGGCGGGACGCCCCGGCACCGGGCAGCCCCCCGGAACCCGCCCGGCATCGCGGGCTCTGCCGGGACCGGGACCCGCGCCACGCGTGTTGCCGTGATGACGGGAGCTGGACCCGCTCGGCGATGGACGGGACCTGCAGGGCCGGGGGGATTCAGCTGTTTATTGGGCACTTCGGGGCCAGAAATCTGACCCAAACTGCGATTTTAGAGCGAGGAGGGGAGAGTGAGGGTCGTTCTCACATCTACACTCCTATCTGTGCTCTCAAAAGTGAATAAAGATCCCCCCCTCCAAGTTATTTTAAACATGTTTTACAAAGGAGATGCTGCTTAAGTAGAAAAATCTTCAGCAGAGTTTGTAAGAAACACATTTTCTTCACTTTTGCTGCAATTCCCATCGTCTTGCCCATTACATTTCCATGGTTTTAAATGGTAATTGGGAATCCTGTTCTGAAATAGCCTGTGAAAACATGTTTTTCATCCCCATGCAGACAGAGTGACAGTTTTCTTTAGGGATCCAGCTAACCAGTATCTTCCAAGGGACCTACTTATATTTTCTCCATAAACTGGGATAAAAGTGGGCCAGGAGGACTGTGCAGTAATCATGGCTCTGTGTAAAGGTTGATAGTGATAGAAGAAAGCTCCCTGCTCCTGTGCTAGAAGACAAGTACATCACAGTCACCTTGTCATCCAGAGCTTTGTATGTATTTAAATATAGATCACTCCTTTTCTCTGACCATCTTGGTCTGGCTGAGGGTTAAATAGGAGCTGTAGGTGCGGTTTGAGAAAGCTCACAAACTTAACAAAGCTTTCTGGGGTCAGGTTTGCAAACCAGGGATTGCAAAAACAGGGAGACAAGGTGGGGAGGACAAAAAATGCAGGAGAATAGGCTCTTATTTTGGTCAAGGCACAGGACAGATTGGAAAAGCAAATGGTACCTTAAATAACTCTGGTTTTGTCAACAAGAGTGATCCCCACCTCAGCCCCTTAGGAGCCAAAACAAGGGAGGAAAGGACAGAGTGAGATGCACAAAAAGAGAGAGGAGAGAATCTGAAGAGGAACAAGATTCAGCCATTGATTTAGTTCTAATTTGTCCTAAACCATCAAAACGTTCCCACATGAATACTTTCAGGTACCCACACCCAAACTGGAGCTAAAAATCACCAGCTTTTGAAGACAAGGTTGAGAAGCTCCAAGAAGCAAAGCTTGCCTCCTTCCTTCACCATCACAGAGCCTTGGAAGCAGCCCTTGCTTGACTTCCCAAGTGAGAGCTGCTACCAACACCACTGAGTTCCTTAAAACCTGATGTTTGTTGTCCATGTGGTGTGCAGCTGAGCGAGCTGCCAGGGCTCCTCACAGAGGGAAAATGCTTGTTGAATGAACCATGGTCTGCTCCCCCTCACCTTTTTTTGTTTTTTCCCAGGTTTAATTGAATGTGGGAGAGGACAGGTTTGGAGCTGCTTTTGGGTGATGGCAAAGGAACTTCTCTAAAGTAATCTGGGGTGGTTCCAAAGGCATTCCAGTTCTCAGACAAATAGGTATTACTAGTCATTGCTTACATGCAACGAGTTGAAAGATTAATAATTTTCTCTGCCAAAGTTTTACAGTCAGCCTTTACCATGACAGTGGATCAAATACATGTACTTGCCTGGGCAGCTGACCTGGTTTGAACTCAGCAAGTGTTACTCTCCACCATGACTATGTTTTTGGAACAAATACTCTGCTGTGCTTTTACAGCAACTTTAATCTTGTAAAGCATTAACCAGCCTCTCCAGCCCATTTCAGACACCTCCTGCCCTTGGTGCCTTGCTGAATTATTTAGACCCAGTAGGTGTAAGCAGCCAGATGACAGAACTGGATCGAGACAAGTGATAAGGGAGTAGCTGCCCTGTTTTGCAGTCAGACCTTCCCCTGAATAAGGGCAACTCCCAGCTGGTGCCAATGGGAGAAACAACTTGATCCTTCCATTTATGCCTCTGTTCTCCATTCCTTTTCCTTTCTCACTCTTGGCTTGCCTGCTGCAGAAAGACAGTTAGAAATAGCTGTTCTTACATGCTCAGGCTGTTTGATTTGGGAAGTTGGCATTGGTTTTACTGGAGCTAGAAGAGCACCCACGAGCACAGAATAAAGCAGCCCATCCCCAGGCAGAGCTGTAACAGAAGGGAGGAGTGAAAGGTACAGGAGCTGAGCATCTCCTCCTTATTCAGAGTTTCTATTGAAGTCAATGACCCAGATTTCTCTGACTTCAAATGGCTGTTTTCAGAGAGCTTGCCGGAGGCACAGTGCTGGAGAAGGTCAGGCAGAATTTAGCCTGAAGTACTCGGCATGCATAGGCTTATCAGATCTGGATCTGTAGGATTTGATACCCAAAATTCACTATTTTCTATGAGACCTATGAAAGTCACTGAATTGGCCAGTATCCTGTGTCTCAGGCGGGCAAGCCAGCCCAAAGCTTGAGATATCTGTTCTGTGATCATTGCTGTGACATTCACCTTGCTCCCAGGTTTCCCTCTTACAAAAAGTAAATTAAAATTTGCATTAAACAAGTAGCTTTTAAGCCCATGGTGTTGGATCATTAAGAATCCAGAAGCTTGGTAAAGCTCTCTTGTCTTTGGCAAGAGATCCCAACCAGTGGAAAAATGGGAAAACTCCTACAGACAAAAATCAGGCTTCTAAAAGTAAAGGCATTGAAGTCATGCTATTTCTCTGTGAGAGAATCATTGTAACTGCACATATTTTAAACCAGTAGTGCAGAAACACACATTATGAATCTCTAGGCAGTTTATTCTGTAGATCTAGATTCGTTACATTTTGCAGATAAGACTGGTTTGGGTTTGGGGTTTCCCTTCCCCCCTTTTTTTCCCCCCTATATCCCTCACTTCCAGTTAACATGCAACAGCAGAACAGGTTCCTGATACTAATGTCAGCCTGCAGCACCAGCCAGGGGCATTCTGCTAAATGATCTTCTCTCTCATGGCCTGTTTGAGTCTGTTTAAATCTCTTATCAGTAATTTCAGTTGGAAACTAGTTTCTGTATCACTATCAGAACACACACAGAGAATATGTTCAATATCAGCATATCCAGGATTTTTTGGAAACCTACTTTTTGAAATACTGTAATGCAACACAGAGACAGTGATGATGAACATTGTCTTGAGGCAAATGTACCCTGGCTTCTATGTGTGGATCTCCTTACTTTATTTGATATAGAAGGTCTGATTAGATCTCTGAAGATTACAGTTTAAAAGGGCTTGGAAAAAAGAGAGCATTGGTAAATTTGGATTTTTTTTAATATATATTCAAACATAGAATCAGCTTTACTGATACAGAGCTGGATTTCAGTCACAGGGCTCTGTGTTTATCAAAAGGAAAAGGAGGTATTTCCCATAATCATGTGTTGGCTTTGTCTCTGCAGTGCCCAGGGCCGCCGCGCGCTGTGACGCAGGATGAAGCAGCTGCACACTGGGGATTGTGCTCTGAGGGAGAGGAACAGATTTGGAGTGTTGAAACCATGAGTCCTCCTACCTCTCCTTTCCACTGGAGTCAGCAGCTTTGCAGAAGTCCTGTTCCCTGTTTTATCTTCTGAAAGACCAGACCAATTGCTAACATCTTCTATGAGGACAGATGTGTACAGAAAAGATGTACATTAGAAGAGATGCATCATATTTGCCATTTCAAACAGTGTTCAGCTTTGTGAAGTTGTTTTTAGGCATCAAAACATTGAAGAAGAGATGAATACAATCGTAGCTGGCAGCTGTATCATAATAACCCTTTGATATACATGTGGCCACAAGGAAGCATAGAAGCATTGCTATTGTTATTGCTCAAGTTATCTGCTCCAATCTGCAGTAATGTGGGTGCATAACTGACTGTGTTTAGACTAAAGATATTCTTGTCCATATGCTTTCCTGGTCAGGCATTTAGACTATAAGCTATATTGAAAGCATCAGGCAGAAAGTTATACTGAAAACATCGGACAAAAGAAGTTTAATATTAAATCAGCTTTGCATTATTTTTATTCCCATTCATCTTTAAAGCACAAAAAAATTATCTTCAATTTATTACTTTGCAGAATAAGTTGTGTTTGAAAGCTCAACAACTAGCATTTTAATAGGCAAGTTGTTGGTTGGTTAGTGGCTTTTTTACATTGCCAAAGGGCATAAACATACTTACAGTTTCCTACAGCCATCTGACAGCATGTATGCAAGGAAATAAAGATGTTCTCCTCCTGGATTTTCCCCTTAAATGGCTTTGACCTGGAGAATATATGGTGTTGATTGGCATGAGAAAGAAGGCTGTGATCTTATTTTTACTGTTTGTTATAGCAGATTCAAACTTATCAAAGGAAGAAATAGAAGCTTTTTAGATGGCTGCTTGCCAACATCACTAATCAGAATTTTAATGAGATTCTTCTTTTCGAGGCCTAAATTAGGTCTAATTAACAATATATAAAGCAAATGCATAATGCCATAAAAGGGATGCAGCCTACTGCACATAGAATGTGTTTCAATTTCTCCACAAATAAAAATACTGAACAAAATACACATTTTGTTTTAAATATATGCCTTTTAAAAAAATTACTGTTATTTCCTTAATTAGCCAATTCTCTTTAGAAAACGTGCTCCTAGTGTCAGAACTTTGACATCTCTGAATGGGAATTCTGCAGGTGCTTATGGCTGAACCCCTCTGCTCAATTTCCCTTTGCTTTGACAGAGACTCCTGAAAACCCTCATCTGACACACATTGCTATTGTGGCAACAGCAAATGAGGCCCTGTTCCTTCCCCAAGTGCTACTTTTGCCATCCTCATGGCATTGGATGGACCATGTGTTCCTATTGTTCGTGGGCTGGGTAACTAGCCTGCAGCTCCCATTTCCCAACCCTCACAAAAGGCAGGGTTATATTTAGTCTACACACACTGGGTTTTTTCCAAGCATTTAAGACAGAAAATTGTTAACAACTACAAAATGCCATCCTCAAAACACAGCGTGGTTTCTTCCCCCAAAGTATGTTTTGTGCAAAGAGGGATAAACCTAAATGACTTTTCTCTTTCCCCCCCTGCAAGATTGAGTTGCTATTTACGGTACTGTAGCTCAGTTCTCTCCTTGTCTGGCTTATCTGTTACACATGAAATATTTCAGAAAAGAAAGCATCTCTCATCAGAGCTGCTCAGACACAGCTTAATGCAATTAAACACCTAAAAGTATGCAACTGCATCTTCTGCCTAAACAAACCTTTTTATTGACATGCAGTGGCCATTAATCAAGAAACCTCTTGCAAAGCCTTTTCCTAAATTTAATGTTTAGTAAACCAGACTCATGTCTGTATTCCAGCTAAATCAATATGCCTTCTGATGCATTTAGCTCAGGAAATGAAAGATGAACAGCAGCAGTAACTACTGGGGTAAAAACTCTACCAGAAAAAAATGAGCATAAAACCCAAACCAAATACTTCCCCTTGCACAAACTCAGTCATCATTTCTAGAAGCACTGGGCTGAAGTGTTCAGAGGGCTTGAGCAAGGCTGTAAGTGTTGCTCTGTACCTAGTTTATCTGGAAAGCTGTAACTAGGGTTTATGCTAATTGGTAGCATCTGTAGTTAATAAGACAGTCCATCAACTGACCATTAGCTTTGAACTAACATCAGACACATTCTAAGTAAGCTTAAATAGCCATTTCAAAGGTATATTTCTTGAAATGTGTAAATAAATATATTCACAGCAATTTTAAGGGAAGAGCCAAAACCACAGGGCAGAGGAAGCCAGAATCATTTTTGCATCTGTTACAACACTCAGGATAATGTTTTGGTTGATTTATAGTGGAAATATTTGTTTTTCAGCTGGAATTTCAGTAACTCAGAACAGATGTTCAGAGGGATGCTGGAATACTCTGCCCATGCTTCTATCTAAATCAAGTGCTGTTACACATTTGAGCTAAACTAGGGAAAAATTAATGTACTGTGAAATTACTAATCTTTGAAAGGTACATGTTTGATTCCACTTTGATTATCCTTCCATTTTATCAGGATCTCTAGACATACAATAACACATGTAAAAAACCTACCAAAGCAGTTAGTTAGGTTGCATCTGCTTTGTGACCCTGGATGGAGGAGCAGTGCTTCTCTACTGCTATTTTTTCAAAGCCTGGTAGTGTTGAACCAACTCATCTGTCTGATGTTTTTCCACCTTTACTGAGCTAGGGAATATTTAAACAAGAGGAGCAAAGAAGGTTGTTGTAATGAGAAAGTTACTTGGATCTCCTAAAAATCATGAAGAATTCAGTATATTATTTGGGGAAAAAAGGTCCCTTTTATGTCACATGGAGACCTCTTGACTACAGAGCAGCCAGGAATGCAGTTCTCTTTCCCCCATTGATTTACTTATGTCACTCAACCTTCAGCCAGAACAGGAGAGGAGTCTGTCATCAAATAAATTGCAGGGGCATCATGTTCTGAAATCCACAGCTATCTTTGCATTCACCTCCCTGGCACTAAGCTCCTGAGCTCAGAAGCGAATGGCACTTCTGGCCCTGTGGAGAGGCTGCCTTTTTGTCTTCTTTTTTTCCTAGGGAGGCAAGTTATAGTCTCCAAGTACAAACCTCCAAAGCTATTTGCTGATGCGAATTCCAGATTGCTGGTGGAGTTCTGCCTGATGTCTTTACCTTATGAGGATTGTTGTTTCTTCTAGGAACTTTCAGATACTCTACTGCTGCAGTCTTGCTTCCCAGGAAAGATCTAAATAATCTGGCATGCAGATATTTAATGATTATTCCATTTGCAACTCCATGTCTTTCCAGGTGCCATCACTATATTCTTAATGGCTGAAAGCACTGACTCAGGGAGGGGCCAGTGACTGGTTTCTGAGTGAAGCAAACATTTGGAATTACAGTTATTACAGACATTACAGACATGGGTTGGTGGGGTTAGCAGTGTGAGGAGAGGGGTTGGACTCAATAATCTTAAAGGTCTTTTCCAGCTAAACAATTCTATGATTTTAAAACCTTCAAGATGTATACAGAGATGTTTCCTCACCAATTTGATGCACTCATAATAATGCCTGTAACGTGCTCAGCTGTAGGAGCACAGGGACCAGGCAGGGCTTCTCTTTGGGCCTCAGCTTTTTCACAGCTGAGAGATACTCTATTATCACTGGAAGAAGTGGAACTATACCACAAGCTTGTGATGCAAACGCAGTCCAAATGCAGATTTTACTAGAATATAGTCTTTGGAAGCAAGTTAGTATTTATAGCGGTGACATGAGTCACCTTCTTAGGTACCATGGATACAGCATTTCCTCCACTAACTCCATTAAGTACAATCAGCTTCTCACAATATTTTGCACCTTCACTTGTACAACTGAGTAACTGTTTCACTCCTTGGGATGCTTCTTCCTCTCTGCCCTGGTGAGAACTTGAGCCAGGAAGAATTTGAAATCCCTCCATGGCCAAGAAGCTTCCATGCAACAGAAACAAAACTTCACCTGCTGTTGACTTTCAGACAAGATGTTTTCAACATTTCTCCGATGCTTTGCTCAGACATCCAGCACCATTATTTTATCCTGGTTATTATCTAACTGGTTTTGCCAACTGTTATACTATGTCAGTTCTTCCTTGGAAAAGCTGTCTCTTCTGCAAGCAGAGCTCTGTTGTGTCATTATGGTATTTCCTTGAGCAGTACAATACTCAGGCACTCCTGAGATACCAGTGTGCAGGGTACTCACAGCTGTCTACATCCTGTACTCCTGGCCATGGGTCTGAGAAATGTATTCACAGTCTGTTTAGGGTCCCTTATATTGGGGGTTTAAGCTACAGGGTGCCTCCAGGCTGAGGCCTCAGTGGGGTGGGAAGAGCCGTGCAACACCACTGAAAGGTGCAGGGCTAAATCTGATGTTTATCACACATGCAGTCCAGAGGTTTTCATCACTGGAAACCATCCTCCATGTGTTAACAGATGGAAAAGTTCTGAACCATTTTTAAAATTCTGTACTTGAAGAATAAGATTTTCTTCTAACTTAAACCTTTACACCTGATCTGCAGCCTTCACTTGTCCAGACAGTTCAGTACAGGAGTTAAAGCACTAGGCTGCTGACTAATGCTCATCTCTCCAGCTTCTGCCACCACTTGCTGCATGATCTTGGACAAGTCACTTGGTTTCTCAGCGTTGTCTCTCTCATGGTTTGTCCCTGTTTCCCATAGGAACGGGTAGGAGGTTCTTAAGGGGCTAACATCTGTATCCTAGCTGAATATTTGCAGGAGTTAGCTGTGTGATTTCATATATACACAAGGTAACAAGATCTATTATGACACTGACAGATTGTAAGCCTCTTGTGCACAACAGCCAGGTACTTGTTCCAGGAATAAGTCCTGTAGCAGTACATTATATTTCTCTGAATCTCACAGTAATACCCTCTTGTTGCTCTCTCAAGCCCCATTAACAAGCTGCTCAGAGGTTGGGAGACAGCATCTGCTTAGTAACAGAGCTGGTATTGATCTTGGGCATTGCAGATTTGTGCACTTTGGTAGCACAGACAAACAGTCTGATAATTGCTTGTCATATAAAATCAGAACTTGATCCCAGATAGATTTTTGAGGATTTGATCCTTTTGGGTACTGAATGCTTGTTGAGAGCTGAGCCATCTTCAGCACATCAGAGCAGGTAAAGGTGCTTGTCATGCTGCAAGTCCAGGCTGGCTTGGACAGGGAGCCTGTGCAGGATACTGTCCTGCAAGGAAACACCTTGATTATTCTAGGTTAAGAATAGGTGAGACTAGTTTGCTTATGAGTTGTGCTGAGATGCTTTGGAAGACAGTCCAAGCTTTATTATAGGACAAGGGGCAATGGGTACAAGCCAGAAGAACATAGGAGGTTCCAAAGAAACACAAGGAAAAAAAATTTTCATTGTGAGGGTGAGGGAGCACTGGAAGAGGCTGTCCAGATGGGTTGTGGAGTCTCCTTCATTCCAAACCCACCTGGATGATTTCCCATGTGACCTACTCTAGGTGGCCCTGCTCTGGCAGGGGGAGTGGACTGGATGATCTTTCAAGGTCTCTTCCAACCCTTAAGATTCTGTAATTCTGTGGTTATGCTAAGATTAGTAGCTCATGAGTAATCTCTACTAGAACAAGTCACTCTCACTAAGCTGTTGAAATTTCTGAGGTGCTGAATCTCACTGCCACATTCTGGTTTTTAAAACCAAAGAAATCTGTGGATTTCTGGCATAAGGGTCAGAAAAGGATCCGTCATGGCCCATGCCTCTGTCTTTTGTGCAAAGAGAACACTGGCTCTATTAAACATGTAAGACTGGCTGTCATCTGAAAGAGCTTATAAATTTTAACAAAACATAAAATAAGCATGAGTTCAAGGGAGAGGATTTTGTGGCTGTAACACACGTTGCAGTTACAGACACAAAATGTTGCGCCTTTGGTTCATTTAGAGAATACACATTTCAGCATTCAGAGACACCCTTACGATGAGGCATCAGCACAGACAGCACTAAGGAGAGTTTGCAAATCAACTGAGAAAAAAAAAAACCCAAGCATTCCAGTTTTATGATAACAGGAGATGTGATTTCAATATTTGTAACAGTTCCCCTCAACTTCAAAAAAAAAAGAAAATCGGTCTGATTTAGCTTTTTTCCCAGCTCGTGGGTGCTCCAGGGGAGTAACTGCTGTTCCTTAGCAGAGGGCATTGCTTGCAGAGAACTGAGCACCCTGACAGCCTGCTCCTGCCCACCCCTGCTCATGGGGAGAGGGGGTAACAAAGGACATCAAGTGCTATTCTGAGCGGGTGCCTCCCCACAATCTCTTTGCTTTCAGTCAGGCATGGTTTGGGTTTTTTTTCTGCTCCAATAGCTGCTGTTCCCTGTTACAAAGATGTCAGCCTGGTTTCCTGCAGCAGAATTTTGCCCTGCTTGAGCTCTGTGTGAAAGCAGTCCTCATGTCCCTGCCCTTTAGCTTTTAGGTCCTATTTTACAACTGTTCACATTGCTGCCATAAAGATGAGAAGAACAGCCTGGCACCAAGGAAATCCATAGCAGTATTGCCATGGGGTTTTTCAAGAGAGGCAAAATTTCACTCTGTCTCTGAGATCTTACCAAAGTAGATTAGTTTTTGTGACTTCTCCTTGTGCCTTAGCATTTGGCCAAGAAAGATGAGGTTTGCTTGCCTTGAGAAGTGCCGAGGAACTACAGGGCTCCCATATCAGCCTTGTTACAAATGCAGGCGAGGCTTCCCTTGGAACTGTGCTACCATTTCAAGTGGTGACTCCAGGGAGAAGTCTGCTGGCAGCCTTTTCATCTTCTCTGCACCCCGACTCATGAATAAACATAGGGAAAGAGTGAGCTAGATGAAAAACAGCCAGGACTCACGTTGCTGTAGAGCTGTGGATCTTCCTGGGTGTCAGCTATAATTGTCTCCTCTCTTTCTGGGCTATCCAGTATTTAGCAGGTGTTTCACTGTCTCCCTAAAGGAAGGCAGAGCAGCCCGTTGCACCTGTGTTCTAAAGCAGCTCTGACTGATTTTAGGTCACATTAACAGCAAATCAGAAGGAACAGACAGCTTGGGAGAGCTCTGTTCGCTCTCCTGCCTCAGCTCCAGACATCAGCTCGCTTGGATCTGGCTTCAGGAGAGGCTTGAATCTATTTAAATGCTGCTGTTACCTGTAATTTTAATATGTACCCCACCCCCCAGAATTGTGTGAACTGGCACAAATTCTCATCCAGAATCTGCATGTAGATGTGCAATAGTCTTAAAAACCTTGACAGGTTAACTTTCAAGATCTGTTGTTAGGCAGTAGTCACTACTAGCAATTACCCTGCTTTTATCTGTGGCTGTCAATGCACCGTAAAAAGTGGCTGTTATTCCCATTTTATAGAAGAAACAGATGTTCTAGGCATGTCTGAATAGATTTAATACAGAAATTGCAGGCTTAAAAGGTGTTCTAGAAAATCCCATCATTATCACATGACTGATTTTATTCAGTGCACCCAGGAATTCAGCAGATCTGCTGGTTGCACTTTGCTTCTCTTCTTGTTTGTTTTAAAGCAATAACTTTGAAGTTTTCCTTTCACTCCCCTTCTGGGGCAGAGGAGAAGCTGAACTGAGACTACCCTAATTTTCTTTTTTGAGGCAAACATTCAGGTAGGGGTTTATTTGAAACTTCTGGAGGTTTAATTTGGTTTTGTGATCAAGAGCCACAGAAGCCACATTTGTGAAATCCAATTAGGCTCCAGCTCTGGCAGGGACACATGACATAAGGCACGTACATCCATCTGACTCCCTGTCCTTTCCTGCTCCTAAAGCCTTCAGTCTCCATGGCAGAGCTGTGCTTCTTATCTCAGGTATTTGGGATTACTGCAAACTCAATTTACCTGCCTGGGAGTTGTCAGAGCAGCAGTCTTTCCCTTGGAAACATGGTAAATGCCAGGAAAAGGCAGCTGAGAACTGTTTCACTCCAGGGGAGTGAGAGAACTGGGCAGAGCAAGAGGAGAGCTACAGATGGACGTTGTGTTGGCATCAGTGTTGTCAGCAACTGCTGAAGGCAGTTGGTACAAACAGAGCGAGGAGGTTGTGCTGCAGCCTCAGTTTTAACAAGGAATGAGACACCTTTGTGCACGTCTCCACTTGTTTTAACAAGTGGAGCTCCTTCTTGCCAGGAGCTACAGTTTGTCAGTACCTTTACAGGCCAAACTTTTTTGTTTCTTGGACTGAGGACTTTCTGCTACAAGAAGCTAAAAGCTGTTAGAACAAGGAAGAGCTTACCTGGCAACGATCCCTTCTCAGGAACCAGCTCTCAAAAGGAACCAGCTCTCACATGCTGCAAATCCAAAGATGTGATGATGTACCTGACTGTGTGCCACTGTCTCCCCTCCCAGCTGCAGAGTCCCTTGGCTTGCCTTTCCCTTCTGGTGACAGTAAAAAAAGAAACCAGCTACTTCATCTTAATTGGAGAGCAGTAATTTCTGTCAGCTACATCAGAAACCAAATTGGTACTTCCCTGCTGTGCTGCTCAGCTCTCTGGGCAATAGCTCTCCCTGGCCTGAAGCAGCCCTCTTGCAGCACCCACTTGTGCTGTAGCAAAACATCACTCCCAATGGCTAACAAGATTTCTTGTAAGAGGGAATCTGGATTTTTATGAATAAGGTGAAGTGACCAAGGCCTTTTCCTTCACTTTCCTGGAATTGTATTCACTTGTAACTAGGTTAATTTGTGTACACATAACAGTCACAATGATAAGCAAGCAATGATAACAAACCTGGGCTGAAACAGACTTCAGAGTTTTGTACCAAACAGCTTCTGAGCACAGCAGTAAAGCAGACTTTTTCATTATCTTCAGCCAGCCACAGGACTTTCCTGTTAGTGTATATTTACTATTGATTTGCTCTTTGAGTTTTCTGTCATTCACTGTGGGACTCCAGATGGTTATTGGAGCAGCAGAGCCTCTACCATCATGCTGCTTCAGCATCTAAAATCAGAATGGGTTAAGCACAGACACAGAGTTTAGGCTCAAGTGACTAGACTACATTCCCAAAGATGAGCAGACTGAGGGATGAATAAGAGTGAGATTAATTGCATTCACACATTTTCCTCTAGTAGCAAAATGATTCCCTTTGGTTGCATCTTTCAAATAGCCAAATACCAAGGCAGTCATAACACTGTTGCTGTCCTATTTCCTGCTCCTCTTTCTTTATTATTTACAACACTTTTGTATTTAATTTGAAGGAATAATATGCTCTGAGAGTGACAGGCTGCTTCCTTAATGGGTTCCTCTGCTCCTGCTCATGCCATGCCATCAATTATGTACAGTTGTCTTTGGCTTGGAATATATAACCCCCATGGTGCCTAATTAAAGTATCTAACATTAGGGTCCCCAGTGGCACAGAAGAGAGGTTAAAACATGCAGTTCAGCCTGCTGCTTGGGGACTAAAAGATTCACTGTCCCTGGAGAGCTCAATGCTCTTGGTTTTCTCAGGCCATTGGGGTTGCAAAGGAATGGTGATGCATTACCAGGCTTTGGAGTAAAAAAACCAAAACATCAGAAGGAATCCCAAGGCTTTGCCTTTCTAAAGGTCCTTTCTCCTTCCCATATCTGTGCCATTATTATACTTCTACTTCAGGCCACAAGTATAGTTTGATGTCTTTTTCACTTTTAATTGTATGTTTATGAGTTCTCTTCATGTATAAGAGCAAGGAGTGTTCTTGGTGATAATAATAATTGGGGCAAAAATATCCTTAGAGAATAGTTAACCCTACACATATTTAAGCTTATCAATCCTGGAAGTTGTAAATGGAGATCATTTTCATATACATCAGATCAAACCTTATGGCTTTGGGGACAGAACTTGCTGTGGACACACTAACTTCCCAAAACATAACTGGGAGGGATATAGATTTTTTTCTCATTTACTGTCTTTAAGTGAACAGCTTTATAACTAGTTTGGCTATGACTAAGATACTGTACCATGTAGACAGAATCAGTATTGGTTACTAGATTTCAACTTCCCATCCTCGTATTTGGAAACATGAGCTTCTATTTGTAACAGATTTTGGCCCATTCCATTTTTTTTTAACTTAATGATGAATGATACAAAACTCACTGTGTCTTTGTGGGAAGAAAAGTCAATAGTATTATCTTGTAATAAAATATCTTAAAAGAGTGTTACAAAAAATATCAACCCATTAAATCCATGGCAAGGTCAGCCACTGTCTGGGGAAAAAACTCCAGAAGGAACACTAAATAATCAAACTACCAAAACCATAAACAGAATCTGGATGGTTCAGCCTGTGAGATGGCTAGTATTTTTAGTATTAAATGAACACAATCCCCAGGGAAAGGCAAAGCTGGTTAAACAGGGCAAAGGTTAGGCTTTATTCATTAGTATTTGATTTTTGGTACACTATCATTGCACGCAGTAAAGGGAAAGATTTACTAAGGTACTTAGGTACCTAAACATGCCTAGCAGCATTTATAGCAGCATCTAAGTAGGTTAGGTGCCTAATTCCCATTAACTCCATCAACATCTTTAAGCTGCTAAACATCTTTGCCAAGCTGGTCCTGCAGCCAGAGCTGCTGGATGTCGGTACCGAACTGGTGTGGCTGTGCTCAGCTGAGGCTCAGGCTGATGTTCCTTGGAGCAGAGCAGCATGAGCAGTCCACGAGACACAGAAATGAACCGGCTCCTGAGCCATAAAAAAAGCTATAAAAGAGCCATAAAAGAGCAATACCTGTAAAAATCCATTGCATGTTGATGCTTGGTTTGGAGTAAGCATTAAGGTTTCTGACTCAGTTTCTTGAGCTGAGTGTTAAGAATCCCAACAGTTCCCAGAAAAGTCAAGATTTCACGGGACAAGTCATAACAGCATTTGCTGAGCTTCAGGAAAGCCTTTCCCACTAGTCAGACCTGCACAGCCTGGCTTGTTCCACAATCACAAACATTTTTCTTAAAAGATTTTCTTTCCCCTAACTCAGTGCCAATAGACACCCTCCTCTATGTCAGAAACAGAGCTAAAGACATTGACCACACCATTACTTTCAGGTTCACAGAGCAGCCTGCCACGAGAGGCTTTTAAACAGATAGTGAACATTACCTGGGATAGATCAATCTGCATTAAACACTTTGCTTGACTGAACCTGTCTCAATTCTTCTGGCTCTTCAGCTTTCTTGTCCTGAGCAAAGCGCACATGGTGAAACTCATCTCTCTCCAGCAGCAGGTTCCCGAGATAATTGCAACTCTGCTTTGTCTGAGGAGCAGATAAGGCCATCCAACACATAGTGTCCATGAAGCAAATATATTCTGAAGTAAAACAGCTAGTTAAAAGAATAAGCTACAGGAATTACCCTTATTTGAAGTACACAAGAGATTTCCACCACAACAAATGTTTTTCAGTACAAAGAGGAACGATAGTCTGCATCAGTTATGGTTTTAAGGGGGATGGCATTAAACAGGAGACTGTCTGGAGAAAGGTTGAGGAGGATCATCCTTTGAGAATAACACTATCTGAGAAGGTTGTGTCCAGGGTGGTCCTCAATTTGTTTGAAATGTCTGTGTGACACAAAGCAATGGTTGTTCCCACCCCACTCCAAGTGATCATAAGTATTTATTGAGGCTTTATGTATCACTACAAGTAGTTGTATCTTGTCTATAGACTTTACTGGAGAAAACTACCTTGTAGCCACCACAGTGCAGCTGGTGGGGTTGATGAAAGGATCATCTGATTTATTGAGACACTGAGTAGTGTTACAAGGAAGTTATTTAGCACCTGCAAAGCTGAGCATCTCATGTGCCTGTGTAGGTATTTCTGTTCAGCTACTAGCTTTAATAGGAGTATGTGCCATTATAAATGTACTGGGGTATTTGCAGTATTTGAAGGGCAGCGTGGTGCAAGTATCCAGGTAAAGATTAACACCAGTATGTACCAGAACAGCATTTTTCACAATGTCACCTTTAAATAGAGGTACAGGAATCGTTTATGGCCTGTGGCCACTCCCTTATAGAGCTGTAGTTTCATTATTGTAAAGGATAGAACATGCACTTTCATTTCTTTTCCACTTACATTTTTATTTATTCTGGAATAAACATGAGAAGTTGTTTACAGTGCTGTATATTTTGACAACTACTCTTTACAAATTCTTCTCAAGTCATCCTAGGAGCATTTTATCAATATACACAGTTCAGCTTAATCAAAATAATTCCACAAACTTATTTCACAGAAAGGAAGAGACAAGGGGAGTTAGAGAGGAATAACCTAGGAAACAAGCATGCCAGTGTACAAAAATAGATTAGAACATTTGCAGATTGTAGGTATGAAAATGTAGTCTCAATAACAGAGAATTTGAACTAGAGGATTATCTGAAGAGGTAATGCTTACTGGAGAAGCAGCTAGATAGATGCAGAGATCTATTTCTAACGCCTTTAATTTCTAGGCAAATTTATAAGAGAGAGGGAGAAACAGTCTCCAAGTTTCTGAAATGTTCTCATCTGTGGGTGGAGACAGTTAAGCAGAGCAGGCAGCTCGCCAACATTCGGTCTCAATTTCTCCCCCTCTCGTGCACAGCAGGATGGGCACTGCGTGCTCAGAGCCAGAGAGCATTACCAGCTCCCCAGGAAGGGCAAGCTGGATTTGCCTAGCTGCCCTCCTCCAGCTGATCCAGCAGAAGGACAGCTTTAAATTGCTCTCGGGTCTCTAGAAAGCCTCTGCTCGTGCAGCCTGCTTGATCCATAGTCTCTGTCCCTAAACAGCTTCTCCTGTTTGAACCACTCCAGCTAGCTGTCACAAAGCCACGAGCAGAATAAATCAAGACTGTAAGGGTCAAGTGGAGATGCAAACCTCTCTTGGTAACAGAACTGGAAAACTGGAACCTATATGCAATCTAGACAGTAGGGAAGTATGAATTGAAAGTGCCTGCCATAAAGCATCCAAAGGACTACTAAGGCTACAGTAAATACTGCAAGGAATTCAGAACATTATTTCCCCTCTCTGGGTCATGAGTATGTGCCATTTTCAGAAGAGGGGCATAAATAAAAATGCTCCTACAGTGCCTGACCCTGAAACTGAAGAACATGCTCTGTCCCTTCAAACTGTATTCTCTGGGAACACAAAGGAGGCTGTGAAGCAATTAAGAGCCACTGGAGCAATATATGGCTACAGCATTTCTGTGTTATTGCTATGACAAGTTTTCTTAGAAATACAAGTTACTGTGGGTCTGCTGAGCAAGCTCTTTTTCCTAATCCACACCACCTGTGTAGATTCGTGGATAATTTGGTTCTGACCTAGTTAAAAGTACAAAACAACTTTTCTCCTATTTGCTTATTCAAGATTCCCTGACACCTACTTCCAGCAAAGCCTGCAAAAACTTTTTTGTGAGGTGCACATTGTTCCTCCAGGAAGACCATTTGCTGCTGTGCTCCACAGTTCACAGGTAAAATCCAGTAGATTGTTGCATTGCTAGTCAAAGAAGAGACTTGGATCTTTAAAAAAGGGTATATTATTTTTGATTCTAAAGGATCAGCAGCTACAGTGTGCCTGACTTGGCTCTGTAACGCTGGAGGACTCTCTGTAAGGACAGAGAGTGTGGCATAAGCATCAGAACTGCAATTAAGTCTTTACATCTACTCCATAGAGTACAAGCATTTACTTACTGGAGGCAGATTTCAAAAGAATGTGATTGCACAGCCTGATTTGTGTTGGCCAACAGAGGTGAGCTGGAGTGCAAAGCTGTACCTGAACCTTTCCAGGGAGGTTCTGAAGTCCTTCGTGTGCTGCTCAGAAAAATACAGCTTGTAGCCTGTGCCTTCCTCACATTGTTACAGTCCTGTTCTCCTTCTTGGACTAAAGGTCAGGGATAGTTTTCCTTTGGTATATCCATCAGTGCTTCTGCAAAGTTTCAGGTCTGTCTTTCATTCATTAGTCGACACCTACCATACATATTATATACATACACACACATATAAAAAGCCTCCAGAAAAACATAGCATAGAATCACATATTTCACAAAGATGACATCATGCTGTGACTAATGAGATTTAAAATATCCTGTGCTACTGAGGTACAGTGAAACCTGTTCATTAGCTTGCACTAGCACCCTCCATCATTTTCGTTATCCTCTTTAAATCCTCACCAATATGTACAAAATGATTTTGTTCTACTTAAAGACCAGCTTTGAGGAGGTGACTGATTTCTGCTGATCCTGGAGGTGGTTTCACAGGTTTCATTGTACTTGAAACTTCACAGCTTCCACTGAAGTATTTGATGCATGTGTGTATCGGTTTAGCAGAGTACTAAAGTAGAATAATTTTCATTCTTGCCTCACATTGTTGACAGAGTATGGTCTCCTCTACCAAAACTGTTTCTTCTAACTTGTCAACTTCTCAAAGGCTCATTCTCCTAAAGCCTAACCACCAATCTTAGTAAGTATTTGTTTGAAAAGTCATCAGGGCTCCAATACTTGCCATAAATTGCTACATTTCTATTAGTAAAAGTTATTTGCAAATTTCTTCCATAAAAAAATGACATTTTTCAGTAGTTAAAGCCATCTACATTACACTCACCAGCACTGGTTAAAAAAAACACAGTACCTCACTTTGCACCTTTCAGTCAACCATCAGGTGGTATCTAATGTGAAATTACAACCAATGGTTCCATCTTAACTCACACTGGTCAAAGCTGTGAAAATTCCATTTCAGGTCAGTTGGGCCAATGAAGAGGCCATGAAAAGACTGGATCAAGCCTTAGGAAAAGACCGATCCCTGTACACTGCACTGAGACAGGCTTAGGACTGAAGAGAATGCCTCCACCTTTTGTGGCACTCATCAATAAACTCTCCTTAAAAATGGCAGGACTCCCTCTGGCTTGAAGGGGAGAAATGTCCTCAGGTGCTATTATACTAGACTAGAAAATACTTAGGTTAAAAAAGTGTGCCAGTCTTCACTAATGTACTGAAATTAGACAAACTGCTTTCTGTTGAGAGATGGCTTCAGCTCTGGGACCTGGGAAGCTCTCTCATTCCATCGTCGTCATCCTCAGAGCAAAGCAAACTCAGTGCGCTTGTTACAGGGTGGACCCATGACGTTGTTTGGGTGACGTGGCTAAAAGGAAACAAGAAATGCTATCAGTCACCCAAAATACACTTTCAAATACAGAATACTATTTTTCTTGCTATCTATGAGATTTTCACCAACAAAATGTGGAGTCCTCTGGCTGCTGGAACCTGCACTGAACGTCCCGTTTCCCAATACATTAGAGAATGCTTTTATAAGAGACTCATTACACAGACTGGTGACATTTCCTGTTCACTAATGGAGCTGTAGACAGTGTATAGCCCAGACTAGAAAAATCTTGTGCAACTCCAATAACCTAGCAAGGTATTACCATTGCCATCACACCAGTTAAAGTCTGATGCCTAGTGCTCAAGCTGAACAAACGTGGAATCACATCATAGAAATAAATACACTCAGTCTGTAGAACATGAATTAATATCCTGGCATCATTAAGTCATTCCTCTTCTTGCAGTAAAAGGTTGATCAATAAATCCCCCAAAAAAGGATGTTCTTTATGTGCCCTCTACACCAAATTCTGGACATGCTTCCACAGCCTTCACACATGCAATAAAAGAGAATTGGTACTACTTTTTAAGGCATAAACTCTATATTTGGGATTCAGTCTCAGCCAATGTATAGTTTTTTGTAGGCTTCTGTATGAATGGAAAGGGACTGAACATGGCTCAGTAAGGATAGATAAATCGCATGGGCTTACAGTTTGTGAGTGAGAACACTGTACACCTGAGGACTGGTAGTCTGCATGCCAGCCATACTGTGTGTGGGCAAGACACAGCCTCTTCTCCCTTCTGGAAGAATGTGTTCTTGGTAAATCAAATAGCTTCTATTCACTTATAAAAATCCTGCTAATAAATTCATGGCTTTTATAGTCAAGTCAGTGCAAAGATGGATTTTATAAGTTCATTACAAGAACTATCTGAAAAGTATTGTCCATGTAATACACAGCATAAAAGACAAACAGCTCTTCTATCAACCTTTATACCTATTTCAGGTACATTGGGCCTATACTCACCTTTCAGGTGCATTGGCTTAATTAAATATGAAGGGCCACGATGGAAATACTCTACATTTACCTTTCCAAGTGAAAACAGATTTTGTCTTTCTGTTTTCAGGAACACTTTCTCAAATCTCTGATTATAGAAATTGGTATATTAAAGCAGGAAACTGAGCCAATGTTCCACAACACTGAATTAATGGTTATGAGGATCATTCCAGTCAACATGATTGTGCTACGACCTTACTTTGTGTTCACAGCTTTGGTTTGAGTATACTGAGGCCAAAGTTGGATATGATGAGGACAATAATACTGTTCAGCAAGAGGTAAATATGATGCTAACGTAAATCACCTCTTGAGCTGCCTGAATAGATGAACTTATCTCTGAACTGGTAACCTCTGAATTTAGCTGCTACTTAATCGAAGAAACACCTGAGAAAAACAAAATGTGGAAGATAAAGGCCATATCCTCAGTTCTTACAAAAAGCTCACAAACCCAAAAGCTCCAGTGATGTGTAAAAACAATTCATAGAATCATAGAATGGTGGGGTTGGAGGAATTCATAGAATCATAGAATAGGTGGGGTTGGTGATTCATAGGATCATAGAATGGTGGGGGGTCCAATCCCCCTGCAGAAGCAGGTTTACCTAGATCAGGTCATAAGTGCTTTTTGGTCAGAGCAGCACTGGATGGACTCCATTCCTCCATGAGCATGTTGTAAAAATGTGCATCACCTTACTATAGAAAGGTCAGTTTCACAGACATGGAAACAGAATTTTAACTGGCCAACACATAACTACAGAAAATGCAACCTCTCTCAGACAGAGCAGTCTCTTAATTCTAAGAAACTGAATGTACCAATTTTACCAGCAATCAGAGCAACTTCCCATAAATTTCCAATGTTTACCCTTAGAAAGTCAGACAACAGCCTACATGAAGAATATGGAGAGTCCTTTTAAAATGTGTTAGGAGAGATTTGTGAATACAATCTGTCTAATCAAGAACATTCCCATTTTTCCCCAACACCATGAAGCATGCATATTCATATTGTGCATATATTTATGTTTGTAAATATGCTGAGGAAAATGTCTTAGCTGTATTTTTTTTAATTAAAAGATTTAGTCAGTGTGGCTTAATACTGAGGATAGCACCATAAAATAAAGTCCAAGCATGTGATTTCATTTATCTGTGTAAGGACACAGAACTCCTTCCAATACCTGTGGAATCATGGGAGTTGAATGAACTGGATTCCATGCCTTCCAGCTCTGCCAATGTAGGATTTATTGCCTCCAGTACTATTTTAAGTGTTTATATTGTCTGCTTTTATCACGCTATTTCTTAGCACAGGAGTAGAAGAATTATGTGGAAAAGCATTCATGGGTCTTTGATGGAACCAACTAAAAAATTCTTTGCTAAGTATTTATTCTTCAGAAGACTTTTCTCCTATGTACTTTAGGACCAGGAGGCAAATGATAACATTCTGCTAACTGCTCTAAGAACTTGGTTTTGTTCTCATACATAATAAATCCAAATATATCATTAATAGTGCAGAATTATGGCACTGAAATCAGGATTACAATTTCCAGTTTCAATGGCATAACATTGTTTGATCACTGGTAAGAAATAAGAGAACTAGATCTCATCCATTTTCAAAACATACGAGGCCAAAACTTGCTCTAAAGTTGATCTGCTCTAAATGCTTCTGATTTCAACTCAGCTCTTTTAAACTTGCACCAGACTTCAACCCATGAATGCTTCTACTAAGACAGTTTGTTTTAAAGCCTTTGCCAAAACCCTTACTAGGAAAAGAACTCTTATAAATAAACATTAAGTCCAGATACCACATCTCACACTGTAGATGGACACACACAATATGCACAGATTATTTAGGTACAGAATAAATGTATAAACCCCTCCTGCCATTTATTTTTAGCCCTCCAAAAGTGCTGTGGCTAAAGAGCTTTGACATAATCAGTCCGAAGAGATAATCCTAGATTTACTGGTTTGCAGAACATTCTTGTATTAGAAATACATCCTCTGTGATTTGTGTGTTAGGGTCAGCAGTAAAAGTGAGAGGGAATTCAAATCTACCTCTAGGTTTTGCTTAATTGATGGAACTGTGTTGAATATTAAAAGGGATATTTGAAAAGCCAGCATTACCAACTCTAAGCATAAAACACTTTCCATTTGCAAATGTTCCCATTTGAAAGATTCATTTCATGTTATGAGAGCAATTAACAATATCTAAAGATTTTTAGGTTTTCAAACAAGTCATTGCTACTGGAGAGCAGCCAAATTTATTGTCAGAAAACAGCAATGTTTGATCTGGAAATATGTCAGTAGATTATTCTGTCTTTTTAACATGAGTAAATTGCAGGACAAACTTAAGGAGTTGGAAAAACCAAAACATGAGAGCACAGAGATTTTTTTTGGCAAAGAAATAGTAGCAAATTATCTAAAATACCATTATAATTACTCTCCTTATGAGCCTTACTTCTTTGCATAGAAAATAATATCTTTTAAATGAGACCTTAAGACAACCTTTTAAGAAAAGAATAATTTAAAGAAAAAAATAAAACAAAAACTAACAGAAAAAAAAATATCTGCATCTTTGACAGATTTTGAGCATCATCAAGACACCTTTTTCACTTGAAATTGGATTCTCCAACTTGGACCACACTCTGGAGTCTAACAGAGAACCATGAAGAGTGTTGCAGAAAGCACAGCTGCTGTAGGCCACTGTGCAGAATGCTGAGCTACAAAGCAGTCAGGTGGTACTCTTGGAAGTTGGGGTTTTTTTCCCCATTTGACATGAGATTATGTTCATATCACCTGGCTGAATTTTTCCAGTGCACCCAGGTTACTTAGCTTTAAAAGGAGCAATTCTGTGCACGATCCATTTGTTTATCTGTTCAGGAGACACGATGCAGCCTTAAACAATTAATCAGTCAAATGCTCATAATGAATAGAGACCATTACTCATTAGGGGCCAAATAGGATTTAGTTGTATCTGAAATTGGAAGGCCAAGTTCTGGCCTCATATGAACCCCGTGCTTCTCTACCAAATTGAGCAGTACTGAACATGAAAGTGAAAGCACATCTCTGCTCATGTGAAATGACACAAAACTTCAGGTAGCCATTTTCCTCCCTAAACAAACACACCCTAAAACCTAAAACAATTTAATCCATTGCATTTTGCTAACTGTTCTTTCTTTACTTTTGTATTCTCAAACATTTAAAATGCAACAAATGCTCAGTTGAAAAGTACTGTTGCCTGATGGGGCTTTTCTTGATCTGTGCACACCTGATTTTGTTTGCAAAGCCACTGTTGCAGTGCAGTACTGCTGTCAGCTGTAAGGCTGAGCTAAAGGAAACTGCATGCTCTGAAAGCTTCACCCTTTGGCACTTTCACTGTTCTTATTGAAGTAAGCATTAAAAATCATAGCAAAAAGCACTGCTAGATGTAGATGCAATGGGTTGGAAAGTGGACATGCTCTGTGCTACCCAGAAATATCTTCTGCATTGTGCTTTTTTTAGTTTTTAGACTACAAACACATCCCAGTGGGAAGTCCTAAAGTTCCTGTGAAAGGAGTATATGCCATCTGCTAGATGACTATGTGCTCCTTTGTTGTGTACTAGCATTCAGGCCCCCATGCAGTAGTGGTTTGGAGGCCAGAGCAACAAGAAAATAAAGAACAATGACATAGAATGAAGATCCTGAAACTTCATCCTTCATCTAGAGGCTATAGCATCTTCTCTGCTTGCTCTTGCACCAAATCTTTTTGTGTAGCTCTTTGGTGGACTGTGCACAGCTTTGCAAGATTTAATTACTGCCTTTGTCTTTTGTTGCTGGGCCTGTTTCTGTTCCCCTTCTGCTTGGAACAGCCCTTTGCATTGCGAGGATCTTTTTTCTCTTTAAAACTCACTGCTCTGAATCTTGCACCTTTGAGGAGGTACCCATCTCTTTCATTCTATTTTACTCACACTTCTCTAACTTGCTAATGCAAGTCTCTTGGGCCACGATCAACCATCCTTATGCACCTTCTGAAGCTCTGCATAATAAGAAAATAACATAATGAAAAACAGATCTTACACAAAAATGGAGTGGTTTTCCAGGCTGCACCACACATCTTGAAGACCTTCATGACTTTGGTAAAGTGAGAAACAATGACTTTTCCTCATGCTAACAGGTGGCAATGGAGCTAGCAGACACTTGCAGACCCTGTCATGGTATCTGTCATGTTTGAAAACGGCAGTGGTTGAAAAGCAGATGTTAAGTGCTGGAAGGAAATACTAAGTCAAGCAATGGAAAGCTCTTGCTATTTTGAAGAGCAAATGCTGTGAGGATCTGTAAGGAATAACTTATTCTGAACTGACTAAAGGATTTTAATTTAGTAGATAAGCAATTAGATACAAGAAATCAACCGAGTGACATTGATGTAAGTATAATCAAGCAGTCCTGAGAGCATCTAGGGAAGAGTTCCCAGACATGCAACCTATAGGTAGTTTAGGAAGAGTATTTGTGTTGTATTTATCAAAATCAGATTATATGAAATGAAATGTTCTTTTTGTCTTTCCTCTTTTTGTTAAAATTGTTTTAACACTGTCTCTTTCAAGACATTTCAAAAAGAACATACAACATCTAATAGTACCCCAGGAGATGTGGGGTAGGTCCTGCAAGATGCAGTGACCTTATCTTTTATTGGCTGTAATAAGATCAACTGCACTTGTCACCTCATGGAACTGTGTCCTAAGGCAACATAAATGTTCCTTGTATTTCCCTCAGGGATCATAGATTTTGCTTGAGTATTTATTAAAGATTGAGGGACATAAAGTGAAACCCCAGAAGACAGTCTCGCTGTTTATTGCCTGATTAAACTGATTAAACACTTGTCTACTAGGAAAAATCTATGAGCTATTTCAGAAGGCAGTAATCACTAGGAAGAAGATTTATATAGGCAAATGGCGTGCTATGTCATAAAAATTTGTCAACAATAAACAAATGGCCCAATATAAAATAACACCAGTAATAGCAGTAGGATCTGAGCCAAGGCTGAATAAGCCCAAAGGTTTGAGTGACAGGATATGTAAAAGTTTTCAGTCGTAAAGCACTACCTGAAATCTGTCTTACTCCACTATTAGCCAACTGCTATTACTCTAAAAGTGCTGTTTTAATATATGCAGTTACTCATACTCCCATATCTCTAAGTGAACATCATAAAAATTCTGGTGCAGTTTATTTACAAATGCATCAGATTGTGCTCAAGGCTCATGTTTACACTACATGTGTACTAAAAGGAAACAAAGCTGGAGCAATGGCTTTAGCTCATGCTTCAGATGAAGCACATACTGAAAAAACCCAGCTATGCATCGTGCTGCTTCTGATGGCTCTCCCAAAATCCAGGGAGAGCTCAGGAGAACTGATGGTGTAGAGCAGCGTACGTGGCTTATTGCACAAGTCTCAAGTTCAGCTCAGCAAAGGAAAATTTAGTAGGAGTCTGACCTTTCACATTTCCAGTCCTACTCACTGAAGTAACTGGATAGGTTAGACCTTTGGCCACATCAGTGTAAAAGTAAAACTACCCATAAGAGGTTAACAAAATTTGGCATCCTGATTTCAGTGGGATTTCTGGGTCTAGAGTAGAAATATAATTTCAGCTTCATATATTTTCTCACAGAAGACATTTTAACAACTGCCTTATATGACAGGCCAGAACCTGGACAGAGCATACAGTATCTGGGGAAGATGAAAGAATGTTTCTCCATTTTGGTTCTTGATATTGCTAAATAACAAACCTCTCAGGAAAAAAAAAAGCTCAACCAAAAACAGCTTAAGGTCTTAACATTCTTGTATTACAAGCTCATGTTGTCATAAAATCCAATGCCAAGTTTTCTAGTTTTACATCTAAGATTACTTTCTTTAGAGTCATACAAAATGATTTCAGTGAAAATCAGAGAACCTGAATTCTCTACAACCAAAGTATCTGGCAATAAACCATTTCTAAACTGTAGATATTATTGGAATTTTGATCTTATCCTGGCTATCTGTAAGTCTTCATTAATTTTTAGTCAGTAAAGTGCCTTATAATAAATTATTGCTGTATTCTTTAATGAGAAGTCTTTCTTCATTCAACAGTGACTGTAAACAGTTTGCAGAAGAGGACTATTACTTCTGGATATATTTACTCCTAGTGACCAACGTGAGACACAGCAGAGTCACGTACTTCAGACGTCAGGCATTAACACTTTGTGAAAACGAAAGTTCCCTGAGATGTTTCAAATTGGTTATAAAGAAAAAAACAAAAAGAAGAATGCCAGGATTTCCCTAATTCATTTGGTCACATCTGAAAGTGTTTGAACTGGTGTGAGCTGATGGATGCAGAGAGCTTTGGATCGTTACACATCAAAAAGCAGCAATAACAGCACTTGGTTAGTGCTGAACCAGGTTTATTTAAATATTTGCAGCTTCTTGTGACTATAGAACTATTCTTTCATCTGTTTTCAGACAGGAAGACTTAAGGATGACAGGGAACAAGAAACATTTTCAAATGCAACCCTCTACTTTTGAATGGCATATAAGATAGGAAAGGTCCAATTTTAAGAAGTGCAAAGTAATTAAAACTTTCTTTGAATGAAATGAAAGTGGAGAGCACTCCATGCCTCAAAATACTCATTCCTGTTCACAAAACATTAAAGTTATTAAGGTGGAGACACCTACAAAGATGATTTTGATAACTGATAATTTCAGTGCAACTAAGTTACCTGCTACTAGACAGGGAGTTGGGAGCAGACTGGTACTGGATTCAGTCTGAATATAAAGAAGTTTACTTCTAGATCAGCTTGACTATAATTTGAATTTCATTGAACTGGATTTCTTCTAGGAAGAGCCCCTCTAACTACTAGTTAGATAACCTACAGGTAACTAGTATATTGTAATATACTAAATATATACTGGGATGGGACAGCAGAGGTGAAGCTGAACACACCTCAGTGTGTTGGGTTTTGGGTCCTTCCTTTATAATGCAGTAGAAGTGTGTAGAGTACACTTATCAAAGGAATAGCCTTTCATTTTTTTCAATTTAACATGCAGAAAATAAAATAATCTGTGGTTTATTTTCCTTTTATGATGATACCTTTAGCTCTAATGCTATAAACCACCAACATTTATACTACAGAAGTTGTTAATCTATAACACATGCTTTGCTATTCTTAGTTCAGTCATAAAATCAAAACCAGATTCTGTGAATGCCCAGCTTTCAGTAAAATCAATGATGGCTCTTTCTCAAGCAAAACCAAACAAACTAGATTATTATAAAATATCCAAGTATGATGTGTTGGCCTGATTTGTTTGTGGAAGCCTGATTTGTTTGTTAGGTGTGATTGCAAAAGCTACCAGAGCACATCATGTACAGTTTTCACTAACCTGTGTTTTACAAGTATTGACCTTAGGCTTCTACTTAACTTCTGTACCTTCCAATGAAGGCACCTTCATTGCCTACTTTGTCACACTGAAGCACACAGTGCTTCCATGTGAAACTTCTGATTTCTAGAGAACTGCTAAAAGATAGCCCTAAATCAAGTTTACCCCTCCTTATAAGACAGAAACCAACACTGGCTCTAAAACAACTAAGGGAGAGGATCCCAAGAGTTTAAAGTATTTGGAAACTTTGACTTGTCTCTCAGGAAAATCAAATTAAGGAGAAATGTTCTTAAGGAAAGTAACAGTTAATGTGGAATAGTTGGAACCTAGTCCTATTAAAATGCTAGAAAAGTAGTGTTTACAGGGGCAAAATTCACAGCTGGTCCTTACAAACTGTATACATATGCAAGGCATGGGTGGGAGTGGGAGGGAGGATAGCAAGGCCCTACCTAATTTTAGGTGCCAGTCTCATGATACAGAGCTGCCATATGTTAAAGGTGAACATAGTGGGAGGATGGAAAAGATTAACTATAATGGGTTTTCTGGGGAAAAAAAACCCAAGTGTCCCAGCTATGGCTTTTTATACTGTTCCCCTGTGATTCTAAACCACCAGTGTGTAGCCATTAATTAATTAGCATATGTACTTCACTACAAAAGCAGCTATGCAGAGACTCTTTCTCCTGTTTAAAATAATCAAAGTCTGAAGTTACTAATTCACAAAACCTGTTCAATGATAAAATACCCTTTCTGTTTGCACTGCTGCAGTGCTGAGACTTTCATGACTTCTCATGCCAGAGCATACAACAAAAGTGAAGTTGTGTTCTAATAGTGGTTACAACACTTAGTACACCAGGTTATCTTAAAAGATAGAGGCCAAATTCAACCTCTACTTTCCAGCAGGAGGAAAGCAAAGTTTTACTAGCAATGCAGCTGATCCCTACCTTCTAGTCTACAGCTTTTTTTCCTTCTGGTAACTGTTCATTTATATTTCATTAGTAAGACACTTCAACTTGCTTTTTTTTTCCCCAATGCATGTAACTCTGAGAGGCTTCTGGTCTGTTTGCTATTTCATGGTAAACCTGTTCACATGACCTTGATGCCTAGCACAGAACCATGGGAGTTTATGACACACCAGCAGTCTAAAAGGTAGCTTTTCTCATACTTGCCGGCACTTCACAACCTGGTTGACTGGGAAGAATTTACTGAGAGACTGAAATTATTTCCTGAATGAAAGAGGTGATTTCAAACATTGTCTTAAGGTGAGGATTCACAGATAAGATACAGTTTTCCTTGCTGGGTATAGAGAGTTGTTCAGCCCCTTAGGAATACAGCCATGTAAATGTTTTATTCATGTCAGTTATTCACATAAGTGGGTTTCACTTTAGTGTGTAACACAAGCCAGCTGGTTTGCTTCTTTTAAACTCAGATTTCTCATGCACTTCATATTGCTACACCCCCTTCAGAGATATTTATGGAAATTTCACAGCAAGCTGTCTCAAGCTTATGTGCTATTAAGATTCCATTCTGGGGTGTTTACTGCATTAGATTATAACATATAGATTTATGGACTCATCTACTAGATGGCCTAATAAAGCACGTTGAGACTGAAGGTAACTACTAATTAAAATAATATTTGATTATCCTTAGTATATTGTAAAACTGCTATAGATTTAAACAGAGCCACTGCAGCTTCCATATAGCCTCACAGCCTAACTGCCTAAGAAGAAAACTGATAATTCACATATAAGATCAGTTCAACTGTGGCTACACTTTAAGGATTAGAACATGTTTTTTCTGTTTGTACACATGGAAGTGGGCTAGTGTTGGAACACTCTAAGCCCCTCATAGCTTTGGCTATTCTAAACACCAAAGAAAGAAAGGATTGAAATTCACAGCCAAAAAGAACAAGGAGGTTACACTATTAGTACCAGGCTAAAATATCAGCTATTCTGCCAATCCCCATTTAAACAATTAGATTAAATCCTACTGAAAAGGATCAGCTGGTAAGATGCACCTCAAGCTAAGTTCCTCCTAGAAAAGGAATGTTAGGTAGAATTTTCATCTTGAAATGTCTACCATGCAATGTCAGAAACAAGGGACTTGCACAACCCCTGCTTCTTGCTCTAAATAGTTCACTTTCTCAGCCTGACTTCATACACATTACAAAGTCTACTAAGAGGTATGAATTGTCGAGGATGCAAAAAGCCTGGCTTACGTTCTGCAAAGGCATTTGGAAACAATGATGAAAGCAAAATAAGGAAGTAGTTAAAATGAATATTAATTACCACAATGTCTTGTTGCAATGCTCAGTTAATGCCATTCTAATGAACTGCATTAAGAGTGCTTAACAGCACCTCGTTGTGGTGGCTCCATTCAGAAGAGAAATTTTTATATGGCAGTCATGAAGGATGATGTCATACCCATCTCTGCAACTAAACTGATTTTCCCTGCCTGCCATGTAAAGACTGATGTGCAGAACTTTATAGGACAGATTTCTAAGGTAAGTATGAAGGAAAACCTGGGGGCACTATCACTTGCATTGCTACAAGCATGTTGAAAGGAGGGAAGAACATTCATGAGTCATTAACAATTAAAGATTAGACATGCAAAAATTCCTGCAAAAGCCTTCTCAAGTGAACTACTGAATTCAAATCTGTAGTTTCAGCAAGTGGGGAGAATATGCAAAACATCTGATGCTTTCTGTACATTAGTCTTCCACCACCTCAACTAGCTGAGATTCTACTGTTGCTAATATGCATCTGACTGTCACATCTGCAATAGTTCAGCATCCAAGTGCAGAACTTCTTGTGCATATTTAGCAAATGGAGCTTTCTGCTGAATCATCAAGTACTTGGAGGAGCAGCACAGTAACAGAGCCCGAAACAAAAAAAAAAAGAGGGGGGATTGTTTCAAGAATGTCAGATTTCTTCTGCTTCTAAATTGCATTTGCTATTATTGCTAAATAGCACCATCTTCAAGCTCAGTTTCCAATTACACAGGTATAAACCTAGAGTATTGCAAGTGTTTTACCTAGCACAGAATCCACCTTAACTTTCCAACTGTCCTATAATGGCTCCCTGTATCACCAGATGGAGACCAAAGGACCAGGACTCTGTTTTAATAGTTGCTCTGGTATTTATTTCCATTGCTATGAAATTGGCTTTTAATTCACTTTCATTTCCTAAGTTATTTTTCTACTTTTTTTTTTTGGTATAAATCCATGTAGTAACCTACATCTGCCTGCAAAGAAAAGCCACCCTTTGATTAAAGCAGGAATGCACTATCATCCACAGGGTGTTTGGAAACCTCTGCAGAAAAAAAACCCCCTGTCTGCTTTAATATATCTAGCTTGAGGCACCGTGGGGTGAGTCAAGGACAACAGAGCAGTATGTTTGAAAAAAGGAAAAGAAATGTCCCTGCTTTTCTTGGCAAGCTGATACATAAACTTCAGTGTTATTTATGTGACTTTTATAAGAGTGTGGGATAAAAGCAATTTTATCTCACTGCAAAGATTTATTTGCCACCCTTCCTATCTTTTAGGAGACTCTGAAAGTCCACCTGTAAAATAGTGTCTTCCTGGCACCTGAAAGGATGAAATAAGATGGAAATTTCAGCAGCTAGAATAACTAGCTGTTGTTAGTGATTCATGATACACATGGAATGGAGATGGATTAGATTTGTCACCAATTGTTTCAGTCTTTTAGAGGAATAATGAAAAAAAACAGTGAAGTCACAAAACCAAGAAAAGAACAATTGATGTTGGTAATAAAGACATATATAAAACATACAACAGCTTTTGTCATATTTTTACTTATTTTTCCTTTAATTCTACGTTTAAAAATGTGTTTAGTTTGATGTGCTTTTCTTTCCACTCTGACCCATTTTCCCCAAGAACTACTCACTTGATAAAGTACTTGATTCCATCTGCTGTATAAGCTTCTTCCCATCCATAAGGCAGACCTAAGATGAAATAAAGAAATAAGATGTCTCTCAAAGCTTATAAGACATGCAGAACATAGTTTTAAAATGGTGTTAGAATGCTGTAATTTCAAACCATGTCACAAGAAGATTATAAATTAGTCCTTGCTGTTTTCATAATAGTCAATACTATATATACAACACCATTTAACAAATATTGGCTCTGCTACAAAGCTATGAACTTTGATTAGTAGCATTTCTTTTGTAGAAGCTGACAGTCTGGTCAAATTAGAGTGCAGCAGTTCCTCAGCTTCTTATATAATTTACATCTATAAGAAGTGACCAGAAAAATCTCCTACACCTGTGGTCTGCTGAGGTCTGCTTTACTCTGTTTTTACAGCTACTACATACAGATGCTGATAACTATATTAGGTGGGAGTCTGGGCAGAATGAAATCCTCTGCTGTTTGGTTTATCACCAGCTTCTGTGTTTATACACAGTTCCTCAGCAATTTAGACAAAAAATCCAAGACACACAGAGAGAGATTCAGAGAAAATACGTACAGGTATTAGTGTGAATCCTTATCTAGGTCTACATACCCTGTCAAAGGAATTCACTAAATGCATCGCTTCATTTTGTCATTTACTGTGATATCTCTGGGAGTTAAAGTATTTAATACTGCAATGTTTAGCATGAATTAAAAGAACTAATTCTGTGAGGGTGCCATTTTTACACGCAGTAAAAAAACTGTGGCCTCTTTTCTCCTTTTGTAATTATTTGTTATGCTAATCTTGGACTTTGTTCTTAGTTTGCAAGTCCCGTCCATGAGAGCAATGGGTAACACTTTTAGTACTATACTATGTCACCTTAAAAATTATCCTAGGAAACCTTTACTTTTTCTGTTGTTATTTGTTTTCAAAGGCAAATGTTTGTGGAGTTTGAAAAGTGTAGAGAAAGAAGCAAAGTGAAAAAATGTTCCTGATGTATGGCATCGTGACCCTGCACTGCAATGTATAAAGGCAAGTGCAAAGTTGTCTTTTCTTGGAGACTAGAAATATATATAAAATGAAAATGGCATGAAAAATTGTCCTGCGAGTGCTTTAGCTTGAAAGTCATCTCCAAATGTTAGTGTCTCAGGAGTTAAACTATTTTTGTTGAAGTCACAGTGTATCTCAAAGCCCAGCTCATTAGAACCATCTGTGAGCCTACTTTAGATTTAAAACTTTTGATTTGTTAAATGTGCCGGACTGCACGCGCCACATGGTCCTGTCAAAGCTGCTTCATCCCAAGGCATCCCCTAAGTGCACATCTATTTTTTTTACAATTTCTTTCTTAAAACACTCATTTTTTCCCTCCTATCATAACATCTTTGTCTTTGGTGTGATCTTGAAACTCTGGAAAAGGACATCACTTCAGTTTTCAAAGAGAAATAGAGTTCATCACAGCTACTGAATCATTACTTGGAATAGTGAAGCAGGTACAAACCACCTGAGAAGTAATTATACCTGTGAAGAGCAACAGCTGAGCCTACCAAAACTTCAGAATTCAGGAACCTGAGAATTGGTAATTGTAGACCAGCACCATTAATGTTGAGTACAGCTTGAAGCATATTATTCTTTTTCCTTTCACTTTTACCCCATATTAGTCACTTACTTCAGGCTTCTTTAATTTTCAATTTAGCAGAGATTTACAGAATCTCTTCCTTAAAACATGCCACCTACTACCTTTGAAAGAGAAAAATCCACAGCTACTTCTCTTTAAACACAAGGTAGTTGCTGCATAACAGTTTTCAGGCTTCTCAGAGCCTTCCTCCTTTCTCATGAAGGAAGGAAGCAAAGGACGTTTTCAGTTAGAAATATGAGCATATGCTAGACGTGATCATTAGTTCTTCCTTCCTTCTCCTATAAAAGATGAGACCTTCATTCAACACAGATACTTTCTAATGATTTAAGTGGCAATAGGATTCTTCCTTCAATTGCTTCCACCTGCCCTGACCCTTCCTCATTCCTGCATGCAACATATAGGTTCAAAATAAATGACAACAGACTTGCTCAGTTATGAATAAAAGCCTCAGCATCTGCTCTGTGCTCACGTGGATCCCTTACATCACCTGTTTCATTCACCAGTGACAATTACACTTTTTTCACTAGTAATTTGACTAAAATTATTTCACCTTTCTTTCCTTCTGAATCAAGGACAGCATGTTGGCAGTGATGACAACACATGCTCTCTATTCTTTTCTTAACTACAAAAGACCATGTTTTTCAAAAACACTAAATACATCTGCTACCTATAAATGAGACAGGAGATATCTCCACAGCTTTGTTTGCCTTTTGGACTTTATATGCATTGGATTATATATCCTACCCACACTTGATATACTTCCACCTACATCTGTAGGTTCTTTAGTGCCTTTATTTTCAACATTTTTACTCTTCCTCCCCTAGTTTTTCACTGCTGTTCCCTTTACTCCTTTCCTTCACTATTAGTTTTGTACTTACATTTCTCAGTATTTCCCATGGTAGCCAGGAGGCTCTCATGTTTTGCATTTCCCTAGACATCATCTTCATTTCCTTCAAGTTCCCTTTCTCCATGAATCATTCATAAGTTGATCTATTTCCTAGTGCTCTATTTTTTCACGCCCTCCAGGGTCAGATTTGTTGCCTGTCCCAGGACTTGCTCTGAAGGAATACTAAAGCTTTCACCTAGAGTAAATGGGAGGTAAAGGAGCTCAAACAGTCAGAAACAGTCTAAAAGATACAGGATTTAGCCTATATAAACTCCAGCAGTCTTAGGTTTCCTACATATTTATCATTTCTTCTGTGAATTGCTAAAGTCTTTGATGAAACTACATAAATAATGTATCTTGACTGCAGTTGTCTGCATACATCATCTTAAAAAACACAGATTTACAATAATTAATATTTTTCTAAGTAGAAAATACAGGGCTTCTTGCTATTCAAACCTTTGCAAATATTTATCTTTTGCAAGGTAAAGAAAAGGTAAAACTGCAAAAGTAATTACACATGAAAAAAAATGGATATAGTCCAAAACATCCTTTGCTTAAACAGAATAGTATCCTGGGAGGGAGCATGTTAGCCAAAACACATTATAAACTACCATTATGTTGTTCAGGGTATGTGCATTTCATTAGGGGTGATGCAAAAGAGATTTCTATAATTCTATATGAAAAAGAAAACCAACAGATTGCTGGTTGTGTGGATCCCAGTGATGTTCATCTGACCACAGAGCAGCCAGGCAGCATCCCTGGTGATTGCTATCTCCTCAGCTGCAAGATGCCTGCTGTGACAACCACTGCTGTAAAGTTAACACTCTGCAAAGCAAAAAGGAAAGGAAACCCTAGGGCAACCAACATTTTCCTGATACTTGATGAAGTGTAAGATCTCATCGATCTTTATCATTTCCTTCGGGTAACAGGACAAATAAAACGTACCAGCATTGATAATTGGTTTGTTGCAGTAAGTAGAAAGATGAGCATCAGCTCAGACTATAAACAGACATTGAAGACGCTGCCTTCTGTTTCTGAGGCAGAATGCATATACTCTCCTGCAATAAAAGCTGCACACAGCATGATCAATCAAAGTCTGACCCTAAAGGAAGCAGAGGGAAATAGAGATATTACTCGTTTTACAGGGCAGCTATCAAACCTGGAAACAGTATTGTAGCTGGGGGTGGGCTTTTGCCAATAATTTAGTTCAAAAATATTAAAGCAGAAGAAATGTGGAGAGCAGCAGATGAAACTAATAAAAGCAGATACTATAGCATGAATATTCAATTGACACAAACCTGACAGTTGTTTCCCTAACATCTAAATACTGCCATCCAAAATATGGTTTATTTTTCTTAAATTCTGACAAAATTACTCAAAGGAAGTAAGAGATTTAGAAAATAGAGTAAGAATTACTGTTCACTAGGATTCTATCTAGATTGGGCTGAAGTATGATTATTTAGCTACTTTGAGATAAGTATGTTCTCAAGCACTTTATTTTGTCCTTAAGGCCAGCCTTAAAAACCCTGTTTCCATTAGAAGCAGTCACACAAACATTACTGATGTATTTGAAAAGACTGCTTAGGGTTAGCTGCCTACCAGAGGTGGTAATCTCACCCCAAAAATTCTTTTGTGAAGCATAAACTGATTTCCAGTAGCGTTCACAGCTTTGTCATCCACCATCGGAAGGATGTCTGGCTACAATTCCTGCTAGGGCTAGAAAATCTTGTGGCTTTATCATTAAAGCACCTCATCTGGAATTAATATGAGTATCAAGCTTAAGGCATGTCATATCTATTTTGGAATTCAAAGGCCACGTAGTACCAGTTACAGCTTCACAAAAAAACACATCCTTTGACCAACAACTGAAATAAAGATACCTTTTTTCAACTGTCCTTTTACCTAGCTTGACTTTTTCAGTTACACATATCTTCTTTTAAAGGGAGTATGAGCTAGCTCAGAACCACCCTTTGTTTACCTCCTTCTAACTTATCTATATTTAATATTAGATTCTGAAAAAGAATGAATGTTTTAAGAAATAAGAATTACCTGCTAAGACCATCTCTAATATACAAGATTTGGTAAAGGACATTATAAGCAGTTTTCTCTGTTACTTGATAAATGAGGCTTTGAGATCTCATCTCTACAATATCCACTAATTCAAGTCTTACAAACACTTAAACCTTCCTCATGTTACCTCAATAACAATGTAAAATTCATTAGTTAAGATCCTCAGTGCCTTTGGCTCATCTCTTTGAGCTATCTGTGCAACGCAAAGAGGATGGAAAGCTGAACATCTGACTTGCTGGTTCTGTTATCTGGTCTCCTGAGTGCTACTGGAATATGAGGACATCCCAGAAAAGAGACCACAAGTATCAGGTGATGCAAGACCAGCAGAGGAACTCCTCTGTGAGTTATGCAATTCGGCACAGATAAAGCCAAAATGTGTGGAGACATACCCAGACTTGTTTGCTGAGTGTGTTCTGTGGGGTGCAGGCATAAAATGGCCCTTTATTCTTGAGGCTGCCAATTATATGTACTGTATTTTATCGCTTATTTGTGAATTAAGTACAAAACCTCAGGTTCAGAGAAACAGTTTTCAGGAAAGAATATGCATGTGCCACTTTGTCTTTAGACCAGTTGGAGTGCTCTTCCCACAAACAAATGTGTTTCATTTTATGAATAATACTCTGCTAACAGGACATTCCATTCCTTTCTTTTGCATATCAAATTCCATCTTAAAAGGAACAGTTCTTTTGTTGTTGGTAATTTAATAAAACAAAGCTGGAGTGAGTAGTTTTCAAGTGGAGACATCTGGGAAATACTAGCAACTGAAATCTATGCTGATTTCGAGTATGGTTGGCAGACTGGCTCCTCTCCCTTCAGCCTTGTTCCTAGAAACCATGCTTCATGCAAAATATTTTTCTTCCTTTGGATATTTAGGGCATGGTGAAAGATGACCTTTCCCATTTCCTCTTAATCATGAGATTATTGACCCATCTATGTTGGCAAAATCATTAATCTCTTATTAAAATAAGTACATGAAGTCAAGTTACAGTTTAGAATGAGTTATAAAAGAGTTTACTTCTTGTGGTAAAGGATGGTACGAGCAACATTGAGATCTTTATGGCAATTTTGAACTTACAAACTGTTATAAATGTTTTCTTCTAATATTTGTCTTTGAATAACTTGGTACAGTTAATTAGAAACAGGATGGATGCAACAGAAGCTGTAATATATGAACAATGACCAGTCAGCTGACTAATTTAAGGAAATAAGAACAACTTTGGTCGGAATATGTGATCAGACATTAGGCATATTGCTTGCCTACCTAACAAATAAAGAAATCAAAATCTGGAGTCCAGTATGTGCATGTCAGTTCCTCCAAAATGACTGAGAGCTATAGTCATCCAATAAGGTTGCTGCTATATGTCTTCATGAAGGATAAAGGATTGCCTTCCTGAAAGATGACTTTAAAAGTCTACCTTCTCACAAGTTGAATATTTAAAACACAACAAAACCCCTGAACTACATATTTTTCAAGTAAAGACTAATATTCTCCTTTCAAATGAAGTTCTAGGTTTTCTAGGATCCAAGCAGTTTGGACTGTTGGTAAAATGAGAAGCAGCCTAGACAATGCTCATCTTTATCCACGCAGGAGGTTAGTTGTTAAAGTACAAAATAGGCACAAAATGCTTAACAAGGGCAATAAAATCCTTACTTCTGCTTATTTCACAGCAAATGATTACACAGAAATGGCAGAACTTACTGCACAATAACATTACTATGAAACTTTCTGACTTTTAAAGGGAACAGAAAGAGTACAGTAAAAGAAGTATTGAGCTGCTCACCTCACCAAATAGAAACTGTTCTTCTAAGGTACACTAGGTACTTCTAAGATACAGAGTTTTGGGAGAACATGGCACTAGCAAGTGCCAAAAAACCCCACTTTTAGCCCAGTGGTAAACATTTTGATTTAGCAACTTACATTGAAAAAAAATCAAGCTTATTATTTCAATATGCTCACAATACAATCAACATGTATCACGTTTGGCTTAGAATATCTTTTCGCATACCACACATTTGACAGTCAAAACTTCAATTATCAATTTTGAGGAGGCCAGGATACCATTAAGCAGTATATCCTTCAACATCACAGCTATTTTAGTCATGAATGTAACATATTTGTTTAGTCATTAGGTCAGGAGAGTATAAACCCACAAAAGTATGGGATAATAAAAGCAGAGAAGAGTTAAAGACCAAACACTGAGTTTTGCATAATCTACTGGCTCATATTATTTGCTTTTTAAGATGCATTTAACATATTATCTGACAATTATTTCTGTGTAGTTCACCTACACTGATTCTTACTAAAATGCTACTGGCTGTCCAGTGAATTCTATTAATTCATTGAAGCTTTTTTCCTACAGTCTTCCAGTGCTGACTATGAATGTGACGTTGCCTTGCTGACTGAATGCACTACAACTTCCAAAGCAATTTTTAATGAATATTTACATAAGTTAATTTGAGATTCATCTTGATTATACCTATGAATCTTGACCTCCTGAAGAGATGACAGGAAATACATTACTTCCTATAAAATTAGAAAAATGGTCCATAACTGGGGAATTCCACACAAATGCCATGTAGTCCAAAAAGAAGTTAAATTAATAGAAGTAACTGCTCTCTAGAGAACATTCTTGTTCTGAAATGCTACTTCCAGCTGGTGAAAAAGAATCTGGAATAGCACATTCATATTCCAGAAATACAAGTCTTTGCAGACAGGGCAATCACCACCAGGACTATTTAATTAGGAATAGCCTGGAATACTTCACTGCATGGCCCAGCTTTAAATCATTTCTTTTTTCTCTCATTTTCCCTACTCTCTCTCTTCCTCCTCTGATTTCCCTGGTCTGGAATTCATCCATCTCCTTTCCTTACTGGATCAGCTTCTCTTGTCACCATCTATTGTGTTATCCACCCACTTTCATCACTGTCATCTCACATTGCTCCCTGACGCATGCAATTGTTAAATATAAGTTTAATTAGAAAGCATTCATTGGTAACAAATTAAAATGACTGTCTAAAATTAGAATTGAGCAGAAATTGTCTGAGACTTAAAAAGCAATAGTATTACATGATATGCCTTTCTTGCTAAGTAATATCTTACTTTTATGCACTGATGATGAAATTCAACTGCGCAGGGGGCTGGCATGAACCACCTACAATTAAGAGACACAGAACTACTCTCTGCTGAGCTCATCTCTCAGGAAGTACAGACCAAAGGAATATTTTTTTCCTTTGGAAAGAAGAATTGTAAAAATACATTAAGACAAGAGATCCTTTTAGAGATCCTTTTACCAAAAAACACTGGAGCTGCACACAAATAAAAGAAAGGGTTGATTTGCAGGAAGATGTGACTTTAAAACCAGCATATTTTTAAAATATTGTCAAAAGTTGATAGAAACTAGGGTATACATCTCCTCTTTTTTAGTTATAAATCTGAAGGGAAAGAAAAATCCACCATATGCCTGTACTTTGTTTTACTCTAACTGTAAATGATTCAGATATTGTTGTGGTTTGGATGGGGAGAGTTTCAAGCAACTACTTACAGGAGCCATCTTTACAGCCCCTTCCCCCTTACCAGAAAAGGCTGTCATGTCATAACATGACAGATATAATACCTGTAGCAATCACTAACACAAGGCAACATTTCCAGTTAAGGATACATAAGCTTTACATCATGAGGTAACGAATCTAGTATGAGAATTAGTCGTATTTTGTACCTCATTTAGGTTTCCTTCATAAGCACCAATGCAACTATGTTTTCTTCTTGCAAATTCTCCTTAAAAAATACTTTTAAAAAGCTTCCTATATAATTCTTGGCAATCAAGTTTCTCTGTACTTCTTCCCATTTAAATTATCACACTTGTGCACCATATATGTCTAAGTAACTCTGCTAGCCCTCAGCTTCTCACTCCTACCTACTGAAAAAGAGTGAAAAAATGTGTCAAGTGAAGGAACTGACAGAAAAGCACACCAGCCCTCTTAGACAAGATGAGTGCTGATAGCTTTAGCATACACTGACATGTGAAACAAAGGTCTGATCAGTCCCCCGCCTCCTGCCAGCTTTAATCCAGCTCTCTCAGGATGCTCAAAGTTGTGTAGCCATAGAAAATTAACTCAGTGTTAACTGCACAAAAGTACACACAGTTCCTTTGGTTCAGTTCCATACTGTACTGGTTGCTTTCCTTTTCAGTACCTGAGATACTGAGTTGCTCCCTGACTGGTGTGCAAATGTACACACCCACAGAGAAGCACTGGGTTACCTACTTCTCCAGATAACCAGCCAAAGATATCTGAGCTCTGCTTCAAATCCAAAGAAGGATGTCAGACTTGAGTTTGAGACACTGATATGGGATTGAGATCTCACGGTTCAATTCCTATCTCACTTCTTTCTTCTGACTGTGAGCAATTTGAATCTCTGTGCTACAAAATTTGGAAGCTTTTTTCCTCCTCCCGTATGTCAAAACATCACACTGTAATTAAGGATTAGTATATCAAAATTCTAAGCATTATGTCAACAGAAATTAATATAGGGCCGATTTAGGAAGTATTTACCACCCAGTAAAATTGTTGGTTGTGGAGAGTTTTGACTTCAGTCTCCATAGTTACCAAGAGCAAGTACACCTTGTATGGGAAGAGGCACAAAGTCAATTATATTTTTCATAGTGGGGTCACAGTATGAACTAAAGGAGTTCATAGGCTTTTAAAGGTCTGCTCTTTAATGAAGTCTCCCTTCAGAGGTGCTGAAAATTAACCTAAGGAGGCTGCACTGATCTTGTTAGCTCATCTGCATTTTAACGTATAATAATATCACTTACTTGTTTTCCATTATTAAAATGTTTTGATTTGAAAGCCAGTACAGACAGTGCCTATTCAAAACCTGACTCATCTTTTCTCATTAATGGTAAGTGAATGGAGAGAGAACAAATTGCTTTTCTAGCAGCAACAACAGATTTCTGAAATCTAGGTCACGTTAACAAACTGCCTTTAGTACAGGCTTTTGACATTGGATTGTCTTTTTCCTTGCTGTGAAGCATTAGGAATAACATACATGTTCAATCACCAATAAATTAGCTAGCAACTTGTTCATAATGGATACTTGAAATTCATTTTTAAAGCTGATCAGGGTACAAAATTATTAGCATCACCTTTTATCCAGTTTCTCTGCTTATACATAATTACTGTAATGTTCTGTTTCTCAGACATCAAATTACACAAATGGGGTCTAATTTCTAGGTCCCGTATCAATACCCACAAGTAAGACCAGTGAAAACAATGTCATTCCTCAGTCCCATACAATAAAATGAGGTTTTAGTCCAAGTAAGAAGAGTTCAGGGATAATTCAGGATTTAAAACTCATTTGGAAATGAACACTCCTTCGAAATGTTATTGAAAAACAGGATTAGAATTTTGTAAGAGCTTGACTAACTGGATCAAATGTTTGAAATAAGTAGGGTGCAATTCAACAAAGACAAAAGCAATGTGCTCCCCTAGGTGTGAATAACAAGCTGCACAAAAGCAAGTGTGGCCTGTCTACCTATCATTTGGTTCAGCAGAATCAGAGAATCTTCTGGAAGTACAGGAAAGCCCAAACTTTACACAAATCAGTAACATGAAGCTATCATGGAGAGGGAACATCATTTGGGGATATAAGGGCTGATGTGCCATATATTAAAGTGAAACCCTTTTCCTAATGAAGCCTTTAAGAGGGTAAGAGTGTAAAGGTGCTACTTGACACTTTTCCACGCTCAAGGCATGAGCTGAGATATTTTTTCAATGAAAATGAACTGCATAAATAGAACATACAGTCATAATAAAGCAGAAACAAAGTATTGTTATAAATCACTAACAATCTTGACAGTTACCTAAGAATGTAGAAGGATATAATCTGCACTGCAACAGATTCTAGTAATAGCAGGCCACTATCCAGGAAGAAGGAAAAAAAAAGCTGCTTTCAGGATCTTCTATCCATACAACATCTAGTCAGGAGATTAATTATTTAGTTCAGGAGACTGATAAATCCTCTCCTTCTCCCCATCCCTCCTGAATGAAAAAGTCAGCTGCTTCATGGCTCAAATTCCTCCCTAAAATGGGGATAATAATTGTAATTAAGTTGTAAAAATGATGTACATAAAGGAGATTGTATTAGATTTATAGACTCAAGAATGGACTTGTCTCACAGTTTAGTGCTCCATTTTAAATTTAATACCCATACACACTCATATTAATTGAAATTAAATGGGAAATATTTTTTAAATGATATACTATTAGGTTTCTCAAGTGGATGCTTCCTCTTTGCTGCAATGAAATGTTTTAATGTTCTTGGATAAATCTTCCTTTCAGAACTACAGTTGTTGAATACTGTCAGAATTGCAACTTCTCATTCTTATTTATCATGCAGGCAAAATAGGAAATTTTAATGATTTGCAGAAAATTCAGTGTCTTGCTGCAGTAAACAGGGATGTGGAATAAGCTTTTAAATTCTAGACTGTGTCCTTGTAAAATTGCATTAAATATGCTGGGATTTTTTTTCCTGAGGATTACAGAAACCATTTGCCTGTTATGCAACTCTGAATTTTAATTTTTCTGAAAGTATATGAGTTGTTCACCTTTGGACTCCTCAGTGTGATCTGATTTGCAGTATATCTAAAGAGTTGCTGATAAGCTATCATTTTTTTTTAGATGAAATAGTCTCATTTTCAGCATGAGGCAAAAATTCAAAAATGCCTTTATTAGAGGGCAAAAAGGCCCCACTTCTCATTTCATGTGCACTTGATGTTACACTGGAACAATGAAAATTAAGTCAAGGGCTATTCTCAGTTTATATCACTGAAGATGTAAAAGAAGAGTTACTAAGTTTTATTTCAATTCCCAAACTATATTCCTGTGTTGTGCTAACAAAGTTTTCAGATCAGGAAAGAAATGTAGGTACTGTGCAATCTCATAAAAAATGATCTTAAAATCTCTTGCTACCTGAAGTTTAATTTTCGGACAAACTACCAGTTTGTGTAGTAGTCACTGTTTCTGCAGAGTGGCACTCAGTACTGTGTGATGGTTGGTAGCAGGCTCCAGAGCACATGTTGAACTGCAAGCTCCTAGTGCCTTTAAAGTTTTCGGTTGAGCAGAGCTGGAAACCAGAAAACCACTGCCCCACAGAGACTAAATCAAGTGATGCATTCAGCAGCAGCATGAAGCTTTGGTCTTGTTCTATCTTCTCTCACTCTACATTGTCTTTACAAGACCAGATTAGCAAACAAGAAAGTAACTGAATTCTGAATTCAGGACAAATTGGGAGATGCTTCAGCTACACAAGAAAGAGGTTTTGGGTCTTATGTGGCCTTCAGAACTCAGTGGAGGCCAGGAAGGCATAGTACAGGCAACACCTACTTCTGCATATGTGTAAGAAAAGATGGGTTTTGGAGAATTGTTCTTGGGAAGCTGATAACATTTGGTATAATGAGGATACAGTGCCAATATTCTGTGGCAAATGACAGCAGTCCCCACGAGCTCAAAATTCAGCATGATTCTGCAAGCAGAAGGAGCTGCTGATGTCCAGGTCATATTCCAAAATTACTAATGTGATTCTGGGATTTATCTTTTCTTTTAATCTTTTTATTAACAGCAGAAAGCTCATTTAGGAGCTTAATATTATTACTTCCTACAAAAATGAAATTACCTTCCCATTAAGTATTTCTGTTTCAATGAAAAAAATCTCCAACCTTCAGGGACTCACAAAACTCTGAAATTTTCCACTGGATAAAACAGTTGCTAAATCATCTTTTGGGAAAACTCACCTCTTTTGTTGTTGAATGTTTCAAAGGAATAATGCATTTTAATTTCACCAAATTAGTATTTTTTAATGGAAGTACTGTCTCAGAAAATGTTTAATTAAGAAACATACCCTCTTCAAAGCATACAGCACTGACCTGAAGATTTCATTCTTTTGCTAGTCAAAGATTAAAAAGGGGAGCTGTACAGATGTGTTCAGGATACACATGGTATAATGTAATAGGTCTCTTCTATTTCAGCAATACCCTGAAATATTTATGGATTTATTAGCTGAAAGAATATTGAAGGTATACTATCCTCCTGAGGCAAAATCATCGCCACAAAGATGACCTTGCAGGAAATAATTTTCTCTTTCTGATACTAAATATGTATTAAGACATTGCAGCATGACTTTCAGCAAATGCTAGCAATCAGGTAATATCCCAGAGTCAACAGAAGACTCATATTTTGATAACCAGCCTCTGCAACTGTATCTTTAATATCACTAGCCCTATTAATAAAAGTCAAGTTAGCCAGTGCATGCCTACTCATGTTGAAGTTACATCTGGATTTTGATTTACAGACAAAAACCAAGAGGGAGGGTGTGGAACAGCCCACGCTTACATGTCAACTTTTTCAGAACTCTCCTAATGAACTACAGCCAATTACCCATGAGAACAATGTAGCACTGGTGTATCTTTAATTTCAAGGAAAAAAATTAATAATGTATATAGCATTAATTCTATTGTAATAAACAAATACACCAGGGATGTAACAAATACATAGAATAAATAAATACATAGAAGAACTACCAATACTTCACAATATTAGCTCTTCTCAAAATAGCAAAGTTGATATTTGCAAAGACTTGTTACTCTACCTTGTAACATTGTTCCACCCAGACTGTCAAAAGAATGGGAAGGGGCAATTAACATTTGGCTGAGTACAGAATGCTTTTGGCAATTGACCATGATACAGTTTAAAAACCCCTAAAGTGAAGAAATTGATTCGTTCCATATTTCAGCTTCTAACACCTAAGATGTAAGACTTTGTGGTCCAGAAATCTAAAGGAACTTAACTGTCAAGAGAACAAGGACGAATGGATGCTGATCACCAACAGTTTCAATTGTTGCCTTGTACTCAGCACACAAGGAAAACTGATACAAAAACTGGGCAACTAAACTGCTGCCTGTAGGATCTTTGTACCCAAATGTATAGTAAGTACTGTGACTGACAAGATCATTATCAACAAGGTGAATAGGGTTTTTGGAAGCTATATTAACTGGCAGATCATTTGAGTGAACTTCAGCATGATTGCCAGGTGTCAGATCCCAGGCTGACAACGGATGAAAGGAACGTGATTGGAAAAAATAATTCAAGTTGCACTGCTTGAGTTCCTTCCGAGCAGAGATGCAGGCTTCACAGCACTTAATGGATACTGATGACTGGGATTATATCAACAAGGGCAAGATTGGATTTTTGGATAGAAATTTCAGAGGCACAATGAGAAAATTAGCAGTCAAAATACTCAAAAGCTGCATTATCCTAGTGCATATGTCAAAATGCCCATTTCTTGCTATTTTATGAGATTCTAGGTTTGTTCCAGGGTTAATTAGATTTTGGCCATTACTAGAAACAAGTGTATTTCTTTTCTAATTTTGTAATAGAAAATGCTTCTCAATTCTTTTTAGCATGATTTGCACCATATGGTCTATTAAGTGCAGCCAGAAACTACTTTTAAATGCTACAGTTCTGTCACTGAGGCATTATTATCCTTTGTATGATGAAAGTAATTTTATGTCTTCAGGAGATGCTTGTATTCTGCAAAGCAGAAAGGCCTCTCAAGACTTAGTTTCTAAAAATAGGTTTCATCCTTTCAAGATGAAGGATGAATCTTTCAAGAATTGGGCTTGATTATTCTGTTTATTTGCATTTCTGGATCTTGAGGATCCTGTAGTAGTAAGCACTGGAAAAGAAGTTGGTTTTCTCTTTTACAAACAGATTCCTTGCTTGAAAAATCATCAAACTCACTTCACATAGCTGTCATTCAACCTAGAAAGCTGAAAACTGATCTGCAGCATTATCACAGGCAATATGTACTTGGAGATTTTCAGGAATACACTGAACTTCTTTAAACCTCTCCGGCAAAATGTCATGATATTATGGAGGAAGGGGACAGTTTGTGTGGTTAATTCATAACTAAGTCATTTTGACCTGGTTGTCAAGGATGGTCTTTAACAAGCAAAGCAGTTTTCTTTTGGAAGAACATTCAATAAACTTGTCTTTGCACCTAGGCTTAGTTTCACAAATACTGTAAATGAATCAAAAAGCTGTTTTGGTTAGGGCTCCTTTACTTCATGTTGTATGAAATCAAGCAAATTATGACAGAGAAGTTCTATTTAGAAGGCAAAATACATCATGATTGTTGCCCAGTTATCCATTTTTATCCACTGAGCAATCTCAGAAATATGAACTCTATTTCTCTAAGAATTCATTAACAAATTATATTGTGGACATCCTCACAGAAAAAGGAAAACCTTCAGCCTGCAATCTAATGCCTATTATACTTTTTTCTTTGATTTATGGTATTTATGAAGTGCTACAGATGAGAGTCACGTTTTTATGATAATCCATCTGCATAAAAACTGAAGATCACAGGGAAACATTTTGTGAGAATCTGGTATAGAGGACTGCAGACAAAACACTATTGAATAGTTACTCTGCCTTAACTAGGGTTTTGGGGTTTTTTGACAGCGAGAAACTGAGTGAGATTGGAAGCTTTAATCCCATACACAAGCTCGTCAGAGCCCAAATCTCTCTGTAACACTCTCCAAATCAGAATGAACTCAGAAGGATGACGTTCAATCTTTAAACCCTTCTCTGCAGAGCTATTTTTAACTCTCAGGTTCATAAAATGGATCCCTGCTGTGGCTCCAGAGCTTTCTAATGTGTATCATACCTATTATGTTTGACAGAACCACATGTTAGGATTCAGTTACATTTAGAACTAGAAGTTTTCGTTGCACAATTTCCTGTGTAGTGTGATAGAAAGATCTCAATGTGACAGAACTCGACCATTGTCACTGGCGGAAAAAAACAGTTCTCTCCTCTCCTGGCCACTGTTACTCTTTTCACTTCCACCAGTAGCTCTAATTCTAATATTCTGGACACTTCTGAACAGTTTTTTAATATTCTTATTTTCCTTTCCTCTCCATAGAGTGATGCAACAAATAAGTGTTCTGTAAGTTAGGTCAAGAAAGACATTTTTCATATCTGGGAACGTTTCTTCTACAAATACATTTCTTCAGTCCCTTTCTAAATTAATTCCCAAACAACATAAAAAGGATATTCAAATCTTTGATGCAATGATAACTGTCAACCATAAGTCACCAGCTGTCCAAAAACTCCTGTAATGTGTCAGGCCATTTCTGTTTTATTTTTGCAAGTCAATCCATCTAAGCTGGATTAGAACTGACATGTCTGCTCAGCTATAGGTAAATATGATCAAAATACACAATCATTTTGATGATCTGATCTGGGAATCATATAATAAGCCACAGATTTTCAACTGTATGCCATTTATTAAGGCAACTGCTCACGAACTAGTATAATTTTACCAATGGAAAGAGATTTCTGTTAATGACCTGAGGGTAAACATGTATCTCCAAATGAAATTGCAGGCTCCATTAATTCCCTGCAGTAATAAAATCTTCATTAAGACACTTTCATGTAAATTCAGCAGAATAACATTTTGTAAACATTCTGGTATGACAACAGAGCATTACAATCAGGAAATTCTGCTACTTTACACGATTCTGGAAATCTTCATATTCCTCATTTTGCCATTTATTTTCTGCTTTAAGTTTTCCTGGGCAAACTGTACTCTGGAGTAACTTCATATTGTAATTACAGTTTGATGAAGGTGCATTCTGAACTGACATTGAACCTGCTCTGTCCTCTGGTGACATGAATGATTGATTCTGCCAGTTCACATTCCATTTTAAATAAAAATATCTCTTTGCTAATGAACTGACACCAGACTGAAAAGCTCTGGGAAGATTTGTTTCCCCAAGGGCGTTTCTAGACTTCAAAACTCACATTTCAAAATCCTTAACAATAATGTTCCAATTTTCTGAAAATTAAAGTTGAGTTATTATTTAATATTTTAATGTATTGAGTTTTAATAAGAAGATAATGATAATTATCATTATAAGATAATGGTAATTTTTCATACATTCAAGATACTGAGTTATTAAAGCTTATATTCCAAAACCCTGTTGACTTGGACAGCATTCACTGCTTTAGTCTAAAGCCCATCAAGTACGATGGAAATATTTCCACTACTGAGTTTCAAGTGATGTCTTTTGAGACAAGGAAAGCCAAGTCTAGAATCTCATGTGATTCTTACTTCTGAGTTCCTCCTAATGTTTAGATCCTAGGAAGCACTGACTCAATCTTATGCAGCCAGAATTAAGGTAGCTCTGTAGTCTTGGAATGAAATAAAAAACAATACACAGGAAAAACCCTACTGGGTGAAGCATACAACAGAAAATTGGTCAAATCACCATGGGAAAACAGTCCAATTGTAGGAAAGGGTCTTGACTGTGGATAAATTTAGGTTATGGTAGTAAGCAATAAGCAGTAGGGTAAATTCAAATCCAATCCAAATGGAACCTCTAATCAGGATCTTTTTCACACATTAGGGAAAAAACCTCACGTGGTGACTACTGAAACACACTACTGTAAATTAGCAAGCAAGATGCTAAAGCTAGAACATTTAATGGAAGAAACAAAGTATTTATGTATGTGTATGTATGCAGACACACTCAAAAAGCTGCATACACTCACTGTCTACTTCCAAGATGGCACGGACAGACTTGGCAAGGTCTCTAGCTTCTGCTGCAAGAGCTGTTGTGACAGTAGGTCCAATCCTTCCCATCCGTGCAAGAAGTGCTTTGGTAGACAATGCTGTTCTTCTGTCACTAAGAGAACAAAAAATAGTGTTAATGTGTAAGATAATATAAGAAATGGTTACTTTTAATAAACTTGTTAGATTGGTTAATGAACCAATGGCTTGGTTCTAGATTGGTTTTGTTCTCATTGTACAAACAAAAAAGAGTCATGCTACCAAATCAATGAGTTTGCCACACAAGCCGTTCTGTCTGTATAATACAAGTATTAGGAAAGTTGCTTTTGGCAACGTTCATGTCTCAAAATCCAGTGTCAAGAACTGAGTGGGTGTCAGGAAAGTAAGTTACTTAAAAGTAATTTTCATATTAGCATGTAAGAAGGGACACTGCTTTAAGTGACCCAATTCTTACCTTCTGTGCTGTTAATGAGTCAGTTTGTCACCTTAAGCTTTGTGCTTTATACATCAGTCCATTTACTAAAATAAAGTCTACAAACTTTATAAAACATGCAACATCATTGTGCAGTGATGATGGGAACAGCATTTAATTGATTAAGATTAGCATATGAGAATAGATATCTACAATATAATAGTTGATCTGATCCTTCAGATTTTTTGGAATGATAATGCAAAATTTCTTGGGCAAATCTAAAAAATAACTACAAAAATTTAGAAGCTACTGTTGAAGTTCCTTGCAATTTTAACTAATCCTTAGCACATTATAATTATTTTATGGAAACATCCAGACAACCATAGCATGTAATTACTAATGGATTTAATTCTGAGGGTTTTAATGAAACTGTATCCTGAAAGTTGAATTTATAATTCATGCCTTTCCCTCTCCACCAAAAAAAACCCAACTCAGAAACATACAGCAAAAAATATAGGAAAAATAGCTACAAGAAAGTTTTGGGACACTTTGAAACAAAAGTAGAGTTTTTCTAATATTAAAATTATTATTTAAATATTCATAACTATGCCATTTTGTTACCTTAAAACCGTTGAGGAAGGAGAGTTATCTGAAAGTACTTCATGAACAACCTGTTGGCCACAGTGAAGACATTAACAGTATATAAATCAAAACAGTCAAAAATTAATACCTTACAATTTGATGTTCTATTTGAGCATGTAAGATTTGATTTGCAATTAAAGAGTTTAATCTCTCACAGCTAGAAGTGCAAAAGTAAAACCCCAAATATTATAACCCCCCCTAAATGTAATGAATATAAAAACATTGCTTTTTTTCCCCATAATATTTAAAAAATATTATCAAGTATTACTTTTTCTGCCTTTTTCCTGTGAGGAAGCTCACAGAAACTGCCATGGTGTCTGAAAAATTAGGTGAAAAATGAGAAGTTCCTTTTCTTTTAGGACATAGCAAAATATAAAGATTAGGTAAATTCCTTCATGGATACGTACATTAATACACCATCTTTATTTATAGTAATGAAAGGACCTCTGAAAACTAGTTTATAGCCAGTTTGCTATGTTTCAATACAAAAGTTTTCCAAGTGGAATATTGCTAGAAATGCCAAGCAAAGTTACCTCTATAAATTGTAGCAACTTTTCAGTAGCCACCTCAAAGGTCTTCCTAGCTGATTCTGATTTCCGCAGCTGACAGTCAAGCACTGTAACTCTCTTTCTCAAGTCTTGCATGTTATCCTGGGAAAGATATTTTGAGACTTTTATTCTTATCATTTTCTCCCATGGCTCACATGGTGTGGATTGAAATGCATGTCTGCAATGTTTAACACATAGTCTTTCCAATGTTTCTGACAAACAGGCAGGTGTGCCTGGTCTGCTTGTAAATCAGCTCCCAAACTACAACAGATTTTAGCAAACAATACAAAGGTAAATTGAAATTGCCAGTTAATAAAAGTGATAGGTCTGAAATTTAAGACAGTTTGAAATGATTCATGAACAGATCAAAACTATCAACCTGAGGGTGACAGTATCTGTCAGCAGGGTGGCATAAACAGCCAATGTGTGAACAAACTCAGCTCACTAGTTTGCAGCTGTACATCCTTTAGCCAACAGACTAATTATGGCATATCTCAGAAAAAAACCTGCCCTCTAGGATTTCTCTACATGCTGTTGTACAACCTACTGCTCTGTGTTATGTATCCCTCTGTACTTCAGCTACAGAAAGTGTGAGCTCCATTTAATCAAGTTCTGGAGGCTCAAGATTTGAGTCTTTGGCACTGTTCATGTAAGAGGACCAGAAGATCTTCACATGTATATGGGCATGTCTGTTCAGCTAAGCTGTCTGCTGAAGAGATCTAGACCAAAATACTCTCCAAAATTAATATCACTATCATGAAAAATAAACTTTTACATTACTGTAGATGATCTTTTCTGAAACTCCACTCCCTGCTATGAAACTCTTCTAAAAAACCACCAAAACCCACTTACCATCTTTACTTGAAGCAGCTGAGTAGACACATTTGTTTGTATACACTGTACAAAGCAGCAGAACAATGATCACTCTGATTGTCAAAGAATTTGTTGATTAAAACAAATTACCTTTCTTTGGTATCTCACTGTCCATTATTGGATAAAGAGCTGGTAAGCTCTCAGAGGGACCTTACTCTTTCATACTAAAAAGAGTACACTATATAATTGGTACCTATTTGGTACTGCTTCTTTTGAACAAGAAATGCAGAGGATCAAATCTCAACTCAGGTATTAAGTGCTCACTCAGAATTTCAGGAATTCAAGCTAGCATCTCAGAGCTGAATTTCTAAGAAAACAACCTACACTGTCTGAATTTCTTAAAATGTTGATATTTATTCAAGTCCTAGAAAACGAACAGTGCTTCAAGAATGCCTGACATAAAACATGGGGCATCTTATCCAGATGTTCAGAAAGAACTTCTAGAGTGTGATTCACCTCATCAGATACACTCAAAATCAGATGAGAGGAATTGCTCCCTGGGAGTTCTGTGTACTTGATATGTTGTGTTTTAGTAAGCTTGCATACCACTGGGCTCAGTGTTATCTTTTAACACCTTTAATATTGAATTAATTATGATAGAATAAGGCAATATTTCAGTAAGTTGGCTTCACCAATTTGTACTCACATCTGTTTTTCATGAGAAAAACAAAGTAAAAACCACAGGTGTCAACCTGCTTGGACTTATTCAAACTGCATGTAGAAAATGGATCTGCAATTATGGGGAAATACTTAAAAGTGCTTCAAATATTTTATTTCTTAGCATGCTTTGAAATGCCTCACTCAAGTGGTTTTAAAATATGAGGCTGAATTAACAAACAAAATTTTTTGCCAGGACACTGTTGGCAACATCTAAATAAGTATCTTGATTAAATCTAAATTTACTTAAGAACAGTACTGGACTTTATATTGTTATTAGCCCAGAACAAACATAAATATGAAGACCATTTTTACATAAATAGAGAAGCATACAGTTATACCTACAGTCTTTAAAGACAATATTCTGCAGTTTGGAAACTATTCCATGCTTTTAATGCTTGAGATATGCCATTTTGACCTCTGACTCACATATGCTTCTAGCTCCTATTTTTACATCCCAACGATATGTGGATAAAGGAAAACTCACACACTTCACATTACCTCCTTCACTACACATCATTCCAGTTATTGAATAATACAAGACAAACAGTGACCTACTTTAGAAAAGCAGATGAAAAGAAAATGAAAACAAGATACATGACAACAGAGAGAAAACCATGGTAACTACAGCAGACAGCTACTTTGCTTACTTTATTTTGGCCAGAGTGATCAGCGAGCTGAGCCTTCAGCTCTACAATTTCAGCTTCTAATAGGCGAATTACTTCTTCATAGTCCATCTCCATTCCACGAGCCTGCCTTTGTGCGGCTTCTGCAAGGTGAATCCTACTTCGCAGTGCTCTTGTCTCTTCTACAGCTGCCTTGGCTTCCTAGAGATGATAGAATTTAATTGAAAAGTTACACCCCCAGCTAACAAAGAAGTAGAGATTTAACTCAGAAGTACTGCAGTTCCATTAAGGCTATCTTTTTGTATTTATGGTTAGATGGTTTAATTGATATTTTTTAAGTGTATCATGTGGAAACAAAAACCAGAAAGAGAATATTCCTAATAAATTAAATCATGAATTCCATGGTTGCTGCAAACCTAACTACTTATAGAAATGCATCTGATACTGTTAATCTGCCCCAACACTTTCATCCTAAAAAATACTTTAATGAGACATTATTTCATTTTATCACCATCACCTGAATTCACACTTAATTCAGAGTCCACACATCATGCAGATGGACTTGTAATGCCAAGTACTCAGTCCATGTTGTTCTCAAATTTAGTGTTGGTTTTAATTTTTCTGTCTGGTTCCTGCTCTTATAATATTATCTTCTTCACAGAAGAATATGATATAAAATTTATATATAAATAGGATATGGAAACCAGGAAATTAGACCCTGTTAGCTTTTAATTCAGCTAAAGTAATCCCTAAGTGTTGTAAAATCTGACTTAATGAAGGATATTGCTCTGTTCACTTTACTACTGAATATATATTCAAGTTAACTTTGTTTTGTATGTTTAGAAAGTCAAACTAAAGGTCTGGATAACAGATGAGTTTCCACTAAGAAAAACCAAACAAACTGCTTGTCAAATACGTAGACACATAAGCTCACTGGCATCAGAACCAGTAAACCATGGTTCCCCTTAGCTTTTTCTCATCTGTGAAAAAAGTCACTTAACGTGAATTTTCTGAATCTTTAAAGTTAAAAGCTTTACCTATACAAATTCACAGAGCTAGAAATTATCTGTACACATTCTCAGCTAAGGATACTTACGTGAATATCCTATTCCTAGTCTACCTATCATATCTGATTATTCTAACTAAATCATGGTTGGGATTGGAACTAGAGGGAAACAGGAACAGGGAATAGAAACACATAACCTTCTAGAAACTAGGCTTGAAACTACTGTTTCTGAAAACCTAAATGACCAAACCTTATTTTTGTTGAAGAAATGTCAGATTTGTGCTAGTATGACCTGCTTCTGCAGGGGGGTTGGACTAGATGATCTCTAAAGGTCCCTTCCAACCCCTATCACTCTATGATAACATAAATGTCAGTTAAGCTTAAAAAAGTAGATTTATCTTATTATTTCCTAACCTAGAAGCATTTGCTTTGTGCAATCAATATCCTTCAAGCCAGGTTTTCCTATTCTTTGTCACAATAGTTGCTCTATTAAATGACCCAGGCTGTACACTGATGGTCTTAATAAACAATATGTATTTATTTCAGGCCATAAGTAAACTAATCTCAATGACATATATATATAGAATATCACCTTCCTCATTTTTGCAATGGTTTTGCAATATAAAACCAATTTGGATGATTACCAGGAACATTCTGATCTCTTAGAAAATAAAGCACTGCAAGTAGCAATCACACGTGTAACAAACATTGACACCATCAGTGAATACAGATGACACTGGAGTTTTATAGTTGAGAAGTTTCTGTTATAGGAACACAAGTGATAAGAGAGACATTTAAATAACCTTTGACAGTAAGTACAATGATTTTTATTGTTTTTCTTTGGAAGTACAAAGCATTAGGTCAGCCTTTTCTCTATGATGATCACCTCCACCTGGAAACACAAACTATTAAAAGGCTTATTGCTGCATATCTTTCTGTTGTTCAGCAAATTCATTTTACAGTTGTCTGTGCACAGCACTAAATGCAGTGCAAGGGACCATTACTGAAAGCACTCACTGAAAGATCATCAGCACAATCCACCCCTCCCACAAGCTGCTCATAGCAGTTCTTTTTCTAGAAACAATTCAGAAAACACAAGGGTTTCTCAGAAGTTATGAATCTACAGAGCTAGAGGTTAAAATTAGTGCCTCGAGACAGGTCATTTTCCTGCCACTGTGGGAAACAGTGTGACTCAACAGCGAGAAAAGCCGGGCCCTACTGACACAGAGAAGGATTTGGTAGCAGCAAAGGTAGCTTCAGTAACAGGCTGGAGGTGGGAAAAAATGTCTCTTGGAGACAAAAGTGAAGAAAGCTCTGATGTTGTTTGGCTAATGTAAATGAACAGAGAGGCCTTGACAAAAGCGGGCACGTGAAAAATGCCCACATAGGAATGATTTAAATAAACTGACATCACAAAAATCATGGGAAAAAAGCTAGGAGGAAAAGACAGCTCTTAATTTTGAAGTAAGACCTCCTTGAGATAAAGGATTAATCTCTTCTAATCCAGAATTGCCTTTGCTCCTCCATTATTTTTTTACAGAAACCCAATTGTTGAATATTAATTTCCCTGTAATAGCAGCCTAAGTATGACCAGATTTCAGCAGTGAAAGACCTAAAGGAATAATTAATGTACAATGGATTCTTACATTACAATGAAACAATTATCCACACTACAACCCAACCAGCAAAATTTTCAGACAAACCAGAGCTGTTTCCTAGAGTAGAGAGGCACAAAGGGAAATGATACCATCAGGTTTCCTCATTCTACAGTTACTGATTTTGGTACTGCGGTGACATGGTGGGTTCTCTTAGTGATGCAGGTAAAGGGCCCCCACCAGTGAAGATGGTGGATAACAGCATGTTACAGCAACATGCTTGTCCCATTCAACTGCTTGTGTGAAAGAAGATGCATCATAAATGGAATCTGTCACTGCTAGTATTTCATCTCTATAAATGTCTGACGGGACCATTTGACATGCTCTGAAATGAAGGCACTCTAACTAACAAGAAAGTGCAGGCTGGAGGAGAGAAACTGAGTCCTTACACAATTGGTTGCAAGGTACACATTTCTTTCAGAGGCAGGTTCTATTTCTTCCTTGGATAAATTCAACTGTCAGGTGAGGGGTTTATCTGAGTAACTTACAGCCACTGATTATGTTTATTCATTATTTTTTTAGAAATTGAATGCTGAAAATATCCTTTAAAAGAACTTTAATTACTTTTACTATATAGTAAAAGAAAAAACCTAATGAAATAAAGGTAAACCAAATACTGCTTTCAGAGAGGGGGAAATAAATTCTATACTGTATCCAAAAGAGCAGCCATTCAAGCACTACGCTTCGAAGCACCTCTTTTCCCCTTAGAATCCACAAGCATAGGACAAGCAGATCATAGCTCTATGAAATACAAGTCCAGCAGTATGGGAGACTATAAACAGTATCTTTACTACGTTTCACATTTATTATGTTTAGCTGAGATCCTCCAGGTGACAACAGCTGTATAAAAGAATCTGAAGTAAAGGAGAGATCATTCAAGCTGGTACGGCCCAGGACTTTCAGGCAGCACAGAACACTATCAAACTCATGCAGGAAGATAGAAAACATCATTACAGATTTCACATTCATGGTGTTGACAAGCATTCAGTTACTCAAATGTGCCTTTCTATGTTTTGTGCCAATTTTAGTTTCCATATGACTTCAGAAAAGACCAAAAGACAGTGCTGTAGGACTATCTCGAAGTAAAAATGTATCAGGTAATATATTTCTTAATGTGATAGACCAATATTAGGAAATAATTACTATCTCATTTCAAATTTAGCAATATTTCTACTCTTAAAGAGTTTGTTTATCCTGTTAGTTACTGATTCAAGCACTGTTTAATGAATCAGTACTAACAAAACATGTTCATTAACCAGAATATTTGTGTGCCTGTCCTAATTAAGCTGTAATCTCTGTGACTCACAATTAGTAGGCACAAAAGATGCTTCAATATTTGACTGGTAGCCTATATCCTCATTTTAAACCTCGGGGCTTTTTCAGGAAAGCAGTACTTTTTGAAACAAACATTTAACTGGTATTGAATTCAGAAGCACACATTTAAGTTGGTTTGTTTGTTTACTTTGATTCGGGCCATTAGGGCCCAATGATGTATTCATTAACTCATTTCACTAACTTCAGCTCCAGCAGGAATGCATCATTGTAAGTTAAATGGTGATTTGTACTGTAAGAAGCCTATTTTTATTAAACTTTATATCACTATGCACATCACCTCAGCATGGACATTGGTTCTGAACTACAGAAATATATCTAGAACTCTTGAAAATGCAACAAATATCAAGAAAACTTTTCTACTAAAAGCCTGCTTGTACCTCTTAAAATATGTCAAACAATGCTGTGATTACATATAATTTATTCTTTCTTTTAATTTCATTATATGAGACCTTTTCAAGAGCAGTAACTTAAAATGCTTTCTAGAAAATCAGAGTATTTCTCCCCTGGAGGTTTCTGCTGCAAAGCTGACCTTCACCCTCACCCGGCAGAACTGGAGAGAAAAATAAAATACGAGGACCTCATGTGGTAGAAATTCAGCATTGCTGCCACTGAAAAAAATCATCTTTGTCCTAATCTGCCCTCCCAGTAAGAGCAGGTGTGTGAACCACAGCACTGGATGCTGAGGACTTGATATCCACAGTGTTTGCATTTCAGTTTGTACTTTGTATTGGCTTTAGTCTCGACTGATAGATCGAGAATCTACTCTAATCTACAGCAACAGATTGAACCATCAGTAGTGAATGGAAACACGAGGTGCACTACTGGAACAAATTTTATCCACTGTCCCACAGTGTACAACATAGCAACACCACAATATTAATGGAGAAAAGCTTTCAAGCAATTCTCTTACGTTCAAGGAATAAATGGTGACTCTCCTGGTAAATATCAGGTAGAATTCCCAAGTGTGTCTGTTTTATCTATACTTAAAACTCTGGTTGATATATAAAGTGGGTAATGCCAGGACTGGTGATTAGGCACACTGTTGCCTAAGAATAGCAAAATCACTTCAAGAACATTTAAGACCACAAAGGTACTACCACATTATTATCAAACTTGCCTGATCCTGCTTGTTTTAATAGTTCTTCTCTCAATTCAACAGCATAGAAGTATCATTGCTCTCAAAATCTTAAGGACTGCTACTCTTCAGTTATAATAAAAAGCTTTGCAGTAACAAAACAACCACTTTGTGTTGAAATCAGTGTGAAAGTACAGTCTATATGAACATCAGGATGTGCTCCGCTCTCCCTCAAAAACAGTAAAAAAATATGAGAACAATTACATTTTTAAGAAATTTCAACCTACTTGTTTGACTGTTTGTAGCTCCTCTGTTAACTGTTTCTGCAAATTCACAGATTCAGACAATTCTTCCTGTTTTGTTTCAAAAAAAAGGAAGAAATAATTAATAATTAGGTCTGAAAGACAAAGAGTTTTCCTAAAACCCAGTTAGCTCTTTCAAAACTACAGGTAGCAACACAACCAATGTCTGTTAATAATGTTGTACAATCAGGAACACCCTTTCAGAAACAAGTTTTGGTGGAAATAAAAAATAATCAACAGCTTTTATAAAACCTGTGACAAAAATAAATCTTAATCTACAACAGCTTTTTTTTTTTTTTCAGAGAATTGCTTGATTCTGTTTAAGTTCCTTGAGCAGCTGAGGATTATTTATTGAGCATTTCTGTGACAAGTAGAACACATATTTTAAGTCTCTTGTTACCTAGGCAGCTAACAAATGAGCAGAATAAGGACATTTTCTTGGCTTTAGCAGATTGCTGTAGAACCTAATATTCACATCAAGTCATTTTCAATACGGTTTGTTTGACCATTCTTTCATTCACCTAATACCAGAAGCCTGTGGGTACAGCACCTTCACAAGGTTAAAAGCTCTAAGGAAGTTTTAAGAAAAAGAAAGGTAATGTAAAATCACAAAGATTCTTATACTGAGTCAGATCAAGGATATTTCTCACTCAGTACCAAGTATTTCCCTGTAAGCTGTTAAGGGAAGAGTATAAGGAATGAGGCAGTTATTGATTGATCATTGCCAGTTTCCAACATCAGGAATTTAGGGACCCAGGATAAATATTCACTGCTTCAATGTTCAATGTACATCGGCTTCTCTTATTTCAGTATGAATTTTTCAGAAGGCAAATCTTCGTACACAGAAGGAAGAATAGATCTTTGGGTATGTCAACACATCACTATTGTAACCTACAGCAAGAATTTTTTGGGACCAGGAAGCAATTTGTAGAATTGCCTGTATAAATCGCCTGGGATAAATTTTCCAGTTCTATCCAAGAACAAAAGTTAGGTTTTCTGACTATAGAAATTTTTATCCTTTGGGTTGTCAGAGAAGGAAGTCAGGAGCACAGAACCACAGTTATAAGCCAAGGTACTAAGAAATAATAAATATATTTGCTCCTTTAGGTCTCATGTATTTTCCAATGTCTATGAAAATATATATTGATTTTGAACACAGTCTAATTAATCTTCCAGTTCTAACTTATTTCAGAAGTATTAGCATATGCTCAGACACTGTGGTTACTAGGATCTCACATTGCTAAATGCAAATCAGTCACTTCTCCAAATTGACTTTTGTGAAATGTCTTGCTTAGTCTCATGTCTCTGTGAATCAGATTTAAAACTACATTACTATTCAGTATAACAAATAAAGTTCACTGTCTCCAGAAATATGTTGTAAGCATACAATCTTCAAACATAAGTAGGACTGTTTGCTTTGCCTTTTCATATATGCATCAAAAATTGAGCAGAGAGTTAAAAGCAAAAGAGTAAATTACAAAATCCACTCAAAAAGAATTTAGTTTCTTGAACAATTTCAGCAAATAAAAATTAAGTATTACCTTTAATTTACTTATTTCTTTTAAAGCTTCATTTCTTTCTTTCTTAAGTCTTTCCATGTCATCTTCCAAAGCATCACAGGTTACAAACTGTGCATATTTAAATGCATAAGGTTAGAATGTATTGCTAATTATACCCTCCATAATCTTTAACATCTTATCTTACAAGGACTTGTTAATATAATGAGAGGATAATCTTAATTTGAAAATAGTTTAAAACCCAAAAAATGCTAAAATGTTTAAGAAAATTCTGAGCAACTTATCTTCCAAAGGAACAATTATTATTTCTGTTTAAAAGTATTAATAAAAGTATGTTTAAAGGACTGAGAATACCTCACTGCCATCTCCTGTTTCCGTCAACATTTTAAATAATACATGATTTGGGAATTCCTGTGCTGCAAATGTACTTTCTCAAAGCCACCTTGAGAAGAAAGTGATTTTCACTGTAGTAGTTCATTTTGCTGGACCCAATAATTGCCTATCACTTACACAGATAGTAGCAATATGTATGTCATTAAGAAACCTCAGTATATCACTGACCATGTCCATGCTTAAAACAAATCACAACATAATGATGTGAATTGCTTTCTGCAAAGTAGGTTGCTTTAACAAGCAATTCACAGAAACTAGGTTATCTTAATGAACACCACAATATGGAGATGTTCTAAACATCTAACCAAGATCTAGAGTAATGTTACAGATAACAAGCCCTTCAATAACCTCCTCCCAACGATTAACCACTGTATAGACACGTATTTTACCTGGGAATCCAGTAAACTGGCAAATTCATTGACCCCAAATGTTGTGTTGTCTGTTGCATTCAGTTGCAACAGATTCCTTGAAACTTCAACAAAATCTAAAAAAACAGTTTAGATTTGTATTCAGTTTAGATTTTGCTGCTGGAGTCTGCAAGTTTAGTTTAGTAGTAGTTTAACTAGATGCAACACAACTACTACTACCATAACTATGGCTAGTCAAGCTCTTAATTAGCTAAATTTGTGATTTGCTTTCCAATTACTTAGTTTCAGAATCCGAAGCTTATTTTTAGAGAGTAGAATAAGGTTCTCGCCTCAAAGTATCATTTTATTTGCAGTGGCAACCCAAAACTGACAAAAAAACCCATTAATGGTTATTATCTATCATTTCTAGGTTCCTACATTTCATTATTTTCCACGGTAATTAACAAATTATTACCTCCAAAAGAGACTGTTCCTTTAGAATCTTTCTGAAGTTGCTGCCTTAGGGCTTGCTGCTGCTCATCTGTGGGCTGAATCCCAAGATAATTCAATGCCTGGAAGGAGAAAACTTATTTTGGAGAAAAAAATGACTAGGAATAATGACTGCAGGGACATGGGGGAGTAATTAAAGAGCTATACTTCAAAGAGCCTTTGTATCATAGTACACTCATTGACAATACTTTTATTCCAGAGACACTCTGTGACTTTTCCTTCTAATTGAGAGATGTTCAGATATTATTTAACCTTGAATACAGATGAGTGTAATAAGCAAAATCCTTTGTCCTTAATAACTGCCTTAAAAATCCTGAGGGATGTTCCGATTCCCTTAAGAGTTAATGAAGTAATTAGATTAACAAAAACAGTAATTTGCTCAATATATCAAATGAAATATTGGCCTGCAACCTGAAAGAACTACCCAAACAGAAAATTTGGTGTATAATCTATACCTTAAACTCTGTAAACCCAGAAATATTTTCCAGATGTTTTGCATGCATCATGAAGGAAAATTCAAAAGACTGTACTTATTTACCCTTTCCAGCTTTTCAGCTTTGAGACGAACAGCAGAGTTCTTTCTTTGCAGGTCATAATCATCATTCTGGCTGGGGGCAATAACTATCAAGAAAAAAATTCATTTATGATATACTTGTAACTATTGCTTTGAAGAATTTGTTCTGAAGCTCCACTTACCAAATGGATGCCAGCTAAATACCCACTTGCCACAAATCAACGTTAATATTTAGATTGACTTTTGTTTTTTAAAGGACATAATTGTAATAAGCAAAAATTATGGGTATCAATCACTAAAACTATTTTTTCACATCAAAAAGTGACAAGTAGCTAATTAGCAGAAAGAAACCAGGAATAACTTTGAGCAATCCATCAAGCATATGGCTTATGCTTGTGGTATTTTCTCTTCTCATAGAGATACACAGTTACTCTGGAAACAGAAGGGGAAACACACTTCTGAATTCTGAGAAAGACCTTCAAGACACACTCTCTGCATAAGCAACAGTTCCCAAAAGCATATCAAGCGATCTGGAAAACACCGGGGAAAGAAAGGGAATGACTTGTTGCCAACTAAAGGCAACAAGAGGAAGCTTAGACTGAATTCCAGCAGGCTTTTCAATATTTTCCTGGGGAGAAACTCTATTTCCAAGAACTACCATCCATCATCTCCCTCCTCCCCAGCCCTTAAGTTTGCATAATTTTAGCTAGTTGCATTAATAACGTATGGTGCGTCTATTATATTTCTGATACATGCAAATGATTAAGCTGAGGAAAGGAAAAGAAGCTAGCAGTACTAAGCAGTCCAGATGCAAGATCTCAGAATAATTCCTTTTTTTTTTGATGTGCATGTTTAGTTTTAATGGAGCTCAAGAAATGCAGTCACAGCTTTGTCACATTTCAGATACACCTGTGGACATAACACAAGCAGCAGCAACCTCAGGAAGGCTTTGATCACAGACAAAAGCAAAAGGAGCTGTTAACTATCAATTTCTTTGAATTTTATATGTATGTAAATAGAACAAATTCATTCACTTGGTTTTTTTTCAGAAGAAAACGGAATACTAGTTTGCATTTAGACTTTATACAAATGAATTAAGATCTAAATTGTAATTTCCTTAATGGACTATAAGGGTTTTAAAACAAAAATCAGCCTTTGAAAACTAAAGGAACTCGCAGTGTGAGATTCTCTCCAAAGGAACAGAACAAATGGCACAGAATTTTTTTTTCACTTTCACAGCATATCTGTTTCCAAGCTCAAAGTAATTTACATTCTCTTTATATGCCAAAAGTATAAACCAAAACATCTTGAAAATCTCTGTCACTAACACCTCTCACATGCTATATTCAATTCTGAAGACAGCAGGCTAGAACCTCAGCTGAATTGGCACACTTCCTTTCAAGTGAGAATGAAAAGGCCTTGTGTTTGAGTTCATGCAAGAATTTCTCAAAATTATGGTGATTTTCTTAAAGCACTTAAAAAACCCAATAAACTAAGAGTTACTTCAATTTTTCAAGGCTATCTTTGAAAGGTTAACCTTGAAAAAGGGCAGCTTGAGAGAAGTGGCAGCTTTGACTAAGGATGTGCTAATAAATAAGGCTAAAATGAAAAATGATAATAAACAGTACAAACTGGAGCTGCAGGAGTTTCCACTCCACTAGCTATGTTATTCAGGTATTTTAAAAAACCTCTGGCCTTGGTCTCTTGAAGCAACAATGAAGCTCCTTGTGTATTTCACCATATTAACCAAGAGATTTATGTTCTGAATGTATTCAAAGGTAGCCTTCTGTCTTCTTCCTCTGATTATTGTTGTGTTTTTCACCATCAATAGGAAAAACCTGTGTGATCATTAAACTCCAAGTGTATTAAATGCCACAACCCTTCCAGCTTTAAAAGTTCACATTCAGTCAGCTTAGCCTTCAAGGAAGGAGGCTAACTGGTCAGATTTGCAATATGGAGACTGTTTCATTTAAAATTAGCATATCTAATATGGTCCATAATAAACCCAGGTACAATTTAAATAACATCGGTGGAGCAACACCTAGAATGAATCAGATCCTGTATGTTTGTCCTTCCTCTTCTCAGCATAGTAGACATCAAGTGGAGAAGCATGGGTTGTGCTTACTTACTACTGCCTGAAGTAAAAGAGTATAATTCAAGTCTATGGAAATACAGAACAGAATCAGTTACCTTACCTTGTCAATTGAGCCTCCCATTATTATGTCAGACTACTGCATTTTCACTCTTTGTTATTACACCACATATTTGCTTCCCAAAGGAATTACAATTGTTTCATTCAGATATGGTTCTGACTAAATTCCACAACCTCTATTTTTCTTTAGTGTTTTTTTTCAAAATACCTATCTAGAGACACGATCAAAGTGACTATTGACTTCGTTTGAATGTCCCGACTTAGGACAAGGGGCAATGAGTACAAGCTAGAATATAAGAAGTTCCAAAGAAGCATAAGGAAAAACTTCTTCCCTGTTCAGGTGAGGAAGCACTGGAACAGGCTGCCCAGATGGGTTGTGGAGTCTCCTTCTCTGGAGACATTCCAAACCCACCTGGACAAGTTCCTGTGTGACTCCTATAGGTGGTCCTGCTCTGGTAGAGGGGTTGGATTCGAGGTCCCTTAATTCTGTGATTCTGTGACTTTCACATACAAACATACGTCAATATATTCTACTTGTTATTATTTGAAAAAACTGTTACAGAGGTCTGCATGTTATTTCTACCCTCCCTATATGCTGCCCTGATTTAAAAAAATAATGAAGTGCAAGCAGTATATATCCACAGGATTTCATAAGTAAAGAAAGCAGTTTCTATAGCAACCTAATCTCGATCTACATATGAGTCTTCATCATCTGGTTTCTACTGACTCTTATTATCATTACTGATGTATAGCAAATGTGATCACTCATTTTTGTTTGGTTACAGCTGTTTATTACAGAAAATGTAACATGTATTCGACAGAAGCTACTAAACAATCCATTTATCTCAGTCCTTTATTTAGTACTATAAAAATAGTGCAGTATTCCTTTTTTTAAAGACTATTTAGAGTCTCACTATGTACAATTTTCTGTACAACAGTTACTGAAGAAAAAAATGGTGGCACAGAAGTAAATCAGCATTTACCTGTTGCAGGCACATCAGTGGGAATGCTGTCTAGAGAAGTAACTGGAGATTGCTCTCCCATCTTGACTCCAGCTTCCATCTATGAAAGAAAACCAAAAGTCATGAAATACCATTCCCAAAGCAGATCACAAGCTAAACTTGTAATACACATTAATTTTAACAGAGGAAGGAGAAAGAAGACCAGGGGAAGAAATAGTGCTGGATAGGTCAAAACAACCCTATGGAAAATGGAAGAAAATGGAAGTTACCAGAGGGGTGCTGGTAGAGAGAAGGAATATAATTCAAAAAACTTAAAGGTCAGGGCCATATCAAAACTTTAGTTAGGTTTTGAGTATCTTCACAGACTAAGCACAGTCTCTCTAGGCAACTCGTTTCAATGTTTATGCCTCCAACAGGAAAGAAAAATGGGCAAGAATTTTAAGTACAAACATAAGAACAATTGAGGATCACCTGTTTTGACTTTGTGTTTGACACAGAACATTTTATTCTTCCTGCCTTGTACAAAGGCAATACTTTAGTTTCTAAGATGCAATAAATATATATTTTTTAAATGAAATAATAGAATCATTTAAAAATCTTTCTTATGGTCAACATTGGGTCTTCACACTAATGGTGAGCTGGATGAATTCAAACAATTGTTGTTAGCTGAAAGAAAGGGCAAAACCCCCCATGTTCTGCTAAGACTCTGATTTTCAAGCAAAAATCTCATCACCATGGAGGAAATGTAACTTGTGAGATTGTACTGTACTCATACATATGTAGTAATCAGAGAGCACATTACCTCTGAAATATGTAACTACATATACTTAATTCTGAAACTTCACTCCCTAAACAAACAGTAAGAAGAACTTTGTATCTAAGAACATAACTTAATGCTTATTTGATTTGTTGTCTTACCACAAGTCAACTAATGCTCTTATTCCTTTCCTCAGTGCAGTTTACTTTAACACAACATGTCTTCTGGAAAAGTCTTGATGTAACAAAGAATTAGCATTGGCAGGAAAAAGAGCCAGTCATTTTCTTACTACAATGGAAACGGAATTATAATAACCCTATACAGAAACATCCATAAAATTAGGGAAAACAACCACTTGCTCACTTTATACTAAGAGAAGTAAGAAGTATACTCACAGCATTTGGAGTGGATGTTGAAACAAGCTTCTCATTAGGAGATGCAACAGAACTAAGTACTGCAGCCTGTTGCTCTCCATATGCTACTGAAGGCGTTAAGAGGCTGGAAGGACGCTCCAGATTCTCTGAATAACTGGGGATGTTTTTCTGTCTAATAAAAGCTATCTCCCAACAACTTTCAAATCTGGAATTAAAATTAAACCAGTTTCAATATATTATATACTATTCTGTTCATAAGATTATATGTTACACTTGCAAAAATTACATTTTCCCAAACACTGGGAATGGTTTTACTTGAATGTTCTATTCCCCATGCTTAAAAAAGGCAAACACTGTGGCTTTGATTTTTTTCTTCTGAAAGGAATTAAAGTATCATAATTTTACAGGTCTAAAAGGGGCATTTGAGTCTTCTTCTATGAAATAATATTGCAATTGAATATTTTTTTAAATCCTATTCCTGTAACTACAAGTGACATGACATTTCACATTTATCAGATCATAAATACTCATATAATAAATCATCCTGCATGGTTAACTGTTTGACACTAACACATACCTCATCTTTGTTCTGTTGATTATACTTTTTGCCTCTTCATAGGAGACACCAATCATTGACTCTTTGTTTATGGATACAAGTTGATCTCCAGGTTTCAACCGTCCATCCTACCATAACAAATCAAAAAACAAGCCCACACATTTTAAATTAATTGCTAACACTATAGAAAGAACTGTATAATCACAGCACTTTAATATGTTCCTCTGGATCTGTCAAGACAAAAAATACCAAGAGCATTTATACAGTTTGCCTGACAGTCTTCCAGAAATAAACAACAGATTAAATGATCATTTAATCACCATGATGGCAGTCATTATAACAGCTTCATCAGAGAGAATGGATCTCAGATACTGCATGAAGAAGAAATTTAGACAGATACATATTTCTATTAAAAACAAACAAATACACCACAGATAGTAATTTCTCCAGCAAGGAGTACCAACCCATCTGACTACAAAAAGCTGCTTTATGAATTAATTCACCTCTGAGCTGGACTAATTTGTGATTCAAAACCAAATGTTCCTTGCTATACGTGTGACTCCTTAAGTACATACTAGTCACACTAATTTTAATGATAAAACCAGATTAGTCTATTAGGAATTCACCAGCCCAAACCATGACAGAAATAACATTGTCGACTTTGTGCTTCTATTGAATTCACTGTAAACTTTCTAGCAACACAGGAACAGATCATATTTCTGTCTCAGAGACTGTAAGACAAAACTTTAAACATGCTAGGCTAGATTTCTCACTAAGATAAAGCCTTCTTCACTTACATTTTAAAATAGATCTCAACAATTTAACTGAAAATTCCCATAACTCATCTATAGTTAAGGAGTTAGTTATGACATTTGGCTAATGTAATAGACATCAAACTACATACAACATGTCAGAGTTCTTCAGCTCTTTAAGAAATCAATCACAGAATCTATCTGACCATGTGAAACAAACTCTACAAAAGACACATTGGAAATAAGTAAAATACCTTTTCAAACCAGTATAATTTTATGTATTTAATACTCACATACCACAATTTTAGCTGTGTTATTTCAAATCTATGATAGCACTTTACTACACTTTTCTGTCACTTCTTGTTTTGGTTTTGATTAAAGAAAAAAGTTGTAGATCTTTTATTTGACTAGCATCCAGACAAAATTCAGATATCCATTTCAATGCTGCCCTCACGTGGCAGAGACTTATAATATGCTTGATGCTTAACCAAGACTGGGAAATTACCTCGACTGTTGCTAATATCAGAATGTACTGCAAACGAGTGTCTCAGTCTATTGATTATGTGGAATAGGCTTTAAATTACATGTTTACAATGAGAAAAGTGTTTTAGAAACCACAACAGGATGGGAGAAAACAAAAGACAAATGATTACTATTCATTGACAACAAGAAGTCCTACAGAAACACCGCATTTTTTTTCCTTCCATCTTGACTTTTTAGGATTAACTTTCATCTACAAAACTTCAGTCACAAATAACTTTAGACTGTTTTGGAGCAAACCCATTGTTTGTGAAATTAGTCATACTCCCTTGCTTGGCAAAAGGCCAAAACTAGTTATCTACAGATCAAAATAACCACAACACAGGATGCAAAAGGAGATACTTGGGTAAACATTTTTGATTCCATGAATCAGTTCTGTTACTTGTTTGCTTTTACAAACTGACAAGCCCTTCTGATTTACATATTGCCTTTGTCAAATGAAAACAGTAATCAGTACTGATTCATACATTTTATTACTCTGTCAGTTCTAGGTTTGTGTTTTTCTGATTTGCCTTACTATGCTTTCCAACTGCAAGGCTCCATCTACATTTAGTCTAAGGGAAAAATGATTTTTTGAATGTCCAAGAACAAAAGGAGATGCAATCTGTAGAGCTCTGGCCCGTCCTTGCTGATTGACCTTGCATCATGCAACCTCTCAGAGAAGCTGAGTTCTTACTTTCTCATATGTAAATCAGGGAATAAGATCCTCATTTCCCCCAAATGAACTCATGAATGACTTTCATTACCATGTAACCATGCTATGGTGCAATGAGATAATTCTATTCAAAGAGAAAACAAGGAGAAAGCCAAAAAAATTCTGTATTTAAAATACAACTGTATATATAAAATACTGAAGAGCTATTAAATGAAGGCAAAAATACAGGTGACTGAAGGAGAAGGGATGGAAAAATGGTGTTTACCTTATGACAATCACCACCAGGGATAATTTCTTGAATATACACCAAAGGCCCTTCATTTCTGTTAATGCCTCCTACGATATTCAAACCTAGGCTTGTTCCTTTGCAAACAGAGATCATCTGAAATGCACTATCCCTATGAGGAGAAAGAAAAGTAGATTTACTTCACAGAACTAGATACTCAATGAAGACTCAGATGACACTCTTACTGATTTCACTTCATATATTACACTAACAAATAGAAACAGGGGACTTTTACTCTCAGTGTTCAAACATTACACTACCTACTTACTGCAAAATCAGTAACTTCGGTTCTTACTTCTGGTAATTACAAAAAGAATTGGTATTTTACACGGCTAAAAGCTCCTCTCTACAAAATATATCTAAGGCTGGTGGGAGTATCTAGGTACACATAAACCAAAAGCATTAATTCATTAGGAGACACTAAGATCAAAAGTCAACTTGATGAATGTACTTCTACCACGCAAGCAATAAATAACTGAGAAAAATAACTTATTAAAATAGAAAGTTTTCAATACCAATAATATAAGCTACAGGACTTATACTGTTTAGAACTCAACCCAAAATTCTCCTGACCAGCCAAATACAGCATTTTCTACAGCTCAAACAAAAGAGTTACAGTCAGTTTTGGAGATTACTTTGCAAGCTTTGTGGATGATGCTGGGACAGAATTGTTTCTGTTCACTGTGGTGACATTATCCTTCGGATGCAACTGAGGACTCTGTGACCTTGAGGATGACCCAGAAGAAGGGCTGTCTATAGATTTTGCTTAAAGAAAAGAAATAATAATAAAAAAGAAATAAGCACTTGAGGAAAAGCACAACATTTCAATCTGTGTAAACAGTCCCACTGAATTTACATGAGCTGAAAACCAACAAACTGTAAGTAATCAGACAACCAAAATAAAGCTTAAGTCTACACAGTTAAGAATTGTGAGCCACTCAGGGTCTTGGGAATAATTCTTTAAATTAAGTGATGTTTTAAAGCAAGTGATGGGGTTTCTTTTCAAACTGTGTGCAAAAAAACATATCAACTGACTTTCCTAAAGGAAAGGCATCCTAATTAGGCAACAATTGCACAAGGATTAGAATTTATGGTATCCTAGTTCAAATTTTTAATAGGACTTTGAAAGAGTGCATTTAATCTACAAATACCTTTGAAATCTTATGGTGCATTTCATCTACAAATACTGACTGCTTTTACATAGTCATTCTTTAAAACTGCTGTAGGTGATAGCATATTTATTTAAAGAGTGGGGGAAATTGACACACAAATCCTTCAAGTCAAGTATTGAGATACAAACTAAATGTTAAAGTCTAAGCAAATATGTGTTTTCAGGCACCTCCTCCAATATATCCTCCTCAGATGGACAGAGTTTTAAGTGAAGGCTCTACTCCACCAAAAAAAGACTACTGTCCTACAGGATTATGTCAGGCTAGGAAGCAACCTCTCACCAGGTAAAAGTTGTGTTGGAGAACTTCTTGAAGAGTTAGTGTCACTGTGAGAGCCATACTTATCCATCAGGTCAAGAAATTCTTTCCTGTGGCAACAAAAAGATCCTCTTTGTCAGAGTTTGGCATTGGTTTACATTCCCCTTTTGAAACGCGGTACTGTTTATTGAACTGAGAAAGAAACTCAACCTCTGAAATGGGATACTCCTGTCAAATGTTTGAAGAGGCAAGAAAAATATAACATAATACAGAAGGATAAGGATGGAATAGGGATAGACTATGAATGCAGTGGACTATTGATAGAAAAGCTTAAGTATTACTTCTCTTTACCCCTGATTTCAAAACTTCAAGAACTTCTAACTCAACTACAGAGAGTAAGACAGGGGTATTACTTAGGTCCAGAACAAGTTATTTATATTAGAAGGAATCAGATAATATACCTATAGCACAGTCATATTTTTTAAGAATGCTTTCAGTTCAAGTATACTGAACAAGAATCTAGAGGAGACTGACAAAGATGTAGCATCTCAAAATAGAGGATAGAAGACATATTTCTAACTTTTCAAGAATGAATAAAACATATGTAAATTCTTAACTTCTGTTCAGCTTTCTCAGAAATTTGCAGTCTATTTTGTCAGAAGTAGATACAATTAAGTATTAAATATTGTATGTGATTGGGCTTTGCTTATTTTTTTACTATGAAGTCTTTTTTTAAAAGCCCAAGTAGATGAAATAAAGGGCAATTCTTGGTCAGATGCACTGATGAAAAACTATTACTAAAAACATAAAAGCAGAAGTTCTTTGCAGAAACCAATCACATCATAATAAACCAGAACAAAGCAGCAATGATGTACATTGTGTAGTACATGCATTAAAAAGGAAACAAAAACTCTTGATTAATACTGAATGCATCCTAACTCTAAAAAAAATGTTTCTAATTTGAACAACAATTACCTCTAGTGATGATAGATTAAAACTTATAAATAATCAAGAATTATGTAAACTGGAAATATCAGCAAATTAATATTAGAGAATTAGACAGAGAGAATTAAGAGGTGGCAGGGAATGTAATTCCCAAGTAATTCCAGTAACTGCAGAGGCTTGTTGAAATCTGCTGGATGCATTATTTTTTGTAAAAATTGCAAGGTTTATTGGACTAAGGCCAGACCCAGGGAACACACATAAACACAGCTGAGTGTAAAACAGTCTTTTAGCATAGGAATGTACGGTCATAAGAAATTAATTCACAGGTGTCTGAGTAAGGAAGGGCCTGAAGGTAGCAGCAAATTGTGCACAGGCCGTTGGGCACACCACCAGAACAGTAAAAAGACTGATGGGTTTTAATTATTCAAAGAGTTTAGAGGAACTAGGTCAGTATGCTTTAGATAAAAGCAGATTAAGAGTGGACCTCACATATATCTAGGCAGTCTGAAAACAGGAGAGATCAAAGGCTACAGAGTAATTTAAATATCTGTTAAAACCAGAAAATAAAGGGGCAGAAAGAGGAAGATTGGACAAATGGCTAAAGAAATTTAGAGAAAATTCCCTTATGGAGAGATTACTCTCTAAATGGAACATCCCAGGAAAGTCAAATAACAGCAGATACTCTCGCAATGATTAACAAATGTAGTTATGTAACAGCCGCTTCTTCCAGAGATTTAAGTCAAAAGGGGATATAGACCTGGATCCCAGCATTTCTGATGATTCTCTGCTAATATTGGTTTATAGGCTTAACTTTAAACAGCAAGGTTAAAGCAATATTTAATGGAAATGTCCTTATAACTGATGTATTTTGAACTACCTGCTGCAGTGACCAGTTTAACCTACTTATTCAAACTAATTCAGAGGTCATTAAAGATTGGAAAGTAAACTTCTGAGGGGACACAATAACTAAATCTGCCTTTTTTTTCAGAAGCTTAGACCAGTTTAAATTACATATGTACATCTTTAATTAAACAAAAAATCAGGGGAAATCATTTAAATACCATGGTATTAGCTGGTAACATAATATTTAAACCCTTTTCATGAAACTGAAATTGGCCTGAGCTTGCTACTTTAATTAAGGCAAATTGTCTCAGAATGAATTGGCATCAAACACTATACAGAAAAACATGACACGGTGCAATTCTGTGATTAAAATCAATCTGAAAGAAAAATACATGCATGTCTGCCCACCCAACCTAAGATGCAGTGCTGTCTTTCTACTTGTTAGAGGTAGAACAATGCCTTATTTTTCACTTACTTTGCTTCTTCATCTCTAGCAACTAGCAGAGACATGTGATTAGATGCTGATGCTGTTCGCAAGATATCAACAGCCCTAGATGAGGAGAAAACCAGTCAAATAAATATAGGCAGGTGATGTCACAAAGTACACAGAGAGTAAGGCTAAAAGAGTTGAAAAATTGACAAATTCTTAATGTAGTTAATTTTCACTGCCGGATACAGTGAAAAAAGTTATCCAGCAGCAAAATTCAAACTCAGCATTGGAGCACTGAGCTAAAGATAGACTGTGGTGAGGCTGTGCCTGGTGAGAGGAATAAACTAGGATTGTCCTCCCTTTTCCTTCCCTTTGTCCCCATCTCTCCTTGGTCCATTCTACTGGAATGGAACTTCTTCAACATTAACAGACTGCACTAGAGGAAAACTACTACTCAGGTGTGCTTTCCCTCAGTAATATGTACTGTAATTTTTCTTTGAATTTTAAATCTATGTCTCCAAAACTAAGCTGCATTGATCTTTGGTGATCCAGCTACAGAAGCCAGGCAACACTAGTCAACAGATTTTTCTGAACAACTTCTTCTTCATTGTCTCATTACAGTGAAGCTGCATCATTTACATTGACCAGAATTGACTATAAAAACTATACTGACTATAGAGAACTATAAAAATATTTTAAGGGCTTAATACTTTAATGCTGTTTTCATGTACATTAAGAAATTAGCTTATTCTGTCATTATAAAAGCATAGAAACTCTTGTTGCTTTTACTGAGTTCATTGGTAGGATAAATTAATTGCTAGTTGAATTCCAAGGACCTCAATGGAGTTGTGCTCTTTCAACCAGTGGTCAATAAGACAAAAATATTGCATGTAATATTCCAAACTCTACTAAGTATTTAGCAATCAGCATGAACATACCTTTCATTGGTTACTCCACTTAGGTTTTCTCCATTCACATCTAAAATTAGGTCACCAGTGAGCAAACGGCCTTATTAACGAAATCAACAGAAAAACAGTAAACATTCTATATCATGGGAATAAAAAAGGGCTTTTTCTTTCTATTTTAAATGCAATAAACAACCTTACAACTTGTAGCAGATTAGGTTCTGATCCTAATTAAGCAAGGTTATTGTGATAAGACTAATAGCTATCAATCAGTCTTAGAATAGTCACTGAAAATAAGTGTTGTTCAGCTATTTGTATTATTTACACATAGCACAAATATTTGTGGGACTTGGATTTATATTTCACAGTTGTGGAATCAACTTTCAGATAAATTTTGCTCTTAATGTACATGTAAGTTATTATATATAGACATATTAATGTTTTATACATTAATATTCCTGTGCAACCTGATCTAGATTAATGTGCTTTAGCAGGGGGTTGGACTAGATGATCTGTAGTGGTTCCTTCCAACATTCTGTGATTCTGTAATAAAGACATCTAAAAGATTTTTTAGAACCAATTCTATTCAACCTTTGGCAAATCTTAAGTTCAGGAATTATCACTTTTTAAGTAGATTTAGATTACTTTAAATGATCATTTTGCACAAGACCAGACAGAATCTTAAAGAGCTTCATATACAAATGTAAGGACAGAAGTATCTTCTGTAACTTTATTATCACAAACTCTACCTTGTATGATTTCTTATTTCCACACTAAACACCTTAACTACTATTGGAGAAAAAAACAAAACAAGAACCATTCTTATCCCTTACAAATAGAGAGGTTCAGCTCATTTAGCAGTGATGAAAGATTGCCAACTGATTTCACTCCAGCCATATCAAGACCTGAACACATATTCAAGAACGGAGGGTATTAAAAATCTTTTCATGTGAAGGGTCCAAAGTGTCATTTCTCTATCTTAAAGTAAGACACGACTTACTTTGGATCCTCACAAATCGTGTTGCTTTAGATGTCCTTATCCACAAAGGAAAATAAAGAAACTTGTTTTGATGGCTTTTTATATGCAATGTGTTTGTACCAAAATCTTCAGATTACTTACTATCTACAGCAGCAACCCCTCCAGGTAGAATTCTCTTTATGAAAATCCCATAATCTTCTGCTGTTTGTGCCCGATAACCTCCAATAATTTTAACTCCTGCAGAACAAACAAAAGAAACAAGCAAGAAATTGGTTATTCCACTTACCGCGCTAAACGGATTTGCAACCAAATCCACAAAAGCCAGATAAATTAAACTTCTACTGATGACTGTGAACTGGAAAAGCTCACCAGGTGCTTTTAGATTTGGTTTACTCTGAATCAACAGAATGTGCAATCTAATTACCTAATCCATTTTGACAATCAGAAAAAGAAATGCGGTGAACAGCTCGGTTGATTCCATGAGGGCCCATAATGGTCCTAAGGAATAAAGTAAAAGTCATTAATTTCTAAATACAGAAACCTATGTAAAGTTATGTTACTATAAAATACAGTGACCATGTTTTTAACACTAATACAAACTAAAACCTGTTTTCTACACTGATAACTTCACAGTGTTTGCTCCCTCTGTGCCACTCACTCTCTCAACATACAGTCTATCTCCTTATAACAAATACAAGATGGCAAGGTAAAATAAAGTACATGTAGTTTATTTCCTTTCTCTCCCAAAGCTTTTTAGGCTGACAGTGAATATCACTTTGTTTACAATACAAGGATCATGACTAAATACAAACAAAGTCCCATAACCTGCTCCAGCTTAGCATTTAAGCAATAAAACTTATTATGCATTTTAGATCACACAATAAATATTCAAACAAAACCACAGCTAACATAGTGTTTATAAAAAATATTTCCTAAGATATCCAACATAATTTTGTGGTTATTTATGATCCTAATATTTTCCCTACAGTCTCCTAGTTCTTCACTGAACATTGTTTTCTTTGTTCTAAAAAGGATTCTCTCTGAACTCTTATTTCCAGCTCCCCTGTGCACTCTCCCACTCCAAGACAAAACTCGGTGAAATTGTCTAAAGGCAGACGAATATTTTGGAGGCAGTTGATAATGCTGAAGAATGAATGAAGAATACAAATCACAATTAGAGTTTTGAAACCTGAACTTAAGTTCCACCAAAAATATGACCAGCATACTGTTCTGTCAATGCAAAATGGTAAGAGTTCCTATAAATCCAGATTAGCCTTTCCTACTTTTTATTTTCATTTAGATAAACTATTGTAAAAAAATCCAAGTTGTATCATATTTTTCCCACTGTATAATTTTTGGAGAAGACTCACCAGATTCCTTCTAGAAAAAAGCAGAAGCATCACTTAGGTTTTTCTGATTTGACCTATATATTCTAGATTTGGTAACGAGTAGTATTTTCTAGAGCACGATGTTAAAGTGAAATGGAACAAGCAGAATTCATAAGCAGGAGGGAAAAGAAGATCAAAGTGGAGGACATAGTGACCCAAATCCTCCCACGCCAGCAAATCCAGCACACGGCCTGAACTCCATTCCTGAAACTGGGGATTTGTACAAAAGCTGGAGTACATGTCATTAAAAGGTGCAGTGGCAGAGGGAAGAGAGATATCCAGAAGGTCCAAATATTCCCACTTCTCAAGAGATCCAGCTTCTAAAGAACAGTCATAATTCTTCTGGTTTTCTACAGGAAAACTGGATGAGTTTTTAAATCAAGAGACAAGCAATTACTCTGGAAAGCAACCACAACCTCAAATGCCCACGTACTTGCAAAATTAGCCTTTGCTTTAGAAATGCTGGCCAAAAGAACAGACCTAATAAATGATCTTTAGAAACAAACAGGAAGCCTAAGTTTCAAGCATTGGACAATTTTCACTGTAGTATTTCTTAGAAGTATTTGTTTCAAAGGCTAAAATGAAATGATGAAAAGTAGTCGGTGTATTTGGCCACTGACAAGACTGCACATGGCCTTGCTACTGCATGAGAGAGCACAAGGCACTCTTTGTAAGGCTAAAAGTGAACCAAATTGCTCTTATTTAATTACAGTCTGAAAGGAAGAATAAGTTCTGAAGACTGTTATTTCTCGAACAAAACTTTTTTGATAACCTACTTCTGTACTACAGCTGCAGAGTACTTTGCATTACTACCTAGTACTGTCACTTCAATTATCCCATGAACTGAAATTGGTTAGAAGCTGAAAGACAACATACTATTCATATCTTCTATGGGTCTGTCCTGATTTGTATCCATCTTTGAAAACTTGAACAAGGTACATTGTTCTTTAAGATAAGCAGACTATTCTGTTTTTTTTCTGTCCTGTCTTTTGCTGCTACTGCTCTGATGCTTGCTCTGCCACTCAGCAGTTTTCACATTACAGTTTCTTTATCAAAATTAAAAAAGCAAGAACAAAGTTATTTCAGTCTCACACAGAAGTTTACTTTAATGAACTCTTAAAAGATCAAATCTCAGACTCTTAAGTCTAAAGTTCACCAGAACTTATGTATATACTGCTATATGGATCACAAAATATGATCAGATCTAGGCACAGAACACTTACACAAGGAAAGATCTGCATTTCTAGAAGTAACAGGCAGTATTTTGAAAAGAGAGATCCTAACTAACTTTAAATGGGTTCTGACAAAGACAGAATACAGAGAATATATGAAATAATAATTCTCAGTGCAGGGGAATAATCTATATCCGAAACAGTGAATTTGTCATGATGTCACTGCTTACAATTCAAACTGACACTTTGAACAAAAATCTTTACAGTTGTGTTTATGTTTTTAAACGCTAAATCCCTCCAATACATGTAGCTTAAAATTACTTTATCACATAAAAGTAAAGATAAAGATTTTGAAATGCTTAAATTTATTTAGCATATCACATCTTGCTGACTTTTGCTGTCAGCTTTTATCTCATATTACTTAGAGATGGATCTTCAAGTCAAGCTACTTCTTGCAGTTCTAATGAAACAATCAGGGCTTTAACAGCTTCACTATAAAAATACTTGGATTTAGCACCTATCCTACATTTACCTCATGTTATCATGATTTAATATTAATGAAGTGTCAGAATACTTCCTCCAAATCATTAGAAACAGTATAAATCAACAGTATAAATAAGGACACAGGCTTCTAAATCAATTGGCAGTGAAACCAAAAAAATTATTTCCATGTTCTCTGTAGAAAAAGATGCAAAAGAGCAGTCATGCAAAAACACTAGTAAGCAAGCTTTTAGCACACAGTGAAGATATGAGGCAACAGATGAAATAAACAAGCAAACCTCTACAAAATGTACAGTATTACTTTGTTACACTAAAAAACGCTCAACTCAACACTCCAAATGAAGTCCTGAAGTACTAATAACAGGGTGTATAATTTTGTGCAGATGTGCTAGCAAAGGCAATTGAAAAGAAATCTTTTATACTTTTTCCCCTATTACTTTTTAATAGCATACACAAGGAAGTTCAACAGCTTTATGTTTCATATCTTCTAGTGACTTATCAGAAAATTTGGCTCTGGATATTCTGACCTGGATTGCTGAGACATTATTAGTCATTTATGTACACAAACAAAATATTTACCTAGGTTCATCAATGAATAATAATACCTTTCCCTCACAAAACTGCTATTACCTGATGCTTAAACAAAAACCTAAATTATAAATTCTGCTTATGGAAAAAAGCTGAAAATATCTACAACTTGTAAATTGTCTTTGCTGTACTTTTCCCAATCACAGACTAGAAACTGCCATCAGACCCTAATGGTTAAGCGTACCAGTATAAGAGAGAAAGACCATCGAAACGCTCTGGTTCATCTTCATCTCCTGGTGAGAGTAAAGACATTCTTCAGTACGGCAGCAAAGACAACGACAAAGCAACTGAAATACACTGCAGGTTTCCAGTTCTGCCAGATAAAGGTTATGTGCTGGACAACTTCTGCTACTAACTAAAGAAAAAAACCAAACAGAGCTCGAGAGGAGTGTCTCTGCCTACTTAATCTCCTCTGAAACCCTCTGCGTCACATCCACTAATTCACCTATCGAGATAACGTTGACTTTTTCTCCATTTGAAATGGCAATTTACAAACAATTTATAGCAACTTTAGACTGATAAACACAAAGGGGAGAAAAAGTACTTGCACTTAACTACAGCTGTGATTATGCCATCTATATCTAGCAGATAGATAATTAAATTAAGTTTGTTTTCCGATGTTCTTCTAATAATTTATTTCCATGCTTTGTCCAAACAAGGTCAAAAGCAATAACTCATGACCTTTCCAAAGCAATCTTCCTAGCAGACTGGATTATGTAGATCCACACACAAAAGGGAAAGCCAACAAAGCAGACAGACTGAAAGCATTAATGAAAGAAATGCCATTACGCTATTACTTTGCATTCTCAATCACAGTATTGATTCGTGTCACTCTTTAACTTGGTTTTTAGTCTTTCAATATACAACAGTCAACAGTTAACATAGAATTTCAGTTACGTATTTTCTCTGCAAATGGAAGCTGACACATCTGGTCTTTTCATGAAAGCAACTAGAGATGGTGAATTTATATCATTACACTGCAAATAATCTAGGCGAAAAAGTCAAAAATACACCACTGTTCCCAGAGGTAAGAGTCTTCTCTGTTACAAGGCTTAGTCTTACAGACAGATGCGTTTCCAGAAGTTCTGAGCATCTGACATAATTTTGGTTAACTGCTACTTTGTTCCAGGCTGGTATCAGAAAAAGGACTTCTATTACTCCTCCTCTTTCTAAAAGATCTTGAAAATATTGCAGTTTAAACTGAAACCCAAATATTCTGTGTTCACTGAGGACTTTAGGTAGAAAGGTGAATCCTCTCTAGCAGGGAATAACCCTGTGATGAGACAGCATCTGTCAGCGTCTAGAGCAGCACAGCAGGGCAGCCTGGCTATGCCAGGAATGCATATGTCAGGCATCTCTTTTTTTTTCTTCTTCTTTTTTGAAGCTGTATTGACTGTGGTTTCACTAGCACATAATCCTTGGGGTGAAAAGATCTTTTTGTTTTTGGCCAATGTGCTTTATATGCCCCTAGATTCCACAGAGTCTGTAGCACGCACACACACACACACATATGAGGGGCAGAAGAGTAAAGTGACCCAGCAGAGACTAAAAAGCAGATCAGTGATGGCAGTACGAAGTAGCCTTCCGAGCTCTTAAAATGTGAAGAGGTCACTGACATCATTTGGATTGCTCACATTCAATCAGTGATGAAAGTTTGACCCTTTGTAGTCTTTTCTCAATCAGTTTAACTCCGCTGCTGTTACTGGCATTACAGACCAATGAAAGAGAAGATCAAATACCAACAGCCTTTCACTAACCAAATTGTCATTGTTCAATTTGTGGTATCAGTTATCAGTAACATTTGTCAGAACAAATCAGTCAGATCAATATGGCTTGTTTCCAGTGCCATGTTCTCTGCAACAGAAAGACATTCTCCCCTCCAATTAAAAGTCTGGCTCAAGGCTATGTATTTCTATTATTAAAAAGCAAAGTAAATACTTTATTAAACCAAACATGGCCAACTTCCAAGCAATTTAAGGCAAATGTAAAGTACTATTAAGCTTATTGCTCCCAACTCTTTCTATTAGTTATGCCAGTAATACATCACTTGTTCAAACAACTGCTCCTCCATCCCTTCTCAAGTAAACTATGCATTGATCAGCTTCCTGAACTCATCTCCGAGGCTTCTGTCCCTTTTAACCTCAAAATTCTGCATCTGTGATGCTTTTAATGCTTCTAAAGTATTCACACACAAAAATGGTATTATTGCATCTCTGGAAAATTCTCTGCCTTTCAAGAACACACTTAGGAGAACACAAATTACTTTTTACTGTCAGAAAGAGCTAAGGATACTGTAACAACTTAAAACTGCATAAAATCGAAATCTTCAAGAGACATCATTTGTTATGATATGCACCAAACAAGCTACAATTATTTTTCAAACAGTTAATAAACTATTATCTTCTGGCAACATTATTAATTATGACTCACCTTTCCCAAAGGAAGTTTTACAATGCTTTAGCAACTGAGATAGATTACAGGATAATTTAGCAGATTACAAAGAGATTTGCAGAGTCTTCAGAAGCAGAACTCACAAAATTTTTTTGCTATCAATAAAACTAAGTGCTTTTATAAAAAATCTATACAAGCCAGAGACGCAACTGCAGCCATTCAGGTTTGCTAACCCTAAAAGGTAAAAATTCATTATGATACTAAGGACTACAACCTAGAGAAGTCTGTGTCATATAGCAGGAGCAACATTTACTTCTGGTCTATCCAAACCCACTAATTATTCAAAATACATTTTGCAGATTAAAAGAAATTGTATGTCATTATATGGCAATTGTCAAACATGAAGAAAAGCTTGAGCAACATTGTAATTGTGGAGAAGCATGAACGGTTTGAGGCTAACCCCTGGCCTAGAGAAGAAAGGTGTTATTTGAAGTTTAGGTAAACCTCAATTAACATACAACCACGTACATTCTTGAAGCATTGTACATTGATACTGTCTCCTAGGACAAACCAAGAAAAATATACAAAATTATAGTTTTCCATCATCATGTAGCTGCTGATGCAGTCATATACATCTTTCATGTTCCTCTTGTGAAAATTGCCTTTGGAATACTGTGATCTAGGAACTATTCGTACAATATACCTTCCACACGAATTTAGCAAGCCACGGCTGTTTTCAAAGTGTATCTTTGTGTTGTAGACCCTGAATTTCCATCAGATAAGCAGAGTGTTTGCTCCTTCAGATCCCAGTAAAAAGCCAGTTAATATTTTTAATGTTTTGTGAATTTGTTTTCTTGAAAAGCATCAAGTTATTTATGAGGTGGCATAATTCAAAGTTATGCTAAATTGTTGGACAATACTTTAGAATACTACGTCCTGGATTCTACTGCAAAAGAAAGAAAACATGATAGTCCAGCAAGAGCTGTCTGTACCTGCTTTTAATTATGGATTTGATGACAGCATTGGTGTGGTTACTTAGCAGTGTGGGAAGGTTTAGGGTTTTTATTCACAAGTGAATCCATGTCTTCATTTAGATTCTGGTCTAACCTTTAACTGTTAAGTGGATAACATTACAGTTGACAGAATGAATACAATTAGCATTATATATCACACAGTATTATTAAACATTAAGATTTTTCCAAAGCACTACATCTAAAACACTGAAAGCATGCACACATAGTACTCTGAACAAGTAATGCATTATCATAGAATCATAACTCCATGCAGTACCCTATGTTACTGCAGGTTTCCTATATATACAGGGGTATAATTTGCTATATAGCTTACAAGTATGGTTTCATAGCTGCAGAAGCATTAAGAAATTCTATGTGCAGTTTATCTCTACACAACCAGTCCAAATCAAGTGTTGATTAACCTAATGAAAAGCTTAAGAGCTGTTCCCTCCCTTTATGTGTAAATTCACTGCTGTTGGCACCAGCTTTTCAAAGATATTGCTTCAGAGTCTGTCAATATCAAAGCTATTCTAAGATTTCATCAAAACAAGATCCTACCATTAGAACTGCAAGAATCCAGCAATTGCATTCCTGTGTGTGGGGAAGAAAAGTACTTACTTTTTATCTGCATTTGTTAGGGGATCTGTACTGGACATCTTCTCAGGTGCACTGCTTTATTAAAAGTTCAAAGTGAAGAATTCTGACACATGAAGTACTGGTTGGTAACCAGGATAATAACTGCTGTAAAAAAGGAGAAAGCACTTTTTGAAATTCACATGGCAATGTTTATTTCCAGGCACTGACAACAAACCTTATTTATTACTGAATGAGCTGAGATCAAGCGGGAAAAGAAAACTTTCCTGATGAAACAGGTACAGTTCACTGCTGAAAAGGAAAACAGTAAGCAGATAACAACTCAGAGTGGTGTATATTGTACCAAAGGAAAACAGTAAGCAGTTAATAATTCAGAGTGGTGGATATCATATCAAAACATCTCACATCCTCATTTCCTCTTAATTTATGAGGTAGGAACTAGGGTAAACCTGAACCCTGCAATTAAAATCTTTAAAAAATGAAGTAACTGAGATGACAATTTCAGGATAAAGTGATGTGACTGCTAAAGACAGGAAAAAAGATATCCTTTTTTTTTCCAGTAAAAGTTACTTGGGAAGAGAATGTCATTGTGAACATGATGAGGTGTTTGTATGTCTTGTTTTCTTATACTTTTTAAAACCTACAGTCTGGTATTCAGTGCCTACGGAATTCCCACATGAAGACAGATGTAGACCAAAGAGCACACAAAATGAGGTTAAATACTGCTAGTGTAGCAAAAAACCCAGTAATTCACTCTATATTCTTATTAGTGCATGTGACAGGTTGGCAAGAAATATAATCCTGAGTCAACTGGGCTATGATTACTTGAAAAATTTCTGCAAAAGCATTAATGTAAAAAAATCTGTTTGCATTAGTAGCAAATCTTCCTGACTCCCAAGAGCTGTACAGACAAATGCTCACATGCCTACAAACCAGGAAAGACATTACTCCTAAGATATGGTTTAAAGAGAACAAGGAACTCTCTGAATAAGACACAGGTAGAAGATGGCCACAAGTGCTAGTGGTAGCAGTGACACACTATACTGTTTTAAACTAGGCTCCCTAGGTGCATGGTGTCAGCCTCCACATAAAGACACTGATCAACTCCAACAGTTCTGTATTTCTGCATGAAAAAAAAAATATGTCAATTTCACTTTGGAGTAGCACAGATCTTCCTGCAGTAACAGTTTTTAGATCTCTCGCTAAAGAACCAAAAAAACAGCCATCCAAACAAAGAAGAAATGCCACAATATTGTTTCACTCTAGTGTTTACTATTCTCTTACTCACAACACTTCTAAATGGAAAATGAAGCTGTATCAGGAGCTGCCAAAGCCACTGCATTACTCGCGTTACTGGAGCCAGCACAAGAGCAGTGCTCTAAAGCAACACGTTCAAGCATTGCTACAGCAAAGTTTGTTACAGTGTATGGGACTAGTCCTGTGAGAAAAGATTGCATTTGGCCATTTGCCTGACCTCGCCTGACCTGAAGTTATTGCTGTTTACAAACAACGCTCGGTTACTTTTCAGAGTATCAATATTTGTATTTAAAAGGAAACAAATCCGTACACAGTAGAGAAATAAACATAAATATGAACCGAAGCACCTTTGGAAATGAACTTAACCGTGTCAGTGTCCACTGAACTGTGAGAGCTCCAGGAGGACAAAGGGATGGAGCCTCCTGCTCTCTGTTGAACCTCTCGCAGCAGTGCACGGCACAAAGGTGGCTTTACGAACGCTGCGTCGAGCGCTCGCAGCCCCGAGGGTCCCACAGCCCGTCGGTGCGCTCCTCGCCCATCAACCCCGCTGAGGTCCTCAGAGGACATCCACCCCTCTCCCCCTGCTTCGCCACGTTAACTCGCTTCTCGCAGACTTCTCGGTGGCCCCGCTGCCGTCCGGCCCCAGCCCGCACCGGCACCGCTCGGACAAAGCCCGCTCGATGCAATGGCAGTGCGGGGGCCCCGAGACGGCGTCCCCGGCAGAGCCCGAGGGGTGCGAAAGCCCACCGACCTCAAGGGCTGCGACAGTTACCTCGATACGCAAACTACCGCCCGAGCGTGAGCGACCACCGGCGGGGTCTGTCGGGAACGCCCCGCGCCTCAGCGGGACGAGCGCCGGGCGGCCCCTGGGCGGCTGCTCCCTCCCAGCGGCAGCGCGATGGCGGCCCCGCCTCGCTCCCTCCCTCCCCGCCCCTGACGCCGCCGGACGGTCGCCGGGCAGCGGCGGGGCGTGGCGCGCGGAGAGCTGGGACCGCCCCCGGGTCTCGCGAGAACTGCGGCATGGGGCTGTGCGCGAGGGGCTGTGCGCGCGGCGCGGCGCTGCGGCTGCCCGCGGGGCCCGGCCCGCTCTGGGCGCTGGCGCTGGGCCGGGCCCTGCCCCGCACCGGCGGGTGGGCGCCCGCGCGGCCCGAGGGGAGGGCTCGCTACGGGCTCTGGGCGCCGGGCGGCCGGGCGCCGGCCCCCGGGGGCGCCCGCGGGCTGCGGAGCTCCAACCCCTTCACCCGCAAGCAGGAGGAGGAATGGCGGCGCCGGAACCGGTCGACGCTGGCTTACATCGCCGCCGCCGCCGTGGGCATGGTGGGCATGTCCTACGCGGCTGTGCCGCTCTACCGCCTCTACTGCCAGGTACCGGCGAGACCCGCAGCCCAGTGCCGCCAGCCGCCTCCCGCCGGCGGGCGAACGGGCCGGGACGGTGACTCACTGCCTTTCCTTTCTGTCAGACGACCGGGCTGGGCGGAACAACGAGCACAGAGCATAGGTCGGAGCAGATCGAGAGCATGGAGCCGGTGAGAGACCGGGTCATCAGGGTCACGTTCAACGCCGACGTGCATTCCAGCATCCAGTGGAACTTCAAGCCCCAGCAGAGCGAGATCTATGTGAGTGACTTTGTTCTTACCCTCACACAGAACCGCTGGCAGCCAGAGGTGGAAGCGTCAGGCTTTGCCTCACACGTTCATGTCAACCTTGCATTCCGGTCACCTAGAGCCATGCAGTTGTGACCTGGAAAACACACACAAACGGGGGGCACGATAGTCCAGGGGTTTCCACAGTACTGCCTCTGCAGAACTGTAGTGTTGATGCAGGTTGGGTAGGCAGGGCTGAGGCCTCTTCCTACCTGAGGGCACAACTTCTGTTGCCTCTAGCCTTGTAATTAGAGTTGTCTCCCTACCTTTCCATCAAGCTGCCAAAAGGATTGCTAATTAAAAATACACCTGTGGGGTTTTGCCCCAGTAGTTTCTCTTCTTGCCCCTATAGACATGTTTCTATATTTAAAAAATTGAACGTTTAAATCCAACTTGACTGTTTAAAATTACTCTTGCAAAAGGAGGGAAAGCACAACCACCTCAGAAATTCAATGTACACCATATATGAACCTGCATATAAAAAAACCCCACCTTATGCTGTTAAACTGCTGAGCAGTCTCAGTAGCAGAGCAGTTAAGGTTAAAAATGCACACATCTAACATTAGTGATGCTTTTAATGTTGAGCATTGGATTGTTCATAAGCAAAATATTTGTGAAGGAGTGAGGTAACCAACTTGAGACAATAAAAGAGAAAATGAAGTCATATAATCATAGAATGGTAGGGTTGGAAGAGACCTTTAGAGATCACCTAGTCCAACCCTGCAGAAGCAGGTCATACTAGCACAAATCTGAAGAACTCAGAGGGGTGGAGGGCTGCAGTGGATTAATAAAATCACCATGTTACTTTATACAGGTGGTACCGGGAGAGACTGCCCTGGCATTTTATAAAGCAAAAAATCCTACTGATAAACCCATCATTGGAATCTCTACCTACAATGTGGTCCCCTTTGAAGCAGGACAGTATTTCAATAAGATACAAGTAAGTGTGAACAAAGCAAAGATGACGTTTTCCTGTACTTGAATGAGAATCATTATCCATATATTAACTGTTTCTCATTTTAACCCTGGATACCTTGCTATACTAACAGTTGAAAACAAAATCCCTTGACTTTTTTAAATGGGAGTGCATCTCCGCCTTGCTGTCCTCAGAACAAGCTGCAGCACATGCCCCTGTGGATATACTTATTACCACCAAGGCAGAGGGCAGGCAGTAAGGCTGTGGGCTGCTTGGCCTATCTGCACATCTGGACACATCATGAGCAGCTTGACTTTTTATCCTGTAACACAAGAGGAACAGAATTGCTGTCTTTTTGCTCATTGAGTTGATCCTTCCCAGGATTTTAGGGATGTAGAGGGAAGTTGATTTAAAAAGTGAAGCTTCTCTGGTGTTGGCAGAGATGAAATTTACCATAGCTATGGGTGTGTAATTGTTTTTTTTCCCCTCCCTCTCCCTCACTCTGCAGTGTTTTTGTTTTGAAGAACAGCGGCTAAATCCTCAGGAGGAAGTGGACATGCCTGTCTTTTTCTACATTGATCCAGAGTTTGCAGATGACCCTAAAATGGCTAAAGTTGATCTCATCACCCTCTCTTACACCTTTTTTGAAGCAAAGGAAGGACAGAAGTTACCACTTCCTGGATACCAGTGATGGACAAATTCTACTCGAGCACCAGCTTTGAAAACATTTTTCCATGGAAGAAAGAACTACAGGAGTACTGTGCAATATGAAATGATATTAAAACACCATGGACTGTTAAAACAACATGCTGCTGTTATGAAAAGATGTATTTGCATTTAAAAAAAATCCAATTTAACATGGTTGGGAATATTATTTCTTTGGGATAGTATTTGTCAATCAGGCAAGAGAAGGGAACACGCTGTTCCTGGAGGAGAGAAGGTTTTCTCAAGCCATCTTTCTAAAAAGGTGATACATGTTATCTGAATACTGAGGCAAATTTGTAAACCCAAGTGTAAACTGAGATTGTCATTCAGAGAAATCTCCAATTGCATTGCTGGCTCTGAAGAATAACTTCCATGTGATCAGTTAATGAAATCTCAAAACTGAACAAAGTTAGACTGTATTGCCATGTAACCCTCCCAGGGCACAGGAGGATACGGTGATTCAGAAGATTATGCACCCTCTTCACATTATTACTGAATCAGTAGTTCACTTGGTAAGAGCAGACTGGTCTAAAACTGTTATAATTTGAAGGAGGAACAGTGATTTAAATGTAAGCACAGCAAATCTGTGGTGTGGTTTCCATTTAGAAATGCCATCTTCAAATGTCAATTCAGCTTATGTAAAACATCTGCAATGCTCCTGACTGCTCCTTCCCTCTGCTGAGGGCTGTAGGCTGGGCACCTCTAGAGAGGCAGAGTAGGTATGAAATGCTTTGAAGGCAAAGGCAGTACATGAACAGCTGCTTTTAATTGTGGGGTAAATTAGGGCTTTTGAGGAGACTCCTAAGCTACAAAGGAAATCAACCCCTTGCAGAGGTTATGTCCCACAAAGGCTGCCCAGCAGTGGAGCAGTTGTTCAGGGGTATTCCGTGTACTGTCGGGACACGTAAGCCTGTATTTATGTAACTTTTGGTCATTATCTGTGGGTTGGGATAATTACACTTTTATCACAGCTTTGCAAACTAGGAGGGAGTTGCACAGCAAGTTTGAAGTGACCTACTCATTTTCAGTCAGGAATTAATCTCAGCCCAGTATCTCATCTGCTAGGCCAGTTCTTCCTACCCTTCTCAGCAGATGAGATAGAACAAAGTTAAGACTAGTGTTGGTTTGTTTGGACTAAAAAGAACAGGTAAAGTCACAGTTAACTGCCAGGTACATGAGTCTCAATTATATTTGCATACACTCATTTTAAAAGTGGGGTTTTTTTAAAAATAAATGCTACCTTAAAAATGCAGTACTGTACCAATTACAGGTGGTGTTGAAATAGATTCTGGGTGATGTTCATGTCAGGTCTTCCCAGTGTATTTATTAAAGTTTTAAAGCTTTTCATTCTTTTCTCATGCATTTTATCCAACACAACATGTGAAGCCCAAACAAGTGAAATACATCTGTATAAAGAAAGCAGCAGGTTTCATAATCTGTATTTCCAGTTATGCTTAAGAAACAAAAAAAATCAATTTTTGAACCCAGACTAGAAAAAAAAGCCAAAATAATCTTACCTGGGTTGTCTTGAATCTGTTGTCTTCTTGAAAGATGGAACTCATTGTGGGAGCTTCCCACCCATTGCAATGTTCTGTCCAGGATTCTGTGCTTCAGAAGAAAAGGAATAGCCCCATGGCAAGTGCCAGTTTCATAGAAATGTGGGAGGAGATTTCCCCCAGGATTGAAAGCCCAGGTTTGCAGAGATACTGGGTACATTCCAATGATAAAATCAAGCTTTCTTAACTGCAGTAGTTACCCAGTTCCCTTTCCATCTGTGACCATTCTGCCCCTTTAAACATGGAAAAGCTCAGCAATCATCCACTATGGGTTACCATACTGAAACAGCCCATTTGAATTTGTTACACTTGGGGTATTTGCCTTCTCCCAGTACAGCTAAGCTGCAGGGGAAAACAAAAAAAAAACCTAACCCCCCAGAAAAGTCAACCAACCTCAAACCCTGTTTTCAGCAGTTTTCTCAGGCTGCTGTCCAGACCATTGCAAACAATAACAGAAAAATAAAGCAGCTTACCTTTCCACCCTCTGCTTACACCCTGCCCCCCCACCAACTTCATGCTTGTGTTTTTGATAGAACTGAGATGTTTCTAAGGGTCCTACAATGACTAACACCTCATTGAAACCATGGATTTACACTTTCACTGCTCCCTACATTTGGCATTCTGTGGAGAATGTATCATCACCTGTAAGAACTCCAAAGCAATGAGGGTTAACTTCTCAGTAAGCAGTTGTGTTTATTTGGAACTTTATGGTACAGAAATTGCAAAACCAACTGAGAAATTATCACTTAGAACAGTTAACATAATGAATGTTTAAAATGCAGTATTTCACAAAAAAAACCCAACCTAGCTTATCAGCTATGGATATGAACCAAGTTCTCAAATTTTATATGGAGTACAAATTCCGAGAACTCTTATCTGTTAAAGTGCATGTTTTACATTCAACATTAAAATAGATAAGGCACTTCTATTAATAAAAGAGAAAACTGTTATTAACAGGGTTAAACAACTTGATTAAAATAAATGGTTAACTATTGCTCATCTGCATTGTAGATGATTAGCTTTTCCTTCACCAGAACAACAATCTCTGCAGGGCAGGAACATTGAAAGAAATGATTGATCCCTTTCCAATATTTACTGAGTAAATGAATGCAATGCCAGAGGAACAAGCAGGGTTTTTCTGTTCTGTTAAACATGGATGACAGCACCTCATGTTCTTACCAAGACAAAAATCCAATTATATTGGAGGCTTTTAAGAAGAAAACAAACTCTATATCCAGAATACGAATGTAGGAAAGTAACACTGTGTCTTCAGACAACTATGAGGAAGCCCAAGTTCAAGAGAAGTCCTGCATAGCAAAATCCCCTTCTAAACTTCTGGGGAGATGAACACAGCAATGAGGCCAAAATAGAAAGTGGATTCTGCAGTTTCTTTTACCACAGTGTTCCACTTCCATGTAAATATCCCAGTACTTATTTGTTGTGCGAACATACAAAACCTGTTCTGTTATTCACTTGTAGGTTACAGGAAGGTTATAGGAAGCACTGCATAGGACCAGCAGAGAGTAACATGTGATCAGTAAGAGACTTCACCTCCACCTTCAGCATTCTGTATGCTTTTTTACTTCTTTCTTTAGCACATCATCAATTTCTTCATAAACAGCTCTGAAAGAAGAGGAACCAGGGTGACTCCTATATCACAGTTGTTTCATTTTGATAAAATGCACCAATGAAATCCTGCCCGAGTACCAATTGCCAAGAGTTTACAGTGTTTGCCTAACAGGAGATCATCAGTGGCAGGATGCCCAGGTTTCCATGGAAACAAGAAGCCAATCCCATGATGTGCCTGTGATGCTACATTTAATGAGATACCTCTGGACATTGACACTTTTGATGAAGTAAGTTTGGGAATAGGACTGCAAAATGCAAATGGCAAGTATTGCACCCAGCATGCAACTACTGCACTGGTTAAAAAGAAAGAAATAAAGCTTTGTTGAGATTTTTCTTCCTTGGAATTTGATGGTTTCTCAGAAATAAGTTTTGTGTAGACGGTTCATTTTTTTGCAATTTACTGGTAGGGAGTTCTGCCAACTATTTAGCTTCAAGTTAGTTTTCTAACTACTTGACCTTCTGGAGAATCCCAGCATCCATTCCCTTTTGTAGTTTACATTTACACTGCTGACTTTCTTGAAGAACATTCATAGACATGATTGTTATGAGTAGGAATTACTTTGGTTACATTGCTCCAGAACTACCTGTGTTGAAGTGTCAATTAGCTTCCTCCCCCAGGACCTTTTCCAGGTTTTATTCACCTTTTCATATCACTGCATAGAATTTTAGTAAATCCTTTTTGACATGGCATTACCCCACCACTTTTACAGATGCTGATCAATGAACACGCTATAGGAGTTTATACCTTAGTTATGCCAGAAATATTGGAAGCCACTCTCATCTGCATTAGCCATGCAATTGGTCAGCTAACTTAAGTCTAAATAGTGTGGTCAGTTTTCCCACTCAGAAGAAAAAGCCACCTCAGAGCAGCCTTGCTTTGGCATCTAAGAAAACTGTGTTATTTATATTACAAGTTACTTACTCAGTGGGAGCCAAGGGATCAAATTCCATTATCTCATAGTAATGAGGTGATTGTGGCTTGTTCTTTGATGCAGCTGAAGAATAAAGACAGGTAGATAAATCCCATGTATCTACTTGCTTTAAATTCTAAAATGGACAGACATTCCTAGAGAAGTCATGAGCAAGATGAGATTTTGTCAATGTTTGTTCCTGCTCCCGTTCTTTAACAGTCATTACATAAAGCCCTTGAGTTCCAACAAGAAAAATATATCTCCATGAAAGTTAGCTGGTCTGCAGTATTTATTACCTGCTGATGACAGTCCATTTAACGATGCAGTATGTTCACTCTGCAGATTTACTGGATTCAGAGGCACTGGGCTTAAAAGAGTCAGCAACTAAGGACATCAAGCAAAACAGTGCATAAACAGACCGTTCTCTGACAACTGGTTTGACTTAACTTATATTACTGCTGACTTGCCTTTAGACTCAGACTACAGGAGATAAATTCTAAGGTCAACAATTACCCATCTATTTAATTTCCATTCCCTACAGAAAGTTCAAAACATCTTTTGCTGTTATCTATAGCACTACAGTTATTTGTATAACTTCTGTGTAATTTGTTGCACTACACAGACAGCAGTATTCACAGAACAGATATCTGCATTTACTTCTGGTTTAAAATAGTGTATATGCATGTGTGTTTGGGGGCTGCTTCTCAAATTTTCTATTTCATACTGCCTACCACAGAACAGCATTTAAATGTATAACATTACCTCAAAGCCCCTTTGTGTTATTTGCATTCCTTCTGTCATGGGTGTTCTGTTTGTAGCATATGCCACTTGTCCCTCACTGTACTTGGCTTTTAAGTGTTTGGGGTATTTTGGTTGGTTGTTTGGTGAAGTATTTTTGGTTTGTTTTTAATATCTTATTTGAGATAGGAAATACACCAGAGTAAGATGATGTCAGTAGGAGGTGATCTTGGCTTGCTTCACACAGCAACAGATTAAACATGAACAATAGAACAACTGCTTTCTGCAAACACTCCTGAGAATGTGCTGGACCTGAGAAAATATGCTTCCACATCAACATCTGCAGTATCAAAAGATGAAAGTTAGCCTGGTCACCAAACACAGAGTGTTCCCCCATCTATAAGGAAGGGACAAAGAACAGATCTTTGTATCCCTTTTGCACAGCAGTAGTGGTAAATCCAAACAGTTCTCATTTTGACAGCTGCCAGCAAAGAATGATTATTCTGAACATGTGCATTACTCACATTGCTATATGAATGTCCAGCTGGGTTGCTTACACTATTGTTTTGTACTTCAGTTGCAAATCTAGGAGAGAGTAATACATTTATAGTTAATGTATCTTCTAATTGATAAATCCTTTTTTGCTGGTCTGTCTTTATGTCACAACCAAGAGCAGCATGGCCAGGTGGGCCACTGTCCTGTTCACTTAAAAGGTAGGGAACTACAAGGACACTTTTATCTTGAACTCTTCTTATTGACCTGTTTATTCCTTTCAGTGCACCATTTGCAACACTGTAGCAGAAAGTTGTGTAGATCTCAAGTATGTTTTGACTTTTGAGATAAATTCATGTCTATGACTAAACAGTGCTGCAGGAGTACTATATTTTTAAGCATGTTAACAATTGTCTAACACACAAGTAGTTTTCATTGTTTTCCTGGACTAATGTGTAGTAAACCTGTGTTCTATTTCTTGACAAGAGATTACTCACGGGAATTGCTGAGCTTTTGTAGTAGCTGCTACATCTAGCTGTGGATAAATTGATGGATGATGCCTGTTTTTATCTTCAGGGTGTGCAGATATGCCATCTGAAATACAAAGTGATAATTAATCATCACTTAAACATTATTAAACAAATCTTAGTTACTTGTACTATCAACATCGAAAAGGTATTTTGTGTGGAAGCCTGAAATGAATTGGTGTTTATAACATGAAAGATAAAATTTTAATAACTCTGAGAAAGCTTTAGATGCAATATATTTATCTCCTTAAAATATCATCACAGCATCAGTAGTGCTATACATGGCAGACAGGAGTTAAAACTTCCATTGTTCCTAAAGACCAAAATGGAATTATAGGCATTTACTCCTAGGGTGGATATAAAGGAGGGGTTTCTGCAAACAGTAATTCAGGGTACTGAAGTTAGGAGCTTTACTCACTCCTCTGACTATGAAAGTAGTCTAAAGTTAGAGGACATGAATACCCTTCTCAAAGCCAACTAACACCAAGTATCTCCTGAAAAAGCTTAGGGCATCAAAATGGTATGAGAAGAGTGTATCTGTGTTGCTTTATTCCAAGCCTACAGAAGCAACTACCAAACTGCTTTATAGGCTTCATTGTAATAGAAAACAGAGCACATTCTACTGTTCACATTTACATAATGGAGAAAAAGATTGTTACTTCCACTGTAAACAACTTAGAGAACCTTACACTAGCTTACACTTTCTTATGTATGCACATCAGTTCTCCTTTTAAGGAGATTTAATGCATATCCTTAAAGTTAAGGAGTATCTTTGTTTTCTTTCTTACAGCAACTTCATTCCTCCACCAAATTCCTGTTGGTTTGCTTTAAGAAAACAAAGTGCAAGGGAAATGCACATTCATCACTTACTAAGGCCTGAAGGAGACGCTGCAGAGTCAGTTTGCACCACTGTGGCTACAGGAGAGGGAGAATCTATGGAGAGGTCAAGTAGATCACTTGAGGGAGCGGTCGGCTGCTTCCTGTATAGCTTCACATTTCAAAAGGAATAAAGTTTGTTTGGGTTTTGGTGTTTTGTTTTGTTGGTTGTTTGTTTTAAAAACGACCTTGTATAGTTTTAAACAAAATTGCTGTTTTCACAGAATATAAACTTCTACAATCAGCATATTGAAAAACTGGGAAGAAGATCAGGATTTAACAACTTTTTTGGTGTGAAAGACACCTAATGAAACAAAAAATGCTTTCCAGAAAAGATCAGTTTCAGCTGTTTCAAAAAAATCAAGGGAAACAATTCAGAAGTAGGAAACAGAACAGACTTAACTCTGAAGAGCAGTTGTGAGCTTGTTTAGATACAGATTTGATATCAATGTTCTGATTGATCCTGTGCAATTATTTTCATGCTACTTACTCATGTTATTGAGATTTGATATATACTGAGGAGACTGATTTTATTACAGTCCTGTTTTGGATGGGAAAAGTTCAAAAAACACAGCAATGTTTCCTGGGACACTTGTGTTAGAATGAAAAGTGTAGCTAACCAAAGACTTCACTAAAACCTCATGCTTGAATCACATGAGTTTGGTCATAGCAGATTTTAAAAGGAAAAAAGATGCATTTTAAACCTGGAGACTCCCGAGTAATATCAAAATGCATGGACTGCACCATTTGGACTATTAACTAATCCTACAGTGCATCCAACAAGCAAAAACATCCATCTCCATAACCAGAATGTAGCAATAGTGTCTTTCCAGTGACAAGATCATCTTATACCTTTTCTTAAATAATTGTCAGCTGCATTTCAGCATTCACAAGCTGAAACATGTGCAGAACTACTTTGGGCAAAAGAATTAACAACTATAATTATCAGTCAATAAAGGCCAGTCATTTGCTACAAGCCATTTCTCACAATTCAGAAAAAGCTTTCAACCCAGGAAAAACCATCAGTAATAGTGAATTCTGGTAGTGTAATAGCATTCCAGTCTGTAAATGCTTAGCAGAGAACAAATGAAAAGAAACATTATGGTTCTTCATTTTGTATATGGCTGATATTAATGCTTTGCTGTAGAAGTAATAAACCAGCATTAGAATAGATTTTCCCTGGCCAAGCTTCCATCTTAGATTTGACATTATTTGCTATGTAACTAGATGAACTTGCATGAAGTACTGCAAGTGAGACTTTAAAAAAACCCCATGAGCAGTATCAGCCTGTTTTATCCTGTCTCAGTTTGAGAATAAAAGTCTGCATATATCAAAACTGTATTTATCACAATCAACAGAAAAAGGGATGTTTATAGTCCTGCACTTCACAAGCTCAGCTGTTATTGCTCACCTCTGCACGCTCACGTTCTATCCTCTGATTCTCCAGAAAACGAACTCTGTTTCGAGAGAACCTGTTGAAGTTGCAGAGTCAAATGTTCATTCTTACATTTCTATAAATGTAATTTATAAGAATATGAAACCAGTTATAATAGAAGTTCAATTCTCAAATGACTCCTGAGGCACCAAACAAACACTACATGTGCTTTTCTCTGGGGCACTTGTCTCTGCACTAGCAATCTGACTCGGTCTTCTCCAGGGCTGTGGGCCTCTGATTAACACCAGTTTGTTCTTGTGCTCATTTTTGGAGACAACTATCCCTTCCTTCCAGAACAAAACCAAAGCATGGCTGACAAGAAAGTTTGCCTCTGTGCCAGATAAATAACTATGAACATGCACTTTGCCAAATCTGGCTCCTTCTGAATAGAACACTCCAACTGAGTTCCAGGAAGCCTTCAATCCTCAGAGTTCCTCACATTCCCTCATGCCATCTTAGGACAAACCACACATCCTTTCTGATACACAGCCCCGTCATTACTTCAGGTATTTTAAACACTTTTGTTTGCTTATTTTTTAAGGAAACAACAAAAAAGATCGACATATATAAACATTTATGTACTAGGAGTCATAGCAGTGCTACATCGAGCCCAGGGGAGGCTCAGTCAAGTGATACTCAGCATCCAGATCAATTTGTTTCAGAAGTAAGAGCCCTAAAATGGCATGGACATGAGGCTGTGTATATAACTGCATTTGCTATTCAGGGTTACCATACTGGTAAGGCACACAGAGATAGTATATTTGCAGGGAAGAAGACAAGAAAAGAAACCTCTCCAACTGGAGAACATAAAATGTTTATGTATAATACAGGCAAACTGCTAGAGCCACTAGAGCCACTAGAGGGAGGCAGCGTTACATACATGAGGCCAGTTTATTGCACAGTGGCGATTATTTGGCTCTACATTAATAATCAGAAACAGAGAGTGCAGCATGACTTGTCTTCAAACAATACACACAGTATGAAACAGATGCAGCTAGTTAAAAATCGGCTTGTCCTTTACACATGATCTTCTGCAGCAAGCATTAACCAAAGACATTTTAATACTTAGCAACTCTGAAGTGCAATGTATCTGCACCCAGGAAGATTCTTTTCATATAAACCATAACTAGTACTAAACCACAGTAGTTTTCAGTTTCACAATGGTCAATTAATTGTTCCTTCAATCACCAAGTGAGTGTTTCATAAGGAATTTGCTGAATTATACCCATGAGCTACTATATATAGTTCAGGAAGTTCTTAGCTTTGCCAGTTTTCATCAGTTGTAACAAAAATGTAAGCCCATATCTGACTTCTGTTCAGCTTCTATAAATCCACTGAATTTCGTTTCTGTTTTGCTTTAGGAAGTTTTTCATTTTAGTAAGAAGTCAGCACACAATTCTTTCAAGACAGTTACTGTAAAATATGCCAATGCTGCTGCAGACATAAGATTTAAGAATAAATCAAAACTACATGTTGTCAAGATTAGGCCCAAAGTTTGTGCCTTGACACACAAAAGAATTAGTGATAGCACTCAGAAGAGGACTAAAAAGCAGACTAATTGCTCGAAATCTGCTAAATTTAATCATACAGGATTGTACTTCATGCATAATTATTTCTACAACATTTCCTAGCCACAGAGGGGATCAACTGCTCAACATCGAAGCCTAGTTCCTATTACAGCAAAATGCTCTCCAGGAGGGTATGTGATATTTAGGGGGATAATCCTGGAATTTAGAGTTTAAAATGAATTTCAGTTTTTCTAGCATCTAGTCATGTTACCAATAACATAACAGACAAGTAACACAGGATGTCAACGCAAGCACTACAGTGCTTCCATGTGTGAAAGAAACATTCTTTGCTGTAAGACAAGTAGAACAGCATGTTTCCATCCAGCTGAGAAAAGCAAGCAACTCCTTATGCATGCAATGAGGCAGAATGCTATTCCATGGCTGATTCCAGCAGTAAAGCTGTCAAAGTTGTTTAGAAAGGAGAACAAATATTCTTTTCTGGAAGCATACATACAGATAAGGACCATCACCAGTACCAAAGAGCCTGTAGCAAGCTGATGACAAGTTCACTGTGCACTAACAAAAAGAAATGTCAAATCCCACAATTATTTTTGTTGTGTGTGCCTCCATCTGATTTCCTGTCCAGATGTGAGGAGATGTTAGGATACCAGATGTGAGGAGAGAGGCCCTTTACTTACCTTTCATGTCCCAGGAGGACATTATTCAGATCTTCATTTACTTGTATTAACTCAACTATCACATCTTCATTCTCCACTGTCACCAAGAGTTCCATGATCCTCTCCTGCATCATCCGACAGGTCTTGTACAGTTTCTGGGCAAGGCAGGGGAACAAAAAAAAATGAACTGTGGTCTCCAAATTTGGCAGTTCTGGAGAAGAGGAAGATACCTGAGTACTGCAGACTCATGGGTACCATTCCTTAATTTACACAAACCACACACACATACCAAACGTTGTGAATAGCATAATTTTCATGTCTTTGATCTCTGCAGGGCAGGCTGACAACTATCATCACAGCCAGCACTCCTACCCAAGCCCTACCTCTTGAACCACCTTTATTTTTAAAGATATGTCTCTAAAGTCTAAATTACAAGTCACAAAATAACGAAGACCCCTCTGGGTGATACAGAGGAAATTTGATTTGATCCTGTTTGAAGCTGATTAAACTCAGCAGGATACTTCCCATGGATGTGATCTTGTTCAATGTCTGCTTGCAGAAAAGACAATAGCAGTCTAAAGGACAAAAATGCTCTGTGACACAAATCTCTTGCTTTAACTATTCCTCTAAGTGGGGAAGTTTGAATGCACTTAATCTATGCACTTCTTGAGAAAGTAACACACCTCTATCAGAATCAGATAGGAGAATGATGGGAGCTTATTGAGCAGCATTTTGCCTTACTGACAGTTGAAGATAGCTTATTTATACTTCTCTCCACTCCAGACTTCTCATGTTCAAAGAAACAAATTCTTTAGCAACAGGAACTTCAATTCAGCCAACATTTTTTTACCCCCACAGTGCACTTCCAAATGCTGGCTGTCTCTGCTTATGGATAAAAAAACCACCACCAAAAAAAGGGGGAAATTATTCTGTTTGCACACTGCTATTCAGGAATTGCTCTGCTGTTGTTTGCAAAGTGATCTATTTTTCTTCAAAAAGTCTTACCCTTCACATAAATTCAAGATTTTATTTACGTAAAAAGAAATTCTGCACTCCTTTGCCAAATCTGCAGAAGGATTACAGAGCACTGTACCCTTCAGTACTGTATCTTCATAGGATAGGATAAAACATTCAGTTTAATGTCTGTAATTAAACTTAAAACCTCTCCAATTGCACACTTTACTACCTGATCCACATTTAAAAAATGTGTTATTTCTTATGACTCCATTATGCAGGCAGACTAGCTCCTTTGTAAATACAGTATTCAATAAAGAAGAAAATGGAGACACTCATTTCAAGCATGGATTTGCTAGGTTTTGCTCCTAACCTACAACGATGCATATGCTCATATGTTTTCAAAACTGGAGTTTTACAACGATGCACTACCAGCTGGTGTAATAATCAGCAGCGATTCCGATGAATTTGTGCTGATTCTTATCAGCTGATGATTTGGACCCAAATTCCTGCACATCCACCAAGTATGTCTACTCACTATCCAGTACAAAAGTGTGTTACTCTTCTTGGCTGATACTGAGCTTTAGTTTCTCTTTAACTGCTGTAACTGGTCAGCACAGGATTTCAAGTGAGATCTGCTATCTGAAGCCTTGTCCAAAGCAGGGTGGAGAAAGGGAGGAGCCTAGCCACTAATGAAGCCACAGAACTGAAAATATGCTGCACTGATAAAGTGTACCTAACTATAGTTTTTATTAAGAGACTCCAAATAATCAGGACTGAAATTAATGTCTCTGACCCCCCACCAAAGCCTGAACAAGCAGCTCTTAATAGAAGACTTTATTCTCTGACAATAAAAGCCTAATCCAAGTAAAGCCACAAACAAAAGGGAACATTAAACATTGTTAAAGGAACAGTCCAGCCATGTGGGATGCTTTGTATCACTCTGTGCACAAGGGAAATGAACAGAAAGAACAACAGAGAAAAAGAACATAGAAGGAATGAGTTTTCAGTCACTCTCCCACAAGTAGGAACTCCACACCCTGTCCTCAAACTTTTGCCAACAATTTTATTACTGGGAGTGTCAATAAGAATCCACTGGTCTACTGTGGGCAACCTAATCTGCACACTCACATCCAGAAGGGCCACGGTAGGAGACAGGAAATGAAAGACACACTTTTCCTGTTTTGCAACCACAAACACCTTGTTATGGTTTGGACATAGGTGGCCAAGTACGTTAAACCAGTGTACTTTCATACTTGAGTATCTTTCACTGGCTGGTTAAATCATTAATGCCAGTTTGCACCTTCACAACATCCCTGGCAGTAGTACTACAGAACTGAAACATTATGTATGGAACACACATAGATTAGCTGCTTAGATGGTGTCCATTGCTGGAACAACCCATACTCAATCCTTTAGCACAGGCAAGGCAAGATCTCTACAATCTATTGCAACAGCCATTGGTCTGTGTTTAAAATCTATGCTGCTCACACTGTTACTTTGCAGGCCTTTCCTCTTTGGACTTGTACCTTCACAGAAGAGATGGTGTTGGAGACACAAGGAATTTCCAGGCAAGCAAAAACCCCTGAGAAATTGCATCTGCCTCCTATCTGGTTCCCCCAGACCAGCAGTGCTACCTGTCTTTAGAGACACAGTGGCAAAATGCTGCTTCCTCTCCGTATCTCACCTCCAGTTGTGAGCAAATCCGTAAGTGGACACAGCTGAACAGCATGACTTTGAAGGTAACCCAACAGCACTCAGTAAGGGTGCTTTGCCAGGAAAAACTTCTGCACTGGGCATGAGAAGCACACTAAAGTCTTGCAAAAATTAGATCAGTTCCCCAGCACATTTGATGCTAACAAATTACCAAAGATGCTTCCTCATCGTAGAGGTCTGGAGGTAGGTTTAAAACCAGAAGGATGTGCTAAAAGCTTTTAAAACTCTGGCAGACAATATAAAAGAGAAAACCATCCATTCACATAGGTCACTGCTGAAATGCTAAAGGAATACTGCATTTTTGATTTCCGAAATAGAAAATGCTGCATGAACAAGTAGACTAAAGGTCATCATGGAAAGAACATCTAGATGTTCACTGTCAGATCTATACTGGGCTATTGCAATACACTTCCTTCAGGCTACACTTTAAGAGCATGTGAATTCATCTACAGCACAGCAAGCTCCCAATCTCTGAGTCACACACACACAAAACCAATGCTTCATATTCTTCACTGGCCTTCAGTCTACCTTTAAGGTACTGGTAATAATAAAGAGAGCACTGAGGACTCCAGGACGGATATGAGAGAGAGAGAGACTGTGTCATCATCTATTTTTCCACAAGGCAACTGCTTTCAACTGGAATGTTCTTGGGGCTGTTTGACAGAACATGCTTAACAGAGAACGCTCCATTATGAAATTCCTTTGCCCTTGGAATTCCCTAGAGCTTACATTTGAATTGCAGGCTGCATCGTCTTTTCCTGACTATCCAGATGTCAAGGGAAGGTGAAGGAGACAACTGAAAGCTGAGCAAAACCAGAGATAGAAACCTTTTGCTGGATTCCATTTGGCATTCTGAATCCAGATGTTAAAAGACAGGATGCAACACTAACTAAACCAAATCCATATACACTACAAATGAATTTTCACTTACCTGTAAAAGATTCATATCATCTGGATTTTCAGAGCCAGGAACATTTTCTTTTAATATTGATGACATGACTCTCACATTCATTTTTGCCATATCCAGTTCACTGTACAGTTTCCCAATCTATTTGGTTCAACAGGACAGAATATTGTGAAGGTGAACAGAACAAGCAGAAAAATTCTTACCTCTAACAGATACTTTCCTCCCCACTGGGTATAATATGGGCCTAATTAGCATTATTTTACTCTCATGGCTCATATGTGCAATCAAATTAAGATCTAAGTCTGGCAGTGCCACTCATTTCCCTTACAGTTAATCCCTCTCACTAATGTTACTGTTACTCTTTTTAGTTACCCACAATCCAAGTAGGAATGGAAGTGAATTATCCTTCCCTTCCTGCTTTTTAGAATAATCTCTTCACACAAGCATTATGCAAATTTAAGTTTGGCTTTCACACTTGTCTTTGAAGTAACTTTTACCAATTTGCATAACAACATTGTAAGACATCATCAGATAGTCTAATGCTTGAGTTAATGACTCCACTTTCTGTTTGGGGTACTGAACTCCCTTCTGCCTACTTAGCTTTACCACATCAGCATATAAAACATCTTTAGGACAATGAACCTGAGCTATGCCACAGAGCTGGTGGTCACTTCCAGTGGTCTATGCACTGAGGTTGTGGAAACCTTAACAGTACATTTCAAGTGGACCTGCCCTCCTCTAAACCTGTACTACAGCACCTGCTCAGCAGTCAACAATAATGTTGGGCCCGTGGGAAGAGGCAGTAAAGAAGATTTTGCAGGACTAGTAGGAGATGGTGATGACTTCTTAGAAGGTTGAGATGAAGTCTGCTGAAAGACAAAAGAGCAGAGTTCGGGTTTAACAAAAGAACTGAACCAGACATCTAGATGAGAGGGCTACAAAACATCTTTGTCAGCTAATGCCCAGTTGTTTGATCTTTCTCACAACCAGTGCTCCCAGGGAATTTGTAGAACAAGGTCTACTTACCAGAATAAATCTAATGGTCATTTTGTAATGAAAGGAGGCTTGGAATTCAGATATCTTTTAAATGGGTTTGCAAGTAAATTTTATCACAGGATAAAGCTGGGGAAGGAAGGAGAGTCCTGGGAAGAGGGAGGGGGGAGGGGAGGTGTTAAGATTGAGTTTTATTTCTTATCTCCCTGTTTTGATGTTTCATTAATAAATCAAACCCTTTTCTCCCCAAGTTGAGTCTGTTTAGCCCATGACACTAATTGCTGAGCGATCTCTCTGCCTTTATCTCAACTCACAAATCTCTCCTTATATTTCTCTCTCCTCTGTCCAGTTTAGGAGGGGGAGTGATATTACGACTTGGTGGGCACCTGGCACTCAGCCAGGGCTAAACCATCAAACTCCAAGCAAACCTGAAACATTCCTGCTTGCACTGATTACAGACCTCTAATTCTGTAATTGTAAGGTTCCACACAGTAATGGATGGCTTTCACATTTACTAAGACTCTTATGAAAACTACTCTAACAGAAAAAAAATGACTTTAAAACATGGACTGTATTTTCAGCTGATGGCCAATGATCAAGCCATACATATGTCTTAGTGACTACTTAATGTCCTAGGTGCTACACAAAGCTACCTGTGACATATGCTTAAATAACATTTTTGTGTAGGGGCTGTGCAAATAGCTAGAAAGATATACAGGCAGTAATCTTTTCTTATAGATTTCTACCACTCTGGATTTAATTTAAGAGATAGATAATGCTCATATTCTGAACAGTAGTACGTGTTTTCATGAAAATCTTACTCATTTTATTTAAAGCTTTCAGAGCTGACAAGTTTGGAGCACTCAGCTCTCATTTGGAGGTAAACAGCGTGCCCAAATCCTTTACACACTTTGCAAGACTCAAGAGAGATGCTTCCTTTTAAAGAACATATTCATTCATCTGTGATTTGAACAATAAACTACTATATAGGCCAGGCTTCTTTGTTGTTATCTTAGCTGTTATAATTGAAACTGATTCCTGCTCACGTGCTTAAGTAGGTTGGTCATATTCTCCCCTGGAGCACTTAAATAAACAAACCCCAAAACAAACACACCTCTTTGTCTACAGACCTCATACAATTAACACATCCTGTTATTGATTTACAGTGGTTAATGCAGTATCCTTGTGACCCCACCTTACGTCCTCCTCTGCTGGTGTCAGAAGATGGAAACTCCACTCCTTTCTTCAGCAATTCTAGATAAACTTCTTTTACTTCACTCACATCCACCATTCCTTGGAAACCTCGGGCCCACGTCTAGTTTTGAAATAACAGGAACAATAACAGCCACAGAAATGAACAGTCAGTGGGGCAGAGAAGTGCTTCTAAACCACGTGCTCCTAAAGGCAGGTCATTCCCTCCATCCACTCCAGTTAACTTCATTCAAAGCAACAGGAACCACAAAAGCTCCAAAGTTAGCTCTCATCCTGCTTTTTAAGAGCAACCACAGAGGAAGCACATACACAGACTGGGAATATATAAGGTAGAGGCTAATAGTTTCCCAGTTCTCTCCCTTTGTCTTCCAGTCTGTGCTTCTCTTGCATGTAGCACGAGCAGCAAGAATAAAGTCTGCTTTAGGAAGAGGTTTGCATGAGCATGTAACAGTACAGAAATGGGCTGCATTGTACATATTTACCATATAGCAGGCACACAAACACTATTTAGACTTACCATGATATAGGTCAAGATTTTCTCCTGCATGTCAATTGGTAGATTGTATCTTGGGTTCAACAGTTTCACGAGCTTGTCTTTACAAAAATCTTTCTTCACAACTAAAGACTGGAATCTCGGGCCGCAGTTCTCTATACACATGTCAAGCAGCTGCACACACAAAAAGCTTTTGTTACACAGATACTAAGGGAAAAGCCACCGACTGGACTACTATTGTTTAATTTGTTCCAAGGTGTTATGGGGAAGAGCATGAATGGATATGAACAGATAACTGCCAGCTATCTCACTAGAATGTCTGATGAGGCTGCTACAGGCAAACAGTAGCTCACTGTGCGCAGTTACACCTACACAATGCAAAGTGAGATGTGTGAGCCAGTCATACTATTTTGAACAGAGAAGTATGGTCACTATTGTTTCCATGTCACAGCAATTACTAAATGCATGGTACCTTAACAGCTTGAAATCTGTCCACAACATTAAAAAATGATTTGTACAGATTCAGTAATAGAATTAATTCCCTGCCTAGCACATAGGTACCCTGGTCTGACAGACTCTGAAGAGCTCTACATGAGAAGAAAACAAGATTACTAAATGTCTCTCTTCTGCCCTGTGAGAGACTAATGAAAAACCAGAAAAGAACAAATTCAACAACTTGTAGTACAATTTCTCCATATTTTCTAAAGGTCACACAGATTTGAAACAGAATAGCTGAACTGTTCCAATTGTCCAATTAATCTTCATGAGAGAAGTCTGCTTCCACAACTCTGCCTGAAATGCTCAGAGTAGGATCCCTGAAAACAACGTTTCTGCTCTATCCAATACAGCAGCGTGCGATAATGACATCATACTTCTCCCTTGTGGTTAATTACAACTCCCATTTTGCAGAAGAGGTATCAAAAGCTGTCACTTCATCTCAGTCACCTAGAATCAAGCCCGTACAAGTCTTGATAGTAAACTGGGGTCAGTCAGATCAGGTGCAGAATGAGGAACAGAACTCATCTTCCCTGGCTGAAATCTGGAGATTGACTACAGGATTACAATGCCCCATATAGAGAAAAATGGTCACTCTTGTGCTTTTTGCTTTTCAACAATATCTTTACTTTCCCTCCCAATTTAAGAGGGAAGGCAGAAAGGTGAAAGCAAATGGTAGAAACTGACAAAAGCTGGCAAAATATCTTGGGTTTTGAGACAAAATTTCCCCTGGATCATGCAGCAGACAGGGCATACTCTTAAAAGGATGCATAGAATTTAAGGGATGCTATTGTAAGCTTGATAAAAAGTAGGTTAAATAAACTCCCACTCAGAGTAGGCTATATTTAAGTGGAAATCATTTCGCTACTCCATTTTCTAGCTTCAGGACTTGGGGATTTTTCTCTGTCTGTAGTCAGGAACTTAAAGGAGAACAGGTTTAAGACCAGAAGAAAATATATTGCTGGAATAAAAACAGGGTAGAAAAAAAGAGACAACTGGCAAGCTGCTGTGCAAAAAAATAACAGGGATAATTACCAAAAAAATCTTGGCTCGAATAATTCTTTTTCATTTGAAAGAGTACATGAAACATATGTTAATAAGCCAAGTCATTTGCCTGTGCAGTACTTCAAAGATGATCTGGGTAAAAAATTTTCATCTCAGTGCATGGGAAATTTGGTTTGCTACTCCCCATTATTAATTCCCTACTTAAGGGAGTGAGTATTCACCCTCTGAATGAAAGTATTCAACTAATGTTGTAGATCCTCCACTCAATTATGCCAGTGCAGCCCACTCAGTGTGAAACTAAGCTGATGTAAGAAAAAGAAGAATTTTACTCAATTATTTTTAACCAGACCACTAATGAATAAGCCACATTCACACTAATAACAACTTTCAGTAGAATTTCAGTATGGTTATTTATCATTGCAAATAGGACTTCACCTTCCAAAGCAGTTCCATTGGAATGAATAGTCCCAAGGTGGCCAAGTGAACCACTGTTCCACATAGCACAATGAGATCTCAATAGAAACATGCTTTAACAACAAACTTGCAAATTAACTTCAATTAATCCATTAAAATTCATCTAAATGACAGGCAAGACTCAAGATCTGTTTCAGTTGACAGAGCTGCTATGTTCCAGGCTAACTAATGCCAAGAGACCTGCACTGAGCAAAAAAGGGGGCAAAGGGCACACTCAAAGCCTCTGGGTCACACAAAACTGAAATGATAAAAGGCATCTGAACAGAGGTGAAGACAAACTGTACGGTAGAAACAAAAATAGGAGAACTTGGTGTAACAGGAAGTCAACCACCTTCCTTATCAATAGAGACCTCACTCAGAATTCCATAGGGCTATCTACTCATCTGAAGCAGACAGGTATGGTTCATAAAGCTGTAATAAATGGATGTAGTCTGTCATGGCTAATTCTCAGACCTAAATTGAAGGCAACAAAACTGCTGCAGTAAATGTTTTACAAAACCAGGGGAGATCTAGGAGGAAACTGATCAGGTGCCTCAACCTTCACTACGTAAACAGAGTTTATGCATCCAAAGTCTATTAGTAATAAGTCAAATAACACACACAGAGTTCATTGGATTCCTGCCTAAACATTTTAATCCTCTTCACTCTGATTGCACAATCGACACCGCCAAACCTGATCTCTTGGCTTTATCAAAGACTATGCATGAGGCAACTTTATGGCCTGACATACACACACACCTTGAGCCATGTGACTTCAGAAGTCCTAGGTAACTTCAGTAGATCAAGTCAAGCCATAGCTGACATTTATAGCTGGCACCCACCCTCCTTCCTCCAAGTAAATCAGTAAGCTAGGAGGAGGAAGACACCGTTGTGATGGAACACTGCTCAATGACAGAATCAGGGCTAACACATGCACTCATGTTACTTCAGATGAAGGCTTTCACATTTTACTCTGTCTGTATTCTCTGGGAATAAGCTCTTTAAGCAGTTTCAAAAGAAAGATTAAATTCCAAAATTTCAAGGTTGATTAAATAGAAGTGGATCAAAGTACATTTCAAGAGAAAAGTGATTTGTAGGTCTGGTGCCTTCTTAGTTTTATCTAATCTAGGTAGGAGAGGCAATCTGATGTAGTCTCAAGAGCTCGTGGACCACATCTACTGTAGAAAATACAGGCAATACAAGTTCATCAAAAAAGAGAATCCTTATTTTTTGTAGAAATCTGGGAGGAAAATAATTTTAAAGATGGAAGAGAGGTTTGTGTTTTAGGAATTGCAAATTATTTCTGGTTTTCCATTTGCAATGACTTCCTGTTCCAGTCTAACCCTTTCCAAAGGGGTAACAGGCACAATTTCATTAAGGCAACCAAGAATGTAAAAACAGAAAGTACTGCACAGAGAAAAACAGATCTGGGGACAGAAAAAAACCAAAGAAGATGAAAAGGAGTTGGGGTAGAGAGAGAGACAAAGGATGGAAGATCTTACATAAGAACAAAAGCAGGAAGAGAGATGGAGGAAAGGTTGCCACTTTTTAAAAATAAACCAACAAATTATGAAGGAACTCAGGGAGGGAAAAAAACCTGCCTCTGAAAACAGAGGCTGGGCCAAAAGATGTGATTGCCTGGCAGGCATAGTTACACACCTACCTGTGAGTAGGTGAGAACAGACATGAAGAAAGGGGCCTGGAAAAGTGACTGTGAGAAAGTGTTAAACTACAATCTAAACTGAAACCTGGAACAAACTCCATCTCCAAGCAAATACAAGAAGCTTCCAGGTCAATGTGATAAACTCATTGCTTGGACACACCTGAAACAAGATCCTTCTCCCACTTCTACGTGCTTATGAGCTAAGCTGTAATGTCACCTTGGGTATATCTGCAGAGTAAATATCTAAAGAAAGGCTGCTAAATCTAAGCACTGGATTATCGTAACTCCAGTTGATTGTGTCAGATATTCAGAAAAGGACCAAGGTGCACAAAGACTGTAGGAGAAAGAAGGCAGATCTGATACCGGGATTGCAATGACAGCGGAAAGCAAGTGTTTCTGTTATGCAAACACACAGAACACATGGAAAGGTGACTCATGAGACAGTGGAGGTGGAAGCCAGGAAAGAAGTACGGAAATGGAAAGAGCTGAAGGTACACATCGGTATGTTTAGGACATGTCTGCATCCCTAACTTGTCAGGAGACACTTGGGCAATTGCTAAGTGACCTAAAACTCTACACTATCAATCACGTATCTTCCTTAATCACTTCTTAGAGCATGTTGATATAGATAATGATTTTGCACAACAAATACCAAACTCCTGAGTAATGGTACTCAGTGTAATGCAGACAATCTCACCTCTACAATCCCAAAAAAGGAGATGGCAAAGAAAATATTTCCAGACAAATCACAAAAGAAACAGATCCCTGACAACTTAACACATGAATGGTACGATCCTTCTCACTGACTCACTTAGCCAAGAGTAATTCAAGTCAAACTCTGGACTTAGGACAGTGTTAGAGACTTCCTGCTGCTGCCTAAGTTGTCAATGTGGTGGAAAACAGAGCACTATGTAAACATACACCAGGAACTCTGAAACTGACAGAAATCACAATGCTTGCCAAAACTCTGGGATAGGTGAGAAACACTGTAAGATTCTGGAATCCTGATTATCTAAAATGATGATATTTCACTCCAGCCACTCCAGCCTTTAGTCATAATACCTGAATCTTGTGTGGCTTACTCTGCGTCTTGCTCCCTTGCTTAACTCATCACTGTTACCCTTTCATTCAAGCTTGTCATTTATACATGATAACACCTTTACAAAACAGGTCTTGCACATTCCACCACGCTGCATACCACGCTTAGCTTAACCAAGATCAGTACCACAAGGTAACAGAATGGTCAAATGCACCTTTTATGCAATATCTCAATATCCGTATCTTTCACAAACAGGTGGGGCGCTCACTGAGGAAGAGTCACTGGAGTAAACAAGAGCTATACCACTTCTGTGTAGTACAAGCTTAAAAAAGGCAAAATCACAGCAAGTTTATGTATCAACTAAGACTCTGGAACACCAGCAGACCATCTGATGTGCACTGTGGTAGTGCTGTACACACAAACAACAAAGACCGAAAACATCCCGGAGAATTGTGTCAGGGATAATTTACATGCCACCTTATCGTTTTAAATGTTTGCCTCCTTAGTGTCTAATTAATATAAATATAGCTGTACTTACAGACAGGGTAAGCCTGATCTCTTTGTGGTTACAGTTTTTTGAAAGCTTTTTCTTCAGTGCTTTAACTGCATCTTTAGGCCTGTGACAAGAAATTAAGTAGAAAAAGTTACCTGTGGAGTCGAGTTGTTTTTTTAGTTCGCAACTTCATCCAAGAGCCAAAAATACCAGTCTGAGATATGGGACCAAATTCATCCCTGTATTTACACCCACATAAAACCAGAGCAATTACCCCATTGATTTCAGTAAAATCACTTCAGCATCGAGCTAGAGTAACAAAGCAGTGAATCACGTTTGTTAGCGCAGACTCTGCATTACTCCAGAGACTTGTGCAGCAAATAAACTTATTCTCCTCTGCAAAATCTCCTCCAAAATTTTGTTATTTCACTGCTGGACAATAGATTTCCTTATGCAGCTTTTATTGCTACGAAAGGGAGTAACAATTGCCAGCTGTATCAAGAACTGACTGGTACCTATTTTTCACCTATGATGCAATTAAAAACTATTCTCCTGGGAGTGCTGTCAGGAGTAGGGGTGTCTTGGCTAACTGCCAATCTTATAATTGCAGGATGCTTTTAACTCATCTAAGTAATTACCAGATACAAATGGACAACCCATTCTACCCCAGAAATAGTGGCATTTCTAGCCCAGTCATTTTGATTTCTATATATACATCCTGTATCTCTTAACTATCTATGTAGGAGGAAAGGCGAGGAAGATAGTATCATGTTTATCACGTGTGGGAAACAGTTTTGCTTCATTAATATGGGCTATCTATACTGTAAAATTACAAGGGCTAGCTCAATGCTCAACAAAAACAAGATGTCCTAATGTCTCTTTAGGATGTCTCTAGAATTTAAGAGGGAGCAATAGGCATAATACGATGTTTCAGTAAGAAAGAGAAAAGAAATCTTTGTTGAAAATATTTCAAAGCCAATGAAATTAAATCAATACTTACTACTACTGCATTTTCCAGTTTGAAATATTGTTGTACTTGAGCAGAAAAAAAGAACATATTTGGCTCTTTTTCTTAATCCTGTGTCATATCCAGTCACAATAATAGAGCATCAAGTGATGGATGGGAGCATGAGAGCAGAGAAGAAAACTTTCGCTTGCAGAAAGCTTTACTATTACTACTCCACTCCCGGTTCTTGCTTCTCTTATTGAAACATCTGGAAATGCTCTGGTCAGGAGCTGGATATTGCATTAAAATAACCATTTGCCTAATTAGATACAGCAGTTGTGCTGTTCCTAGCATCCTGTTACATACTGTCCCTAGTAGTAGTTGCCTAGCAGGAAACTATAAGGAGTTCCTCTGTAAGCATTAGCTATGCACAAGAGGAAACAGTTTGTAAAAAAAAAAATAAAAGCTCTGTTGCCTAGAAGTGCCACGTAAAAACTAACAGAGGATCAAAATGTGCTGTTGCTTTATGGTGGTGACCAGGAGGCAGTTATTACTGACCTTCCAAGCTCTAAGAGCCACAGGTGAGAGTGTGGGATACAAAAAAAAAAAAACCCTGAAAGGAAGGAAAAGCTGATATTTAAAAAAATACACATATTTGTGCTGAAAGCAAGAAGGCACACCTCATTCTCCTAGAGAAAGCTCTCCAGTCTGCATTGAAGTATGCCACTGCCAGCAGCGAGCTCTTGCCATGCAATGCTTAAGCAGAACTTACATGAGAACAAATTTCCTTCTCCCCCTCTGACAGGTAGAAACAGGGAAGCACAAGGCAGCAAGTAGCTGAGCGAACCAGAACGTGGCTGATCAGTTCAAGAGGATACCTCTGTCCAAGGAGCTCATGCCTTGAAACGATGGAACCCACTGAACAGAAACGCAGCCAGTCCTGCTGTTATGAAGGCTGCCTGAGAAACTGCACAGTGAGGAGTTCTAATGGAGTTAAACCCAAAGAGTTGTAAGCAACCAAATGCTCAAAATCTTCTCCTATGCTGCGTTTTGCAGAGCACAAAGGTATGCGTTTGGCCTGACAAGTGGTACAGGTTATATGAAACACATCAGATTGGCTGAGAAACCTACACTACCACCTTTAGCACTTGTCTATGGGGAAAAGCCTGTAAGTTAAATCTGAGCAAGCCCTGATAGCTGAGCAAGAGACACTGAAATATACAACACTCTCCCCTAAGAACCAAAGATACCTGCTCCCCGCTGCTGCTGCGTTTTGGGTAACTTCACATACATGTCTGCTGTCACCTGCGCGATTTTGCCCTGCCCTCGAGCAACGCCGGTGCTACCTCCGAGACGAAAACCCGGCTGTAGTCACTTCGCACAGAAGCGGCAGGTCCCTCTGAAACCGAGGCGCTCTCCGCCCGCAGCCCCTTGCCCCGCTCACCCTTCCTCCGTCGCGTTGATCACGTCGCAGATGTGCATGAACTGTCCCCACTCCTCCGTCTGCAGCGCTCCAAACGTCGCCCGCTCTGCAAGGCCAAGGGGACCCGCCGTAGCCGGCCGCGGAGCCCGAGCACCGCCGAGCCGCGGCGGGCCGGGCGGGCAGCGCGGGGAGGCTCCGTCCCGCCGCGGACAGCGAGACGGGAACCGGCGCCCCCCCCGGCTTCCCTCGGGCAGGCGGCGGGGCGCGGCGCCCCATCGTTACTCACCGACGAGGCTGCCCACGGCGGTACCGAAAGGGTCCTTCGGAGCCTTCCCAAAAGCCATGACCGCTGCCGGCAGAGTAGCGCGCCCTCTGAGGGGCGGCAGCCCCGTCCCGTCCCGCCGGATCCAGCCGCTCCCCTCCTGCCCCGCCGGTCGCTCCCTTCCTGGGACTGGGGCGGAGCCGCCTCCAGGTGCCGTCGCGGTTCCTCGTTGCTGATCACGTGCGGGCCGGGCCGGGCCGTGCCGTGCCGGGCCGGGCGGCAGCGCTCCCGTGGCACTGGTGTGGCACGCGGCGGCGGGCGCTGCCGGCCGTCCCTCACGGACGGGTCATCTCCGCACCGCTGTCACGGACCTAAAGCACCCCTCGGACTTGCACACGAGACCACATAGCCCTGTTCTCCTTTTCTTCCTCCTTGGACAGTACTGAAGGTCCAATGGGACCCCCCCACCTGCTCATCACAAAGTCAGCGGTAACTCAGCCATCTCCTAAATGGGTCTTAATAGCTGAAACCACAGGAATCATAGAGAATGGTGGGGGTTGGAGGGGACCTCCAGAGCTCCTCCAGTCCAGCTCTTGCTAAAGCAGGTTCCCTTCAATCAGGGGGCACAGGAATGTGTCCAGGCAGGTTTGGAAACCTCCAGAGAAGGAGCCTCCACACCCTCTCTCAGCAGCCTATGCCAGGGCTCCCTCACCTCAGCACCAAACAGGTTTTCCCTTGTGTTTAAGTGGAACTTTTTGTGTTCCAGCTTATGTCCATTACCCCTAGTCCTGTCAGTGGACGCTACAGAAAAAAGCATTGCCCCTGTCCCCCTTAGTTGTCTCCAGGCTAAACGGCCTCAGGTCCCACAGCCTTTTCTCATAAGAAAGATCCTCTGTTTCCCTCATCATCTTGGTAGCCCTGCACTGAAATCTCTACAAGTTCCCTGTCTCTCTTGAGCTGGGAAGCTCAGAACTGGACACAGGACTCCAGATAACATTTGGTAAGGCAAAGCTCAGAACGCCAGGGGCCAACCTACCCCAGGACTCCAACCTGCCTGTTGGCATCTGTGACTTAGAAACCTACATAAACTTGAGTGAAAAGTTGAAAAGAATACCTGCCTTGCAGCACACCCTCCCTGAGTGTGTACAGTGGCCAGAAGACTGGTGGGAATTTTGTACTTTCAGTTATTTTTAAGAACTTTTTATGGCAGAACTGACTTTAAAGGATCGGTTTTGCATTACAAGAGTTAAGATCTTTGCAAAACCACAGAAAATCAGGCTTTTCAAATGCAGCAAAAATTAGAATGTACAGTTTTAGACTGACACCTGATGCTATTTGCTGGTTAAATTGATCACACGTAATTCTTTCATCTTAAAAGAAGACTGCAAATGCAGTGAGAGTGGCAGCTTCTGCTATACGCTACCGCACATTGCAGACTTTGGCATTGTGCTGGTTTTGGCTAGGAGATAGTTAATTTTCTTCACAGTCACTAAGATTGGACTATGTTTTGTATTTGCACTGGAGACAGTGTTGATAACACAGGGATGTTTTTTTTATGGTGGAGCAGTGCTTACATAGTGTCAAGGCCTTTTCTGCTTCTCAGCCCACCCCAACAGTGAGCAGAGTAGATATGCACAAGAATTTGGGAGGGAACACAGCCGAGACAGCTGACCCCAACTGACCAAAGGGATGTTTTTGTGGAGTCATAGAATAGTTTGGGTTGGAGGGGACTTAAAAGACCATCTATTCCATATGACATCATGCTCAGCACATAAATCTGGAGGAATAAGAAGGAAGAGAGGAACATTCAGAGTGATGGTCTTCCCTGTTTTCCTGGAGATGGTTGAACACCTGCCTGCTGATGGGAAGTGGTGAGTTAATTCCTTGTTTTGTTTTGCCTGTGCATACAGTTTTTGCTTTACCTATTAAACTGTCTTTATCTCAACCCATGAGTTTTCTTGCTTTTACTCTTCTGATTCTCTCCCCAGTTCCAGCAGGTGAGAGTGAGCAAGCAGCTCTGTGGGGCTTAGTTGCAGGCTGAGGTTAAACCATGACAAATATCCCCTGCTATGAAATCACCAGGGCTGACCACTGCTCCTGCACTGTTCATACATGTTTTTTCTAAAGTATTTGTTCTTTTCTGTTTCACAGATGCCTCAAAGAAGGAAAAAAAACCCCAAAACGATGCATGACTTTACATTCATGAAGTCATCCTTTGTAATAAGCAGGAACCACTAACGCATTCCTCTCTACATGTACACACTTCCACATGTGGGACTTCCTCACTACAACTACTATCAGTGACTTCCATTGTGTCACAAGTCTGACTATATCTCAGACCTGTACAATATTTGGGAACAAATGCAGCATGAACAAGAATGAAAACCTCAACTGTAATTTTTATTGACTGCAAGTTGTAATTATTTCAGTATAAAACGAATACAGAATCACGGAGTCCAGCTTAATTAGTCATCCACTCAGAACATGATGTAGCCAAATCAGTTATTTGCCTGACATTAGAATGTAATGAATTAAGAAAGCTGTATTTGCACTGATTAAGATAATCTTCCTCGGATAAACTCATTTTACTTTCTTTTGCATTTTGTGTAACTCTATAGCCCCATCTACTGGATGACTTTAACACAAAGGCTGGAGAAGAACGTACATTTTTTGTGTACCTGCAAGTATCTCTAAAAAACCCCAAGTTACTACAAGAATTTTTGGGCAAGTCGATCATATACAATGAATGTAAGAACTGAGTCTGTTTCTTGCTCTTTCTGTAGTAAATAGGTGAAGCTGATCACACAGCTTGGTGAGGTTCCCTTTGAGTCTTTCCAAGGAATGCACCTCAATTTTCCACACTTCTGTCAGTCTTGTCAATTGGTTATAGGCCAGACATTATCTGTCAAAATGGGAGCTTGTTTATTCTTGGTTGTAGACTTTTGAAAGACAACCTCTAAATTTAGATGTTTATTTCATTTGCTCTTTAACTCTGAAACTCAAATAAGGGCCAATTTAAATTAGCCCTTGTTAAACCTTCAATGTGAGTCAAATCTTGCTTCAGTGAGTGTATTTTACTGATCTATTCAGGGGGAAAAAAAGGGAAAAAAAGTCCTGTTCTCACTGGAATTTACTTATTGAAGTTACTAATTGAAATCAGCTACTGGTCTAAACTATGAATTCCTAGCAGGGTTCAGACTGCTTAAACAAGTCTGCCTCAGTCCTGAGCTTCCTCTGGACTGGAGTCCTTGGTATTTATGAGTCAGTGGTCAGAGTCCCCGGACAATCCTACTGCACTGATTATTCTATCACAGATATACTAATATACTTAGCTATTACTGCTAAGGGACATTTTCTGTCTTTTGGAAGTACACACATTACATTACAAAAAGAAAAGAGAGGCTAAATAATTTCTCTTTGCAAAACGTTTTGAAGCAAACAGTGATTTGTGGCACAGTTTATGTCTGCCTCTAGAGCTAACATGTATTATACCAACATAAGCAGGCTTGTTAAGGTATTTTTATTTGCACTAGAGATTTTGTTGGTGTTGCTCTGTCAGTTATAGATGTAACATCACATCCCTAATTGCTATAGCCATGCAGATTTTTTTTTCAACCCAGTTTTGCTGGTTTTAAAGTTATATGTCATTAATTTGGGTTTTGTTTTTTTTAAATTACACCTTTACCTTATTTAGTCTTCAGACCTATTTTCAAGGAACCACAAACACACACACACACCATATTGGGTGAAATACTTAAACAGCTGACATATCCGTAAACTGATGTATGGTATTGACTTATACCTGCTGTTATGTGAAACTTAGAAACCACATTGATGATTTTTGGTTTAGTTTAAAAATGAGAGGAATTTCTTAAAAGATCACTACTCAGCAGAGATTAAGTGAGGAGATGCAAAGTATTCCCTCCTCCATCTCCCAAGGGCTGTGTTTACTCTCATAGCCTTCACCAGAAGGCTATTTTAGTGTGATGCCTCCTTGTTATCCAGAACAACAAAGATTCAATCAGCAGGATTCTCACTGTAGCTCATTAGACCAGATGCTGGTTATGGCCTGTGCTGGTAGCTCAACTTGAACAAACAGCTAGAGGGCTAAAACAAATCCCTTCTGCATCATAACCATTAGCTCATTGCCTTCAGATAACAGTAAACCTAATCAGGAGCTATTTGGGCAAATTAAATTAATGTTTGAGGCCCTGTCTCACTAAGAATACAGAGCTGTCCCCAAATATCTATTTAAGTAATTACTGTTTTATCTTAAAAAAATCCAAACCCTGTTGTGTTAGCAGCATACTTAATTTGCCCATGTAGTAAAAAGGAATAAATATCACCGTGGAAGGAGGTGTCTGTGGTCTGCAGAGGGCATTCTTGTTCAACAAATCTCCTCCTTTCTCAAAGTGAAGGATGGTTTATGGAAAAGGCTGTACCCGACCAGCCATATTGGGTTTTCTCATCCATGCAATGGGGTTCAGATGCAGCTCTTCAGCATTATAGTGCTTTCTTGCCATTTGAAGTATTTAAAAACCCATAGGCAATGGGTATAGGCAATGTAAAACTCTCAAAAGGTAGGTGAGGGTAAGAGATGTGGCAATTTTCAGGACTGACAAGCAGGTGACAGGTTTTCTCACTCTCAGTTCTATGCTGCATTTCCTGGACCACAGCACAGTGTCACTGCCCTGGGACTTTCCTGTGAAGTTGAACAAATCTGTATTTCTATCCCTTCTAAAACATTGAGAATTCCAAATGAAAAACATTTTTTTTAATAGCACACCATGGGAGTCACAGCTAGTTTGAAACTGAAGCCACTTGTGCCTTGTTTTATATAAGGCTGAGCACAAAATCTTTCAGAAATAAGTATTTTACATCTATTCACATTTGTGGTTTTTTTTTAAAGATGTTATACATCACCTCCCTCTGGGATTCTGCCCTCCTGATATGGTATTAATCCAAAAGCTTTCCTGCCTCTCTTCCCTTTCCTTTCAGAAAAAAAATCCTTTTTTCCCTTATCAAGGCTGGAGATAAATATTCTGCTGTATATTTAAGGAAGCTTACCAAAGCATTTTCTCAAGTTCACCTTCTCAGAGACAAAGGTGCATCATCCAGTTCCCCCAGCTTCTCTCCAGAGGCATATTTTCCTCCAGTGGATTCTAGGTTTCTAAAGAAATGATGAAATCATTATTATTCTAAAGAATATTCTAAGTCTTAACTTTTCTTTATAAGATTAATTATTAAATATACTTTAACCATTGGAAGGTAAAATCCTCTGCTTGAATCTCACAGGAAAACTTACAAAGAAATAAAAACCTTCCTGAATCTTAAATGACAGGAATTGTAGATAGTTCTCCCATGAATGGAATGTGACTGCTATATATATACTGCTGCTTAAAGAGCAAGCTCAAAATGCAAAGTAAGATATGAACTCAGTAATTTAGATTTACAGGAAACTGAACATATTAGAAGTTGGGAACTTTTCTATCACCTTGCCTGCAAAGGAAAATGGCAAATAAGTGGTTTGCATTTAAGCTGACAATAAAGAATATATGGATTACTCAAACATCTCTTTACATTATAGGATATTTAAAGAAGTTTAATTTGTAGGGGATCCTTTGTGGGTTTGGACAGTAGTAAAACACAATTTTCTTACTAAAACAGGAATGTTTTCTGACTTACCATGACACTTTTAATGTCTGGTGCACAGCAGGACACTCAGATTACATATGGCATACATTACTATGGGCTACAAGTTTGGTTTAATTTTGTTTACAAAAGTTTGAAGTTAATGATAAAACTCTTTCCTATCTCACTCTTAGCTACCATACAAATTTCTTTGCCTTCAGTGAACAGGCTTGAAAAGTTCTGCCATATCAACTGGTGCACTTTTGAAAACAGATGTTTTCATCTATAGGTGTGCTGAAATGTGATATAACAACAAAGATCTTTATCTGCTTTTTTAAAGCAAAACAAAAAGCAAAAACCCCATCCTCAAATCTTTACATATCAGCTATGTGGTGTAACAATCCTTTCACAAGTTGCAAGGAATCAACCTGTGTCAAGCTGATATTTTCAATACCAGGAAAGATCTTGATTTGGACACTATTGCAATTATCAGTGTAGAAAGCAATCCTGGAAAAAACTAAAACACTCAACCTTTGTGCATGAACAGCACATATGGGCTTTGCCAAGAAAGTAATTTTTTCTCTTTGTGACACTCCCACTGCCACTTGAAGTGCAAAACAGCTCTAGGCAAGAGTTTAGTTCAGCACTCTTTCTTCTCGTTTTTGTAGTGTTTAGAGAACAGCAACAATTAAACACATATCCTTTAATAATAAAGGATAAGAAAATAGATTTCAAGCACTGCATCCTGATGAAATAATTTCAGCAGTATATGATTTCCCACAAATAGATGTACTGGCTATTGGAATAGGTGTCCAAAAGCTTCATAGTTAAATCATAGATGGGCAGCTCGGGTCACCTACAGAGCCCTGGTTCAAATCCAAGTCTTCTCCAACTAATGTAATGCCATGCTGCTCACATGGCTATCTCCTGTCCTAATTAACCAGGAGTCTCAGCTGAGCTCTCTGCTGGATTTTAATTACAGAGTTATTAATTCATAGGGAAAAAAAATTGACAGATGTTTCAGGTTGGTCGTAGCAAATTAAAAGGCAGGTGCTTGGCATGAAAACTCAGAAATGATTAAACAAATGACTCATGGATGTTTATCTGCTTTACAGTGAGCACTGCACATAGTACCATTGAGAATATTGTAGCACAGGGTGGCTTCCTTTGACCCTGGAGTGACCCTTCACATAATGATGACATTAGATATTTGCCCTGAGATGACCTTTGACCATTGACCCCAGACTGACCTTTGACCCAGGAGTGATACTTGACTTTGAGGTCTATGATGGAACAAATAGTCTTTCCTTTTCCCATTACCATCTCAAATCCCAAGAAGTCCAGAGAACTGAATAGCTGCCATCTGTGGTGGGTTTTGTACTAGAGCCTGCTTCACTATATAAACCAGGGTGAAATTATCTTGCAGTATTTCAGACTATGACCTTTCAAGTAGACAGACCCAATGATTTTCAGTCAATGCTCCCTCTGCTTGATTTAGAAGCCCATTCAGAAGGTAAAAAGGCCAGTTCATTGTGGCAACTCGTTATTCCACTGTGCTGCTACATCCTGATAGATAACAAATCTGACCTTTGCTACAAAAATGGGTTGTTGTGGGCAGTAAAAGTTCACTTTGAGTGACACCATGACTGCTAACTCCCCTGTAGACAAAGACAGGATGGGGGCAGAATACACAATCAATAGTCTATGTTGAGGAACTTGCTGAAAACCTGCATGAGAAAACCTGAGTCATCTTCCAATTTCAACAGCCAGAATTAAGCCTGTGAATCTCAGGCCTTAGTTTTGTGTTCTGGGAATACTTGTATGCCCAGGAAAAAAAACCTCCACAAGTTACTTAATTTTTGCTTAATGAAGTTGGGATAAGTTGAAATTAAAAATAACACAGTGAACTCCTTCTTAGATCTAGAAATGCACTGGGCACATTCTTGGTGCCAGTATTAAAATGGTGCTCGTGAAATCCTGGCTGATGATGGTGAGCACTTGGAAATGGAGCTGTTACTGCATGGTAAATTCAGCTCTGAGAAAGATGTGCTAATAGGTTTATAAGGAAATGCACTAATTATGACAATGTTTAGTGATTCCCTATTCAGAAAATTAATTCTAAGCATAAAATTTGATTCTTGATTTGAACCTTCATCATATCAATTTTAGTCTAATGTCATCTGACTTGATATAATGAGATAGTATTTATTCTCAGGACTCTCTTTTGCAGTCAGGCAATTGAACAAAAGCTTGGATAACCCATTATGCAAAGTTTTGTAGGTGCAACATAATATTATCCAATACCTGTGAGAGTCCAGAACACACAAGCTCACAAAAAACATTTCTCTCTTCCTCATGTATCTCTCTACTAAATCAAGGTACTTCTGTTCCCTCACAGCTTTCGAGAACTCATGGTCCAGAGTTACAGCTCTCCAGCTGAAGAATGCCCAGGCCACCATTGCCCAAAGATAGCAGTAACAATGCAAATGAGATCTGCAGACCTCTTACTGAAAGCTTCTTTGACTAGTGAATGTTGACCTCACCTCTGCAATTATCTAAAGCCTCAGTATTCAGAAACTCATCAGCAAATTAAAGGTTCTCCCTAAAGGAAGGGGTTTTGGCATTCTAGGAATAGTTAATGCTTTTCACTCTTTAAGGCTTGTGTGATTACTTGAAAGTTTTTTAGCTGCTGTTCCACTTCATTTTCAATGGACATAAATCAGTGGTCTCTATCTTCTTATATCAGCTGAAGAACTCATCCCATCATGTCTTTTGCTTCACCATTTAGGAGATTTTTTTAAAAGTTATAACTTAAAAAATCTGTAGTTTATGAACAGCTGAAACACTGAAGTTTCATTTCTAGACATCTGTGCCTTTAAGTTTGGCTCTCTGGGAACCTGCAACAGCTAATGAGGATGGTGCTTGTACAGCAGGGTTGCCTTGGCTGGAAGCAAGTGGTGTGAAGAGACAAAAGACTGCAACTCCCAAATTGTTCTGAAAATAATCCTTAATGGCCACAAGACTCAGGACAGTCACTCTCTCTGCTACAGCATTGGGTTGCTCATTAAGAGCTAGTAATTAGAGTATCCCTGCTGCCTTGTTATAGTACTGATAAAGAACTATTGGCATCCTCCCAGAGCAGCTTATTTCAGGGAAGTTCCTCCTACTAGACTTTCCATTGTGAATAATCCCTTCTAATCTGCTGACTTGGATCGTGCTATAAGGCCAGTCTCTGAAAAAGACAGGAAAAATAGAAAATATGAAGGCAGATGTTTGGGGGACTTTTTTAGCACTTAAGAGTTCACTTGCTTGCAGATGTCAGTTGCTTTGTGATTACTCCCATAGACTACAGCACAGAATTTTCCCAAGTGTAAGAGTGATTTAGGAGCCCAAATCCCATCGGTGCTCAATGGGCCTCTGTTCCTAACAGGCACCCAGAAACCAGCCTCACCAATGGCCCTAGTAAACCTGCCAAAACCCTATGGAGTAAGATGTGCATTAATTTTGTAGGTTAATGCCTTTGTGCCCTGAGGATCCTCTTTTGAAAATGACTTTTAAAAACTAATGCCATCAGCAAGAGGGTCCAGTAAGATAGGGGCATATTTGCAACATTTCTTTCCACATCATAAATCCCCTGCAACAAGACATTTTACTGCCTGGATTGACCTTTTTTTTTTCCCTTTCTTTTTTTTTCTGAAGCTGCAGAATAGCTAAAACACAAGGGCTGATTTGGGCACTCACATGTGTCACCCAGGTGAGTTGCAGTGCTGCCAAACACCAGCAACCACAAGCTTTGGCCACAGGAGGAATGTTTTTTTCTCAAAAGCCCTACATTCAACACCAAGATGCCTGAGAGAGTGCTCAATCCTTTGCTGCTTTTGCTAAGTCAACATCAGAGAAATGGATATGTTAGAATGAATGATCTGAGAGGGGAAAATATCAGAGTTGAAACATCCTTCTAGCTAGAACCATGCAGCAAATCTTAGCTCTGGATGTATCTTGCCATTCAAAGTTATGCTGCTTCAAATCTCCAATATTTACTTCATAGAGTCTGTCAAATCTTAGAATTCTCTCTTGCAAAATGTTTCTAAATATGCAATAATCTATGTTTAAACAAAAAAACTCCCACAAACAAGACCCCCAAATGTCCTGGAACTGAAAGAAATTGGGTATGGAAAATGGCTCTTTGGTATATAGTTTTATAGTTTTGTCCTCCTGCATATTTTTATATTGTTTTATGCCAAGCCAGTAGCAGTGATTCATTATATGAATTTGGAACATTATAGATTCAATACGGAAGCATTTGTCTTAGTGACAGGAAAGGATCTTTTAGGTCGCTGAGCCACTTCCCTGCAACTGCAGGAAACTGTAAAAGACATAAGCTAGAAATACCCCCAGAAGCTTAACTCCCTTCAGCTGCATCCCCCTGGATTTACAAACCCCTGATTATCCCACAATAAAATGAAAGCCATCAGAGCTAAAGAAAAGCCTCAAAAGCTAATCTGTGCTGTAAATCTATGCTATAAACCAGCCCAGAAGCATTGACAGTGCACTAGGTCCTGGCACTGGCACAGACTTTGTGAGGTTCCATAAAACAATATTCCAATCACTAACACCTGGTGAGCAGAAAAGCCCAAACTTATGGACAAGATGGTAATGTCCAGGTGTGTTGACCTCTCTACAGGGCCATTTAAAACCCCAAAATCCCTTGCAGCCTTTTTCTCCCGGGCTCCAGTGACCTCAGTGCTCTCCCTGTGGTTATATGAACTTGAAAACGTTGCTTCATGTCCCCATGAGTGACACCTGGGGCTTCACGGGTATCATTCAATGCACACAGAAGGGAAATGAACTCCCCTAAAAGTAACAGATGGTGACATCAGTTCCTATTGTCACAGCAGGTCAAGCCATAAGAACAACTTAGTGAGTTGCAAAGGTTTGTAATACAAATAGCACTGTTGGAACATTACTTTTATTCCTTTGATACCCTGTAAATGAATTGGCAGTAGACATTTCATTGTGTTTGATTAAGACTCTTATTAATCCACATGAAAGAACCATAAAGTCTTTCAGGGAGGGTATCAAAGAGCAGGTATGGAATATCTTAAAGGCAGGAGCTAGAGAGTATGAAGTCTACTCTGAGGCTGCACTAACAGACAAAGAAAAGTGGGTTTGTATTCGCTACAGATATTCTTGCAGTGGCACAACAGGATTGGAAAACGCCATGAGGTATGCTAAGAGATGAGGTGCTATGAAACTATTTGAGATCATGAAAGAATTTGGAGCATGAAATCTTTTAGAAAGCACCAAAAATTCAGTGACTTTGAGATTTTACCTCTTTATTCACACTAACCAATACAATGACAAAGATAAGGAAAAAAAGACAGAAAGCAAATTGCCAAACACTTCCTAGGCAAGAGGAGTGATACCAAACCTTTATGTTCCTTGTTTGGGAATTCTATTGAAATGTCAGTGTAATCTTCAATGAAGTTAAAAAAAACCCAACCCTCACACCTTTCAAGTGTCCAGAATTAAGTTACAAGATTGATTTCTAAATAGCAGCAATCAGGAAGAGTCATACTAGTCAAAACAGTGTCACCTCAACATTAAGAACTGCTTCGTGTCTTTCAAGGAAAGCAGATCACCTGGCAGAGAGATGTTGCTTACCTGAAAGCTGCACTTCGCTGGTACAGAAGGTGTCCTTGTTTATAAGCATCTGTATTCAAACTGTATTAGAACAAGTCTTTTTCCTTAGCAGTGTTCTTCTAATGCTTTGACAAGTAAAAAAACCCCCCATAAACCTGATTGTTTGTGATGCTGCCTCTTGGAATGGGACAGGGGAAAGGTTCCCCCCTAAGCTCAATGAACTCATGGCCAGATCTTATTTGTAATAGCACTCAGTAATTTGCCAGTGATGTGCTATTTGTTCACTGTAGTCTTTAAATCTTCCCTAGTACTGAAAAGAATTGTGAAGAGTATGCTGTGTTTTTTAGAAACAGCTATTTAACTACCCAGGCTCTGGTGGGTAACTAGAATTTCTAGCTGCCCAGTAAAAAGAGCCAAGGGGTTTGGCTGGTTTGTCTGTGGATGCACTCACTGAGGGCAAAGATGAGAATCATGAAACCTTGCTTTCCAGGCAGGTGCTCCGCACCACCACACACTGTTTTTTCCCTTCTGAAGCTGCCAGCCAAATGCATACTTAGGAGTTCTTCTAAATATATTGTATTGCTGTAGCTTGGGTCCTAGTTGGATCTCTCTCTCTCTCTAAAACTCTAAGAGAAAAAGGCTTTTGGAAGTGTTCTATGATTATGAACCATCCATGTCTGATTAGAGGTATAATTACATTCCATTTTGATATCTGTCAGCAGCAAATCATGTTCTTATAGGCCAGATTATAACACATACACTCTCAACTCTAAACCTCACACATTTCTCAACTGCCATTTGAAGGTAATAATGGAAATCCATGTTTTAATTTTTAATGTTTTCAATGCCTGTTCTTACAGCCATTATATATTTTGGGAATGAGTGGCTGAATCCATCATCCTGTCTCCAGTGGAATCTCTAGAGGCATTTTACCTGAACCCTGATGCTTTTTTCTCCCTCCTACACAGACTTGACACATTTTCATCTTTTCATAACCAGGCTGTATATTAACAATAAGGACATTAACTCAAAAACATTAACTCATTGGAGGGAAAAATGTACCAAGATAGTGCATCCAACTCCCCCATGTATTTTGACATTCCATGTAGCAAATTTTGCTGTCATTTTCAAAGTGAGTAATCTCAGCTCTGACCAACGGCAAGGGAAGTAGACGGCATGTGAAGAATTAAAATGTGAAGACAGATAGACTCATCAAGTCTGCTTTAAATGATGTCAGAAATGAGTGTCAAAGCACAGAGCTTTATCTCCCACACAAAAGAGCAGGATGCCAAAATGCTAGGGGGCAACTCTCACCACTGTGCCTGGCTGGTAACAACAGTAACTGCTGCTCACATTTCCCTCAATCTCTAAGATACACTGAAAGTTTTCATGTGTTAGTATTACTCTGGATCTGCTGCCCTTCATCCTCTTCCTTACCCCACTCAGAACAGACCATTACTTTGACATTAAGTTTATTCTCAACTACACAGAGGTTGGCAGCCCTACATTTACCTGGTCACCACAGACCTGAGGCTGTAAAGAGCCAGTGGACACAAAACCTGTCATGCATTGCACAGAAATCAATGGACCACAGGGCAGACAAATCATCAGTTCACAAGCTTTAGGGTACATGGGGTTTTCTAATGCTGCCAGATGCAAGAAAAACAGAGTTCTTTTGTTGCACAGCAATTTGGTGAAGCGCGTGGCTGGCATGGAATGTTGAACAAGTCTACATCTCCTTAGGGGTTGCATCAGAAACCTGTCTCATACTGAACTTGTGTGAGGTGGTATAAGCAACAAACAGCAAGGAACTTCTGAATTCACCCAAAAAGAGCACCTTTAGGGATGGTGTCTCCTTTCAAGAAAGGCAAAAGAGGCAGCTTTGGGCAGGGTGCAAACAGGCAGAGAAACAAGGCCACAGGGCACTGTGGAGCCAGGGAAAGCAAATGGTGTGAGGCTGCTTTGGCTGCAAAACTTGGTCACACTTAAAGATACTTATCATCTTGAAAAAAACTCAAACCACTCACTGTTAGAAAATCTGTTAAGGCACCATGACTAGAAAGGTAGGGACAGAGGCAAAGCACAGCAGCTCCTGTGCAGGGTTGGCTGCACAGCAAAATGATCTGGCTGCACACAGAATGCTGTGGGGTGTGTTTGCTTGGGAACAGCATTGCCTTAGTGCATCTCTGAATGGTTCCAGAAGGGATCTGGCTTGCACAGAAGCCAGAGCTCTTGCAACCATGAGCTTAGAAATGCCTCAAGAAATGTAAAACTGAAACCAAGGAGCTACCAACTGGAAGATTTTATTTTTTTAATGAGGAAATGAAACAGCAGAAACCAATGGAAGTTTCGCTGTTTCCTCTCAAATCCCACGTTAGCATTAGCACTAAACAGATGTCACATATTTGAAAGAAATGGCAGGTTTGGCACCTCTTCACGGTTAGCAAATTTAATTATGGCTTCAAATGCAATAATGGAGCAACCTTGCTTGGCTATAATTGGATCTGCAATTGGCACCAGCTTTCCTTTCCTCACTGTGCCATATGGGGAACTGCAGAACAAGGTGCTGCATATGTTCCTGCTGAATTATACTGGGTCAAATCAGGGTCAGATTAAAATATTATGGAAAGGAGAGGTGGGACAATCAAAGAGGAGGAGTGGAGATACACTCTTGCAGGATTGTTTTCCTGCAGTTCCAATTTCTCTGATCAAATTACCTGGGATCCAACTGGATGTGAGCTCCAATGAAACAGCTACTCTAATTAGGAGAACTCCCAATCTCTCTGAAATAGCACCATGTTCTGGGCAGAAGATCAGGAGAGGCAGAAGAGCTGGCATTGTCTGAGTGCAAGATGGTCCTGAGATAGACAAAGAAAGGAAAATAACCCTTTAAATATGCCACAAATACTGGGAGAAGAGTTTTCTCCTTTTCCCCTCCTCCCAGAATCAATAATATTTCAGAAGGCTGGAACAGGGTGAGGAAAATATCCTTCCTGTCAACTCATATTACGTGTCTGCAACAGCACAGCAATTAATAGGAGTAAAAAGAAAAAGAATGCCTATCTTGCTATTTGGTTACATAAAATATCCACCTTTGGCAGGCTAGGTAGCAATATCTATGAGTGTGACTGCCTGACAGTTTCCCTTACAAGGCCCTATTTTCTGCTCTTATTAACTTTGCCAGGCTTAAACCATTTGGGCTGAAACTCCTCTTGCTGACTTTCTGTCTTAGGCTGAGTTTGCCTGCAATGTTTTCATGTATGCACATTTATACCTAATTGGGATAGCTGGTTCTGATCCCCAGTAAGAAAAAGCAACCTATAAAATAATTGCTTCAACAACTTCATAGTCCCAGAAAAGATAAGATACAATAATAATTGTGACATCTTTCCTGCCAGAAGAGGAGAAAAACTCGTTATGTGCAAGATAAATGCTACTGAAGAAATCATCTGATGCTAATGCAAACCTGCTTACCTCCAGCCCATGTCAGCAATACACACAGGCAATGTTCTAATCCCACTTAATTTTAATTCAGTAATATTCTGATATGCAATCATTTTCTTCCTCCTGTTGAAACTAATGGGACTTTTCCATGAAATTTTAGTCTCAAAGCCTCTTGTGTGTTTCTCTAGAATTGTGTCCCTCTGTGACATCTTTTATGGCCCCATGAATTACAACCCACTTATGCCATTTACTGTTTGAAAGCCTAGTTTTTAGCCCTGACATTGATGAGCAGTCAATTATTCTTATTTTCCCTTTTCAATACTTTTTGCTTAATAATTTTAAATTATAATTATTACAGATTTAGAATAAAACATGAAATTACCTCTGATAGCTCTGAGACCAGAATCAACACAGGAGTCAAGCCATTCCACACCACACAGGAGTTATCTTCAAGACTGGGCCAGTTGACTCTGCAATTAAATAATGTTGCTATGGTATCAGGTAGGTCTAGGGAATAGAATGGTAGCATTAATTACAGAAGGCATAACTGGAAGACAGTTGCAAGTGACTGCTGCACTGGAATTTGGTCTCCCTGTCAGAAAACAAAGCAGTTTATAAATATTAATAATGATTTGCAACACCTAAAGTTAAGGAAGAAGGCTGCAATTATAGAGAAGAATAATGAAGAGAACTGGGTTTTTTTATGTCAATGTCTGAGAATTATGTCTGAGGGTTATACAGCAAAGCAGGACAGAGACAAGGCACCAAAATCCTTAATGCCCTCCCTGGGATAAAAGCCATTGATGTCACCCTTCTAGATTTCTTCACCATTCCTAACAAAAGCATGAACTTTGTGGTATATGTCTCAGCCCCCTCTTTCCCCAGTTTGTATCTTTGATAGAAAGAATAGGATAAAATCAAATATGAAATATTCTCACTTTATCTCTGAATTACCCCCAAATTAACCCAAACCAAAACAAATCAGGAGTCCTAAAACTACAGAGTTTTGAGCTGAAGCTCCATATAAATGTTCATATCTGAAAACACTTGCAGACAGCTCTGTAGTGAAATAAGCTGCATCATCCTTGAAGCAGCATGAACAGAATGTTTAAAACTCAGTAGACAGGAATAAAGGGCAAAAGTCTGGAAGGTGTATTTCTTCATTATTGTATCTGGATATATTATGCTGTAATGATTCAGTACTCTCAGAGAGAGAAGAAAGTCTACAGAAATGTTCTGGATGCCAGTCTGAATCCATATTGGTGCTGAGTTCTTAAGAGCAGAGACCCTCACCTCAAGAGGTGGCTCATGGCTTCACAGCTGTTTGTTTCAGCTGCAGCACAGTGATGGTTCTCTGCCTGGCTTGTGGCTGATGCTGCTGCTAACTGTCCCCAAAGCACACAGGGTGCTAAAGAGTGAGACAGACTGAAACACTGTGCCCACAGCTCTGCTGCCTGGAAGTATGAGGCTTAGAGACCAAGTCTCCCGTTCGCAGACTTCAAAGGTCTCTCCAAACCGGTTTGTAAGACTGAAGCCGACATGTGGGAACATAAAAAATATTTTAAAGCACATTTCCTCCTCTGAAGAAGCATTCCCTACCTGAGAGCTATCCCTGATGTCAAGGTTGCTATGGTAAGTAGTTTTCATTTCTTTGGTTGAACATAAAATTTCTTGGGTATAGCTATTCCCTGGGCAGAGTGGCTTTTGGACAGCTATAAATTTATGCTCTGGCCTTTTTATGTAACATTTCTGGAACAAAAGACTTTATGTGAGACAACATAAAGCTGACAACAGCAGCTTTATACTTGGGTGCTTCTCAGCACACTTGCAGCAAATTAGCTATTTGCTCAGAGAGGAGGGAGTTTATCCACCTCTGTGCAGCCCAGCTAGGCAGCCTCGTCTGTGCACTGGAGCCATCATCACTGCCTACACATGAGAGTCTGTTTTATTGCACCATCAGAAGAATTCCTTTGTCTCCCTAATAAGCAGATACAAGACAGGATGCAGAATGTTCCTAGTTCAGTAAATTGAAACGATGGTAGCAGTCAGTGCCCATGTCATTTATCTCTTGACTCTATATTAGTTCAGCACATCAATGTAACCTTCTCCAGCGTCTTCTGCAGCTGGTTATAGAAATTACCCTATGTCAAAGTTTATATTACAGCTCAGCAATAACAATGCAGCAAAGGAGCTTCATGCCAGGTTTCTGAACCTTGCAGTCTCTCAGTCAGGCTTACCCTGGCACATAATCATAGCCTATAATTCTTTGGAGAATGGGGGAATTCCATATACTGCATCCTACTGACAGAATGGGTCGTGCCCTGTTTATCAGATTCAGCTAGAAGCCAAAACAAAGCTGTCTGTGTCTGCTACTCTAGAATAAGAAGAAAGCTGATATTTCAAAAAACAAGCTTTGGGACATACATTATTTTGGCCTTCCACTTAATGTACAAAAGGTGTTCAAACACAGCTTTCTCACTTAGTGCTGTCTCATCCCCAGCAGCAAAGTGTCCACATGACACGACAAGCTATCAAACATAACACAGGCATAAACCACAATGAATTCACAGTCTCTCTTAGATACAACATTGCTAATAAGTACTACTTTTATGTCAATATTTTGTGCTTGTACAAGTTATTCATTAGGTCAGATAAGTTTGCCCTGCAGTGGAGGCAATCTGAATGGGTCAGAAAAAACTCATAAGGAGTAAAGAAACAGCTCTGCTTCTTGAAAAAGAGAATGTTTTAGATTTTCCCTGCACAACTCTTTATGTGACTCTTCAGTAATTTAACATATATCAACCTACTTTAAAGGAGCTCCTTGTCAACCTGATGATGATCTCAGTGAAATCTAAGACTTATCTCTGCTGGAAGAAATGCTGTTTGAATCTGTTCTCATTTTATGGTGTGGCCATTAAGTGACAAAGGTCATTACATTTAATATATCTCAACAGCTTGTGTTGCTGAAATTCCTCTGACAGACTGGGCTGGGATCTCTCAAAGTCTGTAGCCAAGCAGGAACCAAGGGAAAGACAATGACTTTAGCTCAGTTCCTTCAGCAATCTCAGAGAGAGGAGACAGATGAAGCCTCCTGAGTCACTGAATCCATTTCCCTGCTATTATAGAAATGTTGCTGAGGAATTCATTTAATTAACCCTTGAGTCTCCTTGTTCCTATTTAGACTGCAGGGATATAGGTTCCTGGGGAGACAGCTCCAGCCCAGCACCATTCACCTTCCCAGTAGTCCAACCCTTTACCTTGTTTTATAGCTCAACACTGGATAAACACAAGAACTTGAGCTAATGATATCAATCTTTGCTAAAATTGAAGCTATGCTTGGCTTTTACAAACCTGACCTTATGCTGCTTGTTCCACTAAAAGCCATTAGACTCCTGCAACTGCAAAAGGAAATTACTTTGTTTTCTACCTGGCACGCTGAACTCGTGAGCTCGGGCTGAGAAAGCACCTGGAGGACAGGCCTCAGCCTGCAACTTCCAGAGGCAATTTGGACTTAGTGACTAAAGCAGTAACATGAGGTAATTTTTCTTTGCATTGTAGCAGTATCCTATTTGTATGAGCAGGTCTTACAGAATGAAAAATGATGATATATTCTCATTTTAGTAGAAAAATTCCCTCGTCTCATCAGTCTTCTATAACTCTGTAACAGACCTTCTGGAGATAAAGCTGGGCTAACAGCACCTGGTGGAAGTCTGTCACAGGAAAGAAATAAGTTTCAGTGGCTTTTTGATTAAATTCTTATAGACAGAAATGAAAAATTGTACAGTTCCCTGATGCCTCAGTATTGTAGTGATGGTTGTACTGGTAGAAGGATATTCATGTCAGAAACATTTCTGCAGGTCTACTCTATGCAACTCATTTTACCTCTCTACCACTCCTCCCAAAAGTGGGAGAACCAGCCTAGATTATTCAAGGATCTTTGTTTTAAAAAATGGGAGCTTACAGAGTTTCAGCTAGTGAGCTAGCTCATAAATTCAGTATTTTAGGTGACAGTCCTTGGCAGAGAACAACCACCCCATTAAATCACAGTGGGCAAGAAGCTGTCATTTTGGTGAATCATGAGAATCACTAATTCTATTATAATGTGTGCATATATGAGAAAGGTAAATCAGTGGGAGTTTTAGTTTCATCTTTATGGTGTCCTTCAGAAGATTATGATCCTTGCTGCTTTTCTCTGTTGTCCATCCAATTTCCAGAGCAGCTGTTAAAATTTTCAACAGCAGCAATTAATAAAGACAAGCAAAGTATAAATCTTTGCAAAACCCATTCCTGTTTTGCTGCTACCTTGATTTCAGGCATTAGCAACTAACCATCATGTAAAACTTATTTTCTAAACTCAGGGAACACGCAAGCTCCTCCGCCTTCCTCACTCAGCGTGCATTTACCAACGTGATGCAATGCACAGGTCCCAGGGCTCTCCCAGCGCTTGCACACCTGTGGCCCATGTTCTTTGTGGTCTTATACAAAACCAGACACTCCCATTTGGAGGTAGTTCATGAACATCAGATGATCACTCAAAAAGTGAAAGGACTCACATGCTTGTGCTTGGGTTAGCGTATATCCAGGAGATTAGCTCTTGCTTGCATGTGAGCTCTCTGTTAGTTACAGCTGAAGTTAGTCAGGACTGCACTATATACATTATTAAGGCCCTCTGTGTGCTCTTTAAATTAGAATCTATGTTTAATCTAACCCATGTAATTACAAAAATTACAATTAATTAAAGAACAATAATTCTTATTAAGTATGAACTGAAATTCTTGTAATCCAATGGATAAAAAAAATATTCAAACAGCCCACCCTTAAAACAAATTCAAGAGCAGAGCAAACAGTCCTATCTAAACACTGCACACAGAGCTAACTATTGAGGTTGGTTCTGGTAGCAAATATTTAATTTTGCACTCAATTGTTATTTGGTGAGAGATGTGGCAGTAACTTTTATTTGACCTTAGTCGTTTTCAGAGATATAAATGTATGTGAAAGATCCAAGAAATTTTACCATCTCATCATTGCATATAAAACATATATATATATATAAATCTTCTCCCAGATCAAATACATTTACACTGTTAAGGAGATATTAAATGAATGCAGACAGATTTGATGTATTAATCCACCTGAAATAATACACATTACATAATTCAGCATTAGCACGTTTAATGGGAAACTGCCTAAGCTGAAAGTGTTGGTAATTTCAGGTCCATCATTTAGAAGTACCTGATTTAATTCAATGTAGAGGAGGAGATAAAAAGTAAATTTGTTCTTTGCTCCACTAATGAAATAGTACTTTGAGGTGCAATAAAGAAAAAATCTGGCTACACTCTGACTGCAGCCCATGGTTGGAAATGGCAGACACTGCTCGTCATTCATAAAACCTTGTGTGTGTTTAACTGCTAAAGAAGAAGTTGATGCCAGGTTTTGTCACCAGTATTTGCAAGACAAGTTTATCCATCTCTGCATTAGCAGATGTAAATTGCTGGAGGCAACTATTAAGCACAAGTAAACATGTGCTGCCTTTTAACAGTGTTGCTGCTATAACAGACCGATGGCATGATTATAAATACAGCCAAGGGGCTTGCTGTGAATGATTTTAATTCATTTTCAAAGGACTGCTGATGTATTTCCTCTCTTATGGTCCCTGAGTCTTTTGTCTTCAGAGAACCCAGTTTAAACAGTGGGGCAGGGAGTTCTTCTCTGGTACTTCTTACTGTGTAATTCTGTCAACTCCTCCTCGCTCTCATTTGTGAGACACTTAACTACTCTTTTACTTCCTTCTCATAACAAACCAGAAGATGAACAGGATAACCTGGGATTGAGCCACAAAGAGATTAAGGACATGTCTGCACTGTGCAATGGAGCATGGTAAAAACAGTTTTAGGAAATGTGTGCTTGTGTCTAACAGCTGCTTGCAAACAGTTTTGCCCACTGCATGGTACTATGTCAAGGCACTAAAAAACCAGGGCTAATTAGCCCCATTACCCTTGCACAGCTATCTTGTTGCTGGTCTTAGAGCTGACAGCATCCCCATAGGCTTGCTCACACCAATGTGCAGAATTATTTGCTCAAGGTCAAAGCAGAAGTCAATGGCAGCAGTTACTAGTCTCTCTCCTTTCCAAATACAATAACCTAGAATTGCAAGTATTGGAGAAGCTGCACAACTCATTACACGTGTGGAGAAAAAGCAGCATGCACAAAACTAAATCATAAGAGTATTACTTAACCAACAAACTGTTCTGGTCCAGGACAATGGAAAATCTGGCCCTTCATCACAATAGTGGACCTGTAAAAATAAATTACACAGAATCTTAGGGGTTGGAAGGGACCTCGAATGACAATCCATTCCAAATTGAGAATTCACACAGGCCTGATGAGTAAATGAAGTTTTTACTTGGCAAGAAACTGCCACGTTGGCTCATGTAAAAGCCCAAGAGGCAGCTCCTGCTTGGGATGGCACAGCGAGATCCCCTCTGAGTCTCTACTGGAGATCCTGCATACACTTCTGCACCCGCCAGCAGGATCTGACTCTTAATACATGAACTAGTGACACTTAATGCCTAGAAGGAGAAATTCAGTTATCTACAGCAACTAAAATAACACTGTGCAGCTTGTCATACCCAGTCCAATTTGTTCCATGGTTTTTCAGAGACACCAGGGAAATACTTCATTCTCCACTTCAGCAAGTTTCGTCTACAGTACTCCTTGCTTCCTAAAGAGTTGTTACAGTGGTGAAGAGAATAGAGGCTTAAAACACAACAACAAGCTTTCTACCATGACTCCCACCAACTTCTGTTATTGAATTTAAATCTAAAGCCATTTTCTCCTTGAAACAATTGCCAGTCTCTTCCATTTTCTTAATCTACTTGCTTTGGTATGATTCTGCACTGATTTATACTTGCCTTTGACTTTATTTGTTTAGGTGTAAGTGATGTTAAAAATAGCTCTAAATTTCATTCTTTAAACATTTTGTGGATTCATAGATAAGACAGGAAGACTGACTTTGTAAGTTATTGTCATCTTTGTTTCCTCCAAATCACAGCAGTTGAAACCATTATGTTTTTTTCCATGCACAAACAAAATTCATATCCTTTCAACTTAAATTATTTTTAGATGGTGAGATGCAGAAGTAAGTACAATGACAAAGCACAGTGGGTTTCTCTCAATACATTTGGAGCAAAACCTAGATGGAGCTGTTTTCAGCACGCAGCAGAAAATTGCACTCACAGCACACGGCAGATGTAATAAATTTCCATGCCTCTAGCGAGAACATCCAAGCTCTGGTTTCTCTGCCTCACACCAGCAGAGTAAGAGGGAGTTCAGATAAAAGGTTCTTTTTGGAGCTGTTTTTCTTCAATTTATTGCCACTGACAGAATTCCTCCTGATTTTTGTAAAAGCTCTTTGTGGGAAGTTTGTTTAGCAGCTGCTGGCACAGGAGGGAAGCTGGAGTAACTTTTCCATTCCCCACAAACACCCTCAGGGCTTTCGGGAGCAGCGCTGGGACTTTCTGCAGACATTGGTGGAGATAAAAGAGCTCTTCAAAGGGAGATTACAACAGCAAGAATGAACTGGATGAGCAGTCAGGAAGAAACAAGCAAAGGAGAAGTTTCATTTTTCTTTTGGGTATTTTGTTTCATAAATGTTTAGACAAGCCAACAACTTTTCCATTTCCAAAATCTCAACTTGATTCTCCTTGCCAATAACAAAACAAAAGATGCTACATCAGTCTGCCCACAGACCCTATTACATGGGCAGCAGTTAAGCCATCTCTCCTCAGTGCTGAAGGAAAAGTTAGAGCTTTTGATGATGTGTGAGCCCCAGAAGGATTCAGACCACACTAATTTAAGCTCTCTCAGTGCTAACAAGGAACAGCTATTACTGTATGTACTTACAAACTAGAATAAAAGGTTCTTTCAGTGGGAAGAACTCAACAGCTGCTGCCTTGAAGGGTCTTATCTTTTTTGAATTGTGTTAAGGAAAAAGGAGAAATCAATAAATACACTCACCAGAAAAAGAAATATCAAGAAAAGATTAGCCTTGGTGCTGCTGCGTCAGTCCTAGCCCTGGGATAGGCTAAAGATAGGCTCAAGGTAAAGCCTATGGACTCAGACCACAGAAATAGTGAGGTTTGATGGGGGCCTCTTGCTCTGGTCATTGTTATTTTAACTGGGTGGAAACATGAAAAAAAAACAACCAAGAAACAAAGGTTTCTGTCACAGAGCCCAGTGCTGGGCTGCGATCCCCCCTGCCCTTCCAGCAGCCATCCTGGGATGGACTTCTTGGGCAATTCACATTAGCAGGTAGCAAATACCCTCTGAATGTGCCACCTGGCATGACTCCTCATTGCTTCCTAATCCTCCTGGAACAGCATTTTCCAGACAATTCCTAGAACACACTGAGCATTCTCCATATGTTTGCAAAATGAAGTCAATTACAAATTTGCTTTGACATCTCCTGCAAGAATCCTTTTATCATAAAAATCTGGCAGATGAAAGAGATAGGGAGTTGTTTCTGACCTAATAGTTTTGCTCTTCCTTCAGGTAAATTCTCACATTGGGAAATGTTTGCATCTCACAGCTTATTTTTCTGATATACTGAGCTAACTCTATGTAAAACTCCAGCACAGCATTACTTGACAGAGGATAAAATGTCATTTTTTTCCTCTGTCCAAGCTGTGCTGAAGGCAGACACGTTTGCAGCACCTCTTGCCTCTGAACTTCCCCAAGTTCTCTGTGATTTGTGGCAGAAAGTAGCTCCAAGTCAGAGCTGTTTTAACTTATTCTGCTGTGGCAAAACTGCAGGAACTATTGCAGCAGCTGGAGTTGCAGAGCTCTAACCACAACTGCCATTACACAGCTATATTTCTGATATTTTCATGCATTGAAGTTATTTCCTGGTGGGCACATCTGCTGTATTTATGACCTCATTCTGCCACTGTGGAGAAGACATTACCTCCTGTTCCTGAACAGGAACTACTTATGGAAGGAATGAAAGCCTCCTGGTTCATACCAAGAACTGTGAGGATCTCTCACTGCTAGTAATGGCAAAATACGTAGCCTCAAAATCAGAGAGACCTTGCTCAGAATGGCTCTTGGAAAATCTAACTCCTAAGTCAGTTTACAGCAGTTGGGAACTGCTGTAGTTCTTTGAAGTTTTTGCTATGGATTCCAGTCTAGTAGCAAGGAGTAAGATGAGGTAAATGTATAAATTTACAGTTGATTATAAAGTTTCCCTGGACAGGTAGTTGACATACAGACATCTACTGATGGATACCTTTGATCCTATATGAAAGCAGCTGATTTTATGGAGGCTACAAGTTCCCCACTTTCATACAGAAGAACCATATCACAAGCAGAAGGTACAAATGAGGTCTTGTGATTAACACACACCAGTAATTTCATGAGGGGAGCACAAGTCCAACTACAGATTAATAACATGAGTTTTGTCCCATGCCTCACTTTCTCACCTACACACTAGCAACTGGAATTCCTGTGTCCTGCTGTCAGGGTGGACTGCAAGGTCCTCAAGGCAGGAACTACTTTTAGATGGTGCTTTCTATACATGTATTCCAAGTAAAAAGGATAAACCATTCAACCTTCAAAGAAGGTGTCTCTTCCAGTCACTAGCAGCCTCACACTAGTGCGGCTGTTGATCTTATTTCATGGCCACCTCCCTTTGCAGCATGCAAATCCTTTTACATGCAGCTGTATTTCCCATTCTCAAGCCAAATCCTTTCCAGCTCAAGATCAGCCCATTTCTGCAGTGCATCAGGTGGAATGTGGGGATAACTACAAAGCAAACATTTTGAAACTGACAGTATTAAATCCCATCTGCATAAGGAAACATCTCATCATCCTGCAACATACTCATGCCAAAGGACATCCTCTCCTTCTCTGCCAGGGGTTCAGAACAAACAGACTATCCTTCTGGTCTCTGCACAAGCCAAATCTGCCTACACAACCTTAGAAAGACTCCTGTGGTGGTAATGAAGGTGTGGAGGACAAATAATTTGACACCAGGCTATAAGGGATGAACATTCAGATGCACATGAGCCTGCTTTAATCCAACCAGTCTGCATAAAAATGTGTCAGTGTGGATTTCAGCATGGACTGGCATCCCATCACCACCCCAGCTCCTACAAGAACTCAGAAAACTAGGAGTAAAGTCACAGTTGCCATAAACTCTGTTTTTCACCCAAAGTAGCTTAGCTTTACCTACAAGAGTTGCATTCCCTACTCCATTTGTCACACAGCTAGAGCCCGAGTGACCCCGTTTGCAGGAACCTGTGAGGAGACGAGAAAGTCTTCACTGAGCTGCAGTGCAATGACAGTGGGATTGCAGTGAAGGAGATGTCCCAACACCCTTGTGAAAGGTGATTTTATCCTAAAGGCTGTAATTATGGCTTGGCATGACAGACTCTCACCATGACAGACCCTGAGACACGAAGCTGTCAAACTCATCATCCATCACCCAAACAAAACACTAGTGATGTCCAGGCAGACCTCCCCTCCCTCAGTAGATTAATTCTGATCAATATTAAAATAGCTATATCCAGTCTGATGATTGCTCTTAACTCATGGAACTGTCAGAGATGTTAAAAACAGGCTAGAGAGAAAAGGTAATGACAGATAACAACAAAAATCTCAGACATTTTAAATGGTGAAAAATTTGTTTCAGCCTTATTTGCAATGAGATCATTTCTGCCTGGAAAGCATTGTGGTTATTTATACTAAATACTGTGTTAAGCTTTGTATAGAGCAACCGCATAGCAGCTTGCATCCTAAATTGGGCAAAGGTGGTGTTGTCACCCTCATTTTACAGATGCAAAATACAGTCATGGAAACAAGAGGTGACTTCTACAAAACAAGCATGATAAACTCATGAACTGCATTTGAGCTCAGAGGATATATGGGAATGTTTTAACTGAAAGCCTTCCCTTTTCTGTCATTGAATTTCTCGACTGCACACATCTAAATTCCTGGGGCTTTTGCAGCACTCACAGATTTGGATTCCTTCTGTTTCTACCAAATTATGTAGGCTGCCCACTTAGAAGAAAAACTACCAAGGCTGTTACAGTTATTTCTCTCTCCTTCCGTTTCCTTAAAGGAAACTGACTCCAGGCATCAAATACAAAGGCAGTTCTTGTGAGAACTTTCAAAGTTGCTTTTATGTCTGCTCATCTTTGTGCTCAAGTCACAGGCTGAATGACTGCTGCCACAGAAGGATGGGCAGAGCGTGCATCCAGGTACTGCACAGGCGTTCTTGGGTAGCAGTGACAGGCATTTTCCCTGCACAGACAGGATGCTCCTGACTCTCAGCTGGAAGATTGATTCAAAACTCTGCTCAGCCCATTTATGGGAGCTGGTTTTGGGGGTATTTAGGTGTGTCTGCCTAGCAGACACTCTGGCATGGTTGAATACCACTGCCCTGATAGCACACCTTGGGAATTATACATCTCCTGTAACTGCTTGCACGCTGGAAACAAGAAATAAGAAGAGTAGGAAAATGGGTTAGATAGTCGTTATTATTTTCTGAGTACAAGGAAGTAGCAGCTCCATCTTTACATGGCCCCACCAATACTGGATTACATGGTTGGAGAGCCTGGCATGCTTTAGAGGGACTCCTTCATGCATCTGCAGGCATCACAGGTCTGCTGGAGCAAGAAGTTTATAGTGCATGCTCTTTATGCTAAGTAAAATTATAACAACATCTGGCATCCAGCCTCTAGCATAACCTAAAACAAAGCTTCCTAAAACTGATGCTTCAGAGGGCAGCAAAAGAATAAATAAACCCTTTAGTAATATGTCTAGCCAACCATAGAATCCTTTACATGAAGAAAAACATCTTTCCTGAGCCCAATAGGAAATCATTTTGTGCCCTGAAGCATGATATTTGTTTACCCTTAACTTAACATGCATAATGCTAGTTTTGGGTTCTTTTTTCAATGAAATTATCCATTCCCTTTATAAATCTGGCTCTTCAGAACCCCCTGAAGAATCTTAGGTATAGCTTGGAGAAATAAATCACTGGAATGAAACTGTTATTTATCCTAAACTATCTCAACAGCTGTACAGGTTGGACAGAAGTTCACATGCACATCCAGGCGAGCACTTTCCTGAGCAGTATTTTGCTGTTAACAATGGCACACTAAAGTGCTGGCTCAATAACAACATGTATTTTGTATTTAATTCCCCTTGAAATGCAGCACTGAAAGGGCAAACAGGAAAAAAAACTGAAGACACTGGTCTGCATTTAACACTGGAGATCCTGGATTTTGCACCACTGAGGACCACTTGTATCATGGGGTGAGTCAAATGCCCAACAGGGTAATTCCATTGTACGTTGCCTATAGTTTTATAGAGGAGACAGAGCTTCTACAGGACAGTGAAGGACTTCCATAGCAAGATTCTGCTAGCAGATCTTTTCTGGAAACGTGATTTACAGCTAAGATTAATTTGTTCTGGCAGCTGCATGGTGTTTTGGCTGCCCCTGAGTTCCTCCACTCCCCCACCCCCTAGATTTAATAAAATCTCAGGTGTTCTTTTTCTCTCATGGGAGTAAAAAGGGTACAAAAAGCTGCTTGCAAAGGTTAAAGATCTTCTTTTTGAAGGCTCTCCAGTGAGAACAAAAAACATTATTCCAGAGAGAATGAATAGTGCTAATCCATAGCTGATACCCTTGTAAATATTGAAGAGAACAATATTTGCTGAAGGGCATAATAAATATCTTTCATATTCACATCCAAACAACGATGCAGGAGAGTAAATGGTATGGTCATAGTAGCACAGCTAGGGATTTTTTCCTTTCTTCTACCCGTTCACATGCTCTAGTTCTGTATTTCCATTACATCCCTGGTGTTAAGTCTTGCAAGAATTTATTGCAGTTCTCTAGGGCATTATTTCTATTACAAACAGTGACTGCACTGTAACAAGACACAGAAAAAAAGAGCCTCCCCCAAAAATTATCAGTTGAGGCAATGCAGAGGTAGTGGGAATTCATAAGGGCTATTGCCAGCCTGGTGAGGTTAAGCTCCCTGGGCTCCTTAATGAAGAGTTAATAAAGAAAGATAGGCACTCCCAGATGATAAGTCTGAGCAGCTAAATTAACCTCTTGCTCTGAGTAGCCTCTAAAGTGCAGAATCCTGCCTTCATTAACCATAAAGGGAGCCCAGGTACATTAACTGCAGTCATCAGGGGACTCACACCATCTTCTTCAGTTATTTGGCTTAAATACAATTCAAAGCACGCAAAATTGGGAGCCCAGGTCCTACATTGACTGTGGCCTTCAGCCACTTCCCACAGTGCTTCAGGACACCTGAACTGGAGAGTATATTCATGGCTACTGTAAGCCAACTCCAGGATTTCTACTTTAAATTTTATTTGCTTTTTAATTTTGAGTTGCCTTTCATCTGGGATGGCTCCTGGGCTGAGTTTCCCACGCAAGCACCCAAGGTGCCAGCCCTGGCACAAGGGAGGTGATGGCTCAGTAGCAGCTTGTTTTAGATTGTCCTAAATCAGTTATGAAACTGCAGCCTCAGGTACTTCAAGTCAGATAATATCAATATCCTCCTGCTTTTTCACTGTCATATCACTGTATTCTTAAGGCAGTCTCCACCAGCCACCCTGCTGTATCTCACTTCTTACCAGTACTCAAGAAAAAGAATTCCAGAGAAAGACAAGCAATATCAAAATTTCATTATTGCTATAGGATAAATTCTATAATAAAGGCTTAAGGTAGGATAGAAAACCTATATAAGGAGAGAATATCTCCACTACAGAGCCTGGGCACTAGGAAAGCCGGATAAAGGATGGGAGAAGAACACCTTATCCTTTATTCTACAAAAGGCAAATGAATGGCTTACCTTCCTTTCTATGTGAGCTTTTACAAAAAACCCAACCAATGAAAAACAAACAAAAACCTATTCTCATTCAAGCTTTTTTTTTGTTAAAGTGTTTGTATGTTTATCCCAATACAAACCAGAAAGATCACAGCTAAGTTATCACAGCCAACCAGCCCAAATCACAGCTGGGCTGGTCACAGGCAGCTCAAAGGAGCAAACAAAGAAGACTTTCAAAGAATCAGACATCTGATTAATTCAAGGTTGTAGTGTTATGTAAATAGATAAGATATCAGAAAGGAGAAAGCCCTAAACGAGTTAACATTCACTCAGGCAAATATTGACATGGAATCCAACAGCATTACTCCCCTGGGAAATGTCAAGTGTATACCTAAGTCTCTGTAGAATTTGGGCTTAGGTTTGTTGAATAAATAGTGTTCTGAGAAATATTCACTTTGTTATATCTTGCACAATCTGTAGGAATACTGATACAGTAATTTGAATATTACAGAAATACTGATTTTATCAAACATTCAGCTGGTCTCTTAATGCAGGTGAGAGCTGAGACACTCATAACATGAATTCAGGAATTATGACAAACTTGGTCACATTATAACAAACATTACTCATTTCCTTAGAGTAATCAGGTTTATTAAAAACAAAAGCTGGTTAATATTTCATCTTGAAGCATCTTCTCCCACTAATGCCCTAAAGCATTTTGCCAGCCACATGCTGACATCTTAAGTGCAATCCCTCCTCCTGTGAACCCCAGTTGAGACATTGAGCTGAGCACTCAGCTGCCATGCCCTCGGCAGCAGCCCTGTCAATCCCTTTGCAAGGCACAAAATGAACCCATTAGATTTCATCTAAATCCTGCTGCTGACATTTATGCTAATTCAATAATTACAGCCTGGTCAAAAAAATACCTGTTCCTACTGAAAACAATGGCAAGCAGGAAGCCTGAATGTGCTGGCAGCTGTCCTCAGCTAGGAAACCAGGCTTCAGACAAGCGCCTTAGATATCACTGCGTGAGATAAGACCGGGGAGGAGAGGTGGAGACACGTTCAAGCTTTCCATTTGCTGGGCTGCAAAGCCCAGAGTCTCAACGGATGGGGCTGGTGAGTGGGAGAGGTGGGGAAAAGCAACACCGTTGAGACTGCGTTTCTCATCAGAGCCCACCCATCTGCCAGGGACCAAAGCAGCATCTTCCAGGCTCCGGCCGGGCTCCCAACCCAGCTGCCCCCGAAGCAGTGCCCAGAGCCGGGAGCTGAAGGGTTCGGAGCTTGAGGCACCGCTAGAGGCCAGTGGAAACCAAGAAATCCCTGGCAAAGCCCACGACTCTAGAGAAGGGGCTTGGGAGGGGCCGGGCAGGTTTGCTTCAGGACGTTCAGAGCCAGTGAAAAGCTACCCACGCATGTTTCAACGCATCGTGACTTCTGTGTGCGGCAGATAGAATCCGACTGGAGAAGATTCACGGGGGAAGAGCACTAAGAGCCGCTAAGAGGAGGGGATGCGAAAAGGGTTTGAGCTCAGTCTCTGCCCAAGCACTGCCTCCCCTCCCGCCACGACTGTCAGCAAGCGGCAGTGGCAACAACTGCAGTCGGTGTTTAGAGGCTGATGAGCAGAACTCGCTGAAATGGAATTGTTGCGATTCAGGGAAAAAAGGAAAAGAATTAATCAGCCAGCAAAAGGGGTGACAGCTGCTTCCCTGATTCCATTTACATCTAATTTGTAGCGTTTACCTAATACCTTAGGTGCGTTTCCAAAGACAGTTAAGAATACCTTTGCATTTCAGCGACTGGTAAGTGAATGCAGGCTTAATTTGATGTGACTAACTCTACCATGTCTTGCTAAACAGCAGGGATACAGATAAGAGGAAAAAAGCCCCGGAAAATGAATAAAATCATCACAATCCTTGTTCTAGATTGCAGAATGTGCTGCATAAACTCACTGGACGTAGCTGTTTGCATGAAAATCATGCAAAGGCTCCATAAAAGTTTATAGAATCATAGAAGGTGTAAAAAATGATCTCACAGAGCTAAATGCAGGAGTGTTATTTAACCACAACCCTAAAGAAAGCACTCACCTAGGAAAGTGCTTCAGATTTTTAACTAGTCAGCACTAGAGTGTGATTAACCTTAAGTTCAACATAGAAACATCTTTGAGTGACATTCCTTAGGTGGCAAGATGACACATCCCCTCTCCTTCAAGGTAATTTCAACTTGAAGTGTTTCATGGATTTAGCCCAACTTTTGTGCCATCTCTAATATGATTTCTAATTCTGCTCATGTTTCTCCCATTTGTTTAGTGCTAGCTTACCTCTTGCAAGGCAAAATGTGTCAAAGTACATCACAGCTGCCATAGCACCTTTCACATTTAAGTGTCCTGGATCACTTCACAACCACGAGAAGAGTCCCGACATTACTATGAAATGGTTGCATTTAGATTTACAGCTGTAGTTGTCTACTATCCTGGGTAGGAATGATCTTTATAGCACAGAAACATCACAGTAAGTGGTGCACAGCTCTGTAAGGACTCAGTGGCAGAGCTGGAGAGGGACTACAGAGTCTTGCTTTGTGATGCTCCGCTCCATTCCCTGGTAGAGGTATAAATGCCACAATATACCTGCAGAGAGCTCTTAAGAACACTCCTCCAGTGCTATTAACATTTTACTGGCAATTTCTGGATCATCCTTCCTGTTCTCAGACAAGGAACAAAATTTTAAACACATCTCATGCCATTTTGCATTTCAGTTAAGTACAATGGAACAGATTCCCAGAGGCTAGACTGGGGTGTGTTGGTGTAGCCTTTTATGAACAGAAGCAGAACAAATTCCAGTTTACTATAGTGAAAAGTACAGTGCCTACTCTGTTCCTAACACCTCTGTGTACAGAGGCCAAACCTGAGTCTGGAAATGCAGTTTTGTCTTAGGAGGTACAGAAAGACATTGGCAGCTTGTTATACTTTCTCCCAACCTTGCTCACCCTCATGTGAAATAATAGTAGAGATCTGAAGCGACAGAATACTTTGCCAGCTTCTGAGGTTTTGGCAAAGCAGCTTACTATTGGCTTTTACACACACAGTAGTTTGATGTTTTCTGGCAGGTTGGCAGCCCAGGGGTATGATTTTTAGCATTCTCTAATTACAATGCTGCTGTCAATGAGCTGATGCCCATGGGGGAGCAGAGGAGAGGCTGTGCCTAGTGACAGCTCCCACTCTGTGTGGAACTGAAGCACTAAAAGATATACAGAGAAATATGGCCTCCCTTGATGACTGCAGATTAAAACATGGACTCTACTAATATTCACATCCTGCAGTTTCAAGCTTTGTTAATGGTGATGATAGGAACAAATGTAGGAAAACCCAAGTAAGCCAAAGTGAAAACTGGAGAGCAAATGGACTTTTTTTTTGGTTTTAAAAAATTGCCTGTAGAGCAAAAAGAGTCACGATCACTTGACAAAAGCATCTGCCAGATGTATAATGTACCAAAGAAATGGCAATCAGGTTGGTTTTCATACTGAAAATAGCACACAAATGATGAATCAAGAGAAGCAAACCAGCCCTTTGCAATCAGGTATCCACTAGTTCAGGCATTGTTTGTTAGCAAGTTCTCTACAGTAGCACAGAAGGGATCAGGTGCCCTGGCAATCTACTGTTTGGGGGGTTGGTTACTTTTAACTAATTCATTATGTGGCGTTACAGTAACGTATATCACCTATTTTCCCCTCTAGCACAGAGTGTTTATTAGACAACTACTCTCAGGAAACTTCTCCAAGGCAAACTCTTAACCCTCAGCCTCCTTGAAAAAGCTGGCAGTCCTGTTACCAAACACTAGAAAACAAAGGAAGCTCAAGGACACAAATGCATCCAATTATTAATAATAATATTTTGCCTATTAGTAGTGAAAACTTGTGTTAACATCCATGCCTTCACCTGGATTTATCTGTGAGCTCATTACCAAGAGATTTGTCAGATTAAGCCTGGATTTTGCTAGCTTCTCCCTCCCTCACTTCTCTAATGTGATTGTTAGCCATGACCCTAATATATGACAGTCATTTTAATGCTGGCAACTACCTTTGTGACTGAAGAAGGTAATGAATGCCAAAGACATTTAAAGTTATCACCGGTCAGCCCCAATTCCAGAGCCAGGAAGCACTTCATCAAAGGCTGATTCCAGTAATTTCTCTTTGGTGCACTGTTCATCAGAGAGATTTGGTGGAGTTCCCCTGGCATTGCTCATTCCCAGAATGGGTTACTTCAGGTGCTATTTACTGGTCTTGAAACAACACTGAAGCTTCTGTCAGTTCAACTGCAGGTTGAAGGCAAAACACTATTTCTTCAGAAACACTGGAAAAGCTTTAGAATTTCATCTCTCCTGGCTGTCATATGAATTGCTGTCAGTATGCTGTTGTGTTCACAAGCTTAGTCTACCTGCAAGGAATTTACTTCAGCAAATAGGTGGTGATTTATAAAGACATGGTAATACTAAAGATAACATAGGCCAAAGTCCACCCCACAGTAGAGTACTCATTTATCTAAAGAAGAGTTCCTGTACAGAAAGAGACAGCAACAGAAAGCCCCCTCCTGCACCCAGGTGCAGGGTCTGGTGGTGCAGAGTGAGTTCCATCCTCTCTGTTTTCAGGGGAAGCTGCTCTTGAGCATGGTAGAAAATCACCACTGCAGTGGGAGCCAGACACTGGAGTTACTGAGCCTGCCAGATACCTAATTTCCAGGCATCCTATATAATCAACAAATTAAAATTGTGACCTGAAGCAAACTGGCTGCCCATGGGACACAGGTGCAGTGAGCTCACATCATCTCTGCTCTCCATAGAGCAGCCACGTCTCCTGTGAGCACAGTCAAACACAATGGCAGTGAAACTGCACAGCGGCACGTCACAGACATCATTCATCTGCCAAGTTTCTCCCTGTCGTAATAAATAATGCTCTAAAGAACATTCTAGATCAGAAGTTATAAGCTTTATAAAAGAGAAGAGAGATCACCCTTTTTTTCTGTCTCTTGGGTAACCCCCATTTCTCAGTGTCCCCGGTTCTGTTGAGACTTCTTGGGTTCTGCTGCAGCTCAGACCAATCATGGTATGAAGTTAACTTCCCCAAGTAAAGAGCTGACACATCCCTACAACTTTAGATGCTGCATTACAGTCAAACCCAGGCAGCTCATCATTAACTTTGTTGTCACTTTGCATATCAAATTCTCCTGCGAGCCACCCAGAGGAGCACAGATCAGCAGAGGAACGTGAAGAACAGAAGCACTGTGAATAATTTCCCCAAATCTTACACTTTGCTTCAGTTTTAAAAACATTTGCTACGCTGGCTAGTAAAGTTCTGCACAAGAAAGCAGAGCTTTAATCTTTGTATTGGATTCTGGATTTGTAGGAGTTTTGAGTAAATCTGTTTAGAAGTTTAAGAAAAGCCTACTGTTAACCATCTGTGTTTAGGCTGCTGCCTTGCCATTTGTTGACATCAGCACTCCTTGTAATGTTCCCAACAAAGCACATTTTTTAATGTTTTACACCTGGGTAATTAAAACAGGTATGTATTGAACATTGGGACCCATTTTTAAAAGCCATCATTTTCTAAACCCATAAATGTAATTTGCTATCAAATTAAGTATTTCCACACCCCTTTTCTCTAGCACTTAAGCATTTTAATTTGAAATACAGTTGCTAGGAATTACTATTTTCAAGCAGCAGTCATGCTTAGATGCAATTCTGAACTAAGTAGTTGCCTTTTTCTTATGCATCTCAGTAGTTTATTGCCTTGGTGTGCAGCAGAGACTGTGAGAAAGGGAAGAAAAGGCAATAAGAAGGGGAAAGGTACCTCAATAAAACAGAGAGATGAGGGCAGGAAGATACGATTTGTTTTACAAGAGAGTTACCACTATAAGCCTTTCATACCTACTGTAAGAAACTTGAATTTCAGTGCAGTTTCTTGTGGCCAGTTCAGAAGAAATAAAACACCATCCCTACAACAAAATCATCATCTTAAAAAAACAGCCTAACTCAGAATTTCACAAGGCTCAGGTATTTGGCTTCATTCACAGACCCCAGATGAGACCCTAACAGATAATAAACCAACACACAAGAAATAATTCTCTCACAGTACTCCATGCAACATATATAATCTTGTTTATCTTTTTCAGATAAATTGTCCTGTAGGCTAAATTTCATAATTTAGATGAAAGGGGCTACTGAGACTGAGCTTTAAGAACTGATTTTTCCTTTTGGGAACACAGAATCCAGAAGCACTGCTTGTGATTTACAGTGACTTTTCTTGAATGATCAAATCAAAAGACGCAGCTAAAATGCAAAACTTGAGTTTCTGTGCTCTAGTGGACTGTAGTAGAACTATACCTGTAGCTTAATGCATTTCTTCAAAGCACCGATTTTATTAGATTTATTTATAGTTGTAGTGGAATGACAACCAGTTCCTCTATAATTCATGGGTCACTCACATAATAGGAACCATTAGCTGTCACATCAGTGCAGATAAAGTGAGCTTTGACCTGTGAATTACTGTCACAAGGAACTCAACTCCTGCAGATATCAATGTTGTTGTTGTGGATTTAGTGTATGTTAATTTAAGTACTTTAGTGAGGAACCTGTAAACAGTCTATCTGCTTCCAATCCTTGGTCTCATTTGAGAGCCTAAGTCCTAATAAACCTATCTGAATATGTAGAAAGTAGTGAGTTGCCCAACAAGGAGAACAAAAGGAATACCAGCAAAAGGAAAGACAATTCCTTGTCTGACAGAGGATTTACTGAAAAAAACACATTTATGCAAAGAACAACAAAAGAGCATGAATGGGAACTACAGTTTTGTCACTAGTAAAGAAACCAAGAAAATAAAAGAGGATTAAAGAGAATTTAAAGAATAATTGGAGATAATGATGGTAATTTGTTTCCCTATTCCAAGATAATTGATCCACACTGAAGACATAATTATAGCACATTAAAGAGATTAAACATAAGGTCTGAGGCACAGAGTGAAGACAAGCGTGCACTGAGATACTGTAATTATGACATTTTGGGAGTCGTAATATTTTCATGTTGGCCTTTCAAAATTCAGGGACAATGGCAATACAGCAAGCATCATTTCAGTTGTCAAATGTCTGCTATTTCCCTTTTCTTGTTCCTTCAGGCTGCAGTTCTTGACAGAGTGCCTGCTGCCACCAAGAAGCAAGTTAAATGATGTGACAGTCCATTTGGTTAGGGGTGACAACTCTGCTGCTCAGATTGTCTTCTTTTGATTGCTAATCACACACCAGAAAAGGCAATTCATTTGCTGAAGGGGCTTCTAAAACTTCAAGTCCTTGCTTGTTTGTTTCCAGACCTCTTTCTTCCCTGTAGGTGATCTGGTGCCTTACCCCTTATTGATGCAGTACCCGTGGTGATGTATGGTTTTGAGCAGTTAATGTTCCACCTGTCACACAGGGCAGTATGTGACACACAGGGCTGGGCTGTAATAGCAGCCAGCAGACTTCAGCCTTAATTATCCTCTTTTGTTATACCAGCCTTGGAAGAGCTCCTGAAACAGGGAAGTCTCCCATCCTGCCTAGTACAGCTCTGGGTATTCATCGTTAGTACAGTGCATGTATCTGCAATGACAACAGCTCCAGCCATTTAGAATGTACATTTCTGTGCTGTCAGTCAAGCAGCCCCTTAGGAAGGGTAAAAGGAATGACTTAAATATAGAAATTCAAATCCTAAGGAAGAAGGAAAGCTCCAATGAACTGAGTACTAGCTATTTGCTATTAATTCTATTATTGAGTGTTAGTGGTTTTTCTATGTAAATCCTCTATTTACTTCACTGAATAACAAACTTAGAATGCTAATTACAGATCATACCTAGGTTTTGACTTATTTCAGTTTGTTCATTGGATACCTTTCCTGTGGTGGTACCTATATGATATCTTGATTATTTGCAATTTTCTTATCTCTTACCTAGAAACTTGTCCTTAACTATATGAAAGTGAAAGGTATTCCTATTCTGAGCCTGCACTTTTCTGACTAACACATTTCAAAAGAAGGGTGCAAACTGGAAAGGACACAACTGCTCAGCAAAAGAGAGAAAAATCTGGCAAGTCTACTCTAATCAGCACTCACAAACTCGGAGCATGCCAAGCATTTCAGAAGGGATCAAAAGTATTAAAACATAAACAAACCACAAAAAGATTTAAATGCATTCAACCCAGAGCCAGCAGCAAGTTCAAGGAAAAAGTGAAAGCTTTGGACAATAATCTGAATGTTGCAGAAGACACTACCTAAAAGATAAATCAGGCTTAAATTTCTGGGGCTGCAGCTACCTCCTACCTGACCAGTAGACAGTTTGGTCCATGAACTGGTTTGTTTTGCCAGGGCTTTGAGCAGTTGTTTTGCTGATCAACTTGAAAGCAACTTTCATTTAATTTCATCAGTTGGCATATGCACTAAGTGTGCCCTTTAAAGTTGTTAATCTTGATTCCAGTTTCTTCTGTTATTGCCTTTGGGGAGAGTGATAAGGAAGGAGCAGAGAAGGAAGTTTTAAGCCCCTTTGTAATTCTGTACTTTAGGCATCTGCATCGTACCTGATCTCCCCAGGCTTTGCTCACACTCTGCTGCTTCTGCTCCTGCAAAGCCTCAGGGAGTGGAGACTACCAACATGCTGTGTGCTTCAGCCTAGTCAAAGCCTGCTCAGAAAAGCTCTCCTACTGCAGAGAAGGACTGGAAATTGAGGCAAATCCAAATAACACATAATACGTAGCTTCACAGTTAAGTTTTTTCTTAGGAAGCTGTTACCACCTTGCTGAAGCCAAACTACCTTAAAGTTTTCAAGAGACAAAAGGGCAATGGCACTAATGAGAACAGACAACGAAGTAATAAAAACAAAGCTGAGAAAGAAGCTGAAAAATTGCTTGAGAAGACAGAAGGTTCAACCAAATTAAACCCCAGATCTGGGGTCAGTCAATAATAATCCTTTAGGATCAATTTTACTTCCAAAAAGACAATTAGGCTACAAGTTGCAGTTGTTACACTTTCAAATATTTCCCTTGTCTCACTCAATCTGGAGAGGGCTGAAATTCACTCTCAGGTAAAAAAAAAAGACAATTTGGGGAGATCAAGAGTTCCCTAAAAGCCAACAAAAAGCCACAATGTTATGAAAACCAATTTGTTAAAAGCAAAGGTCCAGACCATTGCTCAAGGGGAAAATGTTGCACTTAGAGGAGGAAAAAAACCCCAGTACTGAAATAGATTAATGGAAAAAAAGTAATGAAGGTAAGAAACAGTCTAGAACAAAAGGCCAAATGCTTCATATTAGACAGGAAGAGAGAGAAAACTTTAAGGTCATATATAATCTGGTCAGCTGAAAATTGTAAGCAGGTGCATAACTAAAGCTAACAACAAACAGTATCTTAAAAAGTGGCTGCCAGAAGTGTAAAAAAATAGTAGTTTTTTCATGAGCATCTTTGGAGGATGAATTCTCTGTTTAAAATCAACGGATACCAAACTGTATCTCTGGTCACTGTGCAATGCTTTCCTCCTCTCTTCAGTCTCTTACACAAGCCAGCAAGCACAGATGCTCACTATCATTTCCTAATTAAAGCCTTGAGGCAGGAAACCAGTTACTGTGTACTATAAACCATCCTGAAAAGCACTTAAAGACATGTTTAAACTCTAGCATGCATTCAAGAATACTTCTTAACTGGGATGCTTACTTGAATTGGAGTGTTGAGCTACAGCCCCTTCCCTGTCTTTTCAGCACATTTAAAAGGAGCTAATAAGAGAAGATGGTTACTGCCAGTGGGGACAGAAGTGGATAACCCTCTTGTTAAAACCATACTGCACAGAGGGAGTTGTTGATATGTCCCAGCTTAACCACATAATGATATTGCCTACTTCATTAGCATTGAGGGCTGTCTCTAGACAGAATCTTCTTTGTCTGTTTTGTTTATCTAAACCCCAAATTAGTACCTTTTCCTTCCATTCCAAAGCAATCCTGCAGTTTTGCTGCTGAATTGATATACACTTAAAATACTTCTAACACACCCTCCCCCTTGTCTAATTGCTCTGTGTATCTGCAAGTAGGTCACTAATTAATCTAAAAATATTTATTCTCAAATCAGGTCCATAGTACTCTCAGCTTGGTGATAAATGCAAGTTCATATTCAAAGACAAGGTTTACATTCATCACATGAGCTAAGCTTGTCTGCATTAATTAACAGTTATTCAGATGCTGCCCATTATTACTCCAAATAATAAAGAAAATCTTTTCTTTCTCATTAGGTAGCTAGATCATTGAGTAAGGGAAAGATATACCTTCAAATTCCCAGGAAAGCAGATATTAGTTCCAACACTTAAAAAACCCCTAAATCACTGTCAGCTGTGTTACAGATTCCCAGGTGTAAAGAAGAGAAAGTTATAAGATATGAAAACACACACAAACAAGGTAATTGCTTCCCCCCCCAACTTTCTCTCTGCACTTTAAAGGGATCACAGAGAATAATTACAGCTGTTTTTTTTAATTCTGTCAAATGAACCCAGTTTTGCTTCCAAGACATCAGCTCTGTGCTGCTGCTTTAACGTTAATCTAAAGGATTATTTGCATGAGTGAAAATTGTCTAGGAGTGTCAAGGCAGCCGTGCTCTGAATGGGAAGCTGACTTTTGAGTAGAAGAGGTTATAGTCAAGACTCATTGTGACTTTGACTTTCAGATGATGAGTCTGGTTTGATTTCCATGTCGGTTATAAGACAATCACATTTGCAGAAAGAAAGGGGGAAAGATGCCAGAAGTTTAATATGTCCAGACTCTCATCCAAGAGTTCTCTAAATGTCTATAGGCACCTAAGCTGTATGCAGGGGCCTGACCTCCCACTGACATCTCCAGATATCAGGTGGGAGTTAAAGCTTAAGAGTCTGAAGTCCTTTGTGCCAGCTTCCAGTACTGACAGGGTTGGAGATATTGCTTGTGACTATGAATTGTTGGAGGTTTTTTTTCCCCTGGTTGGGTAAAAAATACCCCAAAACAGTCACAAGCTTGTGCAGGGGGAAAGAGCAAGAGGCTTGATAACATTTACTTCCATATTAAGCATTTCCTCCATCTTTCAGAATGACATGCAGCTCTGTAGTTTCTTCAGGAGACAGAGAGCTTTCATGTTGCTTTTGGGTCAGGATACCCTGTAGGGCTAAAATCCAACTTTCAGTTACCTCTTCATATCTGCCATGACACTGCAGCCCTTCTTTCCCAAGACAGAACATACTCCATCCTGTTCCACTTAAATTCTTGTACTCAAGAAGCAAAGTAATTCAAGATAAATTCCACTGTCTCTGCTTTTACCTTCAGTGTGGGATTTTCTGGATATTGGATGGGAAACATTCAATCCCAGAACAACAGAAGACCATCCCAATGTTACCTAAACCCAAGAAACACAGTATTACAAGTACCTTGTAGGAACATGGAAAATAAACTGCCTCAATATCATTTGATCTATTTTTCTAATAACTTTTCTAATGAATATTTTATTTTTCTGTAGCACTGGACTTAATTTGCTTGAAAGACAATCATCATTACATTAAAGAACAAGCAGTTCACTAGAGCTAAGGAATGCAGTAATTGATTTTTTTTTCCCCAACTTGCTGGATGAATTCAGAAATCATTATTTGTTGTGGTTTAAACCCAGCTGACAACAACCAAACCACACAGTTACTCACTCCTCCCCACCTCAGCAGGATGGAGAGGAAAACCAGGAGGAAGCTGCAGAGCTTTGTGGGTTTAATGAGGCCAATTGAATAGAATACAGAGAATAAGCAGTTATCATGACAGCCAAGGAATACAGAGAGTGAGTGATGCCTGGTGTCCCTGCTCAATGCCCACTGGAACAGCCATGGTTCCCTAGCATCTTGATACCTGCCCTTATCTACTGAGCATGAGGTCACTCTGGCCCTGTTAACCCCATCCCCACCAAACCCAGGACGTTATTTTTCTGTTCTAAGCCACATCTAGAAAAGCTGGATTCTAAAACTCTACGCTTGGAAAGACCAATTTTGACGTTTTCTAATTCTCCAAACATCTTTTTCTTTAGGAGATTCAGATCAACACCTGCCTGTTGTAGTTAATATTGCTTTTCCAATCCACAGAATGGTAGGGTTTGGAAGGGACTTTTAGAGATCATCCAGTCCAACTTCCCTGCCAAAGCAGGTCCACCTAAGTCATACAGGAATGCAACCAGGTGGGTTTTGAAAACCTCCACTCCCATCCAGGTTAAGGTGTTTGCTACTCTCACAGCTCTGGATAGATGAGAATGCCTGGCTGGGCAAGTAGGTCTCAGAGAGCAAAGTTATTACAATTGTCTTTGGAAACATCATGCCTACCAGTTATATAATCTGCCTGGATATCTTGCATGACCAATGAATAAGGCATATTTAAATCTGTATTGGCCAAGTCATAGTTCAGAGCTCTATGCTTCACACCTATAGTTGTAAATCTTTTAGACCAAAGATTTTAACACTACTCACTTATTTTGATTCTATGGTTGAATGGTCTCCTGATTAAAAAAATATGATTTCTCATCTTTCTGAGCCTCCAGTTCCCCCTATACAGAGGCAAAATAATCCATACAGCTTTGCAAAGTCTTTTCTGTCTTCAAATGGAAAGCAACAAGTATTAATATGACTCTATTGCCAGCGTAAAATCACTGCTGTATTCTCTCTAGCCCTTGAGCTGTGTTAAAGAAGGCAATGACATCTAATTCATTCGATGTAACTATATAAGAATGATCATATATACACAATTAAAAATATAGTTTTTATCAATTATGCAGGAGCATCTCATCTGTACTCTACTAATTAGAAAGGGGGAGAAAAAAAAGATAGTGGAAATTAATTACGACAACATTTCTATACTGTTTAGAACCTCGTTATAGGAATTAAATATTGATATCATTATGATTTCCATTATGCATCCTAATGTGATTGCCTGAGAGGAAATACTGCAAGGTGCTCCAACACTCACACTAGCTCAGAATTTGGATTCTCCCACACGCTGATAATGCCGACAAGGTTGTATCTAAATTTGGTATCTTCAGACAAGACTCTTCATTTCACATGCAAGCTTGCAGCTCACTTCAGGCTGCTGCTGTGTCACATTGATCTCAGAAGATAAGATGACTTTCTATTCAATTAAAGAGTGGTTTGAAAACAGAAAGATACTAAAATTGTTCCAAATTTAGGTTGTGAATCATGGGCTAAAATCCAGGGCCTGTTAGAGTCCTTTCTCAGAGTTGGATGGTTGGTACAGCATTTCAGGATTAGAGGCTTATTATTTATAGAAGAATTAAGTTACAGTTTTTCAGGAAGTTTCCAGCCACCTTCAATTCATATTTGTTTTATACTCACCTTCTAGCTTCTTTTTTTTTTTGCCTGTATCCTCCTCTTTTTTTCCCCATTTCATCTCTGACAGTCTTCTAGAAACACAACTTTAAAATTGCATCAAAATGATGCTGTTCACCTTTCCATGTGCACATTGGTCTCTGAATGCTGAGTGTTTATGTAAAGCAGGTTCAGCCCTCCAGCTCCTGGCAACTGGCCAGCGCAGCTCAACACTGGCAAAATGTATGATTGTTATTCAATGCAAGAAGGCTTTGCTCTTTGCAGGTAATTGTTAAAAGGTGAGGCCCTGACCCCACTCATTACACAATGGGTTACTGTCCAGCATTCACCCTGGAGGGTTCTTTACTTGCAACTTTTATAACAACTATAAAATGAAGCTGCCTGTTCATGGAGTAGGCTGTTTCCCTGCCATTTTTTCCTACAAAATCTAGCATCCCTCTCTAACTTTTCTTTTTGTTTCATGCTCATCCTTTTATATTCCTGAGATGAAGTTAGAGACATATCTAGTTGTTCCAGCATGTTGTATCAGATCATTTCTGGACCACACAGAAAGTCCTGGACTTTAGCAGTTATCACACTGCACACTACACTGTTACGTAATGAACATAGAAGCATAAATAGCAAATACACAGAGTCTCTCTTATGAAACAAATTGCACTTAAACACTGAGCAATTTAGGCTGCCAAAAAGGGACTTCAACATAGACATTGAAAAGAAAGGATGATTTATGAAATTATTTTAAGCTTTGAGAAAACACGGAGACATATGGTGAGTGTTAAATATTTGTATACACGATACAGCAAATAGAGATGTCTCATGGGTTTTGAATTAGATGTTTAGAGAGAAAGACAAGAAAATACCATGCTATGTCCCTTCTTTAGTATAGTCTAGAAACAGATTTGCTTAAGATATTATCTGAAAGAAGCTTTGGTTAAAAAAAAGAAAGTCTCTGAGACAAGCATCAAATTTTAAAGCCACATTTCAGCAGTTCACCTCAGTCATTGCATTAGACTCCTTTGGCCATAGTAAGCACAATCCCTTGAAGGCAAGGTCCCTTCCTGGGACAGCAACTCAGGGACTTTGAAGCTAGACACCACCTCAATCTAAATCAAGTCCTTTAAAAGGGATGGAAATTGAAGGAAAGTCATTGAACAAGGAACCCTTCAGGTATGTGAAGTATTGAAGAACAATACTTTCTTTCCCAGTAATATCAGGACACAAGAAGTACAGTGACTTGACCCTGTGGAAACATCAGCTGTTCTTGAAAGCAGCAGGATTTTATTGATACTGTGAAATCAATACTTCTGTTTTGCATGGCTTCAGGAAAAGTGCCTCTGTCCTCCCAGGAGGCAACCTGCACCATCAAAAAACCATCCTATGCACACACATCATCCCCAGCTATCAGATCTCAGGTGGAAACAGCCAATTACAGGATACAGTGAAATCCAAATCTGTGCTCCCTTAGATCCCCAAAGGCAGTGCTGCAATTGCTAAGTGTATGGAGGAGACTTAGCAAAAGCTTAGAAATACAAAGAAAATAGGATATAATTCTCCATTAACAACATCACACAAATCCCAACCCACCACTGAAAACAAGGGTCACAGTTCAGTTTCAAACTAAAAATCATGGTGTATTCTGTGTGCATGTGTGTGGATGTCCACAATTCTCTTCACCATTGTTGAACTTCTTCAGACAGCTGCAGTCATACGTGGAATGATGTAAAGGTTGCTCTGGGTTGACAGGCACCTTATCAGCACGTGTCGTTATAACATTAGTACCCATTTTCTTATTGATATCAAATGGGATTTTTCTGGCCAAAAAGGTCAGGAACAAAAAGATTGCCTCTTCCCACTACCTTTAAATTGTGTTGACATCTGTTTACTCACCCATTACAAACAGTTGGCCCCATAATACACAAAATGGGGAACATGCTAAATCAATAGCTGAGACTGATGAGAAATGGGTCATTAAAGCAATGAAAGTGAAATTATTACTTTGACCCACATTTAATCAATCCTGAGAACTACAGTATCAATAAAGACATCAAGAGGAGGAAGATATATTGTCTTTCACACACGCACTCAGTTGAGGTAGTGGGATATTTTGTTCATATAAAATTATGGAAAATTGCCTTTCTGCACTCCTCTGAAGCTCACTGAGATCAGGGCAGCTGCAGGAGCGATGAAGGTTGTGCACACTCCATGTCACTGATTTTCTTTTCAGTGTGGAATGAATACAGTTGGGTCTGTCCTGCTGCTGCAGACAGGCAACACCCTGCTGGGTGCAACATATCAAGGCAACTGCCAACAGCCAGATCTACCCAGAATCAGGATTTTATTCCCTCTGTCATTTTACTAAGTGGGATAGTGAGGAAAGCAGTGACTTTGCCCAAAGTGCCCTTCATCTGCAGCTCCTGTAACTCTAGATACTTGCTAAGCTACCCTCTCGTATTTCTAGTCCAAGCAAGTTCTTGCATTACATTATGAAAACAGGAATGAATTGTCTCTTGAGGTTAATTGTGTTTTTTCTTTTCTTTTTTTTAAATTTTATTGAAAGACTAATGTTATGGATGGCAAAGAATTTATAATTAAGCAGATGCCCATCAACTGTTTTTTCCTTTTTAAACAGAACTTCTATTTGAAAAGCAATGAATATTTTTCCTACTATCCCCCTTCAACAGATGTTCTGCCTAATCTATATTCACTTTACTCACTGTCTTACCTTTGACCTTTCTTTGGAAAGTATTGGGAGAAGAGAATGTCAGTATTTATCTCCTTGCTGTGCTTCCATCTGTCTATGCAGTGCACGAATAACCACAAATTATATTTCCTTTGTGAAAATTTGAATGACAGAAGCATTTCTAAGGCTTCATATACATGGAATGATCAGATGCTATCTCCTTGCCTTGGAGGAATTATTCATCCTGTATCTGGACATGCATACCAGGAACAATTGACAAATCTGGATTTGAGCTTCCAGCGTCTCCACTGAGATTTTCTACCAGAAGCCTTTCTTGGATGCTTTTCTCACTTATTTTACTTATTTTTCTTGACAGGGAAAATGAAGTAGGAAGGTTCATAACCAAGGCTGCTACAGGGAACGTGGAGCAACATAAAGCTGTCTTAAAGAGGTCTCCTTTTGGATGTGTGAACTGAATTATGACCTTGTAAACATGTGAACATCTACACAGATTGAAGACTGGGAAACAGGTCCTTCTCTGGTGGCTCCAGTGGAGCCATATTGGCATCAGATACGGTCTTGGGATTTATGTGCTCTAAATTGTACTGAAGTTTCATGTGTGAAATGCCAAAATATGTTTCTTTTGGACAACTTAAAAGAACAAGAAAAATAGACATTGTTCCCTGAAGAAACCATGGCCTTTGCATTTATTTGAAATGGTGTTGACTCCTTTTTGTTATGGTGGAAAAGGACAGAAAATTGTGTGCTTATCAAGCCAAATGCAAATAGTAAACCATCTAACTTTACAACAATTACATCAAGGCTCACTTTTACACTTAAAATAGAGAATAAAAGCTTATTTTACTGCAGAAAAAAAATGTACAAAAGCATACTATATTGTGACTTTTTGAAATAGATGAACCTGAAATAAACTCCTGATACCAGGAGTTTTGAAAGATTGATTCCAAATCTCACTTTCAAAGGTTAGGAAGAAAGGAAGAAAATATCACTTACTAAACTCTAAATATTTCTTTTCTTTTAGCTTTCTAGCTATTTAAGACCAAAAGTGCACATGAAATATACACACATAATCTTGTCAAGAAAGACACACTTCAGATCCAAGGTCAGCAATAATATCTAAAGAACCTAAACCTTCCTGTGCTTGTACCTGTCAAAACATAGAATGTTTTCCTCCTCCTTAAGTTTTTTTTGAGGTCACTAACAATACAGAGCTTGATTTATTTTAACTTCTTCTAAAAGTAGTTAATTGTATCTATTGGCAAACAAGATTTCCTTCTTATTTTCTGACTTGGAAATATCAGGTGGAAGCAAGATACTACAAACCAGAATGTATTCAGAGGTAATTAAAAGTCAGTGTATTACAGGAATAATAGTCCATCTGCCCACTTGTGCTCAGTATCACTGTAACTCTGCAAAAGTGTCTGAAAATACCAGGGTGATCACAGTGAGTAGCCACCTCTTACTCTACACATTTCTTTTCTGAAAAGGTTCTTGCTAAAAATACGAAGTGAGCTCATCACCTAAATTCACAGTCTGTTTTCCTCAAAGCAGTTGTGCACAGCCCTCCTTAAGGCCATCAGAAAAAACCACCTGTGAAGAGACATTTTAATATCTTGGGCAGATAAATGGGGTAGTACTGATCAAATGCTGAACTTCTTCTAGGAATCAATTCTTTTTAAAATTTAGGCTAATTGAATGCTCATAAAAATGACCCAAGCTAACAACTGTGCCACATAATAGAATTGCATATAGTCTGGATAAGAACTGTTCCAGCAGAATGTACAACAGTGAAGCATAAAACAGACTGGATAATCTGATTCTGATGCATTTGCTAAAATAGAGGAGTGATCTAATCTACCCCTTAGCTGGTCCATGCTGCTGGAGAATATGTTTCAGTTCAAACTCCTGCCTTTGACAGGCCTTTAGTATTAGTTATACAGGAGGAGGCAAGACTCTTCTGCCCTGCAAAAGCTGCCTGGAGAAGTTGGGCTCCTACAGAAGGAAGAGTTGAGTGATGAAAAGGGAAAGCCATTATCACATGTTATCTTTAACGCTCCACAGCACATTTAATGTAAGTACAGCCATCAATTCCTCACCCTGGCCAAATTCCAAGATTGGCAATTAAATCTTCCTGAATGTCTACATTACAATCTAAAGCATACTCTTGAACACAGCGAGACTGTGCAAAATTTTACATATCTATTTCTCTCTGTTGACTATAAAAAAAGGAGACTGGTCTACTCTGGCTCTCTAAAATGCAGACATCTCATTTTTATGTGCAAATGTTAGGATAAATTAATCTCAACCCAAACTCCTGGGAAGAGAAAGGAGAGTCATGCTCATCATAACAAAAAGGTTTACCCTTAACTGAGCCTGAAGGAAGAAAATCAGTTAGGGGAAGCTAGAGAAAGAGAAGAGCCCAAATTATAAGGAAAGGAACAACTTTGGGACATCACTGTAATTATCTTGTATCAACAGAGGAAAAACTGGTGTTAATTCAATATCTATTTAGAAAAACAGGGAAACATGAACAGTGAATAATGTAATTAATGTTTTGACCAACTAGAACACAAATCAGTCTGCTTTTCATCCAGTAATTGTCTAGTTTTCAAGGGGGCAAAAAAGGCAATCAATACCATTAGAAAGGCTTGCAAAGTGAAGGGTGGCTTAGTCTGCACTTGATTTCACTAAAAGAACTACAGATATTAGGCTGAATTTGTTCCCTTAATCTATTAACAACACAAGTTTTTGAAGAAGCTAATTATTAAGGCACAGCCATATTCCAGGACCAAAATATTCATGATTTAATCATCTGTGAAGAACTGCAGAAGGTCAGGGTGACCCTGAAGGATGCCACATAAAGGAAGGCAAGTGAAAATCAGCATCTTCCCCATCATTCTCCATACTTTGCAATTTTTGCATCACAGGACTGAACTATTCTATTTAACTGAGTAGTATCTAGACCTACTCTGAAAAAAATCTACGGTTTTCCCTAAAATCCTTCAGGATGGGAGTGTGTCCTCTGATTTCTATCTCATTTTCCATTCACTTCTCTTAACAAAACAAAAGACTCCTTTACTCCTTTAAGTCTTGGTGCCTCCAGGTTTCTCAATGCAAGAACAGGAATGAGTTCCATTTGAAAACAGTAAATAAAATGCACTCCATAAAGGTCACAATTCAGTGCTGTACTGTCTATATCAAACCAAGAAACTTATCTTTAACACCTGGACAGTATTAAAGACTTTAAGGATTTTTAGAGACTGAAGTCTAAGGTTGCTTGTGAGAGCATTGCAGGAAGGATATCAAAGAGAATACATTAAATTTCTCTGCAGATTAAATCATTATAAAGGAAACTACATGAAAGACAGTATTTCTAATAAATGAAGAGTTGAAAACTATGTCAGAAATTAGTCATGATTTTTGAAAATTAAACTTTCATTTCACTTGCTATCAAATAATTGGTGTTAAGTTATTCTCCTAACTAGACTGAACCCTGGAAACTAAGCAATCACGGTGGTCCAAGCCCTCAATAGAAGTGCATTAACAATGGTAATTTCGGTCAGGCGTGTAGCAAATGAGCTGCATGGCTTTTGTTAATTTGGGGCCTGCTTCTGCTTTTGAAGTTAGTAGCTCTGTTGACTTCAAGCAAAATGAAACTGAACTGCCTTTCCTGGCAATTGCATGAATTCAGTTCAAAAAGAAATCAAAGCCTCTGCCCAAAAGCTAGTCTGAATTTCTGGAGTAAGACTAATTAAAAGAAAAGCCTGATATATGCATGTGTTCTCTGCATATCCTGGTTTCAGGCAGGTCCAGGAAACACCATTCAATGATCAACTTTTTATGGACTTTTTAGACTTACTTAGCTATGAGATCCCCTGCCAAGGCTTTGGTCTCAGACTTATCTGTACTGTGCTTTTGGTTTTTTCATAGCCTCGGGCTAATCTCACTCTCCCTGTGCCTATCCTCTGTTTCAGAAAAGGGGCAGAAGAGTCTCTTTTCTATTTAGATTGGATGAGATCAGATGAAGGAATTATTGTTCACTGTGTTATGCGACATAATAAGATACTAGCATTTGCTAAGGCTCTTGTAGGCACAAAAATAAGAACTTGCAGGCAGAGTTACTAGGAATAATGTTTGTGCAACTCTGGTTTGATGAAACAGAACAAAAGGCTTCCCGAAGTTTCCTCAAATGAAAGGAGAGCAGAAGTGGTCAGAGGCTTATAGCCACCCAGCAGCCAGAGTGAAAACACACACAGCTCTTGTTCCTGCTCTGGTGACTCAGTCACACATTAACTCCTGCCAGCTTCACTCCTCATCCTCTGACTCCTGACAAATCCTGTAACCAGACCTGACACCTGTGGTACTTCTCAGGCTTACTGATAGTAAAAGAACAAACCCACAGCCAACAAACACCTAAAGCATCAATGAAAAGACATGACATGGACAAAGTTGTTTCTTGGGCTCAGTACCAATAGATTTCCTCACAACCTTAATCACTTTTGCCACCTACTTCTCTCTTAGAACTCAACGACCAATCTTTTCACTTTATTTTCTAAAAGAGTTAGGTGTGTGCCATGACTTAAAATGGAAAGGTGATAATAAAAGAGCTTAATTTTTATAGGCTCCAGAGGAGATTAATGTTCTATCAATTCTGAGTTTTAACAACATGAAAATGGGCCCAACCCAGGAGAAAATCCCCTCGGAGTGCAGCCTTTTGAGTCAATTTTTCATCTTAGCCTTTCTAGCTGGAGACATCACACATAAATAAACATGTGCAAGTTATTGCCAGCATGCTCTGCTTTATTAATTTTGTGTAGAGCAAGCTAGCTTTCAGGGAGGTTAATTTCCTGAATGGAGAAGAAAATGGCACTTCACCAATTTGAAAATAAATAATTGTGTGGATACCTCAGTTCATTATTTTTAACTCTGCAGAGTCTTTACAGACTCCAGAGGCATGCTGTCAGCTAGAGAAACAGAGCTATTTTCACTAACCAGTTTCCCTGTGTGGGGTGTATTATACTGTGTTACATAGGAATGAATGGTTGTTAAAAAACCCCAGCACCTTGCCCAGGTCCTTTTAAATGGAGCCCAGTTAATCTTGAGAAGACCAATTCCAGAGATGTAGCTACTTTTGGAATAATAAACACTTCATACCACATGTTTTTGTAGGGGAAATATTCTTAAATTCTAGCAACATACTCATAACCTGTTTTGCCACCAAACCTCAGGGGATACCACATCTTTGCAATCACTGATGCTCTTTAACCTTAAGAACCCTTAAGTACGCGAGGCAGATGCATTTGAGTGCTGGGATTTTCTCTGTCAAACTACCTGTGAATCTGGAGCCAGAACACACATGTCCAAAGTTCTGGTTTTGTTTAAAATAATGAGAAAATGACATTAATCCATATGGCATATGGAAAGCCCAGTTCAGACTTTGTTGATTTAAAAGCACATGGATGCTACAGGGCTTTGACAATATCACTTGACTGTGGCTATTTCAGAATCCAGGCAAAACCAGATGGCAACATTTCTGCGGTTTTGAAACATATGCTGTGAAACATATTTAAAAAATATATTTATTAACAGTGGGGTTAATTTTACTGGAAGTCCCAATGAAGCTATATAGGTACTTTTTTCTTAGGCAACAAGTGGTGTGAAAACTTGGAGTTGTGCAAACCTATGGCTCCAGAATTATTGTCCAAGACTAAAAGTTTGAATTCTAAATAAGACTCCTAACAATCTGCATTTTTTTCTGTCTCACAGCAGACAAGATTCCAGAAATCATGTAAATTTTAAACCATTTAAAATTCATGTGTCATGTTGAGTTTGCAATAATCTTTTCATCATCTTAACTAATGTCAGGTGATAGGCAAAAGTACATTAATTTATCTGTCTTATCAAAATGTTTAACATAGATAATGCATGAAAGAGAAAATATCTGGCTGACATGATGCAAAAATGTCATTCTGTTCTTCTCTCTACAGATGGTTTTTCACTTCCCACGGTGTTTCTCTGCAGAAAATCTGTTGTGTTCTTGGTATTTAATTTGCCTTTTCGATGCAGTTTTCTCAATTAAATCTCATGCAGATGATGTAGTCATTTATATTCAGAGGATCAGACTTTTTGCTCTTATTGGATAAACTTTAATCTAATCCACAGGGTTCAGATTTAGCTGCATGATATTAATTAATTTTAAATACAGATAAATGTTTCTTTGGTGGAGATCAAAAGGTAAATGTGGTCCCCAGATATGAAACCTACAAAGAAAGCACATAGTGGATGACTTGCTCAGATTTTATTGAACTAAGGGAAATCCAGGTGAGAGAGGATGGGAGAAGTGGCTCAAATAATTAACTGCTCTGTGTAGCAGGTACTGCTGGAGCATTAGCTAAGCTTTCACAGCTAGCATGTCTCAGCACTGCTCTCTGACCACTCATTAAGAGAAGGCCAGACAGAGTGATGTTTTCATGACAAGGGCATTTTCATTTAAATGCTGACTTGTGGCAAGGGCGTAGCAGGAGAATTTTAACATGCTGATGCAGTACAATTGTTTGATATGAAAATCATGTGGAAAAATACAAGCAAATTTGTTTTCCCACTTGCAACTTTTACTTGGCTTTCTCCCTCTCCAGGACCCCTCTTCACTCAGGGAAGAGAAGGGAGTAACCAGTAAGCACCATTCAAGCTGCATATAGAAACTTAAAGCCACTGCATTTTTGTGTGCTCTAGTTTTGCAACCAAAACAATTGTTTCAAACTTCTTCCTACTTACAACAAAAATGTCCATGCAACTGCTGTCAGTAGCTAAACAGAAGTGTGAAAGATGACAATACATTCTGTACAAAAGCAATGAGCTGAATTAAACTTGGTATTGCCTTGATTAAGTTTTGGATACCAGTGAATTTGGCCTCATGTTCTTCATAGGACCATTGGGAAGTCTTTATTAAATTCACTACCTGATCCAAAGAACTGAATGCTTTTCACTTCTTCCTCTATAAAGCTAGAGGAAACCTAACAGCTGCCCTAGAACCTCCCATTTCCATAGTCACAATGAGGATAAGCAGGGTTTACTTCATGCCCATTAGGATCATGTGCAGGGATGACACAGCAGGTTAAATATTATACTCTCAACTTTAAAGCTGTAACTAATCCTTTTCTGTTTTCAATGTGAGAATGGGAAAAGGGAAGGTCTTTCTCCATTCATTTCTGGAACCAGCTGCAAAATGCTGAGCTTCCCCTTTGCCCCTCAAGTGCAACACATTTAAAGAAGTTCATCCTAAAAGATCTCATAATTTGTTTTATCTATTTACAGCAAGATTTGTTGGGGATTTTTTCCCCCTCCTTATGCTATTCATAAGATGCTCATTTTCATTGCTATGTGCATATAACCATTACCACTGGAGAATAGCACAGGGGACATTGAATATGGATTTCGTAGTCTTATCACTGTACGTCTTTTACATCAGGTGCTCGTTTAGACAGAATTCATTGTATATTAGTCTCCTGTGACGACACTAACTGGCCTCCAACTTTCCAGTGCTTGTTATCATTTTCAGAGTGTAAAAACCTCAAGGACTTAAAAAGGACAGACAGGCAAGTTTGCAGAACATTTCATTAATTTGTGGGAAATTCTACTTACTGTAAGTGTCATGTCTTTGCTGTGAAGACTAAGAACATCTGCCAAATATAATACCACTTTCTTCCTTCACAGTCTGGCTTCTCTTCTGTTTGACATTGAGGGACTAACCATTAACTCACACTGCCTCAGCCTGAAGAGGCGACTATGTACATATATCTAAAGCTTAAATTTCAATTTGTATTGCAATGTCAGTCACCAGATAAATTCAGACACCAAGGAAAGTGAATAATGAATAGCTGTGTGGGCCAAGAGAGAATAGTGCCAGCAATAACTCCTTTCTAATCTATCCCTGATTCTATAATGCTCTGGCTGTTATTTCTAGTGGACTTTCCCACTCCTTCCAGCCAGATTGACAGCAAATCAGTGATAGAAATGGCTGAATCTCACCCATCTGCCCGAGGGAGTTGTCTCAGAGAAGCATTCAAATATTCAGATGACACTTGTCCAAATGATATAATTCACTCTGGGGTTTGTCAAATTGATCAGGTAGTATCATGGGACATTTTTTTGGGCTGACTCAACACCTCCCTTTCACATTTTAAGGCTCTGCTTGAGTCCCTAAAGACAAAGGAAAACTAAAAGAACATAAGGTGTTTGCAAGTTTCAACCATCATCTTAAAATTGATATACACATATCAACTTCTTATTCAAATAACACCATCAAGCCTAAATTATACAGCATACCATTTCAAAAGCGTGTGTAACAAACCATAAACAGTATTGTATCTTAGAAGTTCAGAGAAAACAGTGGCAAAACAAGCTCCCTCCAAAGTAACTACAGGATAACAATATACAGCTAGATCTGGCCACCTTTGCTATCCTTGGTAGATTATTTTCCACAGATTGTCCCAGGATATCTCATTCCTACCAGAAGTAACGTGAATGTGGAAGGATCTACCTTTGAATGGGGATGTGAGCAACACAGAACCACTTGCAACACTACTGAAAATTGTTAGGTGAAGTCTCTCAAGACCAATTGTTTCTTGTTGCAGAGCATGTTATTGCCAATTTGCTCATTTACTGTTCAGTTTCCTTAAAATAACTGAATTGTACCATCCTCAGCAGTTCTGCTCAAGCCTCTGCACTGTCCTTATCCTCTGTGCTCTGTTAGGTTTGAGCCTAAATGGCTTGTTATTTTAAGAATAATTTAATAACCTCCCCCTGGAATGATTATGATCTTTTATCATATTTCATAGAGATTAGAAATTTTTATCTCTGGCTTGTTGATTAAATGTTATTATGTTGGACCATAACTTCTTCAGAAATCATTACAATAAGAACAATGCAAATATGTACTTAAGGAGTCCCAGACAGTGAATTATTGCTATAATAGACAGTGATGTCTTCTTTAAAGTGATACAATTAGTGAGTGAATTAGTAGGACTAAGAAGTTAAGAAAAGAGTATGCTGTATGACTGACATAACCAGAGTTAATTTGCCAGGGATGGTTCCTTGGATTCTTTTCCATTTTCTCTGCTCTTTCCAGAGCTTTTTTAAAAAGAGAAAGAAAAACAAATTAAAAAATTCACCATCTCTTTTGGAATTGCCTGTCTGTCTCAGCTGAAAATAGACAGCACCTATGTAACAAACTCAGAGATATGCCTCATTTCCTAATAGTTAACACTGAAGTGTCCATCTCCAGTAAGACCATAAAAACAAACAAACAAAAAGATCACACAGACAGTGAGCATGCTTGAGACAGATTTCAGACATGTTTTCAGTTAAAAAATATCAATTCACACCTTGAGTCAGCAGCTTCAGAAAAGAAGGAACTGTCACAGAGACAAAAAACATAGTCCGGCATATTATTTTCTACAGCATCCAGATGCTGCAGAGGAAGACACAAGTAAGCTCAGAGGAATAGAAATCCATCAGAATTTCCTCACATGACTTCTTCAAGATTTGTTCTGTTAGGCATAGCTATTGTCATCATGAATAAAGCTTTAACTGTGTTCCAGTTCTCTGATCCTCCCAAACTTACATAGCACTTCTGAGTTTTCCAAACCCCACAGAACAGATAACAGTTTTTATAAGATACATTAAACTCTCTAAATCCTCTACTTGCAGAATGAAAACATACTTCTACACTTGTTCTCCCTATCCCCCATGACATACTAAGTTTGGAGCAATTCACACTTAAGTAACACTTGCATAACAGAGGTCTCAAAACAAGGTAAAAAGATACCACAAACATGAAAAAAACCACCAGAACTGGTCTTCCCTCAAACACTGCCACAAAAACTTTTCTACAGCTCTGAGCAGAACTGCCAGGAGGGAGGTGAAAGCAAAATGAAGCAGGGGATTCTCAATGCAGGGCAAGTCACTTTAATAGTGTCTGACTGAGAATGGCAAGGGCTCTTTAATTACAATCCTTCAAGAGTAATTGTGAAAAGCAGCGATTACCTGACTTACTCTGAATGAACTCGGTATAATTAATGAATGTTCAAGTTCTAATTATGGTAAAATCGTAGCAAATTAATTCCAGACAATAGAGTGTATTTTTGGCATGTTTTCAAATGATCAACTCATTTTTATTACAACTATTCCCTCTGTTCTTTTGCACAGTTTAAATTTATGGCCTTTACTTTCAACTGGGTTCAAATATCTGACCATAAAACTAAAAGAACCGAAAATTCAACAACTGAGGCATGAGACTGTACCACCAGAATATCTGTATACAACTCAGTACCTCCATTTGCTTACATTTGACTTGTCTTATGAGACATATGATCACCTCAGATCACTGTCCAGATCAACAAAGGCAAATGCATGCTCAAATTGAATATGTACCAGCTGAACATGCTCAGAAAGAAGCTTTCTAATGCAAAGTCAAAGATGAGTGATAGAACAGAGTCCTGCTCCTTCCCTACAGGTTTTGGTACCTCCAGTTGTGCCAAAGAGACTTCCATTTCCCTTGAGATCCCTTCACATCTAAACTTCTGCAGCCACTCCTCTAAAGAGCTGAGAATTGACTAGCCTTGTGTTTTAAAGGACATTCATCCTGTGAAGGAGGTTGTCACGATGAAGACTGTGTATATGTACACCAACAAAATATTACATGATACTTCAACTGCTTGTCAACAGAGAAGCCATTTTCCAAAAAGGACCAAAGAAAGAAGCATTGGAAGGTTATAAGCCCAGTCTCTACCACAATAGCCAATCATGCAACAAGGGTTAAGTCAGGAGAGGTTCAGAATGATCTTTGCCATCACCCTATCACCTTCCCACAAGTTATGTCTGGCAACAAATTAACCAAATGCCACCAACCTTTAATTTGCCAAAATAACAGCTGTGAAATCCTATTTACCTATCTATCAGCAATGTGAACAGATTTTCTCTGTGAAAAACATAACTAAACCCCCTGAACAACTGTTTTACTGGCAGAGTGTGTGACTGCCTCTTTAAAATAGGCTATTTTAATATGCCAGGTCTGACATTTCCTACATTGCCTACCTCAGACTGCTAGCACCAGCTATGGCCTCTATTGCTTCCTCCTGAAGGAATTTAACACATGGCCACTCTTTGTTCCTGAATTACTTTTGTTAAAAGTCTCACTTCAGTCTCCAAGGAAGAAGATGATGAAGGCAGCAAGAGATTATTTTGCAATTATCCAGTTTATGTGCCCTTTAGAACTTTTGTGTCAGTCTTTTAACTCACACAGCTGCATGTTACAACAGTTGCTAGAAATTACAAAATGGAGCTTAAGAAAAAAAAGCCAAAATCCCAACAACAAACAAAGATGAAATCCCCTCCTTTATGCATGCAGCAATGTAAAGAGCTAACAGTTCCTAGACTTACAGGAATCTTCCCGACAGTCTATAGCTTCTTCACTGTGATGCTGTGGCCTTACATTTCTTGTAATCGTTCAGCTACCTAATGACCTCCTTATATCAGGTGTAAATGAGTTTTCCCACTCCAGTCTGGCTTTTGTCAAGGCTTTAAAGTAAGCAGTTAATGAGTGCTATTGCTCCGAGTTTTCTCATGTGAAAGAAGGGTACTCTAACTAGTGATACAGCGACAAGCAGGAGCTAACATTCTGCTCAGCTGTAGTGCAGAGCAGAAAGCTTAAGTTGAATCTCCCAAGAATGGAGGATGTGTTAGGCAGAACCATCCTGACAGCCTAACTGCATCCAGGTGTACAGGTGGGGATCCATTCATGCTTTGTCAAGGATCTCAGCGGAGCTAAGAAGAAAGCAGCTGGTTTTCTGGGAAACAGCCTAGTTAGAATCATCAATAGAACTGTTGGCCTGTAACAGACCAACAGATTTATTCAGCAGCAGGAGACAGCACAAGGATGCTCAGATTTATCACTCCAAATACCATCATTATTTAGTGTGCAGAAAGCCTTCTTGTCTCACAGTTAGCAAAACAAAATTACAAATTAATAGCCATATATTTTCCCCCATGTCCTGGATCTATCATCCAATTTCCTCTGTGTTGTAATTTTATTTTAGTACTAAACACACTGGGCTCAGAAAACTGGTAAATTTAGAAATTACACATATTTTATCCACCTTCTCTCACATGAATTTTTGTCATGTGTTAATTTACTGAAGGAGTATGTTTATTTTCTTAAGAATCAGTCACACAGAAGAAAAAAACAGAAGACATTTAGCTTGTACCTTTGACTTCAGGTTACTTCCTTCCTGTTCTTTCAGTTATGCATTGGATTTGAAGAGGGAGGAACAATTCCTTACACACAGGTTTGTAAAAGTATCCATCCCAGCTGGGTTCCTGCCACGTGTGAAAGTGGGGGATATACAAAATAGCTCCCATGTAAGAGCTTGCCCTCCCTCCAGGAGCACCTGAAAGCTCTTGCCAGGGGAGCCCTGGTGAAACCATCAAAGGTCAAAGATTTTTGAAAGAAAATGGCAATATTCCTTGCTCACAGAGATCAAAAGAAAGCCCTTTTAGAATGCACTAAAATACTTCTTTGCATAGCCCTGGTGCAAAGGGAGACCTCAGCATGGACAGGGACGTAGGTGTTAAAAAGAAATGCTAACAACCCACTGTCTCAGCACAGAAGCTTTTTGACACTCAGAGCATGATGCTTGCATGAAGGTGGATTACAGATATGTAGGATATAAAAAACCAGGATGTTGTTGCTTTCTGAATCTTTCCTTAGACTTACGAAGGACCTGGTCACCAGGTTGGCTTCATTTTCCTTTTGATTATTTAATAAATCTAAATGTACTTAACTTTTAAGTGAAATATAATATTTAATGTCAATAGTTTTCAATAGAAATTCAAAGTTTAAGCTGAGATCCAAACCCCTCTGATGATAGGAATGTAGAGTGAGGTGTAAAATCTCTAGACCTATGCAGTTTCATATATTCATTTCAAAGCTATCTCCACTGAAAACACTGAGAATCCACCTCCAGAGTCTCTTCCAAAGGGTCAGCAAAACAGGTTGTGTTGGAGATAAGAAGTCTGATTGCAATCTTTCTTATATCAACACAAAACATGAGTCATTTCTCCCAAGTCAATGGAATTACACATTAGAAAAGTCAGAAGAGAGTTCAAAAAGTTATTTACTTTTGGAACTACTAAAAGGATCAGAGACATATGAGTCCCTTTAAAGGTCCACAAGATGTATCAGTGATCTTGGTAAGTAGCCTTTGGCAATTAATTCCCAGTTGATTGCTTATAACCCTTCAATGCATTTGAAAAAAACCCTACAAACTTTCCCTGTGCAAACTCATGTTATTGTTATCTAGAATCTACATCAGGCCATGAACAGGGGCTGCTTATAATAAAAGTAAACTGTCCACAGTGGAACTGGAATTACAAGAGTTGAACTTAGGTGATATATAGAAAACTTTGCTTTAAATCCAAGTCTGAAGACTACCTCTCTGCCTCTTATGAAGACTATCTAAGGAGAACTCTTGGCTATTTGAAGTTCAGATACCTTTGTTTTTGATTTGTCAGAGATTAAGAGAACTGCCAGAAAACCTGAGTCCTACTAGAAAAAGAAGAATATAGCTTAAGAAAATTTCAAAAGATGATTCAAGGCATTCTCTGTTTGTGCACAGCACAGGGAACAAAGGCTCTGCAATTAGGTACTTGGACACATCCAAAGATAAAATACTCGTTGTACAGTCTCTAGCACAGAAGCACTGTAACACTGTAAATAATGTTCATTCCTACAGCTTAATTTAGAGACCAGCTGTACCAGCTTAGAAGAAAAGTCTGTCTTTCGCAGTTTCCTCATTCTGTCAGTGGGTAACAGTAAAACCACAGGTAGTTCATTACAGCAGTTACAGTTCCTTGGGTTGCTCCAACTTGGATAACCATGGTAATTCTAGAGCTAATGACCTCCAGGAGTGGGTGCACTAATCATTAGCAAATGCCTAGGGAAAAGCATATGGACATCAGAAGCATAAACTATTCTTTCCCTGCTGCACTCCTGCAGCAGTGTCTGTAGTTGAAGGATTTTCCAAGATAGAACTGATATCTTTGGTGTCTCATAATCTCAGGTGGATTATTCTTCCAGAAATTCATGCAAGGCCTAGATTAAAATGAACACAAGAAATACTTGCAACTCAAACACAAAATGAGCCTTTTACTGTACACCTCTGCTTCAATATCATTCTGAGATAAGCCCTGCAGCCAGGTGGGCTTTTCCAGACCTTCCATAGCTCCTGCTGCAGTGAGCTGCAGACTAATAGGCTGCCTGCTCCTCCTGTCAGCTGGGTTTAAGTCTTGTGCTGTCAATAGATGTCACACTTGTGCTTTTGTTAATGTCTTCTGGAGCAGATTATGCCAAGCGAGCACAGAGGAGCAGCATGACACAAATTATTTGAATGCACTGCCTTTATATAATAAAAGCAAATCCAGGAGAGATACAATCTTCTGTAGGTTTTACGATGTGCATCCCGGAAAGTATTGAACACAGAAAGGGAAAGAGAGAGGAATGACAGCAGGAATCTTATCTTACAAGGCAAAAGTTCATTTTCCCCTTCAGGTTACTTGTTCATAACTGTATAGCTAAATGTACATCTGCTTTTTTGGAGAGCAAATGAATTTTTGTGATCTCTGGCTAAATGCTGTTTGTAATAAATACAAGGCCAGGGGGTAGCCAGACTATTTGTGTTAAATGCACAAATAGCAGCAGATGAAGATATTTGCACTATTTATTTCTTTTTTTTTGCATCTATGAGAAAGTCAGCATTAGCAGGAGTTTGCAAGGAGAGGAAAACATTGGGTTTTAAATCACTCAGTCAGTATTTGTGGGATTTCAGATGGAAGTGTTATTACTGAATTTTGAAATGTGGCACTGAACTTTTAATAGCTGTTGTCACTATAAGGAGATGTAGTGGAAAGCTCTGGGCACTCTTCATCACAGGAACAGTCTGCTGCCTTGGCCAAATTTCATTTGGACCATTATTAATTCTATTTCTGCAACATCCCTTGCTCTTTCTGAAAATCCAGACCCTTGTGTCATTGCAGTGGATGGTACCAATGTGCATAGACAGTGATACCCGTGGGATTCTGCATAGTCAAAACAAACCACAGGACTCAAGGTTCAGCTGGCTGCATGGTCATCACTTTTTAATGAGTCAAATGCTGTTACTGAATTACTTCTTTTCAGTGCAAATATACTCTGTAAGTTGAATGAGGAATTCCTGATTTTTACAGCAGAAGATATTTATCTTTTCCTGTAAGTGTTTTCAGAAACAGGCAGGGCCAAAAAGATCTCATCCATTAGAAAATCTTGCTCAAAGTCAACTTATAAATTCCCTCAACAAAGCAGTTTTTGACCAGTTCTGTTTCATATCAGACAGTTCCTCAGGTTAGTAAAGCTGCTGGAAAGTGAACTAAAGTCTTTTCTGATTTGCACTCATCAATAAGCTCATTCATTTAAGTCCCACTGAATAATTCATCATTACTAGCAGCAACAGCATGCAAACGAGGGAAAATTCAGCTTCACTCTCACATCCCAGGATGAAGGAACAGTCAGGAAAAGAACCTGGACACTTGTTTTCTTAGTTCAGCAAGCATCAGAAATGGACATGGCAGCCGTTTCAAGTGCCGTGTCATGGTTCTTGAGGAGTACAAAACCTTTTTCAGAAACTCTGAGTTCCCCAGGAGCAAAACCAGATGCAGACAGAGGCTCAGGCTGGTTGGAGGAGCTGTGCCAACCGTGCTCCCGGTGTGTTCTGCTTCCCCACTGCGTGGGTTATGAAATGCTGGCTTTTTAATCAAATACAGAGTTAAAACTCCATCTGTACCCTCTATACCTGCAAATGAGAAGAGGAATGGCTGTGCAGAGACTTTTCTCTTTCCGTGACTATATGTAAAATAAGTGGGAATATTTCACCCACTACATTTCTGTGTATATTTATGTAGAGCAGAGTAAAATCCCACTGGATAAGCTACTAGATTTCTTTGACCATAAACATGTTTTCTCTGGCTCATAACTCACAAAACCAAGTCATTATCTGACCTGCAAGATTCCTGAATTACCCAAAGTCAATTTATATTAAATGTTCAAAGAAACCAAACTGTGGTGCATCACAGGAGTAGGAAACACAGACATCTCTATTATATCACATTTCATAACTCAACCTGAATCTAATTGATATCAGCTGAAAAATAATAGAAAACTTCTTCAGGCAAGAAAATGACATATTTGAAGGGAGACAGCTTTGCTTAATTATTCATCACTACGGTGACACAATTATTCTGGATGCTATTGCAAAGGAAAAACCATCTTTTCCCAGCTTTTTCTATTGCCTCTGATCCTTTCAGCCCCACAGCAGAACCTCCCTGAGTACTCCCAGGCCTCTGTCACCTAATTGAACTGTAAGGTCTCTGGTCACAAGGACATTTGCTTTCTTTCTTAAACTTTACCAAATACAATGTCAAAGCTTAGCAAACAACAAGATCCACAACAAAGGTCCACAACCCCTCAGCCTGTAGCATAACTTGCTGCAGTGTTTCTGTACCTGGAATACTTCTGGTACATCATGTTAGATGTTGGGGGGTAGATAAGAAAAATCTCTCCATAGCTCTGCTGGCTGTGTGAGCTCAAAAGGTGAAAGGCCAGCCAAGCCTCTGCTACCTGCCCCAAACACCTGTAGGAGAGATGCTCTCTGTAAATTGCTACCTCGTCTGCTTCAGGGACCTGAGTTAACTGCAGAGGCTTAAATACTATGTTTCTGCCAACAAGCTTACTTTCACAGGATGGTTTAGGGAGTACCTGTTAAAACATGAGGACCTCTAAAGAGTATAGGTGACCCACTGACCTGGGAGAGGTGGTCAGTTCCTGCAATAGGGTGGTGATGGGTAGCTGGGGTGATAACCTCCTCAAGTGGAAGAGACAGGAGCCAGACCTTTGAGAGGCAGTGGTAAAGACAGTCAGCTCTGAAGTTCACTGAGCCCCTGCAGGCTACTCAGAGAGGAGCACAGAGGTGGAGTCACCTAGCAACTGGACACAAACCCAACAGGACCTTTAGCTCTGGTCTCTCAAGGTAGATGAGAGAGCAAACTAAGCTCTGGAGGAGGCCACATCTTGGCACAGGATGCTTCCCAGCTGGAGAACATCCACTTGGATTATGGATTCAGCTACAGAGAAACCAGCTGGGGTAGTTGCATGGATATGGCTTCCCTCTCTAAATTGTAAAGGTTTTAGAAAACACGATCTGTACATTAGCAAAGGTAGAACCTTGGATACAGCATCTTAAATTCAGTACTCTCCAGGTATTGACAGCATGCATCAATCTGGCAGAGTAAAAAACCCTGAAGATCAGAAGAAAACCAACATGAGCACAAAGGGACTTAATGAGGATTTTGCTGCCTACTGCTCTGGACTCACAGGCTGGTTTATACACTGACCAGAGAATCAATGCCAAAGTATGATAAGAAACTGAATTTTGCAGGTTGAAAGCTTTAATTCATCCTGTGCTTTGTGGGCAGATTTCTGTAGCTTTCTCTCCTTTTTTTCCTTTCTTATTTACCCATTTAGAATACTTCATTAGTTAACACTTCCTACAGCTGTCAGCCAGAGGCAAAACTGCAAAATAGACTTCTGACTTCCCTCCAGGCATGTTCTTGGAGCTGCCGTGTCTCACGGAGCTCATATAACAAAACACACACTTTGGAAGGTCAAATAAAGTAAATACTGAACTGTTTGATCCAAGACTTGTACATTATAACTCGCTTTTGCCTCTCCTTTGGAATAACTTTTATAAATACTAGTGCAGTTCGATCAACCTCTTGGAGCTGGGCCTCCTCTGTACATCAAACAGAGGGGAGTACTGCTGTCCAGGTGAATAGCCAGGAACTTAGGACATTGCAAATCCAGCATGAGCTTGGTGACCTTCTCTCTCCTTTGCACCAGGCCAAATATCCAGTGGATTACAGAATTTTCTGCAATTTAGCAGGTGGGGAGGGGTGATTTTTTTTTTCGTTCAGACAACAGGTTTAAAAAGAGAAAAAACCTCCCCCAGCATTGCTGAAATACATCCATCAGCAAACTAAATACTGTAGCCATTCCATTTCCTTTAGGAAAACAGGAATGCTAAAGAAAATTTTCTGCTCTGAATTCATGAGAAGGATATCAGTGATTAAACACCCCAGGTCAGCCAATGCAGCTCTGCTAGACGTAGCACATCTGCTGCTGCTCTAGCAGTATTGGGGAACATAACATCTATAGGACAGAGATAACACAAAACACTTTGTGGTCTCATAATGCTTCCAGCTCCCTGACTGTATACTGTGTTTGAAAGAAGCATAACAGGACAGGTTAGACAAAGTTCTGCACACCCCACCAGACCTTCACTTTCCCACCTGCTAGCCTGGCTGGCTCAGGAGCACAAGCAGAACAATCTGCTGCAAGGATTGGTTTTCAGCATATTCTGCTACAAGACAAAGCACACACAGTGGATTGACAAGGAGCCATTTATGACTGCTACAAAATTAAATCAACTCTCTGTTTTTCTGGGGGCACTGGAAAATCTGAGTGATATGCACCAGAACATTCCTATAGCATGCTAGAGAGAACGAGTGAGAAATCAGAACATCTACCTGCCATGAGGACTTAAGAGCTGGAATAGAACAGTTCTCTTTTTCTATGCAAAATATCCCTCAAAAGAAACTACATAGTTGCCTAATTTGACAGAAAAAGGGGACAATAATCTACTCCAAGGGTGAGATGGAGTGAGGAAACAGCAGGTACCTTGAAATGCAGAGTGGGCTTGGCATGTTTGAACCTAAATGGATTATACAGAGAAGAGGCAAAGGTCTCTCTTATGAAACTTCAGAGTACAAGTATAGCCCTCATACACCTCCAAATGATAAATCTTTGTCCTTGAAAAGGCATCTCTTTAGGTTTAATTTATTTTCCTTAGCCCTATGAGGGCCTTCCAAATTTATATACTTCAACCCTAAGGACTAATAAATTACTTTCTTTGGCCTCAAGAAGTTCCTCTTCATTTATTTTCAGCCTCCCTGGGAGTGAACTTTAAGAAGTGTACTGCATTACAGCACTGTCTAGAAAATAGGAATAAATACATGAAGATGGTGACCACTGGGGAAAAGAGAGAAACCAGTATCCTTCTAAATATACCATTGTCTTCTAACTTTATCACACATGTAATACAGTCTGCAATTACACAAAACTTGTCAGGTTCTTCATTTATAAAGGGAATCTAGTTTCTGGCTAGTTTTTACAGGTAACTGAAAAGGAAAGAGGTTGGAAAGAATTAAGCAGTCGTTTCTTTACTGATGCTTCCTCAGGCTACTGCTGTTTGTATCTTTGTTGATTTCTTTTTCCCCTTATGTTCCTTATAAGAGTAACCTGTGAGTTTTTCCCTAGAAAACTTAGGAATAGAGATGTATATAGAGATTTATTCACCTTTCCTTAGCTTGAACAAAAACCAGAGTGGCATGTTAGAAAAGTAAAATGAAATTAAACAATAACTAAAACAAAGGACAAGGAGTAAAAGTAGGCACGCTGCACACAAGTTCTGAAGGCTTTGTACACATTATGAAGATACTATTTGTAAATCTGGAGGTATTTATAGGATTCCAGTTCTTCTCAAAGACTAATAGAAAAGTCCATTAATTTGTCAAGTGATAAAAGCATATTCCTGCATTTCCAGAGATCATTAAAATACACTGAAAGAAAGAAAGACATGAGGGCTGAATATTTGATAATCTAATGAGGTAAATCTTGACATCTCTTGACAACCTCCAAACTTGATGGGAATTTTGCCTTTATTAAAAATTGAATACAGATTACATCATGTGTTTTAAGGTCACTGCAGACCATAACTATTAAATAGACTCTCTACTAATGGAAAGTGCATAATGGAGATATAAACTCTTTTTCCTCTCTCTGCCAGTCAGACAGCAAAATCATATCAATGTTCCAGGCAACAGAAAGAGAGGAAAAAAGAAAGAAAAAGAAAGGCGTAGAAGTGCCTGGTAACTATTTTCTATCATACTCAACAACTATTGAGATGCTGAAGCCACACATCATACATGTGTATATCAAGAGAGTCTCTTCTTTGAATCCTCGACAGCTCAACCCACTCCATTCAAAGAAAAAAGGCACTGAAGGATAAATAGGTGAGGAGAAGGATTGAGGAGATGCAGTGCCTTGCTCTGAGGTTACAGAGCAGAGGAATGGTGGAGCTGGAAGGTGGCTGGAGCTTTCTGCCCTCACAGTCCCGTGCCGGCAGCTTCAGGAGGGAGTCTGACTCCACACTTGCATCAATGCCGTGTGTGAATAATGCAGCCTTTTCTAAACACACTAATAAAATCATTATTGCTGTCACTTCATCTCTGCTTATGGATTAGGAAGTCTTTATTTTAAAAGATCTTTTCTTCCTACTCTATACTTTGTTCCAATTATAAATTATTTTAACAGCAGTTTTCTTTCTTCTTTCTCTCCCCTCAAAGCACAATTAGAGAATAATTGTTTTCAAATAATAACCACTACTTTTCCATTTAATTCTTTTTTAACACTAGTGGCGTCTCCCAGCTGACTCACTCAGCATTAGATGAGGGTTTAGAAGCACTATCGAACAGAGAAACAGCTGCTTCTTTGAACATTATGAGTTTTATTAATCCCGTCTTGCCTATAAAATGTAATCATCCCCTTTATTTCTAGAGGTACTACACATAGTTTCCAAATAACTGACAATCAGAAACAAAGGTTTGTAACCTTTTTATAACAAACCTTTTTATAACATAATATATACACGACCCTGCAGGGTGACACGCTTCCTCTGTTTTCTCTTTGGTTAGTTAATGAAGCAGAATACACAACAAAGGTAAACACTTCAGAAAGCTCAGTTTAGTAAAACCTCTTTTGATTAACATCTCAGTGAGAGATATTATCCACAGCCAACAGGAAGATGCTCACAGATTGTGTTGAAAAAAAACCCCTTCCTTCATGTTATAAAAACTGCTTTTTTGACATCACTGAGATTTTTACTTCAGGATGAAAAACCATCTCGCTGAACTGCTTCCCTGTATTGTAGATCCCAAATGAAGCCTGTTTCAAGTCTTCACCCCTGTCTCTTCCTGCCCCTTTCTCTCCCTTCTCTTATTATAACAGATGCTTATGAAGTAACTGCAGCATCTCTAAAACAGTCTCCATAAACACCAAATGAGCTCTCTGTGTGCACACACAGATTCTTTTATTACTTAATCATTTCGTAGGCATCCAATACAATATCCTATTTTTACTCACCATCTGAATAAGATACTAGATACTCTGTGTTTGTGCTGGGACAAAGTCAAAGGATGGCAGTGGCAGAGGAGACATCCACATGCCTTATGGAAGAGAAAGCACTTACAAAGGAACATAGGGAAGCTCCTGGTAGAAAAGTAGCTTCGTCTCTACTGGAGGTGAAGCTGAAGCTTTGTTGCAGATGTTTTATTTAAAGAAGAAAAGAAAAGGTTGCTGGGGGTCACATTTGCCCTCCTGTAGTGCTATCTCATACCTACAGCAAGGAATTGTTTTCTCCTAAACAGGAATGAACTACTGCTTTCCTTCAAAATCCTGCCCATGATTTTTGCTGCACTCAGATGCTGCTCAGGAAGGTGAAGCTCTGCAGGGCTGCCCAGGAGCAGGAATACTTTAAGGATCTCACCAGCTCACTGAGATGCCTTCTATCCATCTTGCTTCGGGCAGAAGTTCAGAAACAAAAGCTTTAAAGCTCTCTGCAACAGACCATGAAAAGAAAATCTTTCTAAGGGCAGCAGCCTTTTCCACCAGTAAACAACTACAGCCTGTGACTTTCAGGAAGTTGAAACAAATTTCATTAAGGGAAGGTTTCATGAATTCAAAAGAGATATCTATTGACATTCTAGACAGATTTTCTTCATTGCTGATGCCCCAGCTGGAACTGAAGCTATCCTGAATAAAGAAACCAAAGAGCCTCTTGTTTATTTACAAGACTTCAAGAGACAAAAAGATGTTTGAGGACTAAATTGATGCAAAGGTGATGAGTTTATTGGGTGGGGAAGCTGTAGTTTTCTGGTCAGGCTGTTTAGGCACTTGTATAGATGTGCTGCTGAGTGTAAGCAGTGGGATGATGGGAATGTAGCTCTATGTGCCCACACATGGGCAATCCCAATGGGTTTTTTTTTCTCTGATAGCACAGTAATTTATTCATTCATCTTTGGTGCTGAAACGACTTCAGTTTTCTCCCTTGTGAACAGAAATCTAGCCTCTCTTTCTGTTGCAGTCTGGTTGTCTCAAACCGGAATAAATTCCTTACTATTTCACTTTACACATTATATTTATTTAAACTGTTATTTAGCAAGTAAGTAGAAAACATTTATTCCTATACTGTCACCTGGGTCTACCCTCTGCCAATTTTTAAACAAGCTGAGTTGAAGAACCAGACCTGCTAAAATGAAACACAATGAATAAGCAAATTGAAGGAGCTCATTTCTAAGAATAGATGTTCCTACCCATTTCATGTTTATGTTTGTTCATTTTACACACACTGTTTATTGTATTATTAGAAAAATGCAGGAAATGTGTGTATTGCTTTTTAGGGGAAAAGGAACATATGAAAATGCAGATGATTTTACAGAAAGTCAATTAAATATAAATTGAAAAGTTGCTGCAAAAAAAAATCTTTATTCCAGAACACTGTCTTCAAAGCACAAAAAAACCCCATCCCTACCAGAACTGAATTTAATATCTTTATGCATATTCGTGTCATATAGTATTAGTTTTAGTCTTAGCTTCCTGCTGCCAACATTGTTAAAGCTCCTGTTGTAGCTAGTCAGAAAGTCAGATAACGTGTGAATATGTACATCATTTAATAACTCGTTCTGACAAAAAGCAGATCAGAGGATTTGAAGAACCAAGGAAATGAATACAGTGTTTGGCTTTGCTCCTGGTAGCATAAATGTCTGGTAAATATATAGTTCTATGTATTTAAATGTAAATAGAATGAGAAAACCTTTCTTTAGTTCTAGCATGAGATATGCATTGTTGCTCTAAGCAATGACATCACTCAGTACACCTACCACTGTTAGATTGTGGCTCTACCTTATCCCCACTTTGCCTGCCTCTTGCAGTGGCACCAACAGAATGTCTGACCTAGGAAAGCTGCCTGTGCAACAAAAAAAGTACTATATGCAAAAAAATACAGGGAAATTCACTGCAGTAGCTGGGAAGCATCATGATAATCAGCTCCTTCTGTTAGTTCCCACCTCAGGTGGTGCCTTAGGTCCCATCTGATTTTAACTCCACTTTTCTGGCAAGCTTAAATTTTCCTTCTGATAGAGTATGGACAAAAGAGAAAAAAATATTAAAGGATCTTCAAACATTCTAAAATTCATTGGGGCCCCAGAGATGTCTCCAAAACCCAGGTTACGCCACTCTGGCTTCCTTCCATGGACAGTAGTACCTGCACCAGATGACCCTGTCCCTGGCCAAATTTGACTGTTCTTCTCCAGAGAACCTCTCCCTTCTCCAAGGCTTTAGACTACCTTCATAGCATTCAATCATCAAGAAGAAATACAACATAAATTCAAAAGGGGAAAAACACCTCTATATTCTACAAGCTTGTAGCATTTCAATAGATTCTACTAATTTGGGAATGAATTTCAAAAGTCTTAAACTTTCAAATGAAACAGCCTGGCAGCAGGGCCCTGTTGTTTTATATATTTAGCTTGAAGCCCAAGAGTGCATCACTAAAACAGAGAAGCCTATGAGAAGCAGACGAATAATAAATGTAGCTTAGATCAAATGCCCTTCTACTTTATACAAAAATTCAATATAGAAAAGAAAGATACAACCATGACCAGAATTGCTAATTTCTGGCTCACTAACAGCTTTAGTTTCATATCCAAATATTTAAATAATAACTAAATGCCACAAAGTCCCCCCCAACTATGACATTCTCTTTAGATTCCAGAACCTGTCAACCACAGAGACTTTTTGACTATGGCAACACAGCTCTTTCCTTGCTCATTCCCATAAGGCTGCAGCCATTCCTGTGCTTTTATCTGAAGCACGCAGAGCTTGGGAAGACTCACTGGTAACAAATGCTGATCTTCTGACAATGTCATCAAATACCTCCCTTCTTTGTTAATTTTTGCAGTGAATAATTTAGTTCATGACCACCTGGGGCAGATTATTATGAGTTGGAAACTAATTTTTAAACCTGCGACTTCAATGCAAAAATCAGATACAAAGTGCAATCCAAGTCTAAAGTGTTTTAAAAGAGAACTGTGTGCTGTTCATGGTTGTAATCCTTTCTTTAGCCATTGCTTCAGGATGCAGCAGTTATCCTCAAAAATTACTTGGAAATTACAACATCTGTGCCTTGCATGAGTGGTTCATCTCACTGTTGTCCTAGAAATTAATTACAAGGTCAGTTTAAGGTGCATGTTTATAATATTCTTCTAGCTCATCCTACAGTGGATTTAAAAGAACATTAAACCCAGTCAGCAAGTAATAAAAATAAACCTTTGCTGAGGAATAAAATGATACTAGTAACTACTACAACTGGTGGACCCATGCTGTTTAACATTTTTATCCGTAACATGGATAGTGGTATTAAATACACCTTCAGCACATTTGCTGATGACACTGAGCTTGTGGTGTCTTTGACACACTGAAGGGAAGATATGCCATCCAGAGAGACCTGACAGGCTTGAGAGATGGACTCCTGCAAATCCTGCAAACTGGTTGGGGAAATCCAAAGCACAAATACAGTCTGGGCAGAGAGTGGATTGAGAGTAGCAGCAATGGTTGATGAGAAACTCAACATAACTCAATAATGTATGTTTGCAGTTCAGAAAGTCAACTGTATCCTGAGCTGCAACAAAAGAAACAGGTCAAGGGCTGTGATTCTACCCCTCTACTCCACTGAGAGAGTTGGGACTGTTCAGCCTGGAGAACAGAAGGCTCCAAGGGGACCTTAGACCACTTTCCAGATCCCTAAAGGGTCAACAAGAAAGGCAGAGAGGGACTCTTTACAAGGGCATGTAGCAGTAGGACAAGAGGTGATGACTTCAAACTGAAAGACAGGAAATTCAGATTAGATATAAGGAAGAAATTCTTCACTTTGAAAGCAATGAGGCACTGGAACGGGTCACCCAAACGGTTGTGGATGCTCCACCCTGTAACCGTTCACAGCCAGGTTGGAATGGGCTTTGAGAATTCTGGTCTAGTGGAAGGTGTCCATGGCTGAGGCTTGAAAGTAGGTGAGAGCTTTAAGACTCCTTCCCCTTACTCAGCAATCACACACTTTAATAAGTAGGTGTCTTCCCATATCTCTTCAGTCTTGGCAAAACTCATCAGCTTTGTGACAGCTAACAAGGTACAATGGCTTGTGGCTAATGTGTTTGTGCCTGCTGAATGCAGCTTTCATAGGTCACTCTTCCAGCCTAGACCCTCTAACAATGTGTTTTGAAGCTACCCTCCAATAAACAGCTGCCTGTTAACAGACAGGACCTGCATCATATTCATTAACAAAACCAACCAGCCAACCAAGAAACTATTTGCATAAACTTGTTACAGAGAATAAGGGAATTAAATGCTTAGCTGGACTGAGGCCTCAAAGTGTGGTTCTGATTACGAATTTACACTCACATGACTCAGAAATAACCGCCAACATCAACTGAATGACACTGTGGTAAAACCAATACAAGCAAAACCAGAATTAATCTCAAGACAGATTCTGTTTTTTGTTTACTTATTTAATTTTTAATTGGAAGGAATCTGGAAATGAAAGATATCTAACAATTTCACAGCTTCTCTTGTTTTAGAAAGCAAGGAAAAATGCAGATGGGAGTGCAGATAAGGTTTGCTGGAAGAGGAACGTGACATTTGTGAGCCTTTCATAAAAATAAACAGGAGGAAAAGAAAGTTCTTATAAAAGTAGCACAGGAACAATAGAATAAAGGTACAGTGCTGAAAGAAAAGAGCAAATGGCAGAGTTTTAGTAAAAAACCTGAGGATGCTTGTGTACTACCACACTGTAATGATGGTATTAAAAAAGGTGCTTGGCCAACGTTGCAGAGACCCATTAAGACAGCAGTAGTTTGGCAATTTAGAGAAAACATCTTAGCAAATCCATTATATTAAGGTCAGAATTCTTTGGAGAAACAAGTTAACAAGATGAAAAAGGTCACAACACAACAGTGCTTTGAATTTGGAAAGATATTCGAGTCGCTCTGACTGTGTTTTTAATTTTTTAAAGCCATTAGATAAAATTTCACATCTATCTTTTGCTTCCATGAAGCACAGCCTTTAGCAAAGAATAGCTGCAGACTGGGCTTGAATGGAAGAAAGAGAGACTTGATGGAGCTCAGTATGGCTCTTATTCAGAACCATCATCATTTAAAAATAATTTATATTCAAGGTAAAGCAAAGTGACCATCTTTACATGAGGTCATTAAAAGTAACACAAAGAGAGAAAAATAGCTATAGAAAAACACAGCAGCAACATTGCCAGAAAGTAGGCTAAGAAGCTCTTTGAAGAACATAATATGTATTATACTACATTAAAGATACATGCCAATCAATTACTTCTGTTTTGAGGGCATGTTATGAATTTGGAGGGTCTAAAATTAGAAGCCTTTTTTGTCACTCTGTGGTTTCAAAGAGAATGCTCTGTGGGATATGGAGGTGCTCTTAAACCTCAGCAAATCGTAAGCCAAGTTAATAATAAACAATTTGGATAAAAGCTGGACACATAACTGTTTAAAATAGTAGAGATAATGTCAGTTCTACAACATTGGTAACTTCACAGAAGTTCAATGTAAGAGAAAATTCTTAGAAAATCCAAATAAATTAAAGAGAAAAATGGTTTTTTATCCTTATTCAAATGACTGGTGGGACTCCAATACAAACAAGAGCTTGTTTTTTCCCCTATTTTTATCATGGGATGGGTATAGGTCTGGGAATTTTTTTTGATGTTTCTGATTGCTCATTCCTCTCACTAGTCTTTCTCTCATGAAGTACTTTTCCTGGGAAATGACCATTCTGTGTTGATGCTTCACACTCTCCATCCAGAATTTCCATTAAACACAATTCTTCTCTCCCTAACAATGTCACTGCAGCACAGAAAAGACAGTCTGCTCTTACCTGAATAATAGACAGTTGATATTTATTTCCTTGGCATCTGCAGAAGTATTCCACCAATTGGCAACAAAACAGTACTGATACAACAAACACATCTGTTTGCCAGGCTCATTCTTGCCAATGCAAGTACATAATCATTGCCCTAGAAAAATCTCAAACCTTTGAGATTTGGCTCCTTTTCCTCTACTTCATGGTAGAGGTTTTCCTGCAGTAGCAAAACCATGCTAAAACAGTCAATGGTTCCACATGGTCTCACATCAAGGCTTTTGCTGTCTGGAATTTACAAGCCATGTCAATAGATAACATGTTTGTCTTGCATAAATTACCATCTTATGCCTAATAGTGGCAGAATTTTCTCTAGAATTGATGTCTTCTTAAAGCTATAAGTAAACACACACCTACAGAGAAACAAGGTTCCTTGCCAGTTTATTATTCCAAATAAACCACAGGAGCATGATAGCCCCACTAAACTGCAACTTTAAGATCAGGTTACTATAGAACTACTGATTTTTCTAAACTAATGCTCAGGTCTCTCTTCAACTGATACTGTTTAAATCTTCCTCCTCTGTCTTGCACATCAGCATAGCTCTTACCTTTGTTTCAGGACATCCTGATTTGATTTGTAACTCAAGGAAATACAGAATAACAACTGTGATTTGTATGTTCTACCTCCACCTGCATGTAAAGCTCATTAAGACTCATTCATTTTCACTTGTATGCTCATGTCACATAATTCTGCAACACTTTTAAGACAAAGCTGATGTCACTCACATGCCTGGGGCTCAGAAGTTAGGATGGCAGCAAATAATGCCCAGAATAAGGTGTGACTGCATTAAATTTGACTGCCTTAAAAGTTATAATGTATCTCTAATGTCTGGCTCTCCAGTATAGCTATCGTACCAACCTACAGTCCCTCAAAATCACTCCTACATGAAGATACATGAGGAGTATGAGAGAGAGAGTGATCTAAATGAGTCTGCAGTGGCATCAGGGAGTCTCAAGGCAAAATAACTTCTACCACTTCAACTATCACCTCTGATGTGGGTACTGAATGCTTGTAAATCTCTTCTCAGTGGGCTCTCTCATTTGTCTTATATTTAATCCTCTTTGTGAAACTTTCCCCACCCTTTGAAGGTAACTAAGATTCATTTTGCTCATCTATTCTTTGCACCTCATTGCGGAAATTGATGCTTGAGATAAGATAGCTGGATAATGATCCCAAATAGCTTTCAAGAGCCACTTTGGTTTTAAAATAACTTATTTTAAGGTACTTTCTCTTCTGCCTGCTGGGTTTAAAAACTTCCCATGGCACATACAACATGTAGAACTGCAAATTCTTGTTGCATAGTTTCCAGAACAGCTTTTGCAAGCATCAGTGCCAATACAAATCTTTACTAAGTACATTAGGAACTGTTAAAAGGATGCAGGAACAGATAGCTATGTCACCTGCTGCAGGTACAAACATCCCCTTCACTACTAGTTAAGCAGTGAGTAGTGGGTATGTTTGGCAGGTACTGAGGAACTGTTACTTAATTAAAATGAACACAAATGTTTTATGCTTCTTCAAATTTTATCTTGTAGCAATTTGTTGCTTGTTTCCTTTTGGGCTATAACTGGGAATCTGACTGCTTGAAGCAATATAGAACAAGCTACCAGCAGACAATATTTGATTGTTAAAAGAACTTTTCACTGCACTAGAAGTTAATCTCATCACATCCAAGAAGTTCTCTGATCTGTGCAATGTAGAACAGGGGTCTCCCAGTTCCTTCATATTCCCTGAAAAAGGTTCTAAACTTTTTCCAGACCTTTTGGATATCAAGATGAGAGACTGAAGAGAGAAAAAGATGCAGAGTGGGACATCTAGCTTGAATGTGAAGGCCAACATGTTTATGATAAAAAGACTTCTTGACTTATTCTTCTTGTGGTTAAATTGTCTTTTTAAGCTTTGTATTTCCACAGATATTCTCCTTCTTAAGAAAGCTCAGTATCATGGTCATTTTGTTTCTGCTGGCATGCCCCTCACTTCCTTAGTCTGTAAAATCTGAGTCTATCAAAATCATACCCCCAAGAAAATGCATCTCTACCAAACAGGGACTTGGGGGGGATTTAAAAATGTTGCCCATACTAAAAAATGAATGGTAGCCTTCATATTTGAGAAAAAGGCTTTGCTATGAGGGATCATTCTCTGTAAGCATATCTCCTTTGCTGATTTTTTGACAGAAAGCAAAGGCCTTTTTCTCATTTGGCTGACCTTGTACCTTGGGAATGCTTTGTTAGCACAGCTAAGCCTAAAGCTGTTACTTAGGTGAAGACATTTTCTTAGAGTGCTAAAATCCATGGCAATTGCTTCCTCTGCAATTGCTCTTTCCAGATCAGCAGGAGAGGACAAGTGAGCCAGTGGAAAGCAACAGCTTGAGATGAGGAAACGTGCATGAAGGATGTTGAGCCAGGCTTAGGGAAAAAAAATTCAAAACAGAGCATGAGAGGGATAGTGAAGGACCTTAAAAGTGTCTGGAAAACATTTTGGTTTAATTTCAATGACTTAGGTGGATTTTAAGCAAAAGAGGAGGACATCTCAAAATGAGAAGGTGTAAGAAACACTATTCAAATATTTTGTACTGGAGAGAAATAAGTTTTGCTGCTCCTGAGCTTTCCAATACCAAGATTTCATCAAAATTGATCCAATTTTGTGAGACACTTTGATGTCCCTGGGTTCACAAAAAGTACTTTAGCTAAAAGCTGGTGTCAAGCACTAACTATGCTCTCATTATTTGAGGTTTTACACACACTGCCCTAAAGAACTAGATGTTTGCTTCTTTTACAATTCTTCTAATTTGACTGTGGAAAGATCTCAACATCTAATATACAACGAATCTCCTGTTTCATACCAACAAGGTTTCATTACAGTAAAGCTCCAATGCTACATGCTTTATCTGAACCTACAGTAATTACTGCAGCAAGTCTGCTGGTCTTCACTTATCTTGTTTGCTAACATATCTATTGATAGTGAAACAAACAACAGTCAACCTTCCTAATGAACACAATCAATCACAGTACACACATGCCTCAACCAAGGCCAAAATGTTAAGACATCCTGCAGCCCTGCAGAAAAGAAGTCTCCAACAGTGGCAGAGCAGAAATATTAGAGGAAAACAACAAAGCCAAACAAATATAAAACTGAAACCAACAACTGTGGATTGTTTTGTAAAATAAAAGGGCTGCTGTCTCTGTGACAGCTTACTGAGCCATGTGCTTTAGGCAGAAAGCCAGGATGAAAGGGGCAGTAGGAAACTGAGCTCTCTAATGCTGCCTGCAGTAAGCATCCTTCTCTAAGCATAGGAAACACCTTTCATTTCTCCATGTCATCTTCATGTTCAATAGCTAAAAATATATTAGTGAAACATCTGAATTCATCTGAACAGAACACTGTGCCATGAAAGAGAGCTGTGAGAGCACTGCTGCTTACCCAGCTTATCCAAATCTATTTCTTTCCAAAGTGCCGGCTACCGGTCTCTGTCAAAGGTTGTCTACCTGAGCTACTGAAACCCCTGCTCTGACCCAAGTATAGCTCTTACATTCTCACATATCATTGATCAGATAAACAGGGATTGAAGTGAAAAACATTGGCTGAAATTTCTTGCTGGTGAAAGGAAGAAGCAGACAACCTATGCCCTGCTAGATTTCTCAAAACAGGCATTAACTGGAGGTTAAGCGGGGCAGTGGCACTGCATCAGTCCTCTGCTTCAACACGCTTTACCTTTCAGGTCAGGAAAGGGAAACCTCTACTTCTCTCACCATTGCAACTTGCAGACTCCTTGGAAGTATCTGAGGAGAAAAGGGAATGGCTGACTTGTCAGGTGATGCAGACATCTGCTGCAGTTACACAGCATATTGCAGAGCCCAATTCATTTCCAGTCCTGTTGTTCCAAATTCTCAACTTCATTCAGCAAGCTGCCTGACACTTCAAAGCTTGGAGTAATTCCTCCTCCCCTTAACTGTCCTTAATTAATGTTGTTAATTATGCTTATAAAAGCAGTCATGTAGCCCAATGTATTTCACACTATGTTGATATCAATACCCCAGATAAGTAGCTTCTTTCATCTTAGAAAGCCACTGCTGGTGGCTGTTGGCATAGACCTTTATGCCTGACTGCAATATATCTGCTGGAGCACATGGGACCATGTGTACTTGAGCACACAAGTGAGCTGCTGGTAGCCAGACAGCTTCCATCACTACTCTGCAGAAAGTCACTTTGTGGCACAGCCAAGTGTATGGAGACAATAAGATTATAGCCATAAGATCTAACCTGAATCACGTGCAGGCAGGAGGATTTTGAGGTTTTGGAGATGAAAAGTATGTCAAGTAGTGGGCTTTATGTCACCATGATCACAATATGAAATTGTCTATTGACTCTGTCTTGTTCTGCTCCATAAAATATAAGTGTATTATAGCAAGAGGGGAATGAGACTGCTGTACTCATGGACATGGAAATTCAGAGTCAAGTACTAGTATGAAGGCTGAAGCTTAGAACATTATTCCATTCCTGCATTTACTAAAATGAGAAGGCATCAATAAATTTTAAAAGCTTATCATACCCATTTAATTTAATCAGTCCTAACTTACTAAATATAATTAAATAGTGGAAATATAATCATGGCTTCAGACTTGCCAAGAAGTTCGGAGCAAAGGCTGAAGTTTTCAGCTGCTGCTCCAAACTTTACACCATTCTGTAACAAAAGTGAAAGATTGGGTTATTTTACATTTAGGTGTAAGAGTGCAGTCATTTATTTTCCAATTAAACTGCTTTTATAGGTTTTGCCCAAGGTCTTAACATCACTTTAGAAAAGCTTTTAACATTCACATTGCTGGAATTTCAGAAAAGGAAAAAAATACATCATGCAGATGAGTTTATAGAGAGTGGATGTTCACATTTGCACACATGTACCTTCTGCATTTCCATTGTATGGTTTGTTTTGGAAAGGGGAAAAACATGAATGATTGGTAGATATAGTTAGCTTTTACTTACTTTTCACAGCTCGTAGTTCTAAAGATTGTAGCCAATTTTAATAATATCAGTATTATTGTAAGGCTTAGAAATCTCAGCCAAGGTCAGCAGCAATGGGTAAAATGCAACTACACAGGTGGGATTTTATCCTGCAGAAAAGGTGTTTATTGCAACTAGGCCTTTACTGGTGTGACCTGAGTTTAATTCTTCCATCCTCAGTTCAGTGCTATTGTCCTTGTCTATGTGGGTCTCTGGAGGACAACAACAGCCCAGTGCATTTACTGAATGACCTAATGGTCTCCTTTGCCTTAAAAATATCTTATGCCAGTAAAACAAAAGGCTTTCTTGTTGGTGCCTAGAGGCTTCAGGCAGAAATAAGAGTCCCAATGTGTTAGAAGCAACTTACACAATGATACTGCATTCAAACTGTGAAAGGTTTATAACCTACGGACATGTTTTCAATATCAACTGTCCTATCAAGTGTTTTGATAGAAACCCAGCCCATTTGATATGATTTCCTCATGCCAGAGGAAATGCACTTTTAGCAATGAGGAAGCAGAAGCCAATTTTGCAGGGAAGATGAAGTTGTGCTCTGCATCCTAAATTAGCATCAGCTGCAAACATTTCTGACTGCAATTTTCTTACAATATGGCTTTTAAAATCCATCTCTGCTTAATTTGTCCTACATCAGGAGCATTCATGAAGTCACCATGTGGATCTCACTGTTATCAAACACCTTAGCTTTGGTCCCCATCTACAAAAAGCCCACTTATTCCCCAGTACACTGCTTCATAATAAATATTACTCAGTAATTACTGAGGGAGTCATATAAGGGAATTGGCATCCTAGCGACAGAATATTTGTACTCCTTACAGATTTGTGACTTTAATATTGAAGAGATACATCTTGCCTTATAAAATACTCCCCAGGCTGCTTGTTTCCTTCAGCTGAAGATGAGCAGACGTATCATGGTTTGAAGAGCAATCACAAGACAGCACAAAGTAGCATCCCATTTACAAACAGCATCACCGGCCAAACAAACAACAGAGAAGGATTTACAGGGACACATTCCTGAGAGCCTGCTGTTGAAATGTGTCAGCAAATCATCCACATGCTTAACTAGATTTGGCAGGAATACCAAGATTCAAACTACATTTTATTACATGGGTTCACAACTTAAATGTAGAGGCTTAGCAATCACTAGAAATGATTGTGACTGTGAATTGCTAGGAAATCAGCCTACATTTATCAAGGGAACCAATGCAGAGATTTTCATACCTTGATCAAGAAGGAATATTTATTATTCTTTTTGTGAGAAACCATTAGAAGAAAATCCCTGCCTACTCAAACACAAACATCAAGGAGAGTTACTTTTTACTAAGAGGTGTCTGTCAACCTCTAGGTTCTCATGTGTGCATGTCCACTGAAGTATAGGATGAGTCAAAACATTACACCAGTATTGGTGAGTTCAACATATCAGTGTGTGCTGGATTCAAACAATAAACTGGAAATGCATTGTGAATCAGCTGACCTCCCTGCCACTCTACAATAAATACTCTCAGCCACCATAATTTCTAAAACCCTGGTTAAGTATAAATTTTCCTTTCACTGACACATTCAAAGAGATCACACTATTTTGGCCCAGTTGTGGTCATAACATGTGGACTCTCTGTAGGGGTTTTCAATCTTGAGCATCTCACCTGGAAAACACCACCAATTCTCAACGCCTCATCGCTGATCACCAGCCCAGCAAATTCACTTAGAGGGAGTCTCAGACAGCTCCCAAACCTCTAAGAGCTTTATAGGCCAATAACCAACAACTTAAACTCTTTCTAAAAATTAATAAGCAGCCTGAGGACAGACATCAGTGCAAGAGTGTAATGTGTTCAGGGTATGAAGCACTGCTCAACAAGCATCTAATTAAATTACCCACCAGAGGTTTGCTCCAAAACCTGCTAGCTAGGGAAAAAAAAAATCTCTTCCTGACTTTCCATGGCCTTGGATCCTGTCCCTAAATTACTTTGGATTCACAATAAAGCATCTGGAAGACATGTAGAGGTTCAACAATAAAGGCTAGGTACAAATGGAAAGATGGTAATATTATGCCAAAGAGAGAATAAAAAGAAAAGCAAATCTCTATAGATCCCACTTTAAAAAGTAGCAAAGCTTATAAAAAAGATAGCCAAACTTTATCAAATCTACTGATCAATTATATTGAATAGAACTTCTATTAATATAAGAATGAAAAGCTCCACATCTTACATTATATGTAATTATATTACCTGTTACCTTAAAAGGAAATGCACAGGTCCATACTCCTTCAAGTAAAGGAGATTCAGTACCTCTTTCTTCATACCCAGTTAATGATATCACCTTAAATCAAGAGCATCTTCCTTAAATCAAGAGCATCTCTTGACTTACTGTTCTGTAATTAGCTAAACAAGTGTCTTTTCTGCTTGAAATGAGCAGGGAGAAAAATGAACTCTATGCTAAAGTCTGCTTAAGCTACCATGAATTTGAAAAGAAGATTTGTTCCATTGTGGGATCTGTTCCATTGTGGTCCATCAGGAAGGCACTGGCTATACCCAGCAACACTGGCACTGTGAGTCCCTTGTACAGGACAGCAGGCAGCTGCTCCCAGAAAACCATAGAGTGGGAAGGCTTTCTTTTCCTCTTCCCTATAATGGAGCTATGCAGGGACCTCTAGTCCATACCATTTCTGATGATCTCTTGAATGGTAGTCAAGGATGTCTAGACACATTTCCTGAGAAGCAGATGGTGCTGCTCACTGTGCCAACATGCACTGTGCAGAGGAGCAGCTGATAACGGCAAAAGGAAAGCTTTGTGTTGTGAACTGAGACTGGCAGATGCAATCTGCATACAATGATCCTTAATGCCTCCTGTCCTGAGCCTCACAGGTCCTATAGTCCAACAGAGAAGAACAATTTGTGGAAGAAAAGCTGTGCTCTTAGTCTCCTTTATGTGTGGGAAATGGATAGAAAAGCAATAAAAGCAAAACAAAAGAAAAAAATCAGTCTTGAAACAGTCAAACCACCTAAAAAAAACCCAAACCCAATGAACTCAAGTAGACCTGATGCTTGATAATTCACTAGATAAAAAAACAAAAGCCATCCTTGGAACAATGCTTTTCTCACTAAGCAGCATTTCACTCTTTCCCTAAATAATATGGGCAAAGACATGCAGGAAGACATTGGTAGCTTTGCCCTGTGGGGTATCAGTTCAGAATGGATGTAACCTCCTGGGCTAGGTACAAGCTTAGAAAAGCCCACTCCTGAAGAATTTACCAGTTAAAAAGAGCAGGAAAAGCCTAGCAAAGACACAGCATTAAAGCAATATCTAATCATGGCCAGTTTCACCATATGAAGAAGTGCCAGTAAGATGTTTTCAGTGAAGTTTTCTTTCTCATAAAACTCAGACCTGTCCTGGCATTTTATGAGCTTAGTATAACATCATCCAATACCACACAGTAGTGACTGTGGAATACAACCTGCCCTTCCTTTCTTATTTCATACATCATTTCAAACTTGCTGCAATAAGCCTGCAAAGCCAGCAGAAGCTTTAAAAAGTTAATGAGAAAGATCTAAGAAAAATGTATTACTGTTTGTTTCTGAGAGTCCTGTAATGTTGGTGGTTATATACACTGAGACACTGTGCAAGTTCCACACTGTGGGGTTTTATTGCATTACTCTAGTAAGGAAACTAATGTATCATTAATGACTAAATCTTTGTGTTCTAATACAGATGCTTGAATAAGGGGTTCAGGCTTGGCTCTAGTTTCAATTTTCCTGCACAAACTAGGATGACTCCAAATCAAAAGCTATTAACACAGTCTGAGTCTCAAATAAAGCTTTGCATATTGCATAAGTCCTGGTCTCATGGCTTTTCTGTGCTTCTGGCTTCATCAAATCAAGAACAGAGCCACAGAAATGTTAGGAATAGTACAGAAATAAGAACAATATGATAGCCTGTCAAAAGAAACTGTCCCTACAGAATTGGGTGGGAGTGCAAAACTGGGAAACAATCTTCATTTGTCTAAATCAACGTGATTGTACTGACAAACTATCTTGAGCTGCTGACCCAAATCAGTCCTAAAGAAAGAGGAATCTTTATTTTGCATAGATTCAAAGAAAAGCTAGTAAAATAGGCATTGGTAATAAGGAGTTATGGTCACCAGAGATAAGCGTTCTCTACCATGCTATACTACAAATTCAGTCTCTTTACTACACAAGCCCTTTACTTCATCAGTCTGAAATCAAGAGGGTTCTGTTTAAGTATATCCTGTGATTTTCCTTAAACATGTCAATGACATTTGTACTGTATCTTACCCAGTACAATGATCTTTTTCTTAGACAACTATATGACATTCATGAAATCTTTCAATATAGAAGTGCTGGGATTTTTCAATTGACATATGGAAAGCTTGGCTAAGGTGAGCATGCAGTAACCAAGACTGTATACATCATGCTTGCCAGGAGATTTATGTGCTTTATTTCACAACATTAAAACATGCTTATCTCCTTGTCTTTCAGACAGTGAACAGACTTGAGGGTAAAAATAAATCAGCGTAGAATAAATAAATTCACATCTTGTAAATACAGCATGACTACTCTGCAATCTATTTGCTATATGTAACTGAAGAGGCAGAAATCTTTTGTTTGTAACACACTTATTAAATGAATATAAATATTATACTGTACTTAAAATAGCAAAATCTAGTGAATTCTATTGCTTAACCAAAACCACAACTTCTAGCACCACCAAATGTTACCATCTTGGGGGATTGGACTAGATGATCTCTACAAGTCCCTTCCAACCTCTTCCATTCTATGATTGTTTCTTTCTAGGAAAAAAATCGATCCATGAATAGAAGAAAAGCCTATTTTCAGACATTTCCAAGGATGCACTTATTGTTTGGGGTGCAGGTTATGAATATCTACTGCTTTATTTTCTATTGTCAAGTGTTTATTCCTCTTCCCTTTCCATCAAAAATGAATAATGGGCTGTTCCTGCTCCTACTGATCTCACTGAAAGAAGTCTTTGTGCTTTGTGTTACACACCTCACTGATGCAGGTTTGATTCACAGAGATAACAACACAGATTTTATACCAGTTTTACAAATGCTGAGGAAAAATATTTCTCATTTGTGGAAGAATATATTTAAAGATGAACTTTGTAACAACAGTCAAAAAAACTCTACAAGATGAAGAAGAACAGCTATTTAGTTTGCTGGAAAGTCCAGTGAAAGTAACTCATGGATTTCTGCTGCTTTAAAGAAGCTTTGGATCTGGAGCTGAGATGGATATTGTGATTTGATTGCCTTAAGGCAACCAGTGACTTTGAATCTCCCTATTGCTGATATCATACAAATAACTAAGACCATTCATATCAAATACATCAAATGACATATAATAAATACATATCATTTAGGTCAAATTGCTCCTACAGAAAGAGAGGCTCAAACACTACTTAAAAAATTAGGAACAATACAGATAAAGAAATGCATGTTTGTATATACACAGACACACAAACCACTGATTGTTTTGTTATTATTGAAAAAAGAATAGATAGTAATTTGAAAGGGCTCAGTTCATAGCTACTAGTATCTAGGGGCCAATTTTTATATATAGATGACAAATATATAGTGAAGATGAGTGGCAATGATTCATAGTACATATAGTGCCTGAACAGATTCTCCCCATAAAGCTTACTGTCTCTATGCCAGCAAGATTGTCACCCAGATAATGACAACTGGAGGCATGGAAGATTTTCAATCAGACTTCATGTGCTGTGTATCACAATCTGATGACACTTTTACTTGTAGGGCATGACCATACTAAATCATACACTATCTCTGCGCATATATCTCATCAGATGAAGTCTTAACACAAAGCAGTACATTTTTTTCAGGTGACAGACATTTGATGAATAGACACATGAATGCCAAAGACCACTTCTAAATGGTACAGTGCTGCTATTGCAAAGATCTTGTGCATAAGTCCATTGCACACGCACATGAAAGCTCACAGAAGGCTCATGCCTAAATGAAGTTTTGGATGGAGGATCAGGGGAAGGCAGGGAGTGTTCTGCTGAAAATGGCCAAACTGAAATGAAGATGTGCAGAAGTGTAGCTGGCATTAGAACTGTCCAGGAAGGAGCCCTGGCCCTGACACAGTTTGAGGGCCTTCCTTCCTTCTCACAGATCTTTAGCTGTGCCAGACTAACCGATTTTGCAACTGCAGTTGTGCTAAAGATTTCACAGAAGCAGAAGATACTTAATTTGGAGCCATAGTCTAGTTTGCTCCAGCTGAGAGAAGATAACCCTTCCCTGCCTGCAAGCTCATCCCTACTTCCCCAACTATGTTCCTCCAAGAGACAAGAATGCAGGCAACATCATCTTCCCTCTTTGTCAAAGCGGGACAGATACTTGTGCACAGGACTCCTCTCTACATGATAATTCAGATAACATGATTTGGGCTGGGAGTCCTCACACACAGAATGATTCTTTTTGAGCTTTGCAACAAGCTAGGGTTGAGTTTCTTTCGATGTGCTATATTTCTGTCATCTCTAACTACTACAAGATATAATGGCTACTATGGCAAGCCCACCTCATTGAATGGCAAAGTATTGAATGCACGTAATGCCTTGTACTGGTGCATCAGCGCCTTCCTTTTACTGCAACTAGTTTCTTTCTTTTCTATTTTATACTTATCTAAGCAAGGTATAATAAATGAGATTTGTATTCTAAATCCAACATTGTTTTCCTTCAACCTTCTCCTCACCCCCCAGTGCAAGTTGTCTAATAAAACTACCTCAGAACCAATCAGAGATACAGAATTGGGTGATTTTTCACATCTATAAAGAATTTATGATGTTATAAGCACACTCTCAAAGTCACTGAAAAAAAAATCTCAGTTTTCACCAATCAAAATGCAGTAAAATCTGAACATATTTAACTTTTTTCTATGTTCTTTCTACTGCTGTGGAATTGTTCATATGCATTAAACTAAAGCTGCATTCTGGATGGCTGTTTTGCAGGACGATAGCCTACTTTAGAACATGTACTTTTCCTTTTCTATGCTGTATCTTCTATTTTCATTATGCCTCAATTAATGCACTGAAATATGCCAAGCGGTTTCACATGAAATATGTTTCTCATTTTAATCAGTTTAGCATCAAAGGTTTTAGGCTGGTATTTTCTAGGTTAGTGCGTAGGGTGTTTATTAATTTGTCTGTGATGCCTTCTCTCATTAGTGTTTAATGGAATTTCAAGCAATCCCAGCAGCCAGTGGATAATTTATTTTTTAAACACATTCTTATCAGTGTATTAAACAATCAGAGTCTCTATTGTTTCTGAAAATCTGGAGTGGTTGTTTCATCTCCAGATTAGAAAGCTAGTACACTCCGAGTCCTGATTGCACAGAGCTGAAAAAGATCCATTTTTTGTTTGAATTCAGCATGATTGAAAAGTAACAGCCTAACAACCCTTGAGATTCGGATCCTCTAATACTCCCTTTGCAAAGAACATGATCAAAACAAATGCCACTGAGTCCTGATCCAGCTAATCTCTATACTGGCAAAAAAGACCCCTAGCACAGCCCTAGCCAATGCACAGAATCTCTGTGTGTTGGAAACCTGCTCCAACTAGGAAGGCTCAAACCAACACCAGCACTCACCTCCTCTGTTGCAATGGCTCTTTCTTTCTCCTGAGGTCTATTTAACACCACCTGGGAACTTTGCAATGTCTACTCTTTGTCATCGCTGCATTTGAATGTAAGATACCGGGTTAGACAGGCAAGAGCATCATTGTCCTTAAAATAATATCAAGGACTTAAAAAGAAATCAATTATTCCCATCACTAAAGCAATATTTTAAAATCAGCTTCTGTTCCAAAAATATTTTTTAAAGATTCTATATTAGCCCAAACAGACTCTTCAATACTTTAGGAGTGTTTAAATCATACATTTGGAAACAACTGACATGCTTAGTACGAGAATGAATTGCATCTGCATAATCTCTTCTCATAGAGAAAGATTTTAAATCTAATAATAGAAAACAAAAAGAAAGGTTTTCTGGTTTCAGAAGAGTGACTATAACTCAAGAACATTCAAGGAGTTTTCCATGGCCACAGCCTCTCTGCAGTAATTAAGAGGTGTGGTTCAGTGTATGAAGCAATATTTCCAATGTTGAATGGAAGTGAAATATCACTATGCAAACAAACCTGAGGTTATTTGTGTTTTCATTTCTCTGACAGTGTTTTCTCTCAAGCCTATATGAATAAAGACCTGTATCTTCTTGATTACAGTGCCATGAAATCACATTTACATTCCCATCCCCAGATCATGTTCTTGTTTCACTTGGTTTAGCTTGCCAGACAAGAGCTGGAAACTGACTGCAGACATATGAAAATAGCTGAGCCACACGTGTATGAAAGACTCAACAACCATTAAACTGGGTATCATGACTTTGTCAATGGTCTATGTATTGCTAAAGTTTTATTAAAGAGCTCAGCACTTTACGTGGAAACTTGATTCATCCCTTCTTGCTCTAGAAAGGGCAAACTGCAAAATAATGAGGCTATTGTTTTCCAGATCTGATATTTGGCATGTCATCAATATTTACAGTGCTCTTCAGCCTCTACTTTCCTCTCTGTCAATTCCACCTCTCTTTTCTGTGAAAGGATTCTCTTGTCATTCCCCTACTAGTATATAATCCTGCAGTCCTCAAAGATGCTTTTCCTTGAGTTATCATTTAACCCCTTCCTGAGGCTAATAGAAATGGGAAACATAGCTGTAAAGAGAGCTTCCAGGTACACCAAGGACCCTTGTCCTCAGTACATAATCTAAATTCAGTACTAGTGAGGTGGATAGTTTTGCATCTCTGACTGTAAGACAGTTTGAGTGATCCTTGCCACAGTGAAAGCCCTTCTGTCTTTGGAAACCTTGAAGTCGATACAGAAATCACATCAGCCCTGGCAGGGCTAGTCCCTATGTGCTATGGAGGGGCTCCATCTCCTGTCCCAGGGATACTCTCAAAAGCAGAAATGATGAGGAGACACAGCACACTGCTGCACTTCATAAAAAAAAAGCAAACCAGCCAAACATTTACTGTATTTGTTGCAGGATCAAACACATCAGCAAGGTTACAGGGAGAGAAGAAACAACAGTAAAAGACGACAATCTATCACTGGGCTGACAAGTAGTTTCTCAGGAAAGTTGTTCTTTACTATAAGTCAGGAAATGTTTTTCTGTTTTAGAAAAATAACTGTAGGCAATTAATTAGTTCATTGATTTTACTATATTACATGTTGAAATAACCAAGGATTTGTCTCCATTACAGAGGCAAGCAGCCATTTTGTACTGATTGCAATGGAATTTGTTGCAGAAGAGATGGGCCCATTACATTAATCTCATGTGATGGTCAATTCTTTTCAAGAGATGCAAATAGTAGTTTTTCTCATCAGAGAGTAGTTTACAGGCATTTTACCTAAGTCCAGACACTACTGTCAAGTGGATGACGATTAGAACCTGGCTCAGTCCAAGTTCTTTTGCGGGAAAAATAAAAAAGAAGCAGCTTTGTGCTCTCTCATTTTGTGATGCTCTTCATTTAAAATAAGAACAATTCCATGAGAATGTATCTTCTGCTGTATTGGAGAACTGCAACAGTGCAGAAAGAATGTCCTTCGACACGCAGTCCTTGAGTTTTTCCTTCAAGGAAAACAGTGGAAGGAAAAACAAAGATGCTTGACATTCAAGCAATGCTCTCAAAAGGCTAACAAATACCAACTTGCATAATTGAAACTATCTTTTTTTGTCAAACATCAAGATAACAGGAATATGAAATAACACTGCATTCATAGGCCTTATCACAGAATTGAACTTTCTTTAGAATACAGACTGTTAAAAGTGCCAACAAAACTTTCAGCATAACAGCAACATAAGCTAATTCTTGCTAATGGTATCAACTATTGGGATCATGCCCTATGTAAACCCCTTCCACACGTTCCATATTTGCTTGCAAGCTGCAGTACTAAAATGGAAAAGATTGCTGTACACCTTTTCACAGGGAGGTTACTAATTGTTATGCATTTCATTCTGCCATCTTCCATCCTACAAATGACAACACAGCAGGAGTGGTTTTACCTGATTAAACAGAACACATCTTCCTGAAGGACTGATATTAGAAGCAGAAGCTACTGATTTTCTTGCTATTATTTCAAAATGTAGAGTGTAATATATCTTGTATATATCCAGTAACATACACCTAATGAGGCTCCTGACTTGTCCAAATCTCAGATGGTAATTTAGGAAGCCCACACTTGAGTGCTACCTAATTCTGTCTGTGCACAATCTATCAGTGCCTGTACAGCTCCCTGCTCACTGCAGCTGCACACCAGTTCACCAGCTCAAGGTTTAAGTTCACTGAATAAGAGGATAAGGAAAAAGCATGAAGATATCAGAACAGATAAAAAAGGTGAAGAAGAGACCTGAGGGATGTGAAGGACACCATGGAAAGTAAATATAAAAATAGAACCCCCCCCCAGAAGACTGTATTACATGCATGAAAGAATGCATTAGAATTATTGAAACAGATTTATAATAATAGATGTTTTACATTTGTTCTGCACCTCGAAAGTTATAAACCTTTTTAAAAGTTCTTGTATTTCTAAGGTTTTAAAACACATTACTTTTATGAACAAGGATGAAACCATATAGACAGAAAATATGGGATCCTCAATCAATACCCTTCCATGTTTTATTTTTATCAAAATCAATTTAAAATGATATGTGATCAAGACAAAGAATTTCAGTTGAGATTGATTTTATTTCCACAAGTACATTTAATTGCTTTTTGCCATGATCAATATTGACTCAATTTGATTTTGCCAACAATTCATGAGCTTTCATGAATATGCATATCCTTTTCTGCACAGGTTAGCATTATTAAATTTGACTTTTCCCAAGAGCAGGGAAATTAATTGAATGAAAGGGGAATTAAGAAGAACAGGTGATAAACAAATGGACATGAAGAATATCCTGTCACTGCTTTGGCACACATATCCTCTCCTTGCCCCAAGATTCACTCACTGCCAGGTTCTAGGTTGCTGTTTATTCTCATGTCTTCTGGTTTTGTGAATGTCTTGATGAAAGCCTTTCCAGCCAACACTAATGTGCAGCAGTTTATGGCAGCAATACCATTCAATTTCACTGTGCCAAGATGCCCTGACCCTCGTCATTTTAAAATAATTTCTTTTTGCTTTCATCAGTTGAAGATCAGCAGACATTTGCAACTCACTGCAAAGTAAAACACTGACTATGCACTTTGTTTCCTTCAAAGAGAAAGCATAACTGTCATTCATGTCATACAGTAGTTGTCTCCAAAAGTAAAACATTCTGTTCATGTAGGAAAACTGCCTGGAACCACAAAAGATTGATTTTATTCCTGGAGCAACTCTGACACGTTTTATGCTAGCATCTGCTTTAGTTCACATGCAGCATATGCATGAAAGACCTGCTATGCCATGTCCTAATCACATTGAAGCATCTCTGAAGCAATGGATGGGGACTTTATGCATCAAAAATTAGGACAAATACCTATGAACAGCATCTGATTCACTTGTAGAGAGGCAGTTATCCTCTGCCATGTCTGGGATTTCAGTCTGGACATATGTCCCCAACAAAAATTTAAGGCTTCAGAGTCAACTTCTAAGGAGAGTACCAGCCTGTGAAAACACCTAGTACCCTCAGCTTGGCTTTCCTGGAAGCACTCAGCTGCTCTCACTCTCTGATCTGTGATTCTCAAGCACAGGAATATTTTCAATCAGAAATATAATTGTCCAGGATTCAAATGGAATAGAACATTCCCCACCCCCATCCCAAATGCCCGGCCCCCAAATCTATAAAAGATAAATGAAACTTCTTTCCTCTCAGGTTGATGATATTGAAGAGAATTGGAGTTCAAGTATTTCAAATATGTGGAAGGAGAGATCTATGAGCACTGACAGCTCTTTGGGAAAATGAAGTGTACATTACGTGAGTAGAAACTAACACTTGAGAAACAACAACAACAAAACAAAGAACAACAAAAAATGAAGCTATCAAACAACAGTCAGAATTCCAACCAAAAAAAGTACCCTAACCTGCACCGCTGGCTCTAGAGCTGGTGTGAGACAAAGAACAGTATGTAACACATAAATGCAGTCCTCTATGCAGGAAGCCAATAAGCTTAATAGAAGAAAAGTGAGGAGGAAATGCCACATTTAAAAATCTAGTGCCTCACTTGGAAATGAAACTCCCTGGTTTTCTTTCAAAATCTCCTCCATACATATTCAGTGCAATGAATTATATTGAAATGGATGAGCTCCTGTCATCTATTATTTGAAATGTGAGTTGAGGTTCACTTTAAATCATTCTCTGCCGGAGAAAAGATAAAAAAAGAGAACCCAATAGTTTCTACTGTGAAATCCATTTCACCATAAATATATGTCTCCTGTTGACAATATATTGGATGAGCTTGTTTACAGATTCCAGCTCCTATGGTCTTAGATAGTCCCCAGCCTCTTAGCTTCATTCTCACCACAATATGTATTTTAGGTAGTCATGTATAGGAAAAAAAAAATGGTTTTAGAAATACTTGTATTCTTTGTCCCTGAATTAATGAAAACTAAGAGAAAAGACTAGATAACACATGACAAGCTTGTAAGCCCAGAACTATACTTCACAAGTGTCTCTGCTAAATTGTATTCCTGTACAGACTCTGACTTGGCACTGCTGCTTTTTGTGGAAGGATAAAAGCCACATTTGATGTTGGGTTTGGGTTTTTATTTTCAGTGAACTTGGTAATAAAAACAGAAGCCATTCATGGAGGATTAGATGTGATAAGGTACTTAAAATAACAGCAACTTAATTTCAGTTGATTCTTCTTTCTTCCTCCCCTTGTATGGAACAGGCGATACCTCCCAAACTTGTACCCAAAACTTATATCCCTTTCTCTGCCACTTCACACCTCAGACCACAGTGATGGTCACCTGTATAACAAGCTTGAGAAACTGGTAGCTTCCCTTTTACAAAGAAAAGTAAAAAGTGGAAGACTCGATAACTCAGAAATGTACTCACTGGCCATCAATCCACATTTCCATAATGATGATAAATATGTTACGTGTCCAGCTGATGGATGGCTCAGTCACTGTCTGCTTCCAGCTTTTAGCATCACTATGACAAATAAATATGGATGTACTGTGAGTGGGCTTGGGATTTGTGCTGTTTATTTGGCTTCTTTGAAAAGAAATACTCAGTCCTCTCATAGATATTATCTGGAAAAGTTAATTCCAAGTGATATCTCCAAATAAAACAATTAAATAACCTAGCAACAATTTTGCTGTAGCAAAGCTAGAAAATTATCTTCCATGCCAGCAATAAGGATGAAGACAACTGTCTACATTTCTTCCAATGATACATGCACACTTTTTAAAGAAACTATTTGCCTGAATTTTCAGATCTCAAGTATTAAAGGGTTGCATATAAAACTGTATTAGAATGAGTAGTTTGCATGGTACAACACAATTACAGCATGTTAATAGATTGTGGTTTTGTTTATGTTTGAAGGTTTATTAGATGTACATGTGTACATATATACATATAAATACACATTAGTTACTAAATTAAACACACTTTTTCTCCCATGCTATGGGCTAAATTACCATTTTCCCTCTGAAGGCACAATATGCAATTGAAAGTCTCGTTGGAAGAACTTGGTCACTGGGATTTTTGATGTACACTGTTGTGGGGAATTTAAGGAACCCCTAATTCAGGAAATAATTTAATATTTAAATAATTTGAATTAAGCCATATCTCTAAACATAGTATTCCAATGAAAATAGCTCCACAGAGTGCTAGCCACAAGGCTGGGTGTTGCTTTCCAAGGCTGTCAAACATAAAGAGTATTGCTATCACTAAAAGCTTAGAAATAGAAAATAATCTTAAGTGATTTTCTGAACATCTTTTTACAGCTACTGCTTAAATCTGCAGTTCTCCCACTGAACCTTGAGTTACTTGCAATTAAAATAGACATACTTCTGCCACATATTTGCTTTAAAACACTAAATACATGTTGGGTTACAAATATGACTTGTTTCCACATATGTTAAACATTCCATATCTCTTAACATAAACCAAACAGCTACAGTTATAACAACAGGTCAGGTTTTGATTACATAGAACTCATAGCATTGCCCAGTGCAATAAACACTATTAATAGCCATGGATTTGTGTTTATCACTCCTACAATGCACTTTGAAATACTGGTATATATAATTTCAGTATTATAATTATTCACTCTGGGCTGTTTAATCGAGCTCTCTGAAAACTGTTTTACTGATTCAAATCAACTCTAATATCTGTAAAGCACCTGATCATGCAAGACATTATGTGAACACCCAGCTTTTTTCCCTGCAACATAATTCTAACAAATACTTTTACTATTCATTATTTATGACTCATGAAAAGGCGTTTTTATACTTCACAGACATACAAAATGACAGATTTTCCATCCTTGTATGCTTCATAATGTAGAGAAACATAAAAATAAGTGCATTGGTTTGCTTTTTGTCAGTTTACCTTAACATAATATCAGTCCAAAGGTTTGCATCATCAAAACAACTTGGTGGATCTAAGGAAAGTCTTAGAACTCTTTTGATTTGATATCAGCTATATTTTGATTCCAAGTACAGACTCAGCTACTTGATAGTTTAAAAGACATTTAAAGGATTAGAATAAACAAAAAAAGCCTCCAGTTAATTGCAGTAGAAAATACGAGATTTGCTTCAGAGAATCATCTTTTATTTTTCCTAAGCTGGTAATTCTAGCATTTCTCAGAGGGAGTTTTTCTTCCCTTAGTTATGCAAATCAATTTTATACATATTACTAATTAGAATTATAATGAACGTGCCTTTGGAAGAGATGTTGGCCTATTTGCTCATTAACTGGGAGGTGAAGAAGTAGTCTTGTGATTTGATTTATCATGCTGAGCCCTCAACCCCATGTCATTCACTCTGCACAATACTTTCTGCAGGGTGCACAGCAGCAGTGTGGGGTTGGGGAGCAAATGCTGTGCTAGTGCTGGAGAGGGGCTGAACTCTACACTGCTGTGGTGAAAGTTGCAGACAGCCAGCGTTGGGGTTTTAGACTGTAGATACATCAAGTATGACTCAGAAAATCTCTTTTCACAGAACTCAAGTCACATTTTGGGTTCTGAGATGTGGTTGCTCGTATAAATTATCTTCTACTGTTTTTCATAATTAGAGATTATAAAACTGTCACTCTTGTTTTGTACCCTTGTCAAAGGTCTTGTTGTGCATTATACTTTATTACAAGATATTCCCATAAGGCAGATTCTTTATAGGCACTTCAGGTGAATGGTAAGGAGGCTGCTAAATAATAAAAACACCAAAAGATAACAATTAAGAGAATATATTCAAAGAAATGAATATGCATGGAAATGGTTGGCCACACTGAAGAAGTGAGCCATGGCTACCGCTTCAAGAAGATTCAGGAGCTTCTTACGAGGAAATGTTAATTGAAAGCACTCCAGCACAACCCTACATGTGCCTTGAGGAATCAGGATGGAAATGTTTTAGGATTACTAGCCAGTTGGAAGCAGGAAAAGATACAGTCTTGGAGAATGCAGTTCCATAGATCATGACCCATACTTAAAGGATGAAAGAAATAATAATAAAAATATCTAGGAGCTACAGTCCTGGCAGATTAATAAATGACAAGTTATATACATTTGACAAGTGCAATCATAAAAGTCTCGTAACAGGTCTCATACAGGCAAAGAATGTGTAGTGCATGACTTCAATTAGAAGACTGAAAATTAGCATCAAACAACCCTTGCACAAGGACCCAGCTCTAGTGCACAGCTTCAATTTTAGCTCACTCAGAGCTCACATCTTGTAATTGACATCTTAACCTGATTCCAGTCTAGAGCCAGTAAAAATATTCACTTGCTATGGCGGCTGCCTTTCATTCCAGATCTAAATTCAAGCTTAATCTCTCTCCAGAATCCCAATTCCTTTCCAGAATCCCCAGTTTCCTCCAACCTTAATTCTCTCCTAAAGTTCACTGCTACCAGATCTTTCACTTACAGTCATCTTTACACCATCTCTAAATAACCAGAGATCTGGTTTGCATTGTAAATATCTGCATCTGCAGCTTAAAACCAATCCCTTGATGAGCTGCAAACTTGAGAAAAAAAAATCTCATACAAAACTGTTCAGGAAGAGAGTAAATCCTGAACTCCATTATATCAGCTTTAACAGTCACTTGATGGGAAAGGTACCTCTAGCTATGAATATTTTAGTGAGAAGAAGCCACATTTTATCACCTCATCAAAATATATGCACATAATTCTCTTCTATTACTCATGTATAAAATGAAACTGTGTTTGTATGTTACCAGATAGGAGTATTAAAGCTCCACTCGTTTTACAAGACTTCTCAAAGTACTTTAGCAAGGCAGGTATTGTTGCATTCATACTTTCAATCCAGAGCACAAGGGCATTTGTACGTGGCACAGTGAAGAGCAGAGTCAGATCCTCATTCCTTCTTTATTTAGCTGCTGCACTCCACTGCCAAAGCAAAGCATTCCTAGAATGTATACTGGTAATATAAAGTTCTTTTTGTGGCCATATTCCTTACCATTTAGTAACATGAGTGGAATTGATGGCGATTAGGATAAGATTTCCTCTATTAGTATTGCTTTAGGAAACAACATCTGCTGTTAGTAACAGTACATTATCATACCACTTCCCAGGCCATCTATTCAGGAAAAGTAGAACTTTTTAGCCCTCACACTGACATCACATACTGAGCTATTTGCTTGCCTTCAGGTGTTTGTTGAAGGGCTGTTTAGCATAATGAGAGTCAGCTACTCTTGCCATGAATTTCACAGCAACCTCCAAGAAAAATCTATGGGGAAACTATTGGCAGTAGTAAAGTGCAAAGCATACTTTTGGCTGCAGTTGTATGCATTGTGACTAGCAAACATCAGCATATTCAGGACCCACTCATGCAACACCCAACTGGTCTCAGCAGTGAAAAGAAGTAAGAACGAACAGTTTAAATGATTCAGTATCGGACAAGTAGCACTGGTCACTTAGCAACCTTCACTTCTTGGAGAGATACTGATGGTTAAACACCTGCAGCAATCTTCAAATCAGGGACTAGATTTGTCTCTCATGCCAGTTTGACACTTCAAAAGCTTCTTCCATTTTACACAGCTTCTTATGTTACATCCTTGCGAGAGGGAGAAGAGTCATCAATCAATTGCTGTAAGCAAGGCTGGAGTGACCCATTCAGGCAGAAATGGATGAGTTAAAATGAATGTGAATATAGTCTTGGGCAAAGAGCATTCTCCTGGGGAAGGTTTCTGTGTTTTAACTTTGTTTTATGTAAATACATTGCCAGGAAATATCAATTTGTATGTGTTTTATGCAAGCCAATATTGTAATGACCTTTAGGCAGCTAGAAAGAACACAAATTAAGAAAAAGATATCTATTTATCTCTCCTTAGTTGTGTTCATTTGGCACATTACAGTTTGATTATTAACAATCTTTCAGCATAGGCATCCACATTATATTCAACTGCTTTGATTCCTCTGTTAATTTCATTCACAATAAAAAAAATAGAGGTTAAAGAACCACAAAGTACAAAGTACTGCATACTACTGGATACATACTTTGTCATATTTATCACTTAGAGGTGCCTAGCAGAGATTTAGGTCTAATGGGCAGCTTATTAGCCTAGGTGAACAAGGCTGTATTCCTAGTGCTGTCACTGACCTGCTGCATGAATTCGGCAATGACACTTTGCTTCCCTCTGCTTCTTGGTGGGTCCACCAGCTTAGGAACTGATGTGGCTAAGGTATGAAGGACATGAATACTCTAACACTACAGTGTAACTGTGTTACTACTTCCATTTTTGCAGAAAGGAAACAAAGCTAATAAGCTCTCATCCGTCCTTCCAGCAACACTAGATGTCATTCTCAGACCTGATGGCAAAAACAGACTGTGGGATTTCTTAACTCACTGTGGCTGTGGGTATACAAGCTCACAAGGAGTTATAGAGAGATTAGACATTTGCAAGAACATCAACAAGACCTAGGGTTGTAATTATAAATTCAAAACAAAAACCTCAGCGCTTCAATGCTTTAGAATGCATATAAACCCTTGTGCTTCAGAGAAAATTTCTAGAGCTTTTCCTGTCTTTGAAGATGGAAGAAAGTTTCCACCTAGAGTTCCTTAGACTGCAATTGCTTTGCTTTTTTTTTTGTGGGTATTCTCTGAAGCCTGCAGCTTAAACCCTCTTTGTGACAGCTATGGACTACATAGACACTGCACTGATCCAATACATTAACTCCCATGTTTCTGTTCTGAAAACACTATCATTTTTATATAACACATTCTGCTTTCCTCCTTTATTGTATTTACCATATGAATGACCCAGCATACAACTTTAATCTCTCTTATTTTGAAAGACTAAAGACAGCATTCCAGCCAGATACTGATCTGCTCAGGCTCTTTTATCTCTCTAATGGTCAATGCTGACATGTACTTAAGGAGGCTGAGAAAACAATGACAAAATAAACACTGGCTAAAGAAAAATCATTTCTGCCTTGGGCTTAGATAGCTCAGGATTTCTGCACATTAGAGTCCACTATGATTAAAGTGTGTTATGGTCTACCCAGATCTGATGACTTTGGTTGGTTGTATAGTTAATTGCAATTCTAAATGTCGCCATTGATTCAAACACTCACTGACATATTTCTGCCTGGACAGACATCATTTTAAGTGCCACTTTGTTGTTGTGACAAATGTATTTGTGGGCAAATTATTCACCAGTTGACCATCTCTTTGATTTTCACTCATTATGTCAATTCTGGAAGCCATGTTAGTAAACAGAAGAAGTTGAGATTTGCTTTGTAATATAGATTAAAAATCAGCTCTGGTTAGGCTTTATTCAGATTCAGAATTCTAGAGTTCTCTCAAACAAGTTATCACTCTCCTACTGTACCTTGCTTTACAGGTGCTCTATTTTTTAAAAGGAATTATGTGTGTTTCACATGGGAAAGTTTTGATCAAACATCTCAGGAGGCATATGTTAATTGACTGAACTAGAAGCATGTTTACATGATTAAGGAAAAAAAGAAATAAATTAAAGAGGCTCCAGGACTTGAGTTTACTGTCTGTACAAAAAGAGGATTCTTTTAAAAGCTTTTATAAAAATTATAAACTTTCATAAAGAAGTTATGCTGACCCATTTGCTATGACATACTAAGAAGTCATTTATCATCCTGTATAGCTCTCTATACAACCAGTACATGAAGGCATCTGTCAGGTTTGCTCTTAGGACAGAAGTAGACTTCATGGTGTAGATGCCAAATTATATTTGACATTTAATTTACCATCTATGAAGCTGTAATATTTCACCTCAGCAGAACAGGAAGAAAACAGAAGGAAATTCCACTTGCCAAAGAGAAATGTGAACACTGCTTGCTTGCAATAACCAGTTACCTAAAGTAATAGATTATTGACCATAACATCCAAACGTGATGAATGTAATGGACTGAAGAGGACATTTTGTGTACAGAAGTGAAGGAACATAACAAGAACAAGTGCCATGATTCTTACCTCTTTTTCCTAGTTTGCTCTGGATGTCACACAGTGGCAATAGCATTGCCAGACAAGCCCTGGTCCCAAGCAACATCAAGTTCAGAGAAAGATTTATCTCCATCATCAGTAGACTTGGAACCAGTCTGGACAAGGAACAGGGGAGCATCCTGTGCAGGATTTCTCACACAACATGGCAAGGAGCAAGTGGAATCACAAACTGCTCATAAATCAGTATTTTTTAGAGTTGCTTTTCCTGACTATCTTGTGAAACTTTGGAAGGCAAAGCTGGAGATGTTTCTGAGAACTTCACATACTGTAAAGAAAACAAGAATTATTCATTGTTAATATTTATCAAATGGATTCCATGTTGCATTGCTTCCCATCCTTGATGGCTTGAGTTACTCTTCTAAAAATTTTTTATTCAATGTCCTCACTTTGTAACTTGAGAAGAAGGAGGGATTGGACTAGATCACCTTAAAAGATCCCTTCCAACCCCAAATTAGTCCTTGATTCTGAGTGGCAGAGCCACCTTTTCAGCTTTTCTTGTAAAGTTATGTAGAAATATTGGATACCAAACTTTTCCAAGCACACACCTTTCCCATTTTCCATTTTTTGGGGAAACAGAACTTAAGAAATTATAGAATTTGTTTAAAATTACCAAAAAATGCAGATAAAACCAAAGCTGCCTCTATCAGTGATCTCAGCCACTTATTCATGATATCCATAGTGGCAGTGATGTGCAGCATTTGCACTTTCTCTATACTTCCCCTTCCATACACACATTGATGGCTTTGGCCAGTCCATTCAGTGTCAGACAGGTAAGGAGTCTCTTAAGCAGCCCCGTAATTATATCCAACAAAACACCATAGCAATGTATCAGTCAGCAAGTGAAGGGAGATGCTGGCATGTAGATGGATCTTTCATTTCACTGATGTTTATTATTCACCATTCTCAGCAAAGAACAGCTGCAAACTTATCTCAGGAACAGTCAAGGAAATATGGGCTGTATTCATGCCTTATTACAGATCTGTAGTTGCCAAAGTGATTTGGATATTTTGAGTTATCCATGTGAAGATTTCATTAATGGAGGAGATCGAACTATTCTTACAGAATACATTAAAATTAATTAGCCTTCAAGAGAAGAAAACTATGAGCAACAAGATTCAGAGGTACATAAATTAACAATGGATCTCATTAAAAAGAAGCTGTGTTTAGACTAGAATGCCATGTTACTTTGGAGTAAATCAAAGCTTTCAAAATGACCATTTTCTTTAGCTGCAGAAATGGAGGGGAAAACACTGTCACTTGATCCTCCAGATGTTACTGTTCTAGAAGACTGCTTAGAGGAGCATTACCTTCAATTGACTTTCAAGCTTTACTTTGTTTACAGGCAGATGTAGTCATCACAAGAGGAAAATGCAATAATTTCAAAGGTTAGCCACAGCCTGTGTAAGAGTGTTTTTCTGCCAGAGAAGCTGGGAAACAGCTGTTTTCCTGACAAAAGATGCACAGTCTGCATCAAGTTGCAGCTGTACATGGAGAAGCCTTGTTGGCTTTGACACTTCTCTAAAAAGGGACACCACTATCTTTTTTTTTTCTCTTGTTTGCAGTTTAACAGTGGAAGTTCCAGATTGAGTCCCATTAAATGTGGGAGTGGAGAGCACTGATTGTGCCAAAACTTTTAAAACCCTTTCTGTAGATCACTGATAGTAACTTACACTCAACTGCAAATGTTGAAGCACCACTTCACATGCACACCTTAATTATTTTGCCACTTTAAGTTAGACAAGTGATGGAAAATGAAAATCAGAGAAATGATAGCAAAAATCCACTGTTTATCTGTCAATGGCTACCAGCGTAGTCTATTTGTCTTGACATTTGTTTGTGCTGTCTTCTGCAGAAGTGAAATGGGTTGAGATAGTTTAATTTCAGGATATGTAGGCTAAAGGCAATGCTTACAGATATCCAGCTTGATGTTTAAGGCTTTACCTTGGAAGTTATTGGAGACTCTAGGTCTGATCCAGTAAAATATGCTTGACATGAAACACTGTTAACAATAACAAATACTTCTTATGTAGTGACTTTTCTTGTTTATATCAAGCAATTTTCACAAACAAAAAAGTAACTTGTCAAATTAAGATGCTGAGATGCAAATGATTTTGAAATAGACAACTTATAATGTAGTATCAGTAGCAAGAATAAAACTCAGTTTCCTGTTTCCTGGTCCAATCCTTTACCTTCCCCACATGATCTCTGTATTACATTAGATGTTCCCTCTCAGAGCTGGATGTGTTGGTATCTCACCCAACATTAATATGCAATCACTTTTAAAATGGCACCTTTTTAATTAGACTGTACTGGATAAATCACTCTGTAAATAATGTAAAGAAAACAGGTTTTGATATTTATAGTTCCAATGAAGAATTTAGTGATGACAGTACAGTATATCACTGACATTAATTTCATTAGATATAAATTATACTAGTATGACATTGATATATTTTAATTAAAACTAATGATCCATTGATTCTCATCTAAAAATCCAGTTAAGATGACTAATCTTCTTCTATTATAGATCAATGAATAAATATTAAAAGCCTACAAAAGTCCAGGAGGTAAATTCTGCATTCACATATGCCAAGGTTCATATGCCAATAAAATTATTTCACTTAAGGCTACAGCATGAATAAAAGGAGAGTTTGTGATGTTTTGGAAGCACACCACAAGAGAAGCAACCTACTACCAATGCTCATGAGAAATCAGCTGGAGGATAGCTTCAGTTTCACTGTATGAGCTACCAGAGGAAGTTTGAGCTTTAAAGAAGAACCTCTGCTGTCCTCCACCCAAAATCACAAATATCTGTGTGAACTCACTATAGATTAGAACTATTCAGATGTCAAGAGGAAGAAGCTTTATCTGAATAGCTTTTCAAGTGCAATTTTTACATCAACCATACCCAGGCTCCTCTTTCCAAGAAAAAAGCTACTGATGGTTACCCAAGATCCAAGTGCTAATAATCCATAAAGGCTTAATCACACTTCATCAGAAGAAAATGAAAGGGAACCACAGGAATTCCTCTGAAGCAATAGATCTGAATCAAGCGAAAATATAAGTCCTCATTCATTGTTTACCTTAAGTGTCATTCAGGACAAAATACAACACAGGTTCTTCTTTAGTTCCAGATTAAAAGCCACCAGCCTCACAGATGCTGTAGACACAATTACTCCCATCTCTTGCTTTCATACATCCTTTGCTTTTGTTACACCATTTTTCTCCAATTAGACCTTAAAAGAATTGACCCTCCTTTCACCATAAAAAGGAGAGACAATTTCTTCTGAATGTTTATTAAAGGTTGCAAAAGCAGACTGTTGTTAAAGACATAGTCTTCTAACCTTACAGAAGGGGAATCATCTAGATTTCAGCAGCTGTGCCTGGTTCTACTGTTGATATGGCAACTGCCAATGAAACAATTAAATTTGCCAACTTTTATAAAGTTTAGAAACACTTGTATTAATATGCATAGGTATAAATGTACTTGCTGTAGGCCTGACACATCCTGAACAGCTCTTCATTTGTAATGTTTCTTTCACTGAGGTGGCCATAAAGTGGGGAAAATTTACTTATTTGCATATCTGAGAAAGCTATTCAATCTGTCATTCATTTAGACACCACCTGGCTGACCAAGCCCCTTAGACTTTCTATACAGTCAGTGGTAAAAAATTAACCACCTTCACAGAATGATTCAGAGCAGCTAATTTAGGAGCCCACCTCTCCCATTAGTTACATAAGCTAGTTAAGTTACACATCTTTACACAGCAAATGACCCTCTTTTCCCATCTGCTTGAGTGCAGACACATGATGTGTCCATATAACTCAAGGAACAAACATCTCCTCAATTTAACCCTCTCTTCACCTGACCCAGCTACAACTACCCCTGCATGTCACAGTGCATTCACCATTACTTTGGCAATACAAATACTGAAGTTGTCATAAGATATGGTGGGGCCAGCAGTAACCCATCAAGCCTGTGTTTGAACATAGACAAATGCAATTAGAGATGCATGGGGCACCTGAGGGACACAATCCATATGTAACAATTCAGCCTTTTCCTTCAGGCCTGATTCCTTGGGCCAACAGATACTCTTTTTAGGAGAGCACATATTTAATTTATAGATCAATGGATTACAGTAATATGTGTAACAACATATTAAATGAAGTATTAATGTAATACAACCCAAACGACACATGATAAACTCTATAAGCATATAGACAAATTTGATTTAATATGTTAGCTTCCTTTGCCCTCTACCAGTCTGATTACCTTTGCATAATCCATGTTTCTAATTATCCCCTGGTATGCCTTGCATATAAATAGCTAATTAGATAGTGTCCCTGTCAGCTATGAAGTATGTAATATCTGAAAAAAAAAGTACTCCTTTGGAAATTTAATTTAGGATAACAGATTGTGCTTTCCAACTGAAGAATTCAAGCTTTCAGTTTACAAGGATGTTTGTGCATTTAATATCAACCTCATACTATTATATTAGTGCCCCCAAATGCATCCAGTGGTTTTATTCTTGTTTTAAAAATCATTTTGCCAAAAGCTTGCACAGTAATTACAGTGAGATGCTAAAGATCTGAGAAATGAATTGCAAGATGATGATTTTACATGTTCATCAGCTGCCTGCTGAATACATGCTAAGTGGAAAACTCTGAGAGGTAGAACCAGAAACTGATATACCAAATCATACAGAAGGACCATGTAGAATCACATACTCTGCCTGGTCATAGCCAGATGTTCCAGGGAGCAACACTGGAGTTCTGAACCTGACAGATGTGGGATAATCTTGAACATCAGGTTACCTTGCATCAAACACCTTGTCCACATCTTGCCTTGGCCAGTTCAAATGTCACCCTTACCACCTCCAATGCACACAAAATGCTTCCAAGACTGCCTTACATACTTTAAAAATCAAATCCCCTTGACCATCACTTTTCTTACTTGACCTACACTCTTCTATAACGTCTTTATTTCTTTTTTCCCCCCAAAAAACCTTTATTGGACTAATAGTTTTCATTTAATCAGTGTAAAGCAACATTTATTTTCAGCAATAAAAAAATCTAAAGATGAAACTGGAAGTATAATATTGGCTGCAACAACTACTTTCTCTTTCTTGGTTCCAAGGAACAGGTACTAAGGAGGTGAAGGCTGGAAGGACTGCAAGGAAGCTAAAAGGAGCATAGGCAGGGAGATGGCCATAAAGCTGGAGGAAGTGATGAGTGGAAACACAAACATCTTGCTGTCCTCTCACGGTACAGAAAAGATTTCCAAAGCCATCTATTAAATTTAAATAATACTCCTTATTAATTTGATGAGCAAGTAATGTTCTTTGGCTTTAAAAACCAAACAAAAATCCATAGAACATTAATTACTGTTATTTTTCAGTGTATTTAAGCCATAGCCCTGTGTTCCTCTCCCAAAACTAAAAGGGAGGATTGAATATTTTTCTTTAAATGAATCATTAATGCTATATGGCAATTTAAAAAACACCACTGGATTTCTTATTCATCATGTTGTGTCTGGCAGGTAACATTAATGGGTATATATCAAATCTAGAGCATCATGCTGGGAATGAGACCAAGGTGAATAAAAAGCTACTGGAACATTGTGCTCTCTTGTTTGTGTACAGCACGGCAGATTCATCCCTGGTGCAACTGCACTGCAGAAGCAGCTCAGTATATTCTGTTGTGTGTATTATATAGCCCACGTAAAGGGCAATGATGCCCATTTCAGAGTCATTATGGTTAATAAAGTTCTGGGATTGCAAAACAAGTTTTTATAGATAGCACAAGAACAAACATTAAAAAGATGAAAATGAAAACCTTTTCCATGGAGGGTGGAGGGGAGGGAAATTTTAAAAGCCATTGCTTCATGAGTTCACACTCCTCTTGAAAAAGTAACTGATGTACACAAGGGACCATAGGAACATGTAAGCTGCTGGGTCACACTGCTGCATACTGCTATGCCCAGCAGCACAACTGATCAGGGAGAGCAGCTTCCCTCAAGGAGGGATAAGACAAACCAGAAGAAGGATCTTGCATGGGAAGATTTGCCACAGAACAGCCAGCCTGCTGCAGATCTGCACCCCCTGCTAACTTCAGAGGAACACCTCTGTGTGCCCACAGTCAGGCAGCAAGGGCACACTGCACTAAATTCAGGCTGATTTGTCATCTTAAATAATTTCTCAAAGCAAGATTCACTCTCTCAGCGTCACACAAATGGCTCTGTATTTTTCCTCCTCTCCTTTACAGGTGCATTTGCTAGTATGGAAACTTTATTGATGTCACCTTTGTATTGCTGTGGTAGAAGTTATAGAACAAGCTGGCAGGACATTAAGGAATTATTTAGTATAATTTCTATGGAATTCTTCAATTATTTAGAGCACAGTATGAGTGCACTTGGCATTTTGTTTTAACAGACGTTTCTTGTAACTGGCACAACATAGCTGTACTTCTTGGAAGTTCCTGTTAATAATGCTTTGAAGGCAGAACAATATCCTTAGGTCTCCTGGGTGTTAGAGACTAATTTATGCTCTTATGTGCCAACCTTTAAAATAATTTCTATCTGCTGAGAACAAACACAAAATCCCATGCAACTTTCCTTATTTTAGTCTGTTAGGGAAGCCTTCTCAATTTGCTTTCTTATACTTAGAAAGATGAAAAATATGTTTATACTTCTTAGCTATTTCCCCTGCTGAGTTCTCGTTGCTGTGCTTGGCACAAAGCTGTTTTGTGCTTTGCCACATTGCTGCCATGACTGTGCTCCTTAAAGCCTTATAGCAAATCTTTCCAGCAGTAAATATGTTCACATACTTTTAGAGAGTAATTGTTTACACTTGAGATAATAATTGGAAATATCCAAATCTTCTGTAGTGGAATGGACTGTCTTATTAGTAATAGGTTAGCAATACATGTAGGCATTTCCAAGCATTCATGATAAAACAAGCAGCAAATCATAAGATAAAGACTTTCAGTAACATTTGGAAAGTAGCAATGGATGGCAATGACTGACCACCTAGGACTCAGTTCTAGAGATGACACTGCCCCTGGAGTTCCCTCTACATGTAAAATCAAGAATATGAATGCAACACCTTCCTAGTGAATCATTTTCACTGCCAAACATAGTGACAGCTTCTCCCACTTGTCTGAAGTTTCTGCATATCACAGTCCTTTCCCCACATAAGGGAATTTATGCTTTTAATATCATAATATGCCGTAGCAACCTGCATTACTTGCAGCAAATATATTCCTGTGATTATTTTGTATGTCATCAACAAGCTTAAATGAAAATGACAATGTCTAGAGATACTCTTAGCAGATAGCTGTGTTTATTCTGTGTTTTAATGTAGTGGCTGTCAAAACAGCTGTAAAATCTGCATATGAGAATGTAAATTCCCTGGAAACTCAGAAGAATGAGATAGTCCAGTCTATCCCATTTTAGATACACAGGCACTGCCAAATGTATCTCCATTGATGTTTTTATTACTGTCTAAAGTAGGGAGGGTTTTTAAAGCTTTGTAGCATGTCAGTGAGAGGATCTCTATCTATCCAATTCTCCTACCAATTTATCTGTTATCAAGTGTGTATCAGGCTGTGATAGCTCCAATAAAGTGGAGGGAACTCTAGAAGAGCCACATACCACTTCTGTATTAGTGCTTTTATTATTTTAAAGCAGATGTAGTAGCTTTCCCTTCACTGAGGCAAAGTTACAAAGTCATGATCCTTTGTTGTCTTTTGAATATAGACCTCATGAATTTTTCCCCAGGATATTGCACTTTGTATGTGAGAACTGTAAATTGATATCCAGCTAAAAGACACCATTTAGGCTTTGCTTAACTTCTACCTACACACTTGCTTAAGCATCACTTTGTTTAATGTCAGTATCAAAATTGAAGTGTAGAGTCCTGACTGCAGGACTGTGGTTTGGTGTATAACTTGCAACCATGCATATGCAGAAATGATTTTTACACACATTGCCCAGTACCAATATCTGTATACGTACTAAACAAATCATGTTAATCCACAGGGACCTACAGTTATCCCAAATTAGCCAGAGAATATGAGTCAAGCAACACTCTCACTCACTCACCAAAGTAGGCATCACAAATTGTCATACTTTCCTCATCAGGTAAATTCAATGTATTGCATGAAAGATCTTCAGCAGGGTTTGAATTTCCCACAAAGGTATTTTGAGACAGACACTAGCTTGAATAGCCTACATAATCAAATCCACTCTTGTCAATTATGAATCTTTCCTCAGCTGAAAGAATGAGCATCCCTGCATCTGGTACAAGGCACATTGCTAACATTTTTGTTATGTGCTTGTCTTCAGCTAACCAACTAACACAGCATAGAGAGGAGGCTTTTTTAATTTGCATTGTGGCTAACTGCACAATTTCTAGAAGTAATAGCATAGTGTAAGATTTTATATTTTTATATAGGCCTTCAAAGAGAGCTCAGAGCCTCAGCAGGTTCCTGTTGTTGAACTGAATGAGGGCTGGTCACCTGGTTGCTGTTCTGTGTGTATGTCTACTGCTGACTGAGCAACCAGTGTCATGATTCAGGCATTGGCTAAGTATACTTTTTTTTGCAGAAGAAACTTATATTCAAAACACATTTCTGCCATATTTCTAGATGATCTTTCACATCCTTTTGTTTGGATAAATATAACTTCCAAACACCTTTCTCATGAAGAATCTTATTTTACTTGAAACTGATACACAAAAGAGAAATAATAGCTCCCCTTCTCCTTGATTCTGCCCTTGGAGCTGTACATAGTTTCTCACACACATATATTCTCAGTCTGTGGTAACCTGCTGCTTGTTTCTGGCCAAGACACTGTGTCATATGGTACAACCATGACACACGTTCAACTATTATGCAGCATGTTGAACAAATGTGTACTGGCATTTGTTGAAGTAATCAGAGCTGCACACCATGACATCCATTTTTCATATATAAAGGTATGTTATATTTTAGGCTGATAACAGAGGCAGAACACAGGAGGTCCTGAGTGGCAGATATGCTATTCTAATCACTTGTCTCAAAGTCCTTCACAGGAGACTCTGGGCAATGCTTTTTTTGGGTGATTAAAGTCACTTGAGATTGATAGATAAAAGTGTAAGACCTGGGAGAATCTAAATGTGAACCTGCTGTCAAGACACTCTGCAGCATTACCCGAGGCGTGCTATCCTGATCCGGATATGTACTGCCTGTCAACACATAGTGCTTAAATAGTTTAATTCTTTATTGGTATCACAGTTCATGGTAACTTTTCCCATGATTCCTACATTTATATCTTTGCTCCAGGATAATTATCTGCTGCTCTAGTTCTCTCTGTGCTGCTTCACTGGGTTTCATTCTGTCTCAATGACAGATAAATTACTTTTCTCCTCTGTGCTATCTTTGATAGCCCTCAGATAGAGAGGTAAGAGATCTTAGGTCCTACCAATTTTGCACTAGATTCCTATTATAGTTTGAAGAGTATTCTATGGTTTCCACTCTTCCTAAACTCTTTCTGGAGCCAGCTAAAAGCAAGCAATCCTGATGCTTGCAGCATTTCACTCCCAGCGAGGAAAGCAAGGTTCTCCTCTGTGCATACACCACAAATCCACAGCTGACTTGTTAAGGACAAGTGTCCTTGTGTCCTGTTTTTAGCTACAACAATAAAAGCTTCTTTTTTTAACCTTTCTGTAAGAGACTGTTTAGCTGAACTCAGGCCCTGCTTATTCCATTCTGCTCAGGAAACTTCTGATGGCAGTAATAGGTATCAGACAAGTAACTTTCCCTTAGCTCCACAATCTCCCCAATTACTCTGAAGTACAATAAAACTTGGACAGCTTCCCTGCTTGCAAATACTGGGGACAGCTATGAGAGAGAAAGGATGAAGAGAGGAAGAGGAAGGTCCCACAAATTGGCCTTCTAAGTTAAAATAAAATGATAAAGACTAGCATGGCATATGTGAATTTAGGGATAGATGTTTAAAAGAGCAAATTTCTCATGTAAACACCTTAATGAAGCATCCAGATGTTGCTCTACAGGTACTGAGACCTCAGTTATGAATACTGAGTCCACCCAAAGATGCTTTCCCTTAAAACCATTCCCCTCCGGCTCCCTCAAGTTTCTCAAATGTAATTAAATTGTGACAGTTTCATGAGAAAAAAGAAGAAAAGTGGCAGTACTTGTTTTGGAAAGACATTATCCCTTGCCAAACACTGTATGGAGAAGAAAAAGACCAGTGATGCCTTCAAGCTGCAGTCACTACTGTTGTGCTGACACTAGAGGTAATCTGGAAACATGTCCACCCTCCCCTTTAAAAGCTGATGCCGCTATTTCAAGTCTGGTTACTGCAGTGGGAGTTGAGTTTCAATGGCCTGGAATCTTTTCATAGGTTTCTTTTCAAATGAATTAAGGCTGCATCAGGCTACAGTATCGAAAGCTAATCTGTCCAGTTTCCTGTCATATTCTTCAACTGGATCAGAACAATTCTATGATTCTATGGTTAAATGAGAGCAGTGACCTGGGAAATATCACATCATATACCAAGGAAGAATAGTGTTCCACAGAAGTCACACAGCTGTTGCAAAAAACATGCAACGTGTTTGTGCTTAGTCACAAGTACTGGTAAAGCCCCATTTCATGAGCTGATGTTTTATAACTACCTTAAAATATATAACAATCCACTCATGTGCCTTAATGCAAGGCTTAAAAGAACACATTTGCACGTGGCTAAGTCAGCATTTTTGTTTAACAGAGCCTGGTTTTCTCACCCTGAAGGGAATTCAGCCTTGGTGCAGTGACAGGACAAGGCCTTTGCAATGCTTAAGCTTTCAACACTGAGCTTAAATGAGGTTTGTGCTTTGCACCAGCCTTCCATTAACCTTCCCAGAGCTACATTTCAGCTACCCTGAAGGCCATCAGGGAGGACCAAGAACAAGAAGTAACAGTAAAGCAATAAATACAAGCCCTTCAGGTACAAATTTCAAGATAACCTGTGTCTTCTCTGCTTGGCTTACACAAGTTCAGGCATAAGTCTTCTATCACACTTTGTCCAAGTATTTTTTTCATTAACATATCATGCATGAAAATGTTTGTCCATCATAAAGAAGGACTGAACTTGGGGTGGGAGCAGTCCAAAAGTTGAAACTGCTGAAGTTCTGTAGACTGCAGCTGCCAAGCCATGTGCTGTGCTGGGGACTGGAACAGATTCAATCTCAGGAAATTTAATTAAATTAAAATCTATACTGCAGGTTTTCTAGGGGTTTTTTTTTTGTCCCCAAAATACATGTCTTTGCTCACAGGAGGTAAAACTAAACAAAAAAGTTGATATTATCCATAGCAAGAAAAAGAAAAGGGCCTGGAATAACTAAGTAATTAACACAGGCTTTTTGATTAAAGTCAATTTGCCTTCAACATCATGACTTACAATGTGCCCTAGGCCTGCATTAATAACCCAGTGGCACATGGCTTCCTTGGCTGTTGAATTATTTATAATCTTTATTGCTTGTTAAAACAAAGCAACTTTAAAGAGATTAATAAAATTATTTTCTTACTTAACTTTTATTTATGAAAAGTCTGGAATTTTGCTCTTTAGTAAGGGGGAAAGCAAACCAGGTCTCCTCTGGCTGGAATTTCTCACTAGTGCTGCAGGGATGTTTTCAGGGGAAGATGAATGTAGTTAACCCCTTGCTGCTGGGGGGACTGAAGTCAATTGCTGTTGCTATCACAACAGGGCTCAGGAAGAGGTACTCAGCTACTAATGCTCAACTATGAATTTAAGCAATGAATCCAAATAATATCATCACCAACCCAACATCCAGCCCTGCAGTAGGCACAAGGAAAGACAGGCAGTGGAACAATCTCCACTGGAAGGGGGATGCAGCACAAGCACTGCATGATGGAGGGTGGGTTCCTGTTCAGGGTAACACACCCCATCCCTAAGCATCCTGCAGCCACACTCCCAATCCACATACTGTGCCCAACTAAAAGGGCTAAGCTCAGGGTAGATTTTTAAATTCCAACTGTGTTTTTCAGATTACAGGTCTAGTAAAACCTGGGATTTAAAAGTATCTGAGTATCATTACGTGGAATCACTTTATCTTAGGAATTGATCGTCAAAAGCAGAAGTGCCACCTGCAATTAAGGAAAAGTTTCCTCATACACCTTGCAATTTATTAGTGGTATGAAACTGCCTTCTAAACATTGCACTGAAGAAAACAGATGCAGCTTTCCTCTACAAAATTATCCACAGCACCACAGCAAATATACTTCTAATCAAAAGTGACTTTTATTTAGATTCCACCTTTACAATCCTTAAAATGTCATACTTCTGAGATGTCAGCAAGGGAGCACTTTCACATATCCTTATCTAGGAAACACAATTTTTGTTTCTCAGAAGTTATTGAATAAAAGTTCATTTTGAAATTTACTTTGACATACTTCTAAGATGTAAAGACAGTGTAAAACAGTATTTTAAATATCAGAGAAAAGCATATGATGTGTTCAGAAAGACCCATTTATAGTTACTGGATTGAAATTCAAAAATGCCTTAAAAATAGAAAGAAAGAAGAAAATTGAGTGTGATTTTGAGCATCAGGCTGGGTATTTTTATTTCCATGTCTTCCTAAAGTGTTAAATTTCCTTTGTGAAATGTCTAATAAAGGACATTGCTTCCTGCAAAAAGCATCTACTAAGAGCTTTATTAATTGCAAGACAACTACATGGACAAAAAGTAAAAGCCTACTTGGACAATAAATATCTCATGTAATATGTAAACATCAGCTCAAGTGAATTTTGGCTAGCTAGAAACAGCTGTTCAGAATACTGGTATAGACTCCAAGAATTTATTATTCTCTCATTATGTTTCTTTGAAATATTTGATTAACCCAGGAAGACACAAATAAATTGAATCAGACAAAGCCTGCAGAACCTAGTCAGTGTAAGGCTAGCATTTGTGCCATTAATAAGACTAATTGCTATTGATCAATTTGTTTCACTAGCAGTGGAGATGAAAACCTTGGAGCAAAGTACGGGCTTGCCTTTCAGAGTAGTTCATTGGTAGAAGCTGATACTGTAAATCACCTAGCAGCTTCAACTGGACCAGTCACTTCAATAAAACATGCAAAAGAAATCTAGCAGTTATTTGGCCTTAAATATCCACACTTTGGAAAAGTGCCTTTGCATGCAAAAAAAGAATTTGAAGCCCAATTCAGAAAGGCATTTTGGTTTCATTACTTCAGGTGAAGATTATTTAATATAGTTCCCTGGGCTGCTTCTGAGAATGTGTAATTGTAGTCCACAGCCAGATGGCAAAGGCTACTTGAAGCACCAAGACCTGGAAATGCAAAGGGCTCCACAGTCTGTCTTCCTACCCCATTCTCTGTCAAATCAGCTACATGGATCATCTGGCTCAAACCATCCCTACCCTTGCTACAGTTAACTGGAGCTACTTCGTGCATGCTGCATCCAAAACTCACAGGGCTGTACTTTGTCCTTTCTTTTGAACTTGATTGTTGGGAATGTTCTTTTTTAAACAAACATTTTCTTTCTTAATCTTTCCCAATTTCATTATGGCTGATGTTTTAACAACAGTATCCAGTGCCAAATGAACTCACATACACATGGGATAGATGCAGCACATAAAAAAGATTTATATCTTCCCTTGATACTGTAATACTAACAACTTTAGTACTCAAGAGTTGCAGGCTTCTTAGTGGCATCTTTATGAGGCCCAACTGACTCTCCACCAAAATTTATACTTGCTCAAGCATGTTCCCTGAACCACAATCATAGACACAATAAATTTAAAGGCTCCTTTATATGACAGTAGACACTTTTCAACGTTTCCTTTATACGGCACAAGGGGAAAAGCGCTCCTCTTATCTGGCAAAACTCTGCAGAGTATTCTGGTTGCTCATTCTTGGTGCTCATACATATTTTGTAGTTCAGAAAATACAAATATTAAGAAGAAACACAAGCTCAATTTATGGACCTAATTACCCCTTAGCCAGAAACACAGCCAATGTATTTCGGTTACTTCAGCAGTGGCCTGACCTCCATTCACTGTCAGCAGTGCTAAGCTGATGGCTCTAAAATGTCAACCTGAACACCATGACAGCAGCAGGGACAGGGAGGGCTGCAAAAAGGCTGGCACAGTCACAGGACATCAGTGAGACCAATTTCTTCCACTCATTCAAAACCCAGCAGTGAAGATTAAGTGAGTCTGAATGGCACGAAAATATTTACAAGCAAGGGTGAATGTAGTGTACTGCATACATTTTCACCTTGATCTTTAAAGCACTGACCTCTATTTGAGCAAATAATCTGAGAGATCTGAAGAACTTCGTAAAACCTGACCTGCTAATATATTTTCACCTGAGACAACTTCAGAAGAGGAATATATCACATTATTGCTGAAGTTTAAGTCGGAGGAAGGTTTTAGCTGTAAACATAGCTGTTCAAAAGATAAATATTTAAACACAGACTTTGTGTCAGAGTCTATAAAATCTAATATTCACCACTTGGTTGTAAGTCAATGGGAAATTTTAAAAGAGGACACACTATTTCTTTCACAGTTATTTAAAGCAAATTAACAATGACAGTAATGTAATTTCCTTGGCACAACTCTTTTTCATTTCTTTTCAGCTGCCTCCTCCTAGAATCTATAGAGAAGTTTAAACTGATTTCAAGGAATCTTTTGGAAAAAAAATATACTTTGCTATTATGTATCTTTCAGGTGTTCACAGAGGTGCAGAAGAAGGAACATTTGCATTTCCACTTTAATCGTGTTTATGCAGCACTGGAGATGGGAAATGACAACATGCATTATCCAGGACCATAAATACTTACTTTCCCTGAACTGAAAAGTTGAAGTTTTGGATTGTGACCTATTTCAGGTAACTTGCACAGCAAGACTCCTACGTAAGATTTTTTATAATGAGCTAAGTTGCTGAAGAACCAATCTGCTGGTGCTGCAAGTCCACAACTAGAGATCTTTATACTTGGAAATAATTCCTGAAAACCAGATTTAGGTATTTCATGCTGCTTTATTGTTACAACATTCACCCTACTAAAATCAGCCATAAGAAGGAATTATTGATTTCAACAGAATCCAGAGTTCCATTTAGTCCAAGTGATTCTATGCTGTAAGAAACTTTTATCTGAAAATACATATTGTTGCCTAAAATCATTGTTTTATATGTTGAAAGCTATAAAAAAACCTCAAGAACACAGGATTCTCACTCACTGAAGCCAATAAAAATACTTGATAAAAATACTTCTGAATGTAACCTTTATCTTTGCCTTTATTTTGGTAGTCCTTGGAAGATATACCTAGAGAATACTTGATCAGAGCTATAAATCATATATGCCATAGCTTAAGCTGAGCTACAGTGTTCTGAGTCTACTGTAGTTTATAGAGATTTATACCTTTAGGTAAAGGCCTCAAAAGCATTTGGACTTCAGGCTCTCTCTCCTCCAGCTCCTGCTTTCTGCAACTGCAGTTCCCAGTCAACAGCCTTATGGTCCCATGATGCCTGACTGCATCCTTAATTCCCCAAACTCTGTTCGTAGCAATCCTAATTAACACAGGTCACATCATGTGTGTTAGAGTAAGATGCAATGAAATTAAATCTCTTGACAGCAAGCTGACTTTTAGGGCTGTCTGCCAAGAAACCTAATTACTACAACCAATCATTTGCAGAAACTACAGAAAACCAGCTTGCTGGTAGTAACTCTACTAGTCTATTGTGGGAGGTGGAGGGAAATCAAAGCAAGAGGGTTTAGGTGAAGCCATTAAATAGACAGAATGAAAACAATATGGATAAATTCTGTAATAGTTTTGCCTTAAATAATCGAATCTATTACTACATTGTCAGTGGGCTTCCCTTTTACTAACAAATCTTCAATTCTTCATAGCAGGGTTATCCTTGACATAGAAACAAGATGATGGGTTTTGATCTCTTACTTTCAAGAACAGTTGTGGGAAAACTATCTCATGAAAATATGGCAAACTGCTGGCATTGGTATTTACATAAAGGCAGCCTCAGAGTTGCATTGCAAAAAATCAGAAGGAGGTGAGTGAAGGTACTTCTTCATTTCTTACATTATTATTGCCTAGTATTAGACAAAAATTGCTTTAAAAAAAGTGTACTCCATTCCAATAATTCACTTTGTTTTGGTCAAGGGTTTTGTTTTGGTTTTAAATTTCTCCTTCAGGCAACATTTGGAAGTAGTAATAAGCAGCTGATGGGGTTTTTTCAGAAATAACATCCAAGGCTAGTTCCTTTTCTTGAGAGGCCAACAGCTCTCCCTTTGCAAGCTTTCTGTTCCAGTTAAAAAAGTTTGTAACTCCTTGAACCAACACAGAGATGGGAGAGCAGTTCATGGTGTTTCTGGATACATCTGCCTAAAGGTAAGCTGCTCTCACAGGTATTTTTATCCTATATTTTGTCATGGAGCTATAACAAAATATTATATTTGTTATTGATA